>NC_081406.1:164035520-164709788 GCF_030272615.1 Cryptomeria japonica | reverse complement strand
ACACTTCAAACGGTTCATCAATAGGACACATGGTTCTCAAGTTATGGCCTCTGAAAGTTTGTACTCCTAAAATAGCAAACATAAAATATAAACTACATCAGACACATAAATGAGTTGTAAAAGGGAGGGGCACATGTTGATATGTGTTCTAACATGTCATAAGGCATCTAGATTGGAGATAAGGTTGACTATATTTTATTGGGTGGTTTTAGCCCATGGTTTTGCAATACCGTTTGACAATTTCGTGTATTGTATCTCCTATATATGAGGTGCATGAGATAGAGATTGTGTGTAAGAGTCTTATGGCTATTGAATTACCTCTGAATCTCTGATTAGTGGTATTTTTGTGAAGATATTTCTCTGCAAGTATATTATAATCTGTTATTACTTGTTGAATATTATATCGAGCTACTTTTGGAGTGTGGGGTTTTTCTCCCGAAATGGTTTTCCACATGTAAATCACTATGTTATGGTATGCATGTTATTGTGTCTATTTTTGTTAAGTTTCTATAACTGCTATAATGATCTGTAAAAGGTTTTGCATTACCCTGCTCTCAAGGTTAGTGTAGGAAGTTGTTCTGATACTTAACCTCTTTACAAGTGGTATTAGAGCCTAATCACCTTTTGTTTTAGTTTTGGTTTGTTGGTTCTTTTCAACTAACCCAGATTTGAGTTGGAGTTTGTGCAGAAGACACTTTTTGATCTTGTTGCTAGAGTTTTCAGATGACAAGTTTGTTAGGGAGAATAAAGGTGGACAAATTTAATGATAGTAATTTTGAGATGTGGAAGTTGAAGATGGAAGATCTGCTAATAGATTGAGATCTATGGGATGTTTTTGATGCGATTGTATCAAGACCTGTAGATCCTAATGTGGTTGCTCAGTATAATGTTATGAAATAAAAAGCTAAGGGTCTAATTAGATTATGCTTGGCAGACTTTGTTCTGATCAATGTCCATGAAGAGGACACAACAGAGAAGTTATGGACTAAGCTTGGTAAAATGTATCAAGTGAAATCCTTATTGAATTAGATTTTCTTGAGGAAGAAATTGTATTCCTTGAATATGGAAGAGGCTGGATGAATTGCAGACCACTTGGAACCATTTAATATGTTGGTGGCTCAATTAGTATCTATTAGAATTTTGATGGACAAAGAGGAGAAATGCTAGATCTTGCTTTGTTCTTTTCCTAATTCATGGGATTCTCTTTTTATGGCTATTGGTAGTACTTTTGTTGTTTTGAGGTTTGAAGATGTGGTGGGTGCCCTACTTGGTAAAGAGATGTGAAGTAAGGTATCCATTAGTTCGAAGGAAGCCCTAACTATTCGAGGAAGACCTAAGGAAAAAGGCAAGAAGAATGAGAAGCACAATAAGTCCAAATCCAAAGGGAGATCCAAATCTTTTGGAAAGCCTAAAGTCATATGCTTTAATTACAGTAAACCAGGTCACATCCGTAAGGACTACAAAGAAGAATAAATCAATGAATTTTAATTCTAATTATGAGTCTGAGAAGGAAGATGGTGATGCATTCATTACAACTTTGGCTACTCATGCAAATAATGACACATGGTTAATTGACTTAGGTGCATTTTTTCATATGACTTCCAATAAAGATTGGTTTTCTGAATATGAAGAATTTAATGGAGGAAAGGTGTACTTTGGTGATGATTCATATTTATACATTGTTGGTCGAGGTAAAGTTAGGATTAGGTTTCCTGATGGTAGAATAAAAATGATTAGTGGTGTATTGCATATCCCTGGTTTAAAATGAAATTTATTATTTGTGAGAAAACTCATAGATGTGGATTTGCAGGTAGTCTTTTCTGATGCAGGATATAAGATGATTAAGGGTGCTATGATGATTGCTAGAGGCTCAGGTTTGACACTTTGTATAAGCGAGAGGCATACAATGTTGAGTGTAATAGGACTTCTGTAAAAAGTAAATCTGTGGATACTATGTCAGAAAATTTGAAGCTTTCACCTTTAGTGGATAGACATGGATTTTGGGTACCTAAGGGTGGTTTTTCTTCTGAAGAAAAGTTACATGCAAAGAAGACTATGTTATGGCACTAGAGTCTTGACCACATTGGAGAAAAGGGTCTGAGGACCTTGAAAAATAAAAAACCTTGTTGAAGGTTTGAATGATTGTAATCTTAACTTTGATTTATGTGAGCATTGCATTTAAGGAAAAGAAAACTGCATTCAGATTTACTAGAGTTCTCATAAATCTTGTGGTGTTTTGGATCTCATTCATTCTAATGTATTTGGTCCTATAGATGTTACTTCAATTGGAAAATCCACATATTATGTTTCATTTATTGATGATTTTAGTAGGACATGGGTATACTTTCTAAATAGTAAATCTAAAGTTTTCAATCATTTTAAAGAATTTAAACCAATGGTTGAGTTGTAAACTAGAAAGAAAAATAAATGTTTGAAGACTGATTATGGCAGTAAATTTTTCTCTAATGATTTTGATAGATTCTGTAAAGACTGTGGTATTAATAGACAGAAAACTCTGTATTCTCCATAGAAAAATGGAGTTGCAGAAAGAATGAACATGACATTGATGGCAAAGGCTAAGAGTATGAGGAGTGGTGCTAGTCTAGAATAAAATTTTTGGCCTGATGCTATTGCCACTACTTGCTACCTGATTAACAAGTCTCCTACATCAGTTCTTTTTGATAAAACGCTAATGGAATAATGGTTAGGTTACAAGAATTCGTTGAGTCATCTTAGAGTTTTTGGTTGCGAGGAATATACACATCTACCAAAGAAGATGTGAACAAAGTTGGAGAACAAGGTTATGAAATGTATCTTCATCGGATACGTGTGAAAGGATACAAACTTTGGGACCCTGTTGCATAAAAGGTAATTCATACTAGATAGAAAGATGTGATTCAACTCTTTTCTACACTTGAAAGAGTTGAATCGAGACCCCTAGATAGGTAAGAAGTTGAGGAGAGATCGCTTAGCTCTGAATCTTAAAAAGAGGAGGAAGAACCTCCAACTCAGCTTGTTTGAAGGTCTACAAGACATAGATAACCACCTGAAAGGTATTCATCTGACGATTAGAGATGTATTTTTGCTTTGAATACTAATTTGGATGACATTAGATTCGTAGAAGAGACATTAGGTATGAATGATGCAGAATCCTAGAAGATTTGTATGGAAGAAGAAGTGATAGCTTTGAAAAAGAATGGCACATGAGATCTTGTACCATTGCCTGAAGGATGAAAGATTATTGGTTGCAAATGGGTGTTCAAGAAAAAGATTGGTTCAGATGGAAGCATTGAGAAGTATAAAGCAAGGTTGGTTGCAAAAGGCTACTCTCAAGTTGAGTGTGTTGATTATGGTGAGATATTTTCTCCTATTACAAAAATGACATCCATTAGATTTTTGCTTTCTATAGTTGATGCTTATGATTTAGAGGTTGAGAAGATGTGAAAATTGCTTTCCTCCATGATGATTTGGAGGAAGATATTTATATGACACAACCATAGCACTATGTGGTGAAAGGTAAAATTAATTTGGTTTGTAAATTAAATAAATCTTTGTATGGCCTCAAACAAAACCCTAGGATGTGGTACCAAAAATTTGATACATATGCGTTGAGTTTAGGATTTGAGCATTCTAAATTAGATCACTATGTGTATTATAAATCTGATGGTGATCATTTCTTGTACATTGCATTATATGTTGATGAAATATTATTCATTGGTAAAGGGAAAGGTGTGATTACAGAACTAAAGTCTCAGCTCGGTGCTAAATTTTAAATGAAAGATCTTGGTGTAGAAAAGAACATTCTTGGGATGGAAATTAGAAGACATAGAGTGACTAGAAAGCTATGGCTAGGCTAGAGTAAGTATGCGAATTTAGTTTTGTGGAGATTCAACATACAAGATTGTAAACCATTATGTGTTCCTTTTGCAGTTGGAATGAAATTATCTTCTTAAGATTGTCCTATATCCCCATTGCAGATGGAAGACATGAGAAAATTGCCTTACCATAGTGTAGTTGGAAATTTGATGTATCCTATGGTTTGTACTAGACGAGACATTGCTCGCATAGTGGGTGTTCTTTCTAGATATATGTCTAATCCTGGTAGAGCTCATTGGGATGCAGTCAAAAAAGTCTTCAAATATTTGAAGGGTACCTCAGAGTATTCTTTGTGTTATCATGGTAATTTGGTTAGAGACATGACTTCCCTTGATATTTATGGTTATGTGGATTCAGACTGGGCAGGTGATATTGATAGTAGAAGATCCACCCATGCTTATGTGTTTACATTATTATGAGTAATCGATAGGCTATGGTTGCTTTGTCCACTACATAAGCAAAGTAGATGGAAGCTACTCATGATTGTAAAAAAGCCATTTGTCTTAAGAGACTATGTTCAAATATTAGAATAAAACAAGGTACAATGATAATTTATTGTGATAGTCAAAGTGTAATCTACCTAGCTAAGAACACAACATTTCATGCCCAGACCAAACATATTGATGTTCAGTATCATTTTGTCAGAGATATGGTCAAAGATGGTAGGGTGAAGCTATTTAAGGTAGATATTTTAATGAATGTTTTAGATGCTTTAACTAAGGTTGTGAGCACAAAGAAGTTTAGATGGTGTTCAGAGTCTATGGGCCTCATGGTCCCTAGCAATTGATTTATTATATTGATACTCCCTTTTCTCTTGCAAAGTGTTCGACAAGTGGGAGAGTGTTGGGAATTAATGGTGTCTCAACATTTCATTTACATGAGGTTACTATTTATAGTAAGTTTTTATTTGGGCATGAAATGGTGCGGAATTCTCCCTAAAGCTTCTAATTGGCTAGATAAGCATTTCAGTATAGGGGTGAACTCACAATACTGGTTCCCACTTTTTGACCAACTTTGACACTTAGATGAACATTTTGCAAAAAACCTTCACTTTCTGACACCTATAACTTTTGAATCGTTAAGAATTTGTAGATGATGTAAACTAGTGATTTGTAACATCCTTTTTGTAGATTCTAAATATATTTTTTTCAATTTTTTTTGAATAAAATTTTATTGATTTTTCCATCTCCCTCAAAAGTAGTTTTTTACAGGAAACAACATTTTTTAAGAGTGATGTGCATCCCGAAACGTATAAATTTTTTTCTATAAATGATAAAAACTTATCTCTTTTAAATTTTGGTTTGTAACATCAATACCTAGGGCATGCAGTTGGTTTGATAGTGATATGTTGAATATTTTTTATTTTATTAAGTTTTGAAGTCCAACTAATTATAATTTAGATATAGGTGTACGTTTGAACACATAACTTGCTCTATATATATCAAAATTAAGTTTTATTTTTTTTGTTAGAAAGAAGACATCGATACCTAGGGCATATATATTTTTCAGAATTTTTTTGAATTAGTTTGCTATGTTTCCCAATGCATTGAACAAAGAAGTTCATGTTCGGTGAAAAACCTACATTCATAAAAAATAAAATAAAAATATATTAATAAACTGAAATATATTAAAAATTATACTATTTGGAAAGCTTATAATAAGGACTAAATCCTTAAGAAAACAAAAATTCTAAATGAAATCATTTGACCCCTCAAAAGCTAATGTAAAATTGGTTTTTTATCAGCATTTGACAGATGCAAAGGAGACTCCATTGCAAGTATGATTTAGAAGTAGAGAGGTTCTATCCAAGAAATTTTGATCTAAGAGCCTTTGATATAACTCTCTTCAATTAATTACTTCAAATGGGACCTCTTAAAGCTTAAATAATTATATTTTCCAAAAAATGTATGATTTCAGCAAAAATCAGGATGTACCAAATAGTGGGAACCAGCTTTGTGAGTTCACCCATAGTTACATAGCAAGATCACAACTAGTTTTGAAGATATAAAAGTTTCCATTTTGGAAGGGTGAAATGAAATGTTTAAATTTAATTTTGAGGACTTTATAGGCCCCAAAATGCCCTAAAAAGTGGGCATAAACAACATAGTGGTTTACAAGGCAATAGAGCACTTCACAAGCTTTCCGACACTTCAAACAATTTGTCAATAGGACACATGTTTCTCAAGTTATGGCCTTCAAAAGTTTGTACTCTTGAAATAAAAAAATAAAAATACATTGGACACATAAATGAGTTGTACAAGGGAGGGACACATGTTGATGTGTGTTTTAACATGTCATAAGGGATCTAGATTGGAGATAAGGTTGGCTATACCTTGTTGGGTGGTTTTAGCTGATGGTTTTGTAATACTGTTTGATGGTTTCTTGTATTGTATCTCCTATATATAAGGTGCATGAGATAGAGATTGTGTGTAAGATTCTTATGTCTATTGAGTTACCTCTGAATCTCTGATTAGTGGCACTACTGTGAAGAGCTTTCTCTGCAAGTATATTGTAATCTGTTATTGATTGTTGAATAATATATTGAGCTGCTTTTGGAATGTGGGGGTTTTCTCTTGAAAGGGTTTTCCCCACGTAAATCACTATGTTATGGTATGCATGTTATTGTGTCTATTTCTATTAAGTTTATGTAACTGCTATAACAATCTATAAAAGTTTTTACATTACCCTTATCTCAAGGTTAGTGTAGGAAGTTGTTCTTCTACTTAACTTCCTTACACAATTAACTACAACAATGCCTTCACTCCTTCCCAAATTCATCATCTTGTCAATTGCAATTGCACAAAATGAATTCAAGAAAATAATATATATCCACTTAGGGTTTCCAAAAATGTTTTTTTTAAAATTTGATACACTATGCACCCAAAAACCATAAAAAATATTCTAAATCAACAAATTCATTCAAAGACCACCAGAACCAACTTCCTAGCTTTTACAATGTTGAAAACAATTCAACATCTGAATCATAAGGGGGCGCAAGGGATCTGTCTTAAGTTCTCCCCCTTAGATAATGATATCTAAATTAGTTTGCAGAAGAGGTGTGAACAACCACTGTAGGTGCATATCCATCTTCAATTGTTTCTAAACTTTTTTTTTATTTCTTCATCCATGCCATCTTCATTTTATCCTTCTCATTGATATCAATTTTCATTTCCAGGTTGTTATTCTTTTCATTCCTCTTTCTAAAAATATTGTAATATGTCCTATATCATTGCAATTATAACATACTGTATTTTGTTGTAGTCCACTTTCATTCATTCTATTATGTCCACTCCTTCCAAAACTCCTACCTGTCCTCCATTCAACAACTCTATTTCCATATACATTGCAAACATAACAATATCCATTGAAAAGTTGGATATCCCTGCCAAAGATTGAATTCCCATATCTATTCCAACTCATCCCACTTCTTCATTCACTTACTTTGTGCCCAAACTTATTGCAATAGAAACATTGACCAGTAAAATTTTGATTTCTGATCTGACTTCTACATTCACTAGTTTTAAGTCTAAATTTATTGCATGAAAATAAGTTACCATTAAAAGATGAGGAAAAATTGGATAGAGCAGGAGGAGGTCTCTTTTAATTATTCAAGTTTCGAAAGCTCCAAAAGTTAGTACAAAATTAAATATTTATGTTCTTTAATAGAGTTCTTCAATTCATCCTTGACATTTTCCTTTTCTTTGTCTTTCTTGCTAGATGTCTCAGAGCAATCACCATCTTCAAAGCCAATTCCACCTTTTTCTTTATTGTGTTTTTGAAAATTGACCATTATATCAAGAAATTCACTTCCCCCTTTGAGTTTTAGACCATTATCAATCTAATCCTTTGCATCTTTTAGTTCTTTTGTAAGCTTGATCACTTCTTTTTCAAGTCTAGTTTTGTTGTAAAATCATCAATAACTTTCTTTCCCTTGTCAAGTAAACTTCTCAAGTAAGAGATATTTTCTACTACCTTCTTGTGTTTATCTTTTCTTTCATCTAGGTATGCCAATGTGGATCATAACTCACCTTTCATATCAACAACACCATCAACATAATCCTAGTGACTCTGTCACATATCATCTATGTCATTTGATTCCTCTCTAGACATAGTATTCAAATCCTAGATCTACCTTAGTGATTAAAACATCTCTTCAGGAACCAAAGCTTTGATACCAATTAT
Source organism: Cryptomeria japonica (assembly GCF_030272615.1). Classification (NCBI taxonomy): domain Eukaryota; kingdom Viridiplantae; phylum Streptophyta; class Pinopsida; order Cupressales; family Cupressaceae; genus Cryptomeria; species Cryptomeria japonica. The sequence goes on along the minus strand of NC_081406.1, from coordinate 164,701,730 downwards.
TAAATAAACCCAAATGCTGAGAGGGGGGGAGGGAATCGACATATAATAAAACTTGATTATATTAACACATTTATTATTGACACAACTATAATCATCACACATGCATGAAATTAAATGATAGAAAAAATAATTGCATCCACATAAGAAAACCAAGATTTTAACATGAAAAACCCAAAAAGGAAAAAACCATGGTAATAATTACACTCATAACTCAATTAATCTTTCCTTTATATATCAACTAGATCATCAATAATCTCTATCAAGTTGGCCTTTAGAAATGTATTGTGTGTATGCATTACCAACCAAAAAAGAAATCTATCCAACACATATGAAATCCAAAGGAAACATGTGAGAGTTCACACCATGTTGGTATGTCTTTCAAATGTCTCAAAAAAGGCAAGTGCTTAGACCAAAAGCACACAAGTCAAATCATATCAATATTTTTTACTCAACCTTTTAATGAAGACCAAAAAATAGAACTTGTGAACCATCACAGAAGAAACATAAAGTGCCAGGGATTAAGAATAATCAATCCATAATATCCTATAGTACTTGGATGACAAAGAACACAGTGCATTCCTCTACAATATGCTAAAATAGTGTTATCCCTTAACGTAGACATAGAATAGCTCTTTCAACAGGAAAATTTGTCCACCTTAAGAAATCAAATGGTTTGTCTTTCATAATCGTTCCTCTACAATACAAATATCCTTCTGATACATATTTGATACAATTATCGACCACTAGAACACAATATAGATAACTACAACAACCACCATAAGTAGCTGTACCCTTTCTGGACCAAACATAAGTCTATCAATCCTCCAGAAACATATCATACCAGCTATATTTTCCATCCATAATAACTCTAGATAGATTCCACATATCTACACAACATTTGTACATATTATATCCATACATAAGTCTGTGAACTGATTCTAGCATATCCACATAAACCTGAAAGCACCTTATTACAATATCATAGATGTTTACCAGCAATATCTGCTAACACACAACCATATACCTCTAGACCATATTACTACTAGAACAAAAACTTGACAACCAATCATGAGCAAGATAGACACCAATAACATAGCTGTATGAAATCACTTCTCATATGGACTCAACCAATATTAAAAACTCAACTAGATAACTACCAAGCCATACACTTTTGCATCATGTAACCTTTGGACCAACATTTGGCCCACCAACAAGTTTGGCATCAATGACAATAGAAACTGAAATGTACAATAAAATTTTCTTGGTAAAAATTCCAAGCCGAAATAATGGAGCAACAAATCTAGTCATTTTTGAAAAAAGTGTGTTGTTACAAATTACATGCAGAAATTATCAATTACATGCACATAAATATTAAACACTGGAATGAAAAACATAGAAATATTAACAACAAAAAGACAATATTTAGCGTGGTTCACCCAATCTCAGGCTACACACACCAAACAAAGAGTCCAATATTATTATCTAGTAAATTAAAACCAATTACAACAATCAATCCCCTCACAACTCAATACCATGGCAAGATGCTATAAAATTCTCTACTGAAAACGCTAACCCTTAGCCTTTTGATCAAGGCTTATGTCGGTTACAAAATTAGGGTTACAACATGTGAGCCAATAAAAAAATAACACCCAATCCCTTTATAAAATAATAAGTCTTTTTGGCCTCACGGGGCGTTGCTCCTTGACCCCATCTTGGGGGTGCTGCCCCTAAACCCCCATCAAAAAATATGGGGAGAAACTGGGTCAATAGAAGTAGGGAAAATTTAACCTCTGAGTCTAATTAGGCTCCATATAAAAATATGTGTTGGTTCCCAAATCAATAGATTGGTGACTCTGTTGGGGAAGAGTTGAAAAATTTCTTGTATTATCATACCCTAGAGTCTCTGGTTGAATGGATTTTAGCCTGGAAAGTGTTTTACAATAGCATGTATGAAGAAGATTTTAGTGACTTTGTTGATTGAATTAGACCCAGAATGATAAAATTCATTGAATAACTCTCACTTGTTCAAAAATTGTTCCTTAGCAAGGAGGTGGTGACTCTGTCTTGAAAGAACTTAATAATAAAAGCAAAGGAGCTCTAGATTAGAAGAGTTTTCAGTCAAAGAAGAAGTGACCAGTTGCTGTAATTTTTTCTAGGTATTTTTCTTTTGGCTTAACAAAGAAATTTGTGTGAAAACCATGAGTATTAAGTTTGGAAATGAGTCCCATATCAAGTGTAGTAGAACAAATAAAAGGGAAGGATAGTATTTAGTTTGCATGCTAGAACTATGTTGTAATTTTTAGTCATGTCATTTTGAGATAAGTACGTAGTGATAGGCTTATTTGAAAAGACTTGAAGCATTACTGTTAAGTTGTTTCATATGTTATTTCCTCTTGAGGTCTTGTTGTAAAAGAAGAGAGTCATAAAGTGTGTAACTCTAATATTTGTATGGAGAGGTTTTTGAAGTCAAGCAAAACTATATCATCCTAGTATTGTCAAAAGCATAATGAATAATCAACAACTCTAGCCATGCCCACCAAGAGAAGTGTATATCCTAGAAAGATATAAATCCTTGAACTTTAGTAATATTTAGGGATACCCACATCCTTTTCCCCTTGAGATAAATGACCAAATGCCCTTATTTCATGCTAGAGAATGTGAATCAACGGTCAGAGATGTGTAGTCATTTTTTGAATTCATATAAGATTTTCAGATTCATGCCGAAGCCATTCTTATGAAGTTCTTCATGACGTCTTTAAGAGATGATGCAAGAGAGTGGTATGATGGCTTGCCAATGTAAAGCATATCTTCATGGGAAGATTTCAAAAGTTTTTTTCTCAAGTAGATTTAGTGACAATAATGAAATTATGAACAACTCTTTAAGTCTCAAAATTTTCCAGCAGGTGAGGATATGGTATGTGCACAAATGCAATATGTGTCAAAGGCTGAAACTAGTTTTCAAAATGTGAAATCTTAGTTGTCCCAACATATGTTTTTCAACACCATGAGCATTTCAGTTAGCCCCAAATTGATAATGAACATAATATATCTTTTGGATCCAATGACATATGTTAATGTATAGTTAAACATAAGAAGGTTAGAAAATTAGTCACCACATGGATTATTTCTGATGTTCCTAAGAGCATTAAAGATTATTACTATGAGTTTCATGCTTCAATAATATGAATAGATTGATTTATTCTTGCACATCTATGAACCTAGTGCTATTCAGTGGTCTAAAGATTTGAAACCAACAAATATTGGTTAGGTTAGTGAATGGATGGATATGATTAAAAAGTTCAAATCTGAAAAATACATTTAATGTTGAAAACCTTAATACCAATTATGAGATGGCTAAGCAAGAAGGTGGCGAGGATGCACAAATTGACAACAATGTTTCTTGTATAATTGAGAATCAAGTCCATTGTCATCTTGTAGCTAGCAATATCTGTGAACAAGAAGTAGAGAAAAAACATGGACAAATAAGAATGATTGTCAGAGAGACCTGAATGTAATTCAAGATGAAAATTTAGAGGGCCCACTTTTGATTTCAAAATGTGACTATGTTGTTGATAAGGTTGTTGGAGATTCAATCTCCCATGGCATGATAAATGTATGTTCTCATGAATTCACAAAGTTTTCAGATTTTAAGGATGACAGTGATAGTATTGAAGACCTTGATTTGCGATGAGATGATGTTCATAGCCCTTGTAGAGAACTACAGGAAGTGTGGAAGATATGGAAGAAGAGGATTTATGTTCACTCAATAGTGAACAAATTTCAGAATTATTGGTAGATGAATATCAGAGGTATGCAAATGGAAGTAGTCAAGAACTCATGTGCCCTATTGGCATAAATTTTGATAGTGATAATGCTTCATGCATTGTCAAAAGTGATGAATCTATTGTTGATCTTCTTCCTACACTTGACCTAGTTGACGTGCAAGATGATAAAGAACATGGGGGCATGAGATTTATTGAATGTAATCATAGTGTGTATGGTGATGTTGAGAGTGTGTGTGATGATGTAAACTTGTGTTTTTTATTTTGACGACATATGGGTGGTTGATAATAGTGACATTCATTGTAAAAATGATATAAGTCAAGAAGTTTCAAGTGTATATTTGAATGAATGTGTATCCACTAATTTAGATGAATCCTATGTTGAGAATTTTCACATGGGAATGAAATCGGACCCGAATGCAAAATCAGATTGTAATGGTGAATCAAAGATGCATGCTTTGGTGGAAAGATGGAAACATTATGATACTAGTTTTCTATGTATGGAAGGTGCTGAAACTAGGAGAGATGAAGGGAACTTAGGATGTCAAGATGAAGATTCTTGTCAATGTCTTGAAATGCAGTTACCTAAGACACCCATGTATGACTCCTTTTATTTTCATACTCTTGAGGATGGTTTGCATCATCCATGTGATTTCCAAGTATTTTCTTCTAAGAGCCCCCTTTTTGACATGCAAATCAGTGATCTCATGATGAGGTCTATAAAACTAGCTCTGTGGTAGAATGTGAGTCTTTTCTTTTTTAGTTATGTGAGATTTTCAGGAAGTGTGCCAATGAGTTAAACCATGGGGAATTTTATGTTTACCATGACAATGTTTTGTCTAATGAGCATAACATGTATATGTCACATAATGATTAGTATGCCTAGGTTGTGTGTGAGTTCCAAATGCTTAATGATGGTGAATGCACTCATATTGTTCAACAAAATGAATGAATGAGAGGTTTTAATGTGTCTAATCAAGCAGATTCCAATAATGTCATCAGGTTAGCCTTAGTGCAATCAGTTACAGAGGAAATAATAGGCCCTTCTTTTTTGATGGCCTTGGGCCATCATATGTGGTTTGATGTTCAATCCACAACGGTAAGGGGTAGAGGGAAGTTTTTTTGACTTTGTGCTCATGGAGTAGGCACTCGGTCTGCTCCCCAAAGATCTAAATTCTTGTTGTGTTCACAAGGGGCATGCATACTTGATCTAGAACCACTATTGGGACCTTCAAAATTTGACAAAATTTGAAGGGCCCACGTTGAAAATTTGCTTGTGGCACTCAAAAGCACCCTTGCAAAATTAGTGCAAGTAGCCCACTCTGAGGGTCTATATCTTCATACACTTTGATTTTTATAAGAAAGCACTTGGCAATACTATTAACCTCTTACTGGAGATGGCTCATGTCATTTGTAGCTTCCTAGGATCAAATTTGATGAGTTTTTGAAGTACCTATTTTTCGGGTCCTGAGGTAGGTTTGTTGATTGCACACCATCAAATCTTTCAAAGTAGCCATTTTCAGATGATTACATTTTGATACCAGTTGATATTCAAGTCAAAACAATCATTTGGAGCAATTTTTTGCATTTCAATGATCTTCGATATGAATTTTCAATGCCACATGAATTCATTTGCTATTTTTCCTAGGTCAAATCCATATGCAATTTACTCAGATTTGTGGCCAGAATAGTGTAAAATCTACAAAGGTAGACTTCCATATTGATTTTTATTTCATGGCCTATTGACTTGCATGCCAAGGTGAATATTCCTCATGATTCTTTGTATATTCATCTACTTCTTCACCTGGTTGCAGAACCCCAACACTTCATTTGATATTTTTTCATAGCTAAAACCAAACTAACTTTGCAAGGGTTGAATATCAGCGTTATCAAAAAAGTTCAGAGAAGGCAAATTTGGTCTCTAATATTTTGCACATGTGAACAATTCAAGCTAAATCCCTTTGCACACATGGTCACCATATCCAAATGAATCAATCCCCCCAGTGGTGGCCTCTGAAACCAAGGTTTAGTATTGTTTCAAAGCAGTGATTGAACAGGTTTCAAAAGGTTTTAGAAGGTGCAGTTGGAGAAAGTCCTTGCGTTGGCTATTTCGGGTATTAAAATTTCTCACCCCATACATCATCATGTGGATCCATTTGACATTTTGGATTCTTTGTATAACACTTAGTATGCGTATTAGTTTATGGGACTCAAGGAGATGATTTGATTAGTTTTTAGAGGCAATTCTGCAGGCTACTTGAGTGGTTTTGGTCATAGTGCAGAGACTTTGAAAATCAAATTAAATGGCAACCTACTCAATTTTTTGGGTCCCGAATGTGTGCAAATGTGGTTCTCGAACAGTTCTAAGGTCAGTTGTTTAGAAACGATTTTTTTTAGGTTGGCCCACATGGAGACCCAACTTGCATTATGACCTCATAAGCAATGTTATTATTTAAATCATTTTAACTTAAATAATAATATGTGAAGCTTATCTGATTTGTGAAGGATGGTGAAAGGAAACGTTTCAGTTGATTTAAACAATTGACACTATTTATCAGTTAAAATGAAGTTATGCTTTTGGCCGATGAAATCATTTTGATAAATGATAGCAATTTGAGCATTACATTTTTTAAATATGACTAGTTGGTCTGCAAGAAAGGAGTGCATACACACAGGAGAGAAATATAAAACTAAAAGATTTTATAAAGTCTTATAAATCCCTCCATCCCACAAGGTATAAAAGGGAAGTGAAAGCATGATACGGGCTAGCAAGAGAGGGATTCCATACCCCTCCACCCCACATGAAAAAATGGAAAAGCAAAAAATCACCCATGTTAGTGGAATAAGCAAGCTAGGAAGCAAATAAATGAAATTTTATAAAGTTTGAATACTCAATCATCCCTCACGGTGATTAGGGCAACCAAAGAATAGCTACAAGAGCAAGGGGAAGTTTCTATTCATTGTTCAAAGGAGAAAAGTTAGGGTTTCTGTTTGTTCTTGTTGACAGTCTCTTCCATACACACTCAGGGATACTTTCAAGTTGCAGGCTTGGATATGAAGCAAGTCTAAGCAGGGGCAAGGAGATCATATAAGGACGTTTCAAGCAGAACAATTCCCTTTTTGTGTCGGGTGCATTAGTATAAACCTTATTAGATTCTTCTCCATGATTGTTCAAAGCAAATCGAAACATTTTACAAGCACAATAACCCTCTTACAAAATTTGTAAGAATTGAAATAGATTTAGTCTTAGCTAAGGAGTTCAATTTTCGGTGCAAGATTTTGTTTGTTCACGGTGGAAACACGAGTTCCAAACTGTACACCATTTAAAAAATATGGTGAAAATATCAAAAGGAGCAAAAAGCAGTCGTAGCATGGTTGCTTGTGTGTTGGTATTCACAAATACATTTTAGAGAAGAAAGCATTGCAGAATGAGAAAATACAAGAAGGAAGAATGACACTGTTTACATAGAGGAAAGAGGGTTTGCTGCTGATTAAAGTGTCATATAGAGGCAATACATTCCCCACTTTATTTGCTCATTGCTTTTTGTGTAAAGTAGAGTTTGCAATGTCCCCAGCAACTCATGTGCTTGAAAAGGAGAGATCAGGAAGAGAGTTTGTGCCGAAGGTATAAGTTTTGGTCAACCATAATGTTTTGAAGGGATATTTTCAAAATTGCAGATCATGTAAAGCGTGTAGGTAAATGAAATGTTGTATAGTGTGAAGTTTAATGTTTTGGGTCGTACCAATGAAGGCAGTTGGATAAAATGAAGAAACTATAGAAGGATTTTTAGATGCTGATGTATACAATTTTAGAAAATACGTTGTCAGTATGGACCAAAGAACAAACTAATTTCCAAGATGCACAAATACTCTTTTATTTGTGTTTTGTTGGAAGAATTTTTTTCCAAATGCAAAGTATGTGGTTTCTCTATGAAATATTTTCACTCTTTGTGCATGGATAAAAATAATATGTTTGTAGAATGTGATTTATGTAGATTGTGGAGTGGGTTTTTGAACTATCTGAGATGACAGTATGAGCACATAAAATATTAGCAAATTTGAAAATATTAGCAAATTTGATGCACAGAGAAAGGATAGGCAGAGTGAAATAGAATGGAGGGGTCAGTGGTGGTAAATGGAACAATAAACCGTTTATTACCAGCATGTGGGAAAGTATTAGATGCAATCATAAATTAATTTTTTATTCATGAGTGGATTATTTTACAACAATGGGAAGTTTTTTTTGTTATGTGCTTCAATGTAATTATTTGGTATAATGGTGAAACTATTTTCACAAGTGCTTTAAGACACAAGGAGATAAAAACTAGAAATGTGAAAGGAATCACGTTTTTAAGCTTTATGCAGATTTTTGAGGCTACTCATGAGTTGCAAATAAAAGTTTACACTTTTTAAATGGTGCCCAAACCTTTTCTCATGTATGGGAAAGGGATTTACTGATGTTTTGTGTATTTTTGTGTAATGGATGAGCTCAAAAACGTCACTGCAAATGGAAAAATGATCAGCCATGTTGAAAACCAAATTGTTTAGGAGGGGTTTGAATGACCTAGACATCTTCATTAGAGGTTGATGTTTGCAGAATGGTTGTCTATACACAATATGAGTGTAATTTTAACAAATATTGCAAAAAAATGCAAAGGGAAAAATTAGAGTATATATGTACAGCAATAAGAAAAATATTTTCACTTAAGGGTGTTGTCTTCATCAAGAAAGGTATTTACAACAACAAAAGCATTTTTCACTAAGGTTAGGGTAAAAAGTGAATTATGATTTCTTCAAGTAAAATGCTTTTTACAGAAAAGAATAAAATATGATTGTTGATAGAATAAGGCCGAGGAAATAGAATGGCATTCATTTTATTTTCACGAGAGAAAACAAACTAAAGGAATTGTTATTATATAAAGAGTAATTCATAGAAAGGTCAAATGGAAAATATGTTTACAGTAGTAGAGAATTATTTTCACAAAAGTGAAATAATTCAACTAGAGTGCAAGGCAAGTGGGATAAATATCTTGTAACAAAAGGGAAAAGATTTAAAATGCTAAATGGTAATGGGTGAAGTTTTTCACCTAGGGTAATTTTTTTTGCTACAAATATATGACAATATTGTGATGTTGAAATGTATTTTTCACTCCCTTGAGAACTATTCACTTGATCTAGACAAGAGTGAAAAAGGATAAAATAGTTCAACCACAACTAATTTACATGGGTAAATTATTTTTATCAACAATAGGGGAATTATTTTCTCAAACAGAAAATCTCCAGCATGGGATATTTTCTATATGAAAATACATTCACTAGAAGTGCAAAGGAAAGAGAATACGTAGAAAAGGACAGAGCAGCCACAACTACAAAAGGGATTGCCTTATTTGGTCAAAGACAAAGTGTAGGTTACAGGAAAAGACAAAAGGAATGATACAGAAAAGGACAAATTTATTTGTCACAACAAAGGTATGGGGCTGAATAAGATAAGTTTTCAGTTGCGAGCATGGTGAGGAAAGTGTGAGAGTACTGGATTTATTTTTCAGATTGCCAAGTGTCACAAGTAGGTACTAGAAGTAGATGAAAGAATGAAAATCAAAGGCAGGGAGAAGAAGAGAAGATTTAGATTCAAGTTTGAAAATCAACAACGGAGATGAATGTCATGTGTCGCATTTAGGCTTATGTTACAGTTTCTCTTCTGTGTATTAATTCTTTTCTTCTCCTCATTTTGACAGATTATGATGTAATTTTCTCCAAGCAAAGCTTCCATGTACATGATTAGAATTAGAGCATGTAGGATGATATTTTCAGCATGTAATGTTTTGTTATTTTAAAATAGTTTCTTATTAGAGTGCATGAAAGTTTAATATGGTTATTTTGTAGCTGTATGCTAAATGTATAAGCACTATTTCATGAGATAAATGATCAATGATCAAGGATCCTTTATTTTGTCTTTGCAAATATCTTTGTGGTGCTTGTCTTGTTTTTTGCTTTTCTTCAAGGAAGAGATTAGATTGTTTTTCACGAGACAAAGAGATGGTGTCGTATATGTGAAGGATTAACAAGAATGGCTGCAACAAAATTAGAAGAGAGGATATTAATGTAATTCATTAATATTATGGACTCATTGGTTAAGGTTTAATCTATTTGGGTAGAATATTTGCATGTTATAGGTTGACTCTGCTGCCCTAAGGAAAGCACTGGTTATGGAGTTTGTATCTAGTTTCTAGAATCAAAATAATCTCAAAGTAACATTTCCTTTTTATTTGGAGTAATTTTTAGTGTAGAAATCAATCCCAGTGACTAAGTGAATGTTGAAAAGTCAATATTATAACCAAATTCAAGGTTTTAGACCTTCCTTACTTTTTTTTGTTAGGAAATATCTACTGTAATTTACATGTCATGAGAACAGAGTGTAGTGAATCATTTGGGAATTGTCAAGGGAGACCCACCTTGGTTTTGTAGAGCCAAAATTGTAAGAGATTTTTGTCTAGTGATAGAACCTCATTTGTTGGCCAAATCCATCCCTAAACCTAAGAATAAGAAGTGGTTATCCTTTAGGGTTTGGGGAATCTATTGATTTGGGAACCAACACATTTCATGTTAAGATGAAACCAAAAGCCCGAATCATTGATTCCAGATGTTCAAATCACATGACATGTGATAAAGACAAGTTCATTAATCTTAAGAAGTATGATGGTGGATCAGAGAAATTTGTAAGAGAGGAAGCTGCACTTATTTGTGGAATAGAAAATATCTCGATTGATGGTAAGCATAAAACTAATGATGTTTATTATGTTGAAGGTTTGAGATACATATTATTGAGTATTATTTAGATGTGCAATAGAGGTGATGGAGTTGTATATAGAAATACTAGGTGTATATCAAAAAAGGAAAAATTGGAAAGTTGGTAGTAGAAGGCATTAGGACAAATGAATTTTTTTATTAAATAAAGCAAACAAATTTAAACAGATGTTTTCTAATTGAAAGCAATGAATGTTGGTTATGGCATAGAAGGATGGCATATGTCAAATTTGATAACATGATAAAGATTTGCAATACTAAACCAGTGAAATATTTTCCAAGGATTTTCAAGCCTTCTAATACTTTGTGTACGAAATGTCAACTTAAAAAACAAACAAATATGAGTTTCAAGAATAATGATTATTCTACTTTCAGACTCCAAGAGTTGATTCACACAAACTTTTGTGAACTCACAAAAACAAGAGCACTCAATGAAAAAAGGTATTTCATGTTGCTTATAGATGCTTATTCTAGGATGACATGGGTTACATTTTTTAAAGAAAGGTTTGAAGCTTTTGAAAGAATTGAAGTGTTCAAATAAATGGTTGAAAATCAAGTAGATATTAAAATCAAGTGCTTAAAACCCAATAGAGGAGGATAATTTACTTTAAATGAGTTTGACGATTTTTGTAAAATAACATGGAATTATAAGAAATTTATCTTCCCCTAGAACCCCTCATTATAATGGAGTAGTAGAAAGGAAGAATAAGATTGTTATTGAGATGGATAAAACTATGATGAAATATGCTAACTTGGCTAATGTGTACTAGAAGGAAGTTGTGCATATACTATTGCATATATTCTTAACTGGGTACACATAAGAGTGAATCATACTAAGACACCTTATGAGCTATGGAACATAAGACCTCCTGTCATAAAGTATGTTAGAATCTTTGGAAGCAAGTGCTAGATCAGAAGTGATGAAGAAGATTTTGGAAAGTTTGATACCAAAGAAGACGATGGGATATTACTCCAGTATATGCTACAAATAACAAATCTTACTAGTGTTACAAGAAGAGATTGAATAAAATAGTAGAGAGAACAAATGTGAAAGTAGGTGAGGTATGGACTCAGACTGCTCCTAAAACTGTTCAGAAAATTGCTTGAGATCATCCTAGATGTTGTAGAAGAAAAGAGTGATAAGGAAAATCATAAAGAGAAAGTAACAACTCAAGAAGAAGAGGAAGAAGAAGAACCAAAGTAAATTATCAAAACCCCAGACAAATATGTACAAAAGAATCATTTCAAAAACTAGATAATTGGAGATAAAAGAATAAGAGTTCAGACAAGGAGAAGAGTTATAGAAGCAAGTTATTAGGTAAATTAATATTTCCTTTCACTATTGGAACCTAAATCATATGAATAAGTAAGAAAAGAAGAGAGTTTTGTAAGAGAAATGGAAGAAGAACTGCATTAGATACAACAGAATCAAACATGGGATCTAGACCTAGACTGGTAAGCAAGAATGTGATAGGAACTAAGTGGGTGTTCCGAAACAAACTAGGTGAACAAGGACAAGTCACAAGGAACAAAGTGAGATTGGTATGTAAAGTCTACTCATAGGTTGAAGGCATTGATTTTGAAGAAAATTTTGCCCCAATAGCTAGGATAGAAGCTATAAGGATATTTCTAGATTTCTTTGTTTGTAAGAATTTTAAGGTATATCAAATGGATGTTAAGTCAACTTTTCTAAATGGAGAACTTGAGAAAGACATATACATCAAGAAACTAGATGGATTATGATTGTCAAAATAACCAAACTTGGTATGCAAAATGAATAAATAATTGTATGGAATCAAACAAGCACCTAGAGCTTGGTACGCTAGATTGGAAAGATATTTGTTATGATAGAAATTCAAAAAAGGTGTTGTAGACAACAATCTATATTTCAAAGTTGAAGGTATCAAATTGCTAATTGTTGTTGTCTATGTTGATGATATTATGTTTGGAGGAAGTGACAACCTATGTAGAGGGTTTGTAAAAGAAATGAAAAAGGAATTTGAGATATCAATGATTGGTAAGTTGTTTTTCTCTATTAGTCGACGAGTTACTCAGTTGGAAGATCAAATCTTTATTTCTCAAGCTGAATATATTAAAAAAATGCTAACAACATTTGAAATGTATAATTGTAAACCTATTAAAACCTCATTGGATATTGTTTGTAAGTTGAGAAAAGATGATGTATCTCCAAATGTTGATTAGAGGAAGTATAGATCTATGGTTGTAGGACCATTGTATTTGAGTACATCTAGACCGGATCCTATCATGCAAGTTGTTTTATTGGTTGCTAGATTTCAGGCTAATCCAAAACTCACTCATGAACAAGTTGTGAAGAGGACTTTTAGGTATTTGAAAGGGACTCCATATTTTGGACTATGGTACAAGAAGAATGAAATTTTCATGATGAAGGCATACACAGATGGTGATTGTGTTTGGAAGTATTCAGGACATGAAAATGACTAGTGGTGGTAAATTTTTATTGGGAGACAGGTTGGTCTATTGGTTAAGTAAGAAGAAGGATTCAATATCCTTATCTACTACAGAAGAAAAATACATTGCAACATCTTGTTGTACTCAAGTTATATGGATGAAATAGACTCTTAGATATATTAGAATGGTGTATGATGAAGCTATTCCTATCTTGTGTGATAATGCAAGTTCTCTAAATATTTCAAATAATCCAGTGATGCATTCAAGAACTAAACATATCTCAATTAGATATCATTTCTTAAGAGAAAAAGTTGTAGAAAGGAAGTCAAATTGATGTATATTCTTATAAAGGAGAAAGTTGTAGACATATTCACAAAGGTATTAGAAAATGATACTTTTGAGTATCTCAAGTAGAAGTTAAGGATTATTTTCCCTCCATTTTCTAACTAGATGCATGATAGAGGTGCATCTTTCCAGGGAGAATCCTTCAAGATTATTCTTTTGTCTCCTAGATTGATGTTGGTTGCTTCTCTTAAGGGGAGCAGTGGTGTAGATGAGAAGTGACCTATATGATGAGTTGTACCCTTTGCCTTTGATATCAAAGAGGGAGATATCTTGTTGATAGGAGGGGAGATGTTCTAATTTATGTTTTAGTGTGTTAAGTGTTGCCATAAATGAAAAATGGGGAGATTGTTGGAAATATGAGTTTGTACTACTGTAATAATATTGTTGTCATTGATGTCAAACTTGGTTGTCCAGATAGATTCTAGTTTGAATGTATCTTGTGTTGGTGTTGCAGTTGATGGAAATATTTTGGTGTTGGTTGTGGCACTATGCAGTAAAGTGTTTTTTTATGTCTCATTGACAATTTGTTTCAATTTTATAGTTCATGGTTTATAGAAGTCAGTTGTTATTGATTTTTTACAAGAATAGTGTTTGTGAGACTGCTCCAAAAATTCTTTGGTGGCCTTCATATATGTTGAAGTTTTTATTGTAGTTCAAAGGATGTGGTTATATGATTCTTACAGTATTCTCAATATGATTCTCTTGCGGTGTTGGTTCTTCACAACTAAGTTATGTTGATTTGTGTGTAGTATATTTATTTATTTTGTGGTTTGGCCTTTCCAATTAGTTTATCTTATCTAGATCATGTTTTTTATTTGGTTGTGCTATGGATGACAAGGTTGGATAGTTTTATGGGTCTCACCTTTGTGTGTGGAGATATGCATGAAGTATTTTGTACGAGAAGATATTATTTTTGGTGGATTGGTTGACAAGCTTTAATAACTATCTAAACATTATGTTTGGTGTTGACCTTGGAGGATGTATTGGCATGTGCAGATTATTGTGAAATCTATATTGGAAAGATGTTTTATGATGTATTTGGGTCTCTTATTTATCCTAGAGTTGATCACCTTGATTTTTTTGGTTTAGGTGGTTTATTCTATTTTGACTAACTCTTGATTAGGTTTTTGATGTTCTTTCATATTTAAGAAGTGTGGATGGAGGATTTGAGTAGAAGTATATGTAGAATGTGTGTGAATTGGAACTGGAGTTGGCTAAGAAGCTGCTACTAGTCATTGCCTGTTGTGCTAATTCCTCTTGGGAATCTTTCTTCCTGTTGGGTGTGTATGGATTGGGGAGAGATTGTGCAAATAAATAGAGAGCGACATGTAGAGGATGGGAAGTGTATATGAATGATATGAAATAAGATTTAAGTTTGTGAGTGCAAAAGTCAGATTGTGAAGAGTTCTAAAGGTGGTATATGCAAGAAGACAGTGTGCAGAGATACAGATTGTGTTTAGATATGTTTGTCATGATATGGGTCACTTGATCCTTTTGCTCAAGGAAAATTTCATATTCAGGAGACCCTTCTCATATCAGTTCTATTACTTCTTTAGTTGGTGTATGATAGGGAGTCTTCTAGCAATATTTATGTATCTTGTCCTAAAGCAATGAGCCTCAACTGAACAAGTCCTTATTCTGTATCTTGCCTAAGATTGTGTACCTTAGCTTTGCAAGTCCATTGGGAATTGTTTCTCCTTGGGAGTGAGCGTAAAAATTTGTAATCATTGTTATTCATATTGAGAGTTATATTCTCATAGTGGTTTTTCCCATTTTGGGTTTTCTAAGTAAGATCCAGTGTTCATGCATTGATGGTTAGCACTTTTTTTTTTCAGTAGTGTTGTGTATAGTTGATTATTATTTATAATATATCCATTTTAAATTTTTAGACTGATTCATCCCCCTCTTAGTCTCACCTTGAGTTCAATATTTGATAATATAATAATGAAGATTCTAGATATTGTACAAAAGTAGAAATAGAGGAGTAAATTGATGAAATCAAGAAAGATGATAAAATAGAGGAGAAGAATGAAGAGAGGATAGAGGAAAGAGTACAAGATAATGTGAAAAGAGAACAAAAAGAGGCAAGTTTGGTAAAGGAAAAAGGAAGATTATCATAAGGATATCAGTGGGAGAATCTTTTGGTCTATGCAGCGATTATGGATCAAAACATTTATAGCTATAGATAAAGTTTGAAGTGGTGGTGACATTAGAGGTATTACTAGTTTTGGTGAGTCAAGAAAAGTTGGATTTGAAGAACTTAACTCCCCTTCACATGTTGCAATTGGGTGATGTCCTCCACCACACATCAAGGAAGAAATATATTGTCTCCAAGGTGGAATGTAAAAAATTGTTTGGTGAGACTCTGAATTTTCTCAAGAGAAACTTCCAAATGTAAAAAAGGAATCATTGAGTGATGGTGAGAAATTGCAAGCTCTTATAGAATATTATAAGGAATATACTTCTAATCTTGAAGCAACAATTTTTGCTAATAAAGAGAATAAGTTGGCAGAGAAGAGATTTGGTGAGCTTGTGAATAAGTGTGCAGAGGCACACAATTAGATAAAAGATGAAATAACTGCATTCAAGTACAGTGTGGATAGTGTAATAAATTAATATAAGTTTTATAATCAATGACCTAATTTCATAAGAGAAATACAAAAGTAGATTGAAATTTTTGAAGCTCAAATTTTGAAGATGTCTGAATATATTGATCTGAAGGAAGATAGATATGGAGAAGCCAGAATAGAGATAGAGAGCCTATGCACAAAGTTAAACTGGATAGAAGATTAGAGAGAGCATATAAAGAGGGATTAATACAAGAAAAAAGACATGGTTGACGTGCATATCACTAGTATGGTGAAGATTTTGAAGGACTGTCAAGCATTGAGTGCATCTATAATGATTTTGGGAAGCTATGAAGAGCTAGAACTTATTTTGAGGATGGAAAACCATCTCAATGTTTTGATCCCTATGGGAAGTGATTGGTATTTTTCTTGGGGATAGTTAAAGGATATTAAAAAAGATATCACATTCCTTGCCTAGTAAGGTGCATTGATCAACTTCTGGTAAGGCATTTTTGGTCATATTGATGAAACACTTTTGGTTTGCTACTTTTGAAGTTCTTTGGTAGATAGGGGAGCTATGTATAGTGCATTGATTTTGTGGTGTAGATACACTCTTTGTCCTTGATGTTAAATGGGGAGAAATTTTAGAGACATAAGTGTTGGCATGAGTATTGAAATCAATGATAAGGGGGGGATATTATTGTAAATATGGGCTTAAGTTTTCATTGATTTCAAACTTGTGATTGTGATGATGTTCTCTAGGTCTGGATGTTGTGCAATAATGTATAGAACTACTCTATGACTATGTAGAGATAATGTTGTTGCATGGAGTATATTTATATATGTTTTTGATGACATTCTATGATATTTTATAGTATTTTGGAGCTCTGTTGATAATCTATATGATTGGTATAGTGTTTCAGTTAATTGTGACTATTCTAGTGAATAGTCTATGATACATTATGGTTTGATTAGTGATGGATATGTATCATCTGATTATGCAATTTGAAAAAAATATTATGGATATACATTCGAGCATTATATATCAGCTCTCAAGTGGTCAAGTAATATACAGTGAAAGTTAATTAAGTTTGAGGTCTAGTTGGAGCAGTTACAGTGGAGTGGTGTGGAGGAATGTATTGCATTCCTCGACTTTTGGATAGTTAGAGTGACACATATAGTTGATTTGGGTTCCTTTATACAATATATTATAATGTTAATTGTTTGCAAGTATATTTGGTGGTCCATATTGAATTTAAATTTTTTTTATGATTGGCATGTTGCAACGTGTGTGCCCTTGGTCTCCTTGTGTTGTGCAACACAGTGCTTGGGTTTGTGACATGGCTTAACTACCTCCTGTGGATTCTATAAGTCTAGTGGTTGTATCGGGCATTAACAGGTCAATCTTTTGGTGCAATGACAACCACACTTGTAACAAGTGGTATTAGAGCTTAGTCACAACTTCAATCCCCTCGCTTGCACTAGGGGGATTGTTGCAAGGTGTGCACCCTTGGTCAGTGCAACGGTTGGGTTTGTGACATGGCTTAATCATCTCCTGTGGATTCTATTAGTCTAGTGGTTGTATCGGGCATTAACAGTTTGATCTTTTGGTGCAACGACAACCACACTTGTAACATGGCATGCATTAAAGTTGTTTTATAATTTGGTAAAAACACTTGATGTTTTGGTCCATGTAGTAGTGTGTGGTTTCATGGTAGCTATTTTGACAATCCAGAAGGTGTGCCAAATATATTTCATTTTCCTTCCAAATTTCCATTAGAACTTTTTTGGGCCAATGATTAAATATGAACATGCTACATCTATTTAGGTCGATCAAATTGATGTTTTTGAAGTCGCAGATGGTGTATAAAGGTTAGAATCATTGTGTAGATGAAGCAATAAGTAACGTATGTAATGTGAAGCAAATATAAAGCAATTTGAAGTTTTTAAGATTTAGTAGAGTAGTGATGAAGGTAATTTTTTATGTATACTAAAATGTGAATTGCTATCAACATTTTGGTAGATACAGTTTTCTACAGTTTAATTGTATTGATGTTACCATATTAGATGAATTATATATTGGCCTGAAGAAGTGATCTTCAATGTATGCAAGTCATTACCATATCTTGCCTTGAGGTTGTGGGCCTTGGCCTTCAAGTCATTCTTGGAGCAGTGAACTCCTTGGCCTTTTCAGGGAAGGATAACCTTAGAGCCTCTATGAATGTAGTTGATAACTTTGAGATAAAGGCTAAGGATGTCATCATGAAGTTGTTTATGCAATTATTAATTGAAGATACTAGGGATGGGCATAAAAGTGTGTCTAATGGAAACATTGACTACTGGCCAGAGTTCATAAGGATGTTCAATGAATAGTACGATGATCACATGGATACAAGGTTTGTGATACATGAATTCACTAGAATTCAAAAAGGTTATAATGATTTTCTCTCAAATTATAATGCTAGACTCATGAGAAAATTCAATATAATTATTAATCACTTAAAGCCTAATTGTTGGAATAATTAGGACATTATCTAATTATTAAATAATATGTTAGAGTAAATATTATTTATACATTAAGTTTAATTAGGATAGGTTACTTGTAACATAGAACACTCATTTAATATTATTCACGTTAGTTATCCTAGTTGTCATTCTACATAGATATGAGTCATCTCTTATTTATTTAATAGTGTGCATAATGCTTTTAATATTATATAAAGGTGGTTGTAACTACTCCATCATTTCTAGCCTATATAAGCAAGCCCATTTTTACACTGTAATTTATCAATTGATCATCTTCCATATATTTTTTATTTCTATTGTTCATTCTCTTGTGATTGGATTATTTCTTGGTTAATTTCTTGAAGTGTGACAATCTTCATGATGGGCTCCTAATATTTCCAACATGATATCAAAGCTTTGTCCAAGTCAATTTCCTTGCCATTCCATAGAATTCAGTATTTCAGTATTGGACATAGATACAGTATTTGTTCCTCCTACACTATAGTTCACAAGCCCCACATCATTTTAGCATTGAAAATTATTTGATTTTTTAAAATTAGCCTCCATTACACTTGCCATTATACTTCTGGTGATATTATTTAGTTTTTTCAACCGGTACGTAGTAGCAACAATACTACCTACTAGATATCATTGAACAATGATATATATTCTTCTTCTTTCTAGCTAATTCTATTTGGTTACGTATCATCATTGATTCCATGGTAGTGATTCCTCTATAAGGCATGATTTTTCCATTGTGTAGCATTAACAAAAAATTCCTACCCAATTTCATTGGACAACGATACTATTGGAGTCATTATTGTCATTTATGAGTGTCATTCATACGTACTCAAGGAAACAGAAACATTTATCTATAATCAGTGGTGATCCATTTTCTTTGGTGGCAAAATCAATTTTTTTATTTTTCTCCATCGATTATTGTGTGGACAGGGTTTTCATGCTGCTCTTGTATTGTTTCAAGGCTGCATCAATATTTATTAAAACAGTGGCAAAGTGCATTGGGGCTGATATTTAACATTAGCATCGATAATATATTTTTGGAGTCCTCCCTTCATACCTCTCAGATTACATTTAGATTGATATATTTTTAAAAATTGTTCTTTAATATGGTAGGGTTGCATCGATTCTTGATATTGGTACATATTATTAAGCCTCTTTACAGTAAGCTGTGTTTTTAGTTCAACGATCCTATTACAACTGACTTCATTTTCTTTGCTGCAACTCCTACTTCCTTCCATCGAGTTGGAGTCGATTATCACTTATGAGTTGCACAATCAATTCTTGACTCTGCCTTTTCATTGATCAAAGGTATTAAACTATTATTTTTTGGTTTGAAGAACACAAGGTAGCATGTTTTTAAAGAGGCATCCATCAATATTAGGGAACGATAACATATCGTTGAGCCAAGATATTATTGTTTGAGGCATCACCTTCTAATATTGTGGCCCTCCTTAAATATTATAAAATTGTTACATATATCAAACATATTAAACATGAAAACTATCCCTCTTGAAGTCAATTTATTGTGTTGCAATTCCTCTTTGCTCTAGGTTCCAATTCATTCTTTGAAAGTGTCTAGTATTATGGAGGCATTTATTGGGCTGTGGTGTTTCTGGTTCAGAGGTATTCTCTATACATCCTTTGCAACTGTGCTGCCAAAGACTATTTGGCCATTATTATTCTACACTTGTGATTGTCTTGATAGAGAGCTGCACTAATTTTGAACAGTGATATTATCTTTTTTTAATCCATCTTCTAGCTATGATTTCTCAATCGGGTGATGTGCATTTTGTTTTGGACTATGATATTATCTTCAAAGGCTGTGATTTCATTTCATGATGAGTTCCTTGTGACGACATCTAATAGGTGGAGAGGTTTTGCACTGGCAACCTACAATGTCAGTCAGTCGACATCGACCTTAGTTATAAGCACCTACTTGCTAATTATTATCGTCAATGAAGAGACTGCATCATTACCCATCTTAGGTGGGATTTAATTATGACCATATTTATTTAATATTGTTCTTCCTTACCTATCTCATTAGAATATTACTTAGGTCTCATAAGTTATTTGTATACATGTTGATGAAGAAATTTTGGAGTCATTAGTTTATTCACAGAGTCCTCGCACTCTTTGGACTCACATTTTGGAGTTATATAGAGATCTTAATTCTCTGCCATTTCCAAATGATTCTATTGTCTGTGTTCATTCTTCAAAGAAGATACCCCATGGTTGTGTTCCTTTAGAGGTTTTTGACACTTTAGATGATATCGCTTTAGAGGTTTCTATTCTTCTTCTTCAAAGATAGTTGATCTGCCTTCACACTCATTGACTTCTTCTCAAGAATAAAAAATTTATACCTTCATCATTCTTGACTAACAAGAACATCATTATCCTTCACATTTGGTTGCGAGAAATATTTCAGTATATTCATCTTTGGAATTTATTCTACATTAGTTTTCACATAGTTCTATTTTTTGACTTTCTTCTTTGTTTGGGCAAGTGTTTGAATGGATTATGGCATAATCATCTTTGGTGGACAAGGAGACACATAAGCATTTTTTTAGGGACATCATCTTCATTCTTCATACTTTCATCTTTTATTTCATATGAAGAATGGGAAGCCTACTTGCATCTATATAGGGTTTTGTTTCTTCCTAAGGGGAGGCAAGTGGTTTTTAAGCATTAGATCATGATTTTCTTTCTATCACTTACTATTCTTGTAGGGGATTATTATATTGGGGGGGGCGGGGGGGCACAAAGTCTCTCTCTTTTCCTCCTATTTGGGGTCCTCCTAATTCAATTTTTGTGATGGATGTAATTCCTTGGGGTTGTGATTGTTGAGACCTTCATTCATCACTCATCCTATCACTTATATTCATCTACACTATCTCTTGTTTTGGAGAGGGGTTTTGTCCCATGCAGTTTTCTCCTTTTATACATTAGTGAGAGATTGAATTTCATTGCATTTCATTGTATTTATAAATGGGTGCCCAACATGGCTTTATTTTCGTGATCCATCTTGCATCTCATATTTCATAATACTCTCCCTAAGTTGCACTTAAAGGGGCGAGTTAGAGTAAATATCATTTACCTGTTAAGTTTACTTAGGATATCTTAGTTGTCACATGGAACACTCATTTAATATTGTTCAAGTTAGTTATCCTAGGTGTCATTATAGATAGATATGGGTCATCTCTCATTTATTTAATAGAGTGCATCATGCATTTAATTTTGTATCAAGGGTGGTTGTAACTTCTCCATCAATTCTTGTGTATGTAAGAAAGCTCATTTGTACATTGTAATATATCATTTGATAATCTTTCATGACTTTTTGATATCAATTGTTCATTCTCTTTTGTTTGGTTTGTTTCTTGGTCAATCCCTTGAAGTGTGGCCAACTTCGTTATGGGATCCTAATCTTTCCAACAATAAGGTCATTTAATTACTTTATTCACTTAAACTAAACTTAACCACTTTTGTACTTTTATTTAATTAGGCTAATAATAGCTTAAGTTGTCCCATTCATTATGTGCTAACTTAATCTTGCTTTAGGGTTTATCCTAATATTTCATTCATCATCTTATAATGATTCATCCATTTACTTGTAACATGTCTTTTTGTGTAATAAATATAGAGTTCTCAAGTTGTGTGGAGAGAATTGTCCTTGCTTGATCTTTCTTTGTGATAGGTGGTTTCCTTGCAAGTATTTGTTAGGCTTGTGAGGTTGAATCATTAACTTCAACATGGTATCAAAGTAGATATGCTAAGTTCCTATTTATATTCTAGAGGGATCTATCCATGAGATAATTATTTGTGCATTTTGGGCTCAAACAAAGGTTATCATCACATTTGTAGCATCCCAAAACCCATAGATCGACTGATGTTTCATCAAAATTTGAGCAATTAAAATTTTGGGTTTTTTTCTAAGTGCATGGAAAAAAAAAACCTAGGGCTTTTAAGAGAAACCAACCTTACCATTATTCTTATAGTGGACAACTGTAAGAATACTTGTCAAATCATCAAATTCTAAAATATTTTTTGGCAAATTATTTTAGTAGTATAGATTTTTGTATGAATTCATACTATACCACACCACCATACAGATCCTACATTAGCCTCCTAAATCAACGAAAAAAATTCATAGGAAAAATGATTGTAGGTTTCAAAAAAATCCACAATCCTAGCTAAATATTTCATTAAATTACGGCAAAAAATAAATAATCATTTTTTTAATAGTAAAGGATAGTACCTATTGGAAATAAAGTGGTTATCCATTGGTCATGATGCACCATGGTATCTATAGCTGGAAACTAAACTAAATTTTGGACTTCTCATTGAAGAGCGCTATTGTTATTAGTTTTAGGTGATAGTACAATGAACAAGCTGCAAATAATCTTCATCAATGAGAAGTGAAAACTTCAGTTATGTAGTATCCAAACATGAATGCCATTGTGCATCTGAATGGTTAGATAGTCATTTCCCAAATAATATGTTGAAACACGTCTTAGGCAAATAAGTTGATTAAAATAATATGTACCTTCAATTTTTAAAAAATAAACTCAATCGACTTCTTGGATGCAAATGATGGCCTCCAAATTTTAGGCCTTCTACATGAAAAATTGTAAGAGAATGCATGAATTTTATAAGAATTATAAGAGGGATTTAACACTTATCAAAAAATTTATGTGACATGTTATAATATTCAATGAGGAATATTTTAATAAGGATAATGGAGCCAAAGTATAATACCAAAGGTGGTGGGGGGATTATGATGAACTTATAATTAGCATAAAGAAAATGTTAATTTTAGCTTGTGTACTCATAGTAGAATTTAGGCGTACTTTTTTTAATTAAATTTTGGATAAAATATTTGATGCAAAGGTGGGGTTCTACTGACTAACATGTAGGCATATTTCACAACAATGGGCTTCCAATCAATCCTTCACCATGACTCTTCACAAACTCCATGTTTTCCCTTCACAAGAACACTACACCTCATAGGCTACAAACATCAATTGAGGATCAATGGTTCACAAGACACAATCCAATTTAGATCGATCATATACAATATTTAAATACCCTTGGAAACTCTCAAAATATTTGACTTTATAAAACCCCTATATGCATCCTCAAGTTGGCTTATTCTCTTATAGCCCCTGCAATTGACAAAACAGGGCACAACTTCTAAGGCATGGCAAAAAATCACAAACTAAATACAAATTCAAGTACCCTTTTGGAGGTTCTTAAATGTATGTAAAACAAAGGTATGGTTGTTTTGGAACACATCTCCCAAATAAGGACTAGTAATTTGATCATGTCGGTTAATTAGTTTACTTTTGCAAAGCATCTACAAGGATTCTTGACTTATGATCAACAAATCACACTCCAATGCCTTGTCCTAGTCTCCTAGGATCTGCACAACCTCTCAACACCCTTCTACACACTCCCTAATTTATCTTTTGATCAAACCCTCATTGTTCCTTCCCTTTTACCTATTTGAGACAAGAAACACAGTCCTGGGGTATCACGGATTCTGTTGCAAACATCACCATCACAACCTACCACTTTGGACTATGAAGATATACATAATAATGAAACATAATACCAATTCATATATTATTTCACCTGATAAAAATGGAGTTAGGATATTTCTTATGCTTATTGGTTTCCCTAGCCTAGTTTCAGACCTGTTTTGAATGAGTTTTCTATTAATGTTATGAAACTTAATTAATTCACTCCAAATAAATTCCACAATAAAGTAAACTTACCACACAATCATTTACAATCAGTGACAATGCATGGAAAATCTACATATACAAAATTATAGTGACCGAGACAAGGAAAACATGTGTGATTTATAGAAATTCCTGTAATGTGTATGCCTTCTTCATACAAAAATTCAACCTCTCTCTCTTCCAATGATGGAATGGAGTTTATATGAATCAATAATTACAACTGAACAAAACTGACTTTTGGGCTTCATGACCCTTCAACTTCCCAAAACTTGAAACTTGACAACTTTTCAACATGAGAACTCTACATTTTTTTTGCGTTTTTGACAAAACTTAACAACATGAATGTAGTTGACTCCAAATGGCTCAGATACATTTAAAATGGTCTTAATAGACCTTATTACATGACTAAAATTACTTGACATAATCAAAACACAACCTTGACCCATATTGACAAAAAAAATGCATAGTTGTAGGTGCTCCTTCACCATACAACTGGCCTGGAAAAATCCTCAAGTCTCCTTGAGTGAGGAGAGTGATACAAATAGGTTTGATCTTAATATTCTTTGTTCTCGAACTACTTTCTTCATCAGGTAATTCCTTCCAGTGGACAAGGTATTGGAAACATGCATTGTCTCAACTACCATTGTGAATGGCTTCGCCTCCAAATTGTGGTCCAATTGTAGAGATTTGAAAGATTGGTGACTTGCACAAGAAAAGCTTGTAGTGCCTCCATCTTCAATATTCTTCATCTCAACTCTTGTCTTACTCATCCTTATGATTATTATCCCCATAAGGAAATTTTGTATGCCTTCCTTGTGTTGAACCTCATTTTCCTCCACTTGGGATATATGCTTGAATTCACCTTTACCTTCTTGGTGTTTGGTTTCCATACTTGTCATTTGTTGTGTTGTATCTATTATTTTTTCTTGATCTAATTCATCAACTTTTGAACTCAAATAAAATAGATAACCACCATACTCCTCTTAAAATAATGGAGAAAACAACATAGCCACGTATCTTTTAGACTGCTCTTGCATCTCATTTCCCTCCAAGATCTAGTTATGCTTCCCATATGTTGTCTTGGTGTCCTCAAGAAATGAAATATCTTCAACCTTTATGTGTTATTCTATTTTTATGACCTCTTTCCTATCAAATATCACCACATTGATTTGATTAGCTTATTCTTTATCTTATTCAATCAACAAAGGTTCCTTCATCTTTGTGTTTCCTGCACACATTAGTCTTCTTTGTTTAATCAACCTTTTAATAGGCAACACAAATAGATTTTTAACTGTCAAATGCCTACTTTTTTTTTGTATCTCAATTCTTTTGTCCAGCTCTTCCACGTCATTTCTCATTTGTTCCACAACTTGCCTTATTTCTCTTATCTGTTTCTCAAATTGTATTTGCCTCATCTTTTCCTCTTTCCTCTTCCTCTCTTTTTCTTTTCTTTTCTTTTCTTTTCTTTTCTTTTCTTGTTTCTTCTTTGTTGAACTCTCACCTAACAAATACCTCTTGAACAAATCCATCTCTTCAAGCAAGTCCCTTTAACCTTGCTTCCACTTTGTCCTTTCCTCATTTAGGTCTTTCTCTTCTCTACCTAGTCTTTTGGTAACTAGGTTCTCTTCTCAACCTATATAAACACAAACACACAAACCCAAATCTCTATTGCCCACACCTTCTGAGCTCTAATACCAATTGATGCAAAGGTGGGGTTCCACTCGACAACATGTAGGCATATTTCACAACAATGGGCTAATATACTTCCCTTAACCCAAGTAAGCAACTATGTAGAGCACTTCTCTTTCCATGAAAAGCTTCCCAACACTTCAATACTTCAGGATTAGTAGGGATTATTCTTAGATGGGTTTCCAATTAATCCTTCACCATGAATCTTCACAAAGTCCATGTTTTCCCTTCAAAAGGATACTACACCTCGTAGGCTACAAACATCAATTGAGGCTCAAAGGTTCACAAGACTCAACCCACTTTAGATCTATCAAATACAACATTTAAACACCCTTGGAAACTATCAAAAGCTAGGAATTCATCAAACCCCTATATGCACCCTCAACTTGGCTTATTCTCTTCTAACCCCTGGAATTGATAAAACAAGGCACAACTTCTAAGGATTGGTAGACAATCACAAAATGAATACAAATTCAAGTACCCTTTTGGGGGTTCTAAAACACATGTAAAACAAAGGTATGCTTTTTTTGGAACACATCTCCCAAATAAGGTCCTGTAATTTGTTGATGAGGGATAATTAGCCTACTTTTACAAAGCATCTAAAATTTTTATTGACTCCCAATAAACAAATCACATTCCAATGCCTTGTCCTAGTTTCCTAGGATTGACACAACCTCTCAACACCCTTCTACACACTCCCCAATTGGTCTTTTGATCAAACCCTCATTGTTACCTACCTTTTACCAGTCTGAGACAAGAAATACAGTCCTAGGGTATCAAGAATTCCCATGCAAACATCACAATTACAACCTTCCACTCTCAAATATGAAGATATACACAACAATGAAACATTCCACCAATTTATAAATTATTTCACCTAATAAAAATGGTGTTAAGCAATTTGTTATGCTCATTGGTTTTCCTAGCCCAATTTTCTATAATTATTATGAAACTTAATGAAATCACTCCAAATAATTTCCACAATAAAGAAAAATCACCACATAATCATTTACAATCCATGAACAATCTACATATAAAAGATTATAGTGACTGAAAATAAGAAAAACACATGTTATTTATAGAAATTCATGTCATGTCCATAACTTCTTCATACAAAACTTCAACCTCTCTATCTTTTAATGATGGAACAGATTTTATAAAATGCATAAAACCTTGAATCAATAGTTACAACCGAACAAAACTGACTTTTGGGCTCCATGACCCATCAACTTCCCAAAATTTGCAACTTGACAACTATACAATTTTTTTGCATTTTTGACAAAACTTAAGAACATGAACCTAGTTGACTCCAAATGACTCAAATACATTTAAAATGGTCCTACTAGACCTTATTACATCACAAAAATGACTTGACACAATCAAAACACAACCTTAACCCATATTGACAAAAAAAAATGCATAGTTCTAGGTGCTCCTGCACCAATATTTTAGATTATTTCAGTGCAACTACATGTTTTCTTAATTATCATAAAATATTTTCATCCATTACTTCTCCTATTTATTGGATTCTTGAGATGAAGGTTTTATAGTAAGATTTGTGGGTTTTATTATGCACTACTAGAATTTCTCTATATCTCACATAGATGATGCTCCTATAAAGTTTAAATTACATAACCATTGATTACTAAATAATATAGTGATTCATTTTGTACATCTCTACTTTCTCACACTTATCACTTTTTATTGTATTAAATGTTTTTTCATTTTATTAAGTTTTTTGAAAAAATATACTATATTTGAGATTGAAGTCAAGGAAACTCTAGAAAGAACTCAACCTATGATTTTTGTTTAAATTATACATTTGGGACACTTAAACGTAACTCTAAAAAAATATTGAGGCAGTTATTTTGGGTAATATATTTGAATAATATATAAGTATCTATCAAAATATATATTTAAAAAAAAAAAAATTCTTACAAATGAATATATCTATTTTTAATTATATTTTTTATACTAAATTTAATCTAGAAAGTTGAACCTAACAAAATTTTTTTGTGATTTTGGTTATGTATACACATTATTTTCTCTTCATTTTCAATGTTTAACCCTTCATGATATTTCACTCACCGTAATTTTAACATTTTTTTTTATCTCTATTTTTTGAGATATCTCTTTCATTATATTCTCTCATCACTTGTGTCCAAACTTGTATGTTGGAGAATACTACTCTCAAAATATTTGGTTTTACCAAATTTTAAAGTTTTATTTTTTTTTTTAAATGTAAGACTCAATACTTGTAGCATCTTGATCTCACCTTCTTTGATTCATAAATTAATATTAATATATTTCTTGAACTTATTGAATGATGTTGTTAAAGAAGTTATCATATGACTAAAAGGAGCAACCATACAAACTATAAATGATAGGAAACCTATATATTATATTTTAGCCACATTTTCTAATAAATTATTTATTTTATTTTATTTGTATAGTATTAATATTTTATATAATAGGTTGCATGATCTCATTTTTATTTGAGCAAATTATAATTAACTATTAAATTTCTTTTTTTTAAGTATTATGTAATATTAAGAAAATACCTTTTATAAAATAATTTATATCCATGGATAAACATATATAATGATAGAAATAAATAACTTTGAATTTTGATATGCTTACATCTTGATAGTCTACTATTATCTTAAATAAGATTAGTTATTCATATATATCATTTATGATGATAAGTTGTCCTATAAATGGGCATAAGAGAGTATACCATTTCTATTCAATTAACTAAATTGAGTTTTAACTTTTCAGGGATCTGAGTTTTAATAATTTGACAGGATTGATTCCAAAGGCATTATAAAATACAGCGGATGAACAAACAAAGTTGGAATATTTGTAAGTATAAAGTTCTATCAAAATTTAGTATCTATTATTTCTTTACGCCATATGTTAGAAAGGCTTGTTTATGTTAAAATATATAAATTTTAATGTACATAATAATGCAATCACAAAAAGTATCGCTTTATTGACCAAATAACTAATATAAATGTGATTCAACAATTTTATTAGAATACAATAATAAATAAAAAATATTTGTTCGAATAAAGTATTATCCAATGTTGATATATTATTTTTATATGACACATATAAGTAAATTCTATTTATAGAAATAAATTTTATTTATTTTTAAAAAAATATAAATAAAATCATATTTTATATTTGTTTTCCACTTAAGAGTTTATATATCATATTTAAAGTTATTGGTTTTGTTTAGTAACCATCTCCCTATCAATCAATTGTAGAGCCCGTATGTTACTTTCATAGCTCACATTTATTTACTAGATTCTCCCCACTCTTCAATTGACTACCTTTCTACTCAATTCTCAAACAATTTGTATATTTTGATAGATCCTTTATTCTAAGGGACCATTTATTTGATCCTTATTGCATCCTATCTCTTGTGGTTGGCATAAGACTTCTTTGTAAAATATCTTATCTATGATAATACTTTTTACACTTGAATTTGGTTGGTGACCAAAGTTTGGATAATAACACTTTTATTGTATTATTGTTTCTTAATATATGTCCTCCAGAGATACTTTGATGTGCTTCTTTCAAGAACTATGTTATATCATATGATCAAATATTACTTTGCACAAAATTGTAACGGTCTCGAAATCTAAACTCTTAGGAAAATAAATATTTTTACTTTTATACAAGATAAATTTCATGACAACAATAAAAGAATAACTTAGAAAAAAACATAAAAAATATTTTAAATCTTTTCTTTTTCACTATATTGAAAATAATGATACAAAACATGACATAAATAGAATTACCAGATATACCTGCTAGGAAAGTACTGTATCTGCCTCGCAAGCCTCAACTAGTCAACTGCAGGAGGGAGAGCATCATCCAAGCAATAGACCTTCAACCATAGGCCAACGGTCTCCCACACACCTTCCTACTAGAAGTGGCACTACCCATCAGGAGGTGTATAGACAAGGGGACCTATGTGGTGTCTTCTAAGTATTGACCTGTCGTGTGCCACATATCTCAATCTGGCCATATTACCATACACTATCTTCTAACCAAGTACGACCATTTTGGATGATCTATGTTATGGTGATACTTATGAACTAACTTGTCATATGCAGTGACAAATACGACACTTTGGAGAAAGGTTTTAATATGTATAAAAACAAATTTTTCACTCGCCTCTTGTGTTGGAGGCTACTCTCTTCCTAGGGTTTGGTAAGTAAAAATAGTAAGAACAAGAACATATAAAGTACTTGTTTACACAAACACTTATGGTATGGACTTTCCCTTTGCAATTGCAACTTGGAATATAGAGTGACTACCCTTAGTCCCTCTTAAGTTCACTTTAGGTCTACCCTCCATGCATGACGTAGTAGGAGCTTGGTATTGAACACACCATAAAATTGAGGAAGGGGGGTGAATAATTTCGTACCTCAAAATACTTAATTTTTGATAAAATAAACTTCAAACCACAACTATAAAATTACTAAAGTGATAATTCATGAAAAAATTTCAAGCACAATAAATGCATGAACACTAGATTTATGTGGAGAACCCTAAGTAGGGAAAAGCTATAGTGATAATTACACTCATAATATGAATATACTTTATTAAAAAATTTCCTACAAATTCAATCCGTTGAGAGGAATTGCATAACTAAGCCACACAACCTTAGTGCAAGATACAAATGACTTGCAGGATTAAGACACATTGTCTTAGGGAAACATATAGAAATCTTCCAAGAGACTCATTGTCTTCTAGAAAAGAAAGGAATAGTTGAATTGAAATGAAAAATATTTCCTTATAATGAAATTATCCTTGAAGCACTATGTCAAGCGACCTATATCATGGAAAACACATCCAACTTCAAACACTATCTTAGAACACTGACATACTAAAGATATCATCATCAAAGCTCTTCACAACTAACTTTTTCACATCTCTAATACTAAATCTGCTTTCAAATAATTCACATCCACTACTCATCAATTCACACACATCCCATATCTTCACTTACACATCCATACTCCTTTACAAATATAATACTATTCATTAAAACGCTTAACAAGGTCAAACATAGATAAAATATATAATATTATATAAATTAGGCCACCTAGACCAAGAATATCAAATGTAGTCCACTCCAAGAAATAAAGTGGACTCAACCTCATTACAAAACCTCCTTCTAAGTTTATTCAAATGAACAGCATACACTAACATATCCTCCAAAGTCGACACTGAATGAAATGTTTAGATAAACATTAAAGCATGTTATCCAGTCAACCCAAAATTATCCTCCAATGCAAATTACACAATGCACATCTCCACATGCCACAATGAGACCCTAAAAACTAACCAAAATCATTCTCTAAAGAAATCCTAAAAAAAAGAATATGATCCAAGTAATATAAGCCAACATGATCAACTTGAACACAACACACCTGAGTGTGTTGAACACAAAACAACAAAATTTCTTCCAGTGAACTTAACACCTAAAGATTGAATTGGAACACTACACAAACCAAATGATCATGTACTCTAAACCATAGAACTTAAATCCATATGTCTGATAGCCACTATGCATTCTTCAAACCAGTTTTGATAGGCAGACACTATAAAAATCAACAACAACCACCTCTACCATTTGAGAAACAAAGGACCTATAAACATGGTTATGCAATATACACAAATCATAAATATTATATTTGGAACCACACTGCATAATATTCACATGCTATAGAAATGCAAAGCATTATTTACAAGGACATTAGAATCTCTTTCCTATATAAATATTATTTCTTACATATTGAAACTTCTACTACAACCTTCTAGAAACAACTCAATTTCTTTACCAAGCCACACAACAATATTAGACTACTCACTTCTATACCATCCATAATACATAATGACATCAATAACAACACAAAATAGGTTGACCTTAATGTAAACATAAGACAACAACTCCAATTTTCAACATTCACCCCCTTTCTCATTGATGTCAACATTATCAATAACAAAAAGTATTGAACTCACAACTCATCTATCTCCTAATCTATATATATCTCCCCTTTTGACATTAATGAAAAAGAAACCTTATAAACTCTCTCCCCCTTATTGATAAGCATTTGAAAACTGCAACATTTATTACCCCCCTAAGGGTGCCACCACATTAGTCCACGAGAAAAAGATAAACTTTAGAATTCCCATTGGACAAACACACCACCTAAATGCATCTAGTTTAAAGGAGTGGAAATTAGCCCCAAATTTTGTTAGAGATACTTAAAGGTATCCTTTTGCAATACCTTAGTAAAGGTATATGCAATCTCTTCTTTAGTAGGTACATACACCAATTTGAATTCCTTCTCTAAAATCTTGTCTCTTAAGAAATTATATTGGATTGTAATATGTTTAGTCCTTGAACGCATTACCAAATTCTTTGAAATATCAGTAACGGTTGTATTATCACAGAAAATAGGAATTATTTCATCATAAACTACCTTGATATCTTTTAGAGTTTGTTTCATCCATATTTCATGAGTGTAGGATGATGTTGTTGTAATGTATTTTGCCTCTATAGTAGTTAATGATACTGAATCTTGTTTCTTGCTCAACCAAGAGACCAAATTATCTTCCAGGAAAAATGCACCACCACTTGTAATTTTTAGTCATTTGCACATCTGACCTAATTAGCATTTGTATATGCTTTTAGTGTGGAATCATCATCCTTCTTATACCATAACCCATAATCCAAAGTCCTTTTCAAATATTTGAATATCCTCTTCACTACTTGACCATGAGATTGCTTAAGATTAGCCTAATATATAGCCACCAAAAAAATAATGTGCATAATATCCAGTCTTGAAGCAATCAAATACAACAATCCTCCAATCATATATCTATACCTTTTCTAAACAACACATAGATATCCATCGTCCTTTCTTAACTTATAACTAGTAGCCATAAGGGTGGCAACTAGTTTAGAACTCTCCATCTCAAACTTCTATACAATCTCTTTGATATACTTGGTCTCAGAAATAAAAAATATCTTTTATTGATTGAGTAACTTCTAGACCAAGGAAAAATGATAGCTCACCTATCATATAGATATCTCAAATTCCCTTTGCATCTCGTTTACAAAATCCTTACATACACAACAACAATCAATAATTCATCACCTTCAATTTTGAAATAAAGATTGCTATCAGTATTACCTTTTTATGAAATTCTTTTGCATCAAATACCTATCCAACCTTGCATACCAATCTCTAGTAGCTTGCTTGAGTTCATACAATGTCTTCTTCAATTTGTAAACCATATCTAAATCTTCTAAAAGCTTGAACTCATCTGATTGTTTGATGTATACTTCTTCTTCAAGTTCACCATTCAAAAAAAATGACTTGGCATCCATTTGATATACCTTAGAGTTCTTATGAGTTGCAAATACAAGAAACATCCTTATAGCTTCTATCCTTGCTACTAGAGAAAATTTCTCCTCAAAATTTATGCCTTCAACTTGTGAATTACCTTTACAAACAAATATTTTCTTGCTTCTAGTGATTGTTCCATCTTTGTTAACCTTATTCCAAAACACACACTTTGTTCCTATCACATTTTTGTCCACTGATATTGGTACTAGTTCCCATGTCTTATTCTTTTCTATCTAACTTAGCTTTTTATCCATTAGTTTTATCCAACTCTCATCTTTACAGACTTCCACATAGGTATTTGGCCCTTCTTGAGATAAGAAATAATAATTTTCTTCTTCACTATATTATGCAAGTCTTCTTCTTGTCTAAATGCCATTCCTCTTGTCTACAATGACCTAATATTTTGAGTGATTCTTTCGAACGTATTTTGTCGATGTTTTAGGAGCTTATTCAAGTTCTTTATCTTCTATCTTAGTCTCTTCCTTTGTTGGATTAACTTTCTCTTCTTCAAAATCAGTATAATTTTTATCTTAGCCTTAAGTTGTGATGTAATCTCAATTTGATTGGATTCTTTAGAAAATTTCACATTTGTAGTTTCCAAAATATTTTGTAACATCATATTGTAACATCGATAAGCCTTTATATTTGTATGATATCACAAAAAGATTCCTTCATTTTCTCTTCCATAAAACTATCCTAGATCTTCTTTATCTCTCTTTATGTAGCACTTGCTTCCAAATATTTTGAAGTACTTAACCATAGGATTTATTCCATTCCAAATTTCATAAGGTTTCATTATGTGATTCACTCTGATATAATAAGATAAACAACCATATGCACAACTTCTTTCCAATACACATTAGGCAGGTTAGCATCTTTCAACATAGTTCTAGCCATCTCAACAATAGTCCCATTTTTTATTTCAACTAAACCATTTTATTGAGGAGTCCTTGTAGAATAAAAATTCCTCCTAATACCATGTTTTTCACAAAATTGATTGATTTAATTTGATTTAAATTCTCCTCCTCTATTAGACCTTAAACATTTCATTCAACCATCTATTTGATTCTCAACCATTGACTTGAATTTTGTAAATCTATCTAATGCTTCAGACTTTTTTTCAATCAAGAAAGTACCCATGTCATTCTAGAGTGATCATCACTAAGTAACATAAAATACCTTTCTCCTTTTAGTTATTTTGTCCTTGTAGGTCCACATAGATCTATATGAACCAACTCCAAAGGTTGTGAAGTAGTATAGTCCTTGTTTTTGAATTCTCACTTTGTTGGCTTTCTGAACAAACATTCCCTACACACAATATCAAGAGGTCTAATAATTCTTGGTAAATATCTTACAACATGATTATAACTAATCCTCACCATATTATCAAATTGATATGTCTCATTCTTTTGTGCCACAACCAAC
This sequence comes from Cryptomeria japonica, assembly GCF_030272615.1. Lineage (NCBI taxonomy): Eukaryota > Viridiplantae > Streptophyta > Pinopsida > Cupressales > Cupressaceae > Cryptomeria > Cryptomeria japonica. Next base: position 164,666,991 of record NC_081406.1, on the reverse strand, counting down.
GTTCACTATAACTTATTCCAACAAACAACTACTTCCACTGTTATCCTTCAAATAGTAGACATTTCTATTAGTTCTTATACCTTCTACAACCAGACTTCCAAACTCTCCTTTTCTAATTTCACATTTGGTCCCATGAAATGTGACCTTATAACCTTTACTATAAATATAACTCACACTCAATAAGTTATGTCCTAGACATTTAACATACATTATCAGTTTTATGCTCACCATCAATAGAGATGCTTCCCTTTCTACAAATAGATGTACCTTCCTCTCCTGCAAACTCAATTAATCCACCATCATACTTCTCAAGTTTCATAAATTTACCTTTATCACCAGTCATATGATTTGAACATTTGGAGTCAATAATCCATGCTTTCGGTTTCACTTTTGAATGTAGTGTAGTGTTCGCACTCACTAGTTTGTCACTGTTCTTCACATCTTTTGGACTTTCAGACCACTCATTATTCTTTTCTTTTATAGACACGAACAAAGATTATTTATTTGAGTCATCACCATCTTCTTCTTTAGATGAGGTCTTTGTTGAACAAAAACTCTTCTTTTTCTTATCTTTGTCATTTCTTTTCTTATTTATGTCCTTTTCTCTATAGTTCTCCTTTTCTTTGTTATTATCATTAGATCTTCTACCAAAATCTAGTTTATATACATACATCTAGACGCATAATGAACAATTCATCCACGGTTAAAATATTTTAAGGTTAATTTTTTTTTGTACTTTCTAGTTCCTCTCTTCAACCTTCTCACAAAGTTTTCTTCAATCTCATCCATTTCTTCATTTTCTTCTAGTTCTGCAGGCTTCTTTGTAACTTTGAATGCTTCTTCTTTCCTTTCCCTTTTAATGTCATCCTATTCAACAATATTAAAGGTAGAAAGTGAATCAAAGAGATGATCCATAGTGTACTTATTCATGTCACGACTTTCCTCAATATCATACTTCTTAGGTTAATAGCATTTGGGCAATGTTGTCATTGTCTTCCTCAAAATCTCGCTTTCTTCTAGTATTCCACCAATACCCCTAAGTGCATTTATAATTTAATTCACTCGATGAATATATCCTTCAATGTTTTCATATTCAAACATCCTCACATTCTCATTCTTGTGCTTTATATTTGTAATCTTGGCTTGCTTTGTCTTTTCATCACCTTCAAATACAATCCAACTTATCCCAGTTTTCTTTAGCTTACTTTGTGCCTATAAGTTTGCTAAATGTTGCACCATTCAAACAACAAATAATTTCAATTGTAGATTTTGAATTATTCTCCTATTCTTTTATTTCATTTAGAGTTTTAGAACCATTCTAAGGAGTACTATAGCCTCTCTTAATGCATACCTATAACTCCCTACCAGGGAACCCCAGAGAAATAACAACCAATAACCTAATTACATAGAAAATAATTAAAAAAAACAAAAAAAAACTAATACATTAAATAATCTTTCAACTCAACATATTACTTAATACTACCGATACATCACAATGGTAAACTATTATATTGTTTAGCGGAAGACTTATAAGCACTATCCATTCATATTCCTTTATGGTATCCCTAACATCGCTACTAAGCAACACGTCTAAACATGAACTAAATACCAAAAGGATAATCCATTGAAGTTACTATTCATTCTTTAAATAAATGAACACAAACAATAACCATCTATCCTTAAGTACATTCAGATTATTAAAATAAATGAACATCTTTTCTTTACCTCCCATGGCCTAACATTAAACATTCATCGTTATATTCATTTTAAACACCAAATTAAACATTTCTAAGGTAATATTTCAACATGAAGTAAGATAATTTTAACCATCCCAATATACCATCCATCTAAATGTTATTATATCATTATAAGTTATTCAAATACAATAGTCCTAATAGAACCACCTCCTTAAGGAGTGTTTCAAATACAATATCAAGTACAATTACAATTATGTTTCAAATCACATTTCCGAATAAATTTGCTTCTAGAAGATACCTAACGAATAATAACCTAATGGTAGATCATCTTGCAAGTAAAATATGAAGACACTGAAAAGAACATAGTAAAAACCCTTCTAGTTGCACACGAACAAGTTCACCAAAATATTCCCAATGGGTGAAAAAGAAATGCCACCCAATCTTGTGGAAACCGTAGGCCCAGCCCCCATGTTAGCAAATATACACAAGACCCCAATCAACAAAAAAAAACGCTAGGTGATAAAAGAAAGACGGATACAGATTAAACCACGAATTGTATACAATATAACCTCAAACTATGTGTAGTAGGAAAGTGATAGGGACACTAGATATGGTTTTAGTATTTGGTATTTGGGTGAACATTTCTAAGATTTTTGGCTCCCTTTGATTTCATGGTATGCTTATAATTGTGTGAAACTACACTAAAAGCATTATGATAAGTACAAAATATAAATCATGCACATTAAAATACATATTAATAAGACTCATAGTATTTAATCTAGGTGAAACAAAAGGTTGTCCTAACTATTTCAAGCATTTTCAACATAAAAAAAAGTCCTAACCTTAGTAATCTAAAGTAGAAAGTGGATTAATAATAATATATCATAATTCAAATGTTATGTTATATTTTATGATAAATAAAGAATAAATAGACCTAATGCCTATGAATTTGTCAAAAACTATATATAAAATATTTCTATTCCACTAATGCATTAAATTCATGGTGCAAATATATAAGCCTCTTACAAATTTCTAATATTTCATGAGTTAACTTCAATCAAGAGGTAACTTATCTCATTTGCTAGCTTATTCAAGTGAGAAAAATGTATCTCTTGATCAGTTGAAGGCATTATTATTTACTTAGATTATAAATTAATTACCCTATTTAAAATTAATAAAATAGGTATAAATATAACATTATGCGATACATAAAAAACATGTAATATAATATTACTCCAATATACATTTTAACATATTTCATTTATGTCTTACCAATAAGAAATCACTTGACCAATAGTAACTTTTTGTTTCACTTCTTTAATTTTAAGATTAAATTAATTTTCCTAATTCTAAGGAACTTATTTGAATTATTATCTTAAAATTGTGTTGATAATCATGTTCATTTGAAAGTATCTATCCTTGCTCCTAAAATATCCAAATCATTTATTATATATGTATAATTATTATATTTAATTGCATTTTTTATTTTTTTTCCTTTATTCATTCTCCTCCTTTTCCCTCTTGGATATATGTTTCTTACTTTATAGGTCAATTCATTTTTAAAAATTGTTGAACATATTATAAATTTTGAAGGCATGTTCTACGTCTTTCAACTATACGTTTTCAGTAAATATAATCTAGCTTAATATGCTACATTTATTTATTATTTTTTAAATCTTTGAATTTTTTCAAATAGTCATTGTTCCACTAGTAAATTTGTTTGCTCTTAAGGAGACCAATAAGTATCATTGTTATTGACTACAAAGGCCAAAAAATACAAGGGAAGTAGTCAACTTCGAGTCCTAGGTGAATTTGTGAATGTACACTTTTCAATTCTTGAATCTAAGTCTAATAAAATTGATTTTATGTGCTTTGATATCAACATTGTGTTAAAGTCTTAACTCTATAATACTATTCTACTACTCTAAAATTATGTTATTTAAAAAATTATTGAGATAGACTAGGTGTGAATTTGTGAATGTAAACTTTTTAATTCTTGAATCTAAGTCTAATAAAATCACGCTTTGATACCAACATTGTGTTAAATTTTTCAACTCTATAATACTATTCTACTACTCTAAAATTATGTTATTTAAAAAATTATTAAGATAGACCATGTCAACTAAGAAATTTGATGCAATCTAGAATTGTGTAACAAAATTTTTCAACATACCAAAAATGACTTTGATCTCAAACATACATATTTATATATATTTAAATTTAAAAAAATCTATCCAAAAAATGAATGTCATGGTTAATAAATCATTTAGTAGCCAATTTAAATCCATTTTTAAAAAAGACTTGAACTAATATTTTCCCTATTATATATACCTCCCTAATATTCTAGCCTTTTCTTTTCTCTCATAAATGTGTATTAGAAAACACAACTGTTGTTAATACTTTTAGTCCTTAAAAATTGTATTATTTAATAGAATATTTGTGTTTACTTTAATATAATGCCCATGTTGGTATTTCAGGTATCTTGGAAACAACAATTTAATTGGGAAATTCGAAGAATGGTTAAGCACAATTAATAATGTGTAAGGATGTTTTTCTCTCCTTTCAAATAAATTTTTATCTACATGATTGTGTATATCATCATGAATGAAATTAAGAAAATAATAATGAAATATATTATATTTTTATGATAATTATTGTCACTACTAACCTACTAGTAAAATAATCATATTTTTTTATAGGTTTTAAATTCATTATATTTTTAAAATGTGATATTTATATTTAAATTTATCATGTCTTTCTTGTCAAAATAATATTTTATGTACCTAAATTGTGATTACATACAAGTTCACATACTTTATCAAATAAAAAATTAATATTTTTTTAATAATAATAAAACAAATAAAAAGAGAGAAAACTTATCTTAATATTTGAGTACTTTAGCAATTAAATATCTTAAGCACTTATACTTACATATTCTAAGAAATAATATTATTAATTTACAAAATGAGGGAATAAATTAATTTTTTTCAAAAGAAAAATTATCTATGGAATAAATATCCTAAAAATAACCTAGAAAAATTTGATTTCTCAAGAAAAGATAAATAATGAAAATATAACTTTTTTTTAAGATATAATCTTGATAAATTATTCATGGTTCACAATACAACTTAAAATGGTGATGTTAATTATCATGGGTATTTCTTTAGATTTTTAATTTTATAAGAAACTAGATATTTTTTAGGTAGTCTAAATTGAGATATAAAATTTAATTTTTAATTTTCTTTTGATTCTAACACAATTATGTTTTTGAGCCAAGATTTACTTTTTTAAATTGATTTACATTTAAATGAAAATTTAGAGAAACCAATATACACTTAAAGTAAGAATAGATAACCTAATACAACTTACTAACCTAGCCTCCTTAGAATAAAAAGAGTTCTATAAACACCAAATCAAACAATAATACTCTTTCTAATAGAGGAATAATACTCTTTCTAATACTTTTGTTTTTTATTTTTAATTTGTATTTATTTATGTAGCAAAAGGGAGGAGCTTTAGATTGGGAGATGAAATTATCTTTCATTATTTTCCTTCCTATCAGACTTTAAGTTCTAATACTTTTGTTTTTTATTTTTTATTTGTATTTATTTATGTTATTGGTATAATATATATTATATTTTGAAGTTATTTTATTTGAATGTTTGTTTCTAATTTTTCTTTGTTTTTTTAAAGGTTTCCTTTCACCTTATTTTTTTTCTTAGTCGTGTGCCCCTAATATAATTGTTATGCTGTCACAAATATGGGAGCCCTAGAGGGAAGAGTAGATTTGTTGTAAATATTTTAATGAATATACGTTTCTATTTAAAATTCAGCGAGGAAATGGTACAAGTTATGTAGTTTAAATTTTATTTATTTTTTAAATGGATGGCCTAGTCAATCATAAAAGTAAGTAAAAGGCTAAAAAGATTATAAATATTTAATATTTACTTCATTTATAATTAAGCTATGGTATGTGTTATTAAGTAGGAGAATGTTTGACTAAAAGCATTTGGCATTAGAATAAAAATATGCAGTGGATGATTATTTATAGTTTTTTTTGGATATTGGTTGCTTTATGTAAAGCACTTAGATAAGAACATGTTATGAAACTCGGAAATATTATATGTTCGAGTATCTCCAAAGTGAATGAAAGTAAATATGATTCTTATTCTTTTTCATGATTTATTTTACTTCATATATTGAAATAGTTATGAGAAGCTAGTTGGATAAAACCAGACTAGTTATGACATACATACTGAGATATCAATAACATTACCACAAATCAAAACAACATTAAAATAAATAATGCAAGAGATGAAAACAACCATACATCCACACAAGAGAACACCAAATTTACTTGGAAACCCAAAAGAAAAAAACCACGAAGATAATAGTTGCTTGGATATACTATCCAAATCTAACCCAAAAAAAGAATATTGTAGCATCAACCCATAGGAGTTCTAACCCAAGGAAGACATGAATCACCAACATGAGGCACCAAACCCTAATCAACTCTAAGAACCAAAAAATCCATAGAGCACCAAAGAATAGAAATTTTGATCAGCTTTATAACATATTCACATTATGCATAAAATACTACATATTAACCTCATTCTTTAAATCATCACACACACATTTAAATGAACTAATTTCTAATATATATGCATTTTATCACATCATTAGGATCTTCCTATCAGCTTAGAACTAATTTAAGTTATCCACAACTCACTATGTTAGAGAAGGATCAATCCTAAATTGAAAACTTCATGTGATATGTAGTTGGCTCGATCCTAAAATAAATATGTTAACCTAGGAGTTAGAAGACACTATGAATTTCCTATCATGAATGTAACTGGTCTCAAATTACCTTCACACTCTTCCTTAAATAGCTAACACACATTTTCTTTCTCTAGTGCATCCAACAAAAACTCTTACATAATCACCTAGCTAACATAGTGTGGACTTTGATACTTCTAACCTTCCATCCTTAGGATTAAATATAATATATTTGACTTTGTGTGCATCCTTAGTTAATATATAAACCATGACTTAGAATAATTACTTGCAGTAGAATGTAGTACCTGTAGACACCTAAAATTGTCCTAGCCTAATTAAATAAATATTTTTTTATTTAAATTATCTTTTCCCTAAATTAAATAAATATTTAATTTATTTAATTGGTCCCACTTCTTTTAATTAAATAAATATTTATTTCTTTATTTAATTTATTAGCTTTTTCCATCCATGACACTTGCCATTCATCTCTTAATTCATTATAGCCAACTTCTTATTAATTTATCATTTTCTTGACCTACCCTTTAATCTCAGCCAACCATATATCCTTTCACCTCTTAATCCTATCCATCCATTTCTAAGGTGTTCTCTATATAAGAGGATTTCTTAATCCTTTCAAAACCCTAATCAACTAATCAATTAATCAATCGTCGTGTGATCAATCACTCAAGCATCTACACAACTACAATCCACTCTTTATTGAGCTAGTGTGTACAATATAAAATATAAGAGAAACCATATCAAACAAGATCAATATAGATAGGAAACAATGGAGATCAAACCCTACTAAGCATGTGAATGGTATCATGATCTTTTCTATTTTATTGTGATTTGCATGTTTTAGGTTCTTCATTGGTGTATGGTGGATTTTAATTGTAGAACTAGAGTTTTTATGTGGTTGCATCTTTGTTGGTTTTACAATAGTTTATCATTCCAATTTCACTATATATAGTATAAAAAAAACAACAATATAACTTGGTACAGTTAACAATTTTGAATAGTAATATTCAAAAACCTTACACAAAAAATTTGATACATCAACACATATGTTAACCATTCAAGAATAAATGATTCTAGATAATACTCTCAGTTGGATTTAAATTGACAATATTCACATTGTGTAAGAGATCATTCCATCATGATGTTAATGATAGTATATGTACAACAAAGTTTTATCAATGATTTTGTCATGCTTCCTATCACTCATTCTTTGATATATTCTTCAAGCTTCCTTGAGATCAATAAAATAATATGTGCAAAAACCTCCCCATTTTCATTTATGGTAACATCAAAGTGATCCCCCTATTAGTAACAAGGAAGGACTCTCCCCATTTACGGAATAATCTTGAGCTAACTTTCCCTTGAATACGGTGCTTCTTTGAGGCATGCTTTGATATTCCCTCCTACTTTGACATCAATGGAAAATATATGGCATAGATTCCCCCTTAGAGGCAGTCTCCCCCCCTTTGTTCTACAATATATTCAATATAAGAGCTTCTATTCTACCTAAAATGGGAAGCCAACACAAATAAAGACTTCCCTTGAACCTATAATTCCTCATGATTTAAGAGGAGGGAGATATCACTCCTAGATTCATGTTGAGATACTTAAATGTTTCCTTTGGAAGGGGTTTATTAAATATATCTACAATATATTGTTTGGCCTAAACATACTCCATTTTAGCTCCTAATCTACTAGCCTTTACTCTCAAAAAAATGATATATGATTTGTTATGGAGTGCATTGATAGATTCCTTGATATGTTTATTACACTTGTATTATCACAAAGAATTGAGATGGTTCATCATACTAAATTTTCATATATTTTGAATTCTTCTTCAACCAAATTACTTGATTACAACATGACACTACTACAACATAATCCACTTTTTCTATAGATAGGGACACTAAGTCTCATTTCTTGATCAAACATGAAAAAATACTATATTAAAAAAATAATACACCGTCACTGATGATCGTCCTTTGAAATCAACACTTCCAAACTAATATACATTAGTGTATAGTCTTAAATTTGAATCCTTCCTTCTAGGATACCATTGAACATAGTCCATTGTAGCTTTCAGATATCTGAAAATTCTTTTCATTGCTTTCGCATGAGTTTCCTTAGGTGTGGCTTGGAATCTCACAATCATAGATGTATTTCTTGCATAATGTTTTGTCTAGAAGCTATCACATGCAATAAGCTTGGACAATCATTGAGCTATCCAAGGTTTGACTTTCTACCAAAGATTCATCATACTAACTCAACTTACACCCAATAACCATAGTTGTGCTAACCAATTTTCATTTTTCCATTTTTAACTTGTTTAGCATCTATTTTACATACATACTTTATGAAATGAAAATAGCTTTATCTAAATGTGAAAATTGTAAACCAATGAAAACTGATAATTCACCAAGCATGGACATCTCAACATAATTTTTATTTCTTCAAGAAACTCCTTACACATCTATTCACTACTATCACCAAAGATAATAGCATAAATCTAAACAACAACAACAACTAATTGGTGATCATCTTCCATTTTGATTTATAGGGTTACTATCTAATATATCTTTAGATTGAACCATTGTTATTGTAGATACTTGTCAAATCTAGAATACCATGCCCTAGGGGCCTTCTTAAGTCCATATATAATTTTCTCTAGTTTATATACAAAGTCTAGATTCTCTAACAACTGAAATCATTCTAGTTGTTCAATGTATAATTATTCTAACTCAGCATTCAAAAATACTAAATTAACATTTGCCTTGTATATTTTAAAATACTAGACCATAGAAAAGACTAGAAACATACTAATCACTAGAGTCTTTGTATTTTTTTTTCAGGTTCACTTTTTGTATCTTCTTCATTGATGCAGTATGATCCATCTAAATCAATGTCATAATCATTTGATGTCATTTTATAGTGTATTGACTCATTAATTTTCACATTAGAACTTTCAACAATCTTCTAAAATATTTTTTTAATAACATCTATATGCTTTAATTATTGTGGAGTAACCAAGAAATATACATTCATTAGATCTTGAGTCAAACTCACCCAAGTTATATTCATCTCTTCTAATGTAGTATTTTCTTCTAAAAAAATTTCAAGACATGTTCTATTATTACTTTGCATAATTCAAATGGACTCTAATATTGTTCACTCTTAACCATCTTCTATTAAAATATATATTTTGATATGAACAATTTATTTGTGATATATATTAGGCAACTTAGCTAGGTTCAACATAGGTCTTTCCATTTCTTTAACTATTCTATTATTTATTTCAACTACTCCATTTTGTTGGTGTGTCGTTGCGGTAGAGTATTGTATATAGATTTTATATTTCTCACAGAATTCTCCAATTCATCAGAAGTAAAAACACCATATTTATCAGATCTTAGACACTCCATAGTACAACCAATCTCATTTTCTACCATGGTTTTTAAAATACTTAACTTCTCAAAGGCTTCAAAAAAATTTCTTATGAAACTAACCCATGTCATCGTAGAAAAGACATTGCAGGCTCTTTATCCTCATTAGCCTGCATAGCTCTGTATAGACTATCCAATGATTTTTTACATGAATAATCCTTTGTTTGAAACCTTTCTCTTGTCTTTTTCCTTCTTAACATTCCTTACAAAATTTGCAAGGAGGCTTTGTAATTTTAGGTATGTGTCCAATTGCTTGATTAGAACTAACCTTCATAAGATAATCAAAATTTAAGTGTCTCATTCTTATGTGTGATACCCAACTTTCATCTCTTGATCCCAAAATAAATTTCTTTCCTTTTATCTCAATCAGGTTATACATATTAATGTTTATCATAATTCCTTCCATAATAAGCTTGTCGATGATTGCTTCTCTAATTTTACATCCATCTACACTTGATGAGAGACAAGCCATTTTCACACATCTAACTTATACTTGGAAGGTTATGTTTCAAGCCTTCTACATACAAAACATCATATGACTTATATTTTCCACTACTCAAACTCAAGCTGCCTTTTTTCTATATATTTGCAATTGAGTTATTACCGTTTCTTATTTATCTTCCATTCCACTTTTTAGCATTGATAAACTTACTTTTGTCTACATTCATGTTACTAGAACATTCATTGTCAACGAACCATGGATTCTTCTCATTTTATTCATAGAGTGTAGACTATGTAATCATTGATTTCTCAAATATTTATTTCCTTTTCCACGCTTTCATAGATTCACTCTTTTGATCATTGGATATGTTTTCTTTAGAATACTTCACAAGAAAACTTTTAAAATTACTTGAAATATATCCAAAATTGTTACCCTTATATATGTGGCATTGAAATTAAACAAAGTTGCAAATGTATTTATGCTCACAAAGTTAGTTGTTACAGCAAACCTTCTAAAATCTCCTCCCTTATGACCAAATTGATTGAAAGTAAAAGAGAAACTAGAAAAGGAAAAAATTGAACTTTGATTTATATTCTTTTATTCTTAGATTTTGTTTTCCAAATCCCATCTTTTATCTACTGACTCAAGAATGGAGGCATCTTCTTCCTTCTTGTAGTCTTCAAACTCCATAAATTGATTAGATGTTTAGCTTTTAAATATATTTGTATTATGATCCTTCATAACTTGTCTCCTGAAGATGCTCAGTAGTTTTGTGCTCTATTTTTCATCAAATCCAATATCGGTTCTGATATAAGGTGATCTTTGACCGTTAATGATCTCATCTAGTATCTCTACGTTCTTTCCAAATTTTAAGCTCTTATTTAACTAATGATCAAGCGTTTCTCCAAGTCTTTTCTCAAGAATATAACTTATATGTCTAGTATTTCATAGTCCTTTTTATTTACCTTTAAATTTGTCATCATGACATCTTCTATCCCTTTTGCCTCTTCTATCTAAACAAGTTAATATCTTTCTTCATTTTTCCAAACTCTTTGAGCTTGTTTTTTGTGTTTTGATTCTCCTTTCTTGTTGTCTTTAAATCATTTAGGGTAGAGATGAGATCTCTTTCTAAATAAAATTTAGCTTCTTCTTCATATCTGGAGTTCACATTTTTTATATGACCATTTAGGATTTCCATTCTCATATATAAAGCATCTTCTGTTTCATTTTCATTTCTGGAGGTGCAATGATCCCATTCATTAGAATTTTTTTTTTCTCCATAGAATAAAAATATTTTGTTAAACATATGTGGAGTAAGATTGATAGGCTGATTGAAAAATATTTATAACTTTCAAATAGTATCATATTTTTTGAATCTAGAACATGCATCACATTCTTTCTTCATATACTATAGTATTCAAAAAATAAAATTGACTTTCATATAGTTTTGACCAAGTTATGATGGTCATACATACAAGTTTTAATATTTTTGCAAAGATATAGTAAAAGAATCATAATTAATTTTTTATTTAAAATAAAATACAAAAAAATATGTGTCACATCTATACATGAGTCTTCTACTTATATCTAAAATCTTATAGAAAAATGTTATGATTTGATTGTGCTTAGGGTGGTTAGAAAAACACCCGCTTCTTATCTTTTTCCTGAAATTTTAGTACTACAACATTGAAATTTCAAATGTTCATCAAATAGATTTTTTTTTAACAAAATAACTAGTAGCTTGGAAACTAAATTCAATTTTCTATAGATTCTATTCTTAAATATTTTTGAAATAATATTGGTAACTTATTCAAATTTTTACGTCAAGTTGCCTAACTTTGATTTTCTAATTTTCATTTCCACTTAAGGGCCTTTTTGGCCCACCATGATCCTGTACATATGAATTATTTTTCTTGTTCTTTGACTTGTTATAATTCTTCTAATTGGACTTGTATTCATTTTCTTCATCATTTATCACACTATATAGACATTTAGAAGCAAAGCATTCTATCTTACCATGATTGAAACATTTTAGAGTAACTTACCTTTGTACTTTTTGGTGCCTGTTTTTTAACTTCCTTAAAAGATGCATCCTTTCTTAAATTTTTATCATTAAAAGTGCTCATGTCAAATGCAATAAGTATTCCATGTATTTCATCCATAACTAGAGTGTTTAAATCTTTGGCTTCTTCTACCATAAAAACTTTTGAATCAAACCTTGGGGGAAGTTATCTAAGTACCTTTTTCACAATCACTACTTATTTAACTTAATCCCCAAGTCCTCTAATGGCATTGATAATTTTATCAAACCAAAGAAGATATGTGACAATATTCTCTTCTTCCTTCATTTTAAACTTTCAAACTATCCTTGATAGTTATGAAGTTTTTCTTGGTTGACCTTGTCATGACCTTCATAGATGTTATATAGCTTGTCCCAAATATAATTTGTGGTATTGTATTGAATTATCTTAACAAAATTAGAGTTAGATAACCACACAAAATATCATTATTTTCCCTTACATTATTCTCACAAGATTTATTTGTTTCCTTATCTCTTGGAGATTTTTTTGCAATTTCATAAGCAACTACCTAGGCTACCAAATATCAAACTATAGTTCCATCAAATAAGATTACATCCGTACACTCCAAAAGGTATAGTTGGATGTATAAAATAGTGGTTCCTTTTTTGAATAAATACCTTCTTTTTCTATCATGTGTTTCATCCTAGATCTACCTCAAGCTTTTAAGATTCCCCAAGGAACCTAGCTTTGATAGCAATTGTTATGTACACAAATATACAAAGAAGGGGTTAAATAAATATATACCAATTTTAACTTAAAAAATTACTACAACATCAATAAAATTACCACATCACAAAATAAAATTAATGTAAATTATGGTACAAGTGATCACAACCATACATCCACATAATAGAACACAAAATTTATGTGGAAAAGTAGAAGAAAAATACCATGGTGAGAATAGTTGCTCAGATCTACAATCCAATATAGCCTCACAAAAGAGTATTGTATTATAACTATTTTGTAGCCACCAATGCATAGGAGTTCCAACCCAAGGAGGAAACCAACCCCCAATATATAATATAAAAAATAACCTAGATAAGACACCAAGTCGGTTATAGAGCACTAACTCAAATTATGAGGTTCCAACCTAAATTACAAAGAAGATGTAATATTAGTGAAATAAACTAACATGTAGACCTTTGAAGCTCAAACTACATCATATAACAATTATGATCAAATGTCTTCATAACATACTCATAGTGTGCATAAGATATTGCATCTTTGCTCACACACTTGTCAATGAACATTCATTCACCACCATCGTCACATCATCACACACTAGAATAAATTAATGTCCAAAATATATATTTTTTATTACATCATTAGTATCTTCATGTGACTTAAAACCAATTTACATTATCTATAACTTTCCATGTCAGCCAAGGATTAATCCTTAATACAAAACATTATGTAACATGTAGTCATCTTGATCCCAAAACAAATGTGTTAACACAAGAGTGATAACATGCTATGTGTTCCTATAATGAACTCCATTAGTCCCAAGTTACCTTTTCACACTTTTATAAACTGGCACACGTGTCCTCCACATTAACAAACAATAATATTTACACCACCCCTAGCAACATTATCCTTGAGCCTGATGATGTGGAGGTGCTATAACTACTGCCACACCCTACAGAAGAAAAAATAGAATGTGCCTTGCTGATTTATGGCTTTCAAGTTTCCCCTTTTCTAACAAAAAGACATCATCGGGAACTAGAGTTACCTTGACTATGTAGGCTATCATCCTCCAGTGACCAAAATTAATGACAATTCATCATTTGATTAAAAATAACGTGATCATACACACCACCATCATATATTTGATTATAGTGCTACTAGATCATCCTAGTTACTAATCCTAGCAAGTTAGGTCTCAACCTAAAACTAGAAATATCTCAGTTATGCCTAATCTATAAAGGAAATTTTTGCATCTTTTTCAAGTGTCCTCTCCCTATTATTTTAGAGATATCTCTCTTCTCTATCATTTCTCTTCTAGACTTATAATTGTGTTTTGCATATCTGTAACTGTTAGTTCAACCTCTAGCCTTTGAATGAATTGAAGTCACGATTCTTTCCTTTCTTTGACTCTTGTATGATTATTGTATGTTTCTTTAACTTCATGTTGAGTATATATTTTATTTTTTCTTACATGTATGCCATGATGAATCTCATTTGTGAGTATTACCTATGAAAGATATATTTTCCTTTCAATATGCACTAATTCCAACCTTCATGATCATGATTGATAATCAATGCAATTGAAGATTGTGCATCTCTATGGTGTTTGAATTGATTTATTATGCCACTTAGGGGCATGGAGAGAGACATATCTCATCTTGGTGTATCACCCCCTTTTCTTTTTTGCATTTTTGTCCCCCTTTTCCTTTTGTAAGCTATTAGGATAAGTTTAGAGTAGGGTCAACACTCTACACCTAGATTAGAAAGGAAGTTATCCTTCTTTTGAGATTCAACCCCCTTATGCAAGGTCCTAGACTTTGAGTTTGTTTCCATGTTTCGCAAGATTGTTGATTCTATAGCTCAAAAAACATCCAAACTTTTATTCCAATAATTTTTGGAATGCCATGTGGGAAAAATTCAACATAATTTTTAACTCTTCATGCTAAAGAGGTGGTATTCCACTTACCATTTTGGTCTTGAATAGGTCTTCTCTCAAGAACCTGGTAACTATGCTAAAATCGTGTCTCCTTTTTGAGATTGTTTGTCGATTTCGTGCCCAAGATTCAAACGAGGGCCTCTTCTAGAGATAATTTTCAGTATTTAGAGATTTTATTTTTAAACCCTAGATAAATAAGAGGTAGGATTTCATTATCACCAGTTAGGTGAATTGAAGTTGTAATCACTTCATCCCCTAGATCTTGTTTTAATCCTCCATTCACAAGGCCATCACAATCTAACACCTACTAATCATTTGAATACACCATTATTTCACATGCTTGTCCCTAGAAACTGGGTTATTTTCACCTTTAATGGAGATAGTCATCTTATTTTAGCTCAAATAAATGATGTACCAATGGCTACATTAAAAAGTATACCATATTTTACTGGTGAGACAACCACTCTTCCTATAGAGAACATTCAAGATATTGCTAATATATGCTCCATTCAAAATATCTCGAAGGATGATATTACATTGTTAGAATCTTATCCACCTCCTTGAAAGAAAAATAGTTTTAGTGGTATAGAAGATTGTAGCCTAATGCCATTCACACCTAGGACTAGCTAGGGTATAATATGTGAGCAATATAAAGAGAAAATTGATCACCTATATCTTCTTTCACAATTAATAATAATAAAGAGGGCACCCTATGAATACCTGGGATATTTTAACTTCATATTTGGGTCTGTGCAGGATCATGATGGGCTTAAAAGTGGTGATATGAAAACAAATGCCTTTTCCATTTCCACAAAAATGTGACAAATCTGTGTTGACTTTTTCGTTGGTTTGGATGTCAGTACATGTAGTCATGGCAAAAGCCAAAGCATAACGAATATTGGAAAATATATGATATCCAATATTATTAATCCTTTATTGTATAATATATGATATATACTATATATTACTATCATAATATATTAATATATATATAGTTAATATATATAAATATATATTATTAATATTATAAATAGATGGAAACATAAAAAACGTATCAGACATTTGATTATATATATATAGAGAGAGAGAGAGGGGGGGGGGTTTGGCAAGGGATATGAGGAGATCAATAGATAGGGAGAGGGAGATAGGGAGAGAAGGGGAAATAGATATATATAGAGAGAGAGGAGTCTAGAAAGGGAAATGGCTCAAGGTTGTGGGAAAGGGAGATAAGGGGAGAGAGAGAGAGAGAGAGAGAGAGAGAGAGAGAGAGAAAGAGAGAGAGAGAGAGAGAGAGAGGGGGGGGGGGGGAGGGAGAGGGGGTTGGAAAAGGATAGGGGAGAGGGATAGGTAGGTAGAGACGGGAAAATGGAGAGGGAGAGATGGGGAGGGAAGGGAAAGTGATCTAGAGAGAGAGTAATTAGAATGAGGGGGAGAGGGGAGAGATGGAAGTATCAACAAAGGGAGCAGGAGAGAAGGGGAAAGGAAGAGAATGTAGGCAAGGGAGAAGGGAGAGAAAGGGAGAGAAGGGTAAAGGGAGGGAGAGAGAGAGAGAGAGAGATAGATGGGTAAAAATAAGTGTACAAGGTGTTAGGGTTAGTAGGAGAGATATACCTATAACTAGAGCGAAAGAGTGTCCAAATGGGAGATTATACTCGAGGGTTTCAAGGAAACATAATTTATTTAATATAAAATGTTATATCGGGATAGATATAAGTTTTTTAATATATATTAATATCATTAATTAGTTTTATATACATATTTATATATTAATTAAATATATGGAATAATATTTTAAAGATTATACATA
Source organism: Cryptomeria japonica (assembly GCF_030272615.1). NCBI lineage: Eukaryota > Viridiplantae > Streptophyta > Pinopsida > Cupressales > Cupressaceae > Cryptomeria > Cryptomeria japonica. The sequence goes on along the minus strand of NC_081406.1, from coordinate 164,650,110 downwards.
ATAGTATTTTTTTAGTAAGATATTCCTTAGGGGGCAGTACCCTTATATTGATTTAAGGAGAGAGATTATATAGCATAATGCCTAAGGCATATTACCTACTACATATAAAATTGACATTCAATGATATAGATGATCCATACCATTCCCCATAACCACGAGCCTCTCCACCATATCCTCTAACAAAACCTCCTTATTATCTTGAATGAACTGCTCGAACTTGTCCATAGTATATTCTTTCTTCACTCTAGACTTGTAAATGGACCAGGCTTTCTTCATTTTAGTCTTTTCACCTTCTGCTGCTAAATCAAAAAATTGAACCATGATACCAGAGTCTAGGACAACTTTGAGATTATTCATAGTAGATTTTACTCCTTCGACATTCTCCTCCCAAACCATTCGGTGGAGCTTAGAGGATAACCCAAGATCTAGACGATCGACAACAAAGAACAGTAGATCTCCCCACCATGGATGTGATCTCCACTCCAAAACTCTTAGCCCAAAATCTAAGTCATCGAGTTCTTCTCCTTATCTTCAACTTTGTTAGAGATTTTGTTTAGCTGCACCTCAGGGACTCGGTGACCCTTGCCTGAGACTTACAATGACATTTAACCCCAAACATATTCATCATTCTTCCTCCAGTCCCCACCATATCCTGAAATCTATTCGCAGATGCAATGAGGGGTGGACAAGATGCAATATATAGATCCCAAGAAAGATAACACCATCTCCCAAAAATAACATAGGTCTCTGCAAAGAATCCATCCAAATAGAGGATCTCCCTACCAACAAGTCCTGCAAATCTTGCATACAATGTCCCAAACATTTTTAGAAACCCACACCTCAATCTATAGCTCATCCAATCCCTTTATACCCCTGTCATGGAATAATCAACCCTGACGACTGTTCAAATGATCAATCAAATAGAATTCAGATTGAAGATGAAGCCACGGGAAAGAGCCAACACCAAATAACTTCAACCAATGCTCACCCCTGAAAGGCTATATTCCTGATAGGATTCCAACATAATTGTGTCCCTTACCTCCTTCTATAGAGATGTCTAATCCACCACTTCATCCGGGATACGACTTCTCACCCCCATGTTGGAAAACCAATATGCCACCTGATTCCCTTCATGAAATATGTGAGATATAGAGAAATCTGAGAATTGCTTCAATTTTTCCATAATTCCGATCAACCATTGCCCAAGTCTCCAATTAGAAATGTTATATTTCAATACAACATTTACTACTAATTGGGAATCCCCTGAAACCTCTATTTTAGAAAGACCCTTATCTCGGCATAGTTCCAATTCTCTATCAAAAGCCTTCATTTTAGCTTCATTGTTGGTGGCAATACCCATAAAACCTCATATAGATGACACCAAATTACCAGTATCATCCTGAATAATTGCTCCAAACCTCGCCTCTGTGTGAATTCCTTTACTTGCTCTATCAAAATTTAATTTGAAACAATCCTTCCTAGGCGGATTCCATTTTATACCCTTCCTAGATAAATTATTACAAACAATATTGACCTCTCGAGAATTCAAAATTTGTCACTTTTCCTCCATAAATTTATCTCATTTAGTAACCATCTTCACATTTGTAAGGAGGATTTTTCTATTGACCACTTCTACTATGGATACGTTAATCCTACTAATGATAATCTCAATAGGCAAACGTTCCTCCCGAAACACCCTTCTATTCCTCTCTTTCCAAATCTTCCAAGAAACAATCAAAGGCCCAACAATCCAAATGTCTCCCCATTTAGAACTTGCCCTTTCCATTGGCTAGGCACTTAGGAAATCAATTTTTTTTTCATTTTGTGCTACCTACCACTCAATCATTTCCATGAACCAATCCCAACAACCTTCTACAAATAGACACCAGAGAAGCAAATGGTTGAAAGTCTCTTTTTTTTGTCCACACATGGGGCACATATTGGGACCTTAGATGCAAATAGCTTTAAGTCTATCACCTATGAGAATCTTGTCATAGAGAGCGATCCATAAGAAAGCTCCTTCCCTTGGAAGAACTTTCTTATCCCAACATATCATTGTCAGCCAACAAACCTCCCTCCACCTCTTCTTCTGAACTGAATATCCAAGGCTCGCCTTGTTTTCTCCACTTTTGGCTATACACCAAATAACTTCATCTTCTTACCTTATTAAAATAACTCTCCAAATGGCAAGAATCTCCAAAATTTTATGACCATCTTCCTCACCAATTTCTTCTTCAATTGGTATCCAAGCAAAAATAAAATAATATATTATAAATTATACATAATTGTATAAGATATTATAATATACTATATATTATAATATAATATATATTATGTGTGATGGTTGAAAAATGAGATTGGGTAGTTTAGGACATAACCCCATTTTCCTCCATACATTGGAATACGAAAGAGCATAAGAAGATGATTCACATTGTTTACTTCTTGTGAAAGAGAGTCGATGAATATCTTTAGGGTTTATATTCCTCTGCTTCTATGAAGAGGAGATGTGCAAAATGTGATGTAATGATCAACTAAGTTAGGGGGAGAACTAAAAGTGCTCATATAGATTGAAATACATAAAAATGAAAAACTGAAACTGAGATATAAAGTATAGAACTGCAAATTAAACTCAAATGTGCACCTTTCACCAAAAACTGAGTTGGAATTATACAAACTAGGGCATTGGGCACCTTGGTCCCTATTGCTGAATTGACTTATACCTCTGGAACCTATTGACTAAGACCCTGATTTGCTGAACTGCCAAAAGAAGCCTAAAAAACTAACAGGACTAGGGCACTGGGCACCATGGTCTTGGACCAAGGTGTTGGGTGCCTTGGTTCCAGAAGACTGGGGCATTTCCCCAAGTTTGGATCTATGCCTGCTAATTTTATCTTCTTGAAAGTCTGCAGCTTTGTCGAATTTTTGTAAATGTCCTTGCAACCTACAAAATGGTGTATGGGTGGCTAAATAGGGTTTTGCCTTATTCAAACCCCTTGTTTTGGTGATTTCCACCTCCACAAATAGCCAATAATGAATTGAAATGTGTTTGTGCTAGAATCTTATGTGCTTACAAGATCCTAAATGAGCTAAAATGCAAGAATTAGAGTTCTACCCTATTTTTTGATTATAAACCCTGAATGAACATAATGTAAATGATAATGCTTTAAATAAAAAATGCAATATGGATCTAAAGCAATAATGTAAATCTAAAAATAACATGAAGCTAAATACTAAACCCTAAGGGAGAGGTACAAGCCAATCAACAGTTGGTGATCTCCTTATTATTCTTCAATATCTCCTAACCTTCAATTCATGATGAAGACTTGATGAATGCTTGATTTTCTGATTGAAGACTTCACATAAACCTACACTTTCACTTTGTAAGAGGATCCTTCAATTCCTTGTAGATGGATCCCTCAAATGAGGAAAGGAAAGGTTATATATATGAAACCCTAACTTTGTTTTTGTTCATAGGGCAACCTATAATTGATATGATTTTGCATAAAACTATATTTAAACATTATAATACTACCAAAACATGATCTCGAAATTCAAGGAGAAAAAGTCAAGACCATGGTGAATCACCACGGTCCGATCAACTTTTTTCCATTTTTTTAGGGATGCAAGGTATCATGATTATAAGGTGATTCCCATGTTGGGTCAACAATTCAAGGTGTTTGGATATGCAAAATTGGGCCTTAAAGGTTGAAATAGGACTTAATTAGGGTTTCAATGATTTAATTAATCAAAAAGATAAAATAAAAAAGGGGCACACTTAGGATTTAGGGTCCAATTTTATGATCTATGGAGTGATAAAAGAGGACTTTAGATTTAATTAAAATAATTAATTAAATGCTTAAAGGGAATTTAAAAATACAACATGCAAGACACTAAGGCGGGTGCTAACCTAAGCATGAAATTGTACCCCCCAATTAATGGTGTACAATTTAGGATGCTACATTATGATATATTATATATTATATTTATAGAAATAAACTAACATGAATCACATATCCGATAATATCAAATATCCATTACCTACAGATATGTCTGGTATCCATTACCTTTGACAAAAATTTGTAGCCTTGATATTTGTCTCGGGATTGCTTTGGAATTTGGCTAGGTTATACCAAACCTAGAAAGTCAACACAAAAAAGTGTTTAGGAGTTTTCCTTGCTTTTCCAAACTTTCCCCATGTGGCTGAAGACATTTTTTTACACAAAATTGGTGAAATGAAAAAAGTTTTATAAGGAGATTCTCAGCTTTCCACCAATATAAATTATGCGTTATTTTGATTTTTTTTTAAATTATTATTGATTTTCTATTTTAATTACAACTAAAGTCATGATTGATAGCCTAATTGAAAAACATCTATAACATTCAAAAGACATAACATTTTTTGAATCTAAATCATGAGTCGTATTATATGCTTCACATACTATAGGATTTTAAAAAATGAATTTTATAAAGTTTTGACCAAGTTATGATGGTCAAACATACAAGTTTTTATATTTTAAAAAGTTCTAGAAAAAAAATGATAATAAATTATTTACTTTGAAAAAAATTATAAAAGTTATGTGTCACATTAGGACATGAGTATTATACTTATATATAAAATCTTATAAAAAAATATTATGATTTGATTGTGGTTAGGGTGGTCAGAGAAACACCTACTTATATTTTTCCTCAAATTTTAGTAATACTGCATTGAAATTTAAAAATTTTGCCATGTAATTTTAGTTTTTTTATAAAAGAACTAGTAGCTTAGAAACTACATTCAATTTTTTATAGATTCTATTCTTACATATTTTTTAAATAATATTGATAAATTATTCAAATTTTTACATCAAGTTGTCTAGCTTTGTTTTTTTGAATTTTCATTGCCACTTAAGGGTCTAGTTTGGCCCACTATGATCCTGCACATACTCATTTCAAAAGACATGGAATAAAATTCCTACTCAAGCAAAGCTATCTCCAAATCATACCTTCTTGTACTATCTAGTGTCACTCACTAGTTATGTAGCTATTATGATCTTATCAGTGGGTGGAGTTGCTTTGAAAAATGTATATAACATAGCTATAAGGGTAGAAAATTACTTGATTAAGCTTGAGAAATAGATAGAATGCCGCAAATGCCTCTTTTCCCAAAAGCTCCTACTAAATAAATGACTTTTACAACTATTCATATAGCATCTAAAAGTCACCCACCTAGCTCTTCTTCATCTATAAATGAGCTATGTGAGGTAAAAAAAAATTTTGAAAAGTTCAACAATGAGTTGGTAACACTAAAGAGGATACAAGCTCAAAATAGCAAACTATATCAAGCATACAATCAAAATTACCAGTAGAATAGGCTACCTTTTCAAGGGAAAAATGAATGGAATTATGCAAGGCCCCTAAATAGTGTGATTTCTATACCTATAAGCAACTCAAAGGAACTTGTTCCAATGAAAAATATTTCTCAATAACATGATTTCTTTTATTTGTGCAATCAACCTCACAATCAAAACACATGCCAAAGTGGAGAGATAATTCAAGCTCTAGTAGTGCAAAGTGAGCCAACAATTTCAAACTCGCAATGCATGATCCACATCAATCAAGTGTTGGAAATTAGAATTAGGCATAAGAGTTTTATACATTTTTCAATTGGCAAGAGGAAAATTTTTGTTGTTTAAATTAGACTAGCAATGATGTAGTGGCATAAAACATAAGATCAAAACAAAGAAAAATGGAGAGTCTCAGATCTTGTATGGCTACTCAAGCTTCAAATTCTCAAGTATCCCCAAATATCAAAGCTCATAGAACAATAAATAAAATAGTTACTACAAATCCAAATCAAAACATAGTCTCAGGCAACAAAAGACAAGAGGTGCCTCAAGTTTCTCCATCAAGAAAATCGAAGCTTGTTGCAACAAGTTCTTCAAAATCAGTTGGTGTTGCTTTCAAGATATTCGATCAAAGGAAGAATTCCAACCTCAATGTCACCATGTAGGGGGCTCTTTCTATCCTATCTCAAATGGATTTTCTTCAAGAGGCATTACACAACATCAAATCATGTCAAATGATGCAATACCAACCAACAAGAAGTCAGCTTCAACTAGCTTGGTACAACCAAAGACAATAAATATGCAAGAAATATTATAAATCCACCTCCTTTTTATCTCTCTTTAGTTATTGGAGTTATTATAGTCCACAATTGTATGATAGGATTTGGGGGCTAGTAGCTCAGTTATGGCCAAGATGGTAGTTGATCTTCTAAGAATAAAATATGAACGTATGACTAAGGGGGTTGTCCAATTATATGGCAATTTTGTCAAAATAATGAGGTTTGTAAAAAAATTAAATTAGCCTTTCATGCATGTTCTATCTATACCTTTTGCAAGATATATTAGTCATTAGCCTCCCTACTTTCTATTCCATATGCTTATCAAGAGACTTCATAACTAAAAATAGGTGTGTATTTATCGTTAGATTTGACCCACATGTTATTTAGAACAAGATATGGTACCAAGGCTACCATAAAAGAATAGCCTATTTTAACAAATCATATTGAGCCCTATATCCCTAGCCCCATAAACATTAATTTCACTATGCACAAAGAAAGGGAGGAATGAATTATTTATGAACCTGTTACTCTTTTGAAGGATGTTCTTGATTGCTTACTAGATGAGTTGCCCAGTGCTTTTTAGTTTAATCCATAAAAAATAAAAGAAATTAGGTTTGGAACCTATTGCATTCATGAGGATAATACTCCTATTCCTAACCTTATCAAGACATAAGAATATCTAGAGGGACTATGGAGTGTATTTTTAAAGGTTCAAAAAATAAGAATGGTGTTGATGCTAGTGTAATGTACTTTTCTCCTAATCGGGAGATATATTGATTCTCTTTTAAGCTTCAGTTTAATTGCATTAATAGTGTACTTGAGTATGAATCCCTTATCCATGATCTCCAACTTGCACAAAAGAGAAAGATAAGATCACTACAATTTTTTGGAGATAGTAAGTTAGTGGCTAATCTAGTCAAAAACAAAAACATAGCCAAGAACAACTTATTCAAATCACACGAACATAGATTTTGGCACTTGATTGAAGGTTTTAAATCCTTCAACATCCAAAGAATCATTAGAAATCAGAGAAAAAACATGTTAAATAGACTTCCAGTAATTGGTGCTCAGTATAACATACTAGCACATGTCACAAATGAGAAGGAACAACACATCAGGCTTGTTGTGGGGCTCGTTGTCCCAGATAATCAAGAAAATTGGAAGTTATTTAAAAGTGATTAAAAATATTCCAATTTCATGCTAAAGAAACAAAAAATTTCTACTAAAAATTAGTCTATGCTACAAGACCACTAGATCATGCAATTCAATTCAAAAAAAAATTCGTAAAGCTCTTGTCAGCTTGTAAGGCATATTCAACTTAGATGATAAACTTAGGATCAAGAAAATGATCCTAGCTACAAAGAAGTATGACTATAGATTAGTTGATGTTGCTAGGGGAAAGACCTTCAATTTGGGAAAGGTATTCTCCATAACTAAACAAGAAACCTTTGTTCAGATTTATCAAAAGTGTGATGATGAACCTATAAATATTTGAAAGGTTTTAATCCAGGTTTATCCCAACACACTATATAATTAGATCCAAATGTAAAACCTAATAGAGAAAATTAAAGGCCAATAAATCCTTATAATAGAGTCGCTAATGAGGAAGGAATTAGCTATGGATCCTCTCTAAAGGATCATTATCCCCTCCACTCCATGTAACAAATTCTACGAAAGCTTAGTGTCTCAAAAATATTTTCATTCTTGGATTGATATTTCTATTACAATAAGATTTTAGTCCAAAACTAAAATCAATTTAAGTTTTAATTTAGAACTAACTAGGGAACCTGTTCCTATTGTAAAATTCCTCTTAGCAAAACCAATGAAGTTTCTACCTTTCAAAGAGCAATGGACATGACCTTTAAAGGTGTATTATCATATTTGTGTTTATTTACCTTGATGATATAACTATTTATTTAAAGTAAGAAGATCAATATTTTGATCATCTTGAGAGAGTATTCATGAAATATAGGGAATATGGTTTGTCCTTGAATCCAAGAATATGTGTGTTTGCTAATGATCAAGGAAAATTATTAGGGAACACTGTATCTAAAGATAACCTAGTCATTGATTCAAAATAAGTGGAACCTATTAATTTTCTTCCACTCCAGTCACAAAAAGGATTAGAAATGTTCCTTAGTAAGATTAACTTCACTAGGAGGTTCATCCCCAATCTATCTATTATGGTAAAATATATCACCTCCATGTCAAAGAAGAATTTAGCACATAGTTGGACCAAGGAGGGGAAGGCTAGTTTTTAAAAGAACAAGTAAGCGATCACTCAAGATCAAAATTTTGTCAATCCTAACTATGAAAATTATTTCCTACACTATACCTTTGAAGGATAATTAGTCATATCATTTTTTCTAAAATAGTCAAACAACTAAAATTTAGAGCAACCCATTTGTTTCTTCAATGCGCCAGTAAAAGATGATTAACTTAAGTAAAATTATGTAGAGAAGAAAGTACTCACCATTTATAGAGAATTGAGGAAATTTAGAAATATTAAATTCAACAAGTGGATCTAGCTCTTGAGTCCACATGCAAACACCAACGATTTCCTTTTGAATAGGGACATCAAGAATAATAGAGTTGGATGGATCATCAACATCATGGAATATGACATAAATATCAAAATCACCAATCTTGTAAGAGGCAAGGGCCTATGTTAGCATGTCTAATCATTTGAAATTCCTAAAGAGGTTGCCATTGTGTTACAAGAAGATCAATCAGCCAACAATGACACCCAAATCAGCTGGGTAAGGGACATGACTACCTTCTTGTCAGAAGGTAGGTATTCTCTAGATCTTGATAGGACCAAAAGAAGGCATTTCAAGTTACATTTCATTCCCTATGTTTTAGTGGATGGTATAGTTTCAAAAAAGACTCTAGTGGAGGCTTACTAGGATGCATAAACTACAATTTGGTTAGCAAGTTATTAGAATAGTTTCATGATGGCCCTTTACATTGTAATTTCTTTGCAAGGACCATGGTAATAAAGATAATTAGGTCTAGTTATTATTGCTCAACCTTATTTAATGACTCACATAGATGGGTGAAGGATTACAAAGAATGCATTTTCCTGTCAGGAAAGAAAAACTTATTTGCCTTTCCTATTCATTATATTCAAGTAGACTAGTCATTCACACAATATGGTAAATAAGTTCATAAATTGGCATGATAAATCCACCTTCTAGTGTTAGTCACATATGGATCTTGGCAGCTACAGATTACTTTACAAGGCATATATCAATAGTTATATTGAACTTGGAATCCACTAAGACTTTAGCACTATATTTCCTTGATATAATTATGATCATATTTGGTACCGTCTCTACCATCATATTAGGTAATGCAAGGCTTTGTTCAAGCCCAAATAAGTTCTTGGACTATTAAACATGGTATATACCTAAAAGAATCATAAAACTATTAACCTCAAGGTAATGGCTTAAGTGATTCCTCCAACAAGAACCTCATCAAAATAATTAAGAGAATACTAGGAGATAATTAGAGGTCTTGGCATAACGGGTTGAAGACAACCTTATGGGATCATAGAATTACACCCAAGAGAGATATTGTTAACTCTTCTTCCATGCTAATCTATGGAAGGGAACAAAGGATTCCACTATCATTAAAGTTACCTTCCCCTGAATTAGTAAATCAGCTAAATTTAGTAGAAAATGATATCACGATAGTTAGGATAGATAAGGTAATGTAGCTAGAAGAAATAAAAAATCAAGAGCTATGCATAAACTAGAGACTCGTCAAGTATGGGTCAATTTTTTTTTTGACAAAAGGGCTACTAGAAAGACTTTCAAAGAGAGATATCTAGTTCTCAATTGGGATACAAGTAGGGCCAAACCAAGAAGAATCTCTAAGTTTTATGCTATCTAGAGTGGTGACTATGTTATTACTAGCTACAAGTAAGCTAATTCATTTCATATTTCTAGGCTAGATGCTGAAGTTATGCCAATCCCAGTGAATGGGATCCATCTCAAACCTTGCTTCTAAAGAAGGTTTGATGGTCATGTAAATATTAGATAGGTATTGTTTTCTTTCTAGGAAGACCTTGTACACATATTGCTTCCCTCAAGGGGATTACAAATTTTGAATTGTTTTGGCATTTAGCTTTGGTTCTTAGAAAAAAATTCAATAGGAGGATAAGTGGAAAAATTTAATGAACTTAATGTTATACTTGATTGCATTCCTAATGGATTAAAAGGAACATAGATTTTGTAGTCTTAGAAAGAAATAATCCTCCAGATGTTGGACAAATATTGGCATTTTTATGACTCTTTGAAGTTGTTAGTGTTCAAGTCATAACTTTGAAGCATGACTTTTCATTGATTTGATCAATCATGTTCCTAGCGCCTTGCCCTTAAGAAAGTTGATATATTTTCATAACCTTAAGTTTTACCACTCCCTGCATGCCCACAAAGAGTTAGACTTGTCATGATTTTGAAAAGAAAGATAAATCACCCCTCATTGAGTTATGGCTTCTAGGTGTCCCGTTTATTAATAGAAGCATGTCATTAGAACCTAGAGCTGCCCATATTGTGTAGGCTTTCACCCTCTAGGAACCAAAATTAATGAAAGTTTTTCATTTTCTTTAGAAGGACTAGATCATATAGACCACAATAATTTTTTTGATTTGATTGCTACCAGATCATCCTAGTTGTTAACCTTAGCAAGTTAGGGTTAAAACTAAAATTGTCAACATCTCAATCATACTTGATCTATAAAGTGATTTTCTTAATCTTATCCAATGGTCCTCTCCATGTTGTTTTGGAGATATCTCTCTACTCCATCATTGTTGAAGTAATTTTAGGATAATTATCTAACTATTTATTAATTATGTCCTTTAAATACTTTTTCACTTAAACTAAGCTTAGGTATTTTTTTATCTATATTTTACTTTTCTAGCTTTATTTTAGTTGTTGTTGAGCTTAATTTATATCCTAAAATTCATTTCTTTAGTTCTCCTTATTTTAGCATTAAGGTTTGCACCTAGGGCTTCATTCATCCTTTATAAGGATTGATAAATTCATTGTAATTGTATCTTTGATCATTATTTGTGCAATAATATAGAAATTTTTAGTTGTTATAAAGCATACAATATTTTTTTGATCTCTTTTGTGTGATAGGTGTTTTTCTTGTAGATGATTCTTGGCTCCTATGGTTGATCATCAACTTCTACATGGTATTAGAGATATTTTTCCAAGTTCCTATATGCATGCTTGAGGGATCCAAACTAGGGTAAAATTTTGTATACTTTTTTCTCAAATGGAAGTTTCCATCACGTTCACAGCATCAAAAAACCCTAAGATTTTGACTATTGTTTCATCAAAATTTAAGTTACTGAAAATTTGTCTTAATTTGGATGAGGGAATGAAAGTTGAGGCAAAATTTGGGGGTAGCTAAATATATTGGGCAATTTGGATCCAAATAGAGGTCACCATAGTGCCCAAGAGGCCTAAGAACCCTAAAATTTCTTGTCAATATCGAAGATCAGGGAATTCTTTGCGAAAAAAATTATAAAGTTTCTTTGAAAAGTTTCCATTTTCGGCAAGTTTTCGTTTTCAAAAAGTCTCCATTTTGAGAAAATTTATATTTTAGGAAAGTTTATATTTTTAGAACTATTTAATTTTTGGAAGGTCTCTATTTTTGGAAAATTACTAATTTAGGAAACTTTCTATTTGTGAAAAGTTTCTATTTTTAGAAATTTTTCATTTTTGGGAACCCTTCAAGTCTTTGAAGCCTTAATTGACATGTGGTTGGTTTTTTACCCATAACTTTGTTTACATAGTTAAAATGAGGTAAATGAGATATCTTAAAAATTTGATTCTAGAACTGATCTGATTCTACAAGTGGTTTTATTAGATTCTACACCAATTTTTTGTACCACGCCTCTAAATTCAACCTTCATTTTTGCACTTATGGGGTCACATCTTACACATTTGGACTCTATTTTTTGACTTTCACACATGAAAAAAATATCTTCGAGTCCCCTATTCATATTTGATGCAGGGACTTCTGACGATCATAACTTTTGAATCAGTTGTTCGTTTGGGCTAAGATTTGATGTGGAGATGTATGAATTTGACAATTTTGGGGAGATCACAGACCAATTGAGAAATAAAGTACCTAGAAATATGGATAACATTCAAGGTGAATATCTTATTCAGGGTGGCTATCTATTCAAAGGAAAATAGTTATGCATTCCAGATGGTTCTATGAGAGAAAATATTATCCGAGAATTTCGTAGCACTGGTATGGCTGGACATTTTGGAAAGGATAAAACAATAGCCTTAATAGAAGATAAATACTATTGGCCAAAGATGAAAAGAGACATAACCAGACATGTGGCAAGATGCAAGATTTGTCAAGTAGCTAAAGGACACATAGAATATATGGTTTTATTTGCCATTGCCCATACCCACAGACCCATGGACATATTTGAGCATGGACTTTGTATTGGGGTTACCAAATACTCAATGAGGTAATGATTCCATATTTGTTGTTGTTGATAGGCTCTCTAAAATGACACATTTGATTGCTTGCAAGAAAACCAATGATGCAACTAAGGTGGCAGAATTATTCTTCAGTGAAATTGTTCGACTGCATGGTGTTCCAAAAACTATCACCTCTGATCAAGAAGTGAAATTCTTGAGTCACTTCTAAAGGAATTTATGGAAAAATATCGCAACAAAGTTACAGTTTAGGAGTGCCTATCACCCTCAAACAGATGAGCAAACAATGGTGGTCAATTGAAGTCTGGGGAATTTGTTAAGGTGCATTGTTGGAGAGAAGCCCAAGCAATGGGGTTTGGCATTACCCCAAGCAAAATTTGTTTACAATAGTTCTTTGAATAGATCAACTGGTAAATCACCCTTTCAAATTGTTTATGGTAGGATTCCTAAGGTTTTTCTATATTTGGTGCAACTACCACTGGGTGATAGAATCAGTGATGATGGGGAAGCATTTACAAAACACCTTCAAAAATTGCAGAAAGAAGTCAGACAAAAGTTACAGGAGAGTAATGATAAGTAAAAATCCTCAATGTATGTGGGTCGAAGACATCAAGTATTTACTGTAGGTGATATTATGATGGTCTATTTGAGAAGAGATAGGTTTCCTATGGGAACATACCACAAACTAAAATATAATAAAATTGGTCCATGCAAGATTCTCAAGAAAATCAATGGCAATGCTTATGAGGTAGAATTGCCTGATGGTATGTCTATTTACCCTGTGTTTAATACTTCTGATTTATATGTTTCCCATGGTGAATATCATGCTAATTCCAGTGATGAAGAAGTAAAATGGCAGGAGACACTCCTGAGCAAGAAGAAAGAAAAGATTGCAGAGATTTAAGATAAGAGGTTTGTTCATACTTGACAAAAAGAATACCACAGATATTTGGTATAGTGGGGAGGCTTAGCACCAATAGAGAGAACATGGATTATAGAGTAGGAATTGAAGAAGTTGGATCACTCTTAGTGGCAGCAGTTTGAGGATAGGAACTTGTAGGAGTTGCATTCTTTTCAACCAAAGGAGAATGATGCAGGGACTTCCGACGGTCATAACTTTTGACTTGGTTGTTCATTTGGGCTAAGATTTGACATGGAGATGCATCATGAGGAGCTGTTTTGGATTTCTAACCGAACCTAGTTCAATAGGGCCTTGGAAAAATCAACTTTTTAGGGCCTGAATCTTTCATCTAAGGCCTCAAAATTGCCTTTTAGTGTTTTTTCGAGATTTTCTAGAATTTTTTTGCAATATCTTTTTAATTTATGCATGTAATCTCTTAGAGGGTTGACAAGTAGTGTTTCTTGAGATAATTATTAATAATTGGAAATTTTCATAATCATCTGAGTAGTTTTAGAAATTACCAAAAATGACAAAACTGATTTTGTGAAAATCTACCAAAAATGGTAATTTTTGGATTGTAGTTAAATTGGTGTTTTCTTTTCATTGTAGAAGTATATTCCTTGGAGAATAAAGAAGAAGTCTTGATCTGGTTTCATTCATTTTTTATCTCATTCTTTATGATTCTTTTAATGGTGAATGTCTGGTTGTAATTTGGTTACATCAAGATCTTGGGTCCCTTTTGTACAATTTCCATCAAGTACTCAAAGATCTCGTTTGTTTCCTTTTGGAATACATGCAAATTAGGTCTCTATTTGTATTGAGGGTTTTTGGTTTTGTATAATTTTTTCAGACTAACTTGAGGAATGAATCATATATAAGGGTTGTAGGTGTATATTGTGAGGGCAATCAACATGGACACGAAGTCTCATAATTTTCCACATGCTACTTTTCAACTCTTGCTTGAGTGTGCATTAAAATATCAAGTTGTTCCTTCTCCACCTATAAAGATAGTAGTTTTACCTTCATTGATTGAGACTCTTATTCCTTTTAAACATAATAATTCATCTATTTATCTTCTTAATTGGCATTATTTTTTGACAAACATTCTTCATTGTTTGTGGACTCTCACATTTAAGTTTTGGAGGAGATATTTGAGAGTTTGTATCTCCTATTTGATGATAGTTGTGATGCACCTATTGTCACATTTATTTGTCTTTGGAGCTTGTTCAAGATCAGTGTCTAGTGGTTCCTTGTTTGTCACCTTTTATTGTAATTTGTTATGCACCTAATTAGTTTGTGGCATCATCTTCTAAGTTATTGGCCACACATAAGAAAATTTTAGAAACATCATAATCATACATTTAGATTTTGCTTCCTACAAATTCTTATCTAGAATGGAAAGCATTCCTATATTTTTACTTGGTTTATCTTCTTCCCAATGGGAGAAATGTTGTTTCTAGACATTGGACTATGTTTTGTCTTCAAGCACTCGCCATTTATGCATGAAATTATATATTATGGGGGATATGTAGTCTCTCTCTTTCCTTCCTATGAAGGGATACTTGATTGTATATACACGATGTATGAATTTCTTTGGGGTATCATTGTTTCCTCCATACATCATATTTCCATTTTAATTTCTCTTTTTTGGATAGAAGTTGTCCCATTGGGTTTTCTCCTTTCATATGGTTGTGAGAGTTGCATTGTTTTATAAATGAGTACCTGATTAGGCCTAGTTGTTTGGACTCATTCATGCAAGCATTTTGCATTCATATTAGCTCTTTATCTTATCCCTAAGTTAATCTTAAGGGGGGTGGTTGAGTGATTTTAGTACAATCATGTAATTTTTATTAATTAGGTCCTTTAATTACTATTTCACTTAAGCTAAACTTTGTGTGTTTTTTTTTCTAGAGTTTGCTTTTCTAGCATTAGGATATGCACCTAGGGTTTCTTTCATCCGTTATATGGACTGATTTATTCATTATAATTGTATCTCCAATCATTGTTTGTGTAATAATATAGAATTATTTGGCTATTATATATCACAAAATCTTTCTTGGTTTATTTTGTATGACAAGTGTTTTTCTTTCAAAATATTTCTGGCTCATGTGGTTGATTATCAACTTTTACAATCATTTCTCTTGTAGAGTTGTAAATTTTGCTTTCACATCTACAAAGTTGTAAGTTTAGTCTCTAGCCTTTGAATGAATTGAACTCATCATTTTTTCCTTTATTTGAATCTTGTATGATTGTATATGTTTCATTTATTTTCTTACATATATGTTGTGTTAAATCTCATTTGTTATTATTTCATATGGACATCTTTTTTTCCTTTCAATATACACTAACTCTAACCTTCATGATCATGCTTAATCATCAATAAAAATTAATATTTGGAATCTCTATGGTTTTTGAGTTGATTCATTGTGTCATTTAGGAGCATAGAGATAATTTTCTCATCTTGGTCCATCACCTGCTTTTCTTTTTTGTATTTTTCTCCTCCTTTTCCTTCTGTACAAGCTATTAGGATATGTTTAGAGTAGGGTCTATAATTATTGGTTTGGTTCAACATTGTAAAATAATATTAGAAAGTAATTCAACCTTATCGAGAGATTCAACCCCCTTGCACAAGTCCTAAACTTTGAGGTTGTTTCCATTTTTCACAAGGTTGTTGAGTTGATAGCTTAGCAAGGGTGAAAATTTTTGTGACAAAAAATAAAAAATGAATATAATTAAAAGACATTATTTATTAAGGGTTTATGAGATAGTGAAATCTAGATATCTCATCTTGGATTAACCCAATTGGGACTTACAAAATATAGCTCTAACAATGCTTATGGGAAAAGGGTAAAGGAAGATAAAAATAATGTAGTGATCAAAGTAGATATACTAGAAAATGATAATGATGGATAAAGGTATTTATCTTATAAAATTTTATGTATTGAACTGTTAATTTTGACTTTCCACATTTAAACATGTTCCTTGGAACTCGTGTTTTAATTATAATTATAATTTAGGAAATGGGTAATTGCTAAAGGCTAACATACCTTGAAATTTGTACTCTATTTCTAGAAACTAGGATTGAAATTTTTTAAAGATCAATGGATCAAGTAATCCTACCTAAAATATTTAACTCCAATTAAATTTATAGCACTAATCATAAAATGATCTATGTACCAACCAATTTTGTTCTAAGTTTGGATGACTTCCTCTATAAAATATAGTCACATTTTATTATAAAGGGATTGGAAATTGTTGATACTAGATAAAATTATGAATAGATAATTTATATATATATTAATACATAATTTATAAGAAATCCGATGGATATTTTATCACATATGCATGGCTTAATTAGTTTTGATTAATCTTGCATCATGCAAGTAGTGATTTATTGATTGTAAGTTTTCTTATGTGGTTGATTTACTGATTGAGAGGTATGCAGAGAAGTAGAGGTAGGGAGGGAGGGAGAGAGGGAGAGGGTAGGTAGAGATAAGTAGAGAGAGAGTGATAGGGTAGATAATGATAAGTAGAGAGAGGGAGAGCAGAGATAAAGAGTAAAGAGAGAAAGAGGGTGTGAGAGAGGGAAAGGGAGAGTGATAGGGAGAGAGAGATGGGTCCAGAGCTTGAAGGAGACAAAGAAAGTGTCATAGAGAGATAAAAACAAATATATGATAGGAGACCAATGATTACTAAAATTTGACAAAGTTTAAAAAATTATAAGATATTTGAAAAGCTATAATCTACATTATAACTCGTAGAGCTACAAACCCATTCTCAAGCATCCTAAAATTGTATACATGAAATATAACTTAAAATATAAGAAAGTAAACACATAAAAAATGCCACTTATATTTATAAAAGAAGGCAAAGAGAGAGAGAGAATAGAATGAGAGGAATTTTTGCTTCTTTAAAATGTGAGTATGTTTTGGCTTGATATTGGTCACTACTAAGACATAACACAAGTACATTATAATGTGCTTGCATTGCTATTTTATTTGGTTATTTTGAAATTTTAGGCTTCCTTGGGAATCTAACCCTTTGGGTTGGACTAACATTTCAATGATGACAAACATGTTTGTGATAATTTTTTAAAAATGACACAATGTCATGCATGTAATCCAACTAATTTGCACATCTTTCAATATATAATTAAAAATACCACAATAACACTAAACTCCATCTTAGCTTTTTAACCATGCAATATTTTTTACATTTCGAGTATGTTAAGGTTTTGATCTTTAATTTCTTTAGTTAGTGTCTCTATTTATTTATCAAAAACCTATATATGGAATTTTTTGCTTCATTTTTTACTTTGTCAAAATTCAAATTAATATATTTTTAGAAAATAGACTCTCTTTTATACATAGTATAAAAATTTGATTTTCGATTAGTTTCCATAAAAATTAGGTGTCATCACACTCAATTTTTGGTCCTTTAAGAAGTGCCCACTTTTAAAATTAGTAAAAAATAGATATTCATTAAACAGTTAGCAGAAAATTTGGGCATAAACAAAATGGTGTTATCTAATTGTTCACTAAAGTGATTTTTGAAATACTAAATAAACTTCCATACTAGAAGCTATTTTATGTTTTTTTCTTTTTGCCAAAATAGGACCGCTTTGTGTGGTCACCTTATTTGAATCCCTTAAATATCCACCATTTTTTTAAAATAATAATTTATAAAATATATTCAAAGCACAACAACTCATGTTCCTATTGTGTCTTCACATTTTTAGTGTAGCTATCTTCAATTCATCATCCAAGATCAATATTTTTAATTTTTTTTTTAAAGTTGACACTTAAAACCCCTTTTTGGACCCTCATTTTCATTCCATCAACCTCTTAGTATACAATAAAATGGACCTCATAGTATACAATGAAAATGGCCTTATAGGATATGATGCAACTACGGCTGGAGAATCCTCGAAGAGAACTGTTTGAACCATGCAGAAAGATTAACACAACGAAAAAAATAACACAGAATAGAGAGAATGCCAGATTGAGATTTTTTTATATCATGAATTCAAATACAATTGGACAACAACATCTGGGCTACAAGAAGGCTAACAGGCCTAGTTACAAAATGCACATTCAATCTAAAACCAAAGAGATGTTCAAATTTGATCTATATCTATTTGATAATCATTTGTTGTCTACTAAATACTCATCTAGGATCTAATACATCAATATATAGCATCTGGAAGACATCTGGGTCAGCCAAGAAATATTACAATCCCCAAGGTGGGAAAGTGTAACATGTAAATAGGTCAGCCCCAAGCATGAAAAAAATCCTCTGAAAAAGAAGTGAAATGAAATGTGGACCAAAAGGAAGGTCGACCAAGCATATGGGAACATTGTATGAACTGCCAATCGGCTCAGCAAGTCAAGGAAATTCTCTGCAAGATAAGGAAACTCCATCTAGCCATTAAGATTCAAACCGGTTTGGAAACTGAGAACTATTAGACAATCTGGAAGCGAAATCTTGCCGGAAAAAGATCCAAATGAACTAAAATCCAATATCAACATACAAGAACATTTCTAGAAGCCAAATCCATCTCCACACAAAAAAAGAGCAACTTAGAGGGGTCTAGAGTGGAAAATAGAAACTAAAACACAAAACTAAATAGGAAAGAAAACTGAAAGCAACTATTGTTTTTTGTTGATGCAAGATTTCTAAAGAACCAAGGATGCTCTTGCATCAGGATATGTTTATCAAATTTAATGATTTAGTAATTATATCAATGATAAAATAAAAAAAAATAAGTTGAATTAAAAATAAAGTCACTTAACTATAATTTGTTCCATGCTAACCTTCACTAAATGAAGGAAATAATTCAAGTATAATCAATATTTTCTATGAAGGTTTTATAAAATATACACAAAGACGTGAATATATTAGAGAAATGACTAAAGGGACAATATATCATTAAAATCTCACAAGTGATTCAAATCTTACAATGTTTACAAAATAATGATATTAAGAAATAATTCAATACAAATAATTAAATTTTAATTATTGATATTCATTTTATCACTCATGACTATATTGATTTTTCAACTCATATATGTGACCCACCTTAAACTTATTTATAATGCACTCCACTTCAAAAATGGGGTTTAATTTCTACACTTTTATTCTCAAAGATAATCAATAGTAGTTAGTTCTTTCTATTGAATTCGAGCTATGACATTTTCTATAATAGTAGTTATGAATGACTATTGAGTTTAAAGACATAACTCAAGCATTTATCTTGTAGCTTATCTAATTTAATTTTAATTTGATTCAAAGAGTTTATATGGATTTCAATTTCAAATGTTTGAGAGATAATTAGAAGGTTGCTTGAGGTACAATTTTTTTAATTTTGGACTATGTAATAATCAAGTGTTGAATAATCTGTTGTATTATGTACTTAAATTAATATTTTGTTTCTTTTCTTTGGTTTTGTTTATTGAACTACTACATATTTATATTCTATTAAATTTGATGTAATTATTTGTTGATTTTGTATATGTTTTCATTCACATAAATGATAAAATTTAACTATCTAATGTTCAGATAGATGGATCAATATTATTACATTGATTACAATATGATAATAAAATTGCCAATAAAATACATATTATTATAAAAACTTATTAGACACTAGATTGTGTTCTCTTATTTTTAAAGACAATAGTATTACTCTTTTAATTTTGTCATAAATCAACATTATTGTTTTTAATTACAATAGTATTACTCTTGTAATTTTGTCATAAATCAACATTATTGTTTTTAAATACAAAACTAGAATATAAGATAATATAATAATGTACTGACATCTATGATTTAATTTCCTTTCATTCGCTAAAACGTATTTGATATATTTTTGTTTCCTGCAGAGATTTATCATACAATTACTTTTCAGGAGAGTTGAACGCTTCGTGGATTTCACAGAGAAAACAAATGTAAACATATCAAAAGTTTAATATTTCGTCAATCATATACATCAATTAATTATTTTTACTTTATACATAATTTTATATTCTTATATTGATATAAGTTAATAAAATGTTTATAGTAAATAATTTAGGGTTAAATTTATGTATTTAATGGTTAACTACTTTAGATGTTAAAATCTACAGGAATTTCATACAGAACTCATTTAACAGTAATCTTTCTAATGGAAGGTTAGCTTCTAATCTATTTTACTTTTTAATATCATTTATATTCAAATTTATTTCTTTATAGAACATATTGGAATAAGAAGACAATTAACTTTAGTTCTTCTGTGTAAAGATAAGATTTAATCTCTCTCAGTAGTCACTGAAATGTACGCATTTGTGTTGAAAATGAATTGTGTGCAGAGATGAAGCATATCTTCAAAGAGGATTCACCTGCAGAGGTCCACAATGTGAGTTCGTAGATAGTGTTGTTTATGTTTCTTTGTCACTGTGATTCGTATATCAATAATTTTCTGCTATTGTGAAATTCATGGTTGAAGATATCACTTCATAGTTCATACATATGTGGGGTAGTTTATTTTTAGAATGTTGTATAAAAGATTGAGAGTAGGATCTTTTTTTTTTGTTATTTTATTGTTTGTTGTTTCATATTGTAATGGTTTTTTTTATTAGAATAAGGTGATGGGTATTCAGCATAAAACAGAATGTCTATTTTTAGTATGATTATTTTTTATTAATTTTTAGTTTTTATATGTATCATTTTTAATTTATATGGAAATAATTGACTTAATGTTTGTTTAAGTGATATTTTTAATAGGATTTAATATAGTATAAAATAGATATTTTAAATTCAAGTTAAGTTGAAAAATATAGTCAATATTTATGTTTGGCACTCCCTAATGGACAAAGTGATGTGATCTATTGATACAATGGAAAGTGAAAAGAACAAAGATCATGATCTAATTTATTCTATAGAGTTTGGTTAAAGTTGGTAAGGGATCATGTGCTATTCAATTATATGTTTGAAGTGTTTTCTTTGAGTTACCAAGTGACATCATGCAAATTGAAGCCATAGATATAATCTAGACACACATGATGGATATTCGAAGGTGTGATAAAATAATACCTATTAATGTTAACATGCCATAATTTTATGAGCCTAGCATGAAGTACATTAATCATATAATTTAGAATTTAAATCATCTTACTTTGGTAGATACAAAGAAGGTAGAACGAGCTATATGCTATGTATTATGTGTATTGAATTTTATGAGGTTTGTGGCTAATGAAAAGACCATCTCAAGCGTTATTGGTTACTAAATGAAAAATGCTAGATATGAAAGAAGGAATAACATGTGAGGGTTGCACGCAAGCAGGATGAGTGAGAGCGGGAGCTGTTCAGGAGTTAGCGTTTCTGAAGGGGAAGATTTTGTAGGGGAGGTGGACGATGTTGAGGAGGATGGCCATGAGTTGGTGAAACCTGTTGCTCCCTGATGGATGGCCCCGGGTTCGGTTTCCCTCTGTGGTAGATACCCAATCCTTTTTGGGTGCTTAGTTCGGGATTGGCAGCAAAATGCTCTCGGTTGCTGCATATTTTTGCGAAGACTTTTCTCTTGCGTCCAACCTCTCTACTGTGGCCATGGGCTAAGTCTTGTGAGGTGTTCTTTTATGATTTTGGGTTTGCCCTTATCTGGGGTCTTTGTTTTGGAGAAATGGTTGTTGTGTTGGTCGCTTTCATGTGTTTGGGCGACGACTTGGTTTTGTGGTTGCAGATCTCATTTTCTCTCTTCTGGCCATTCTAGATCTAACTTTGTCTGAAGTTTCTCATTGGCTTTTGCCTCTACTCCCATCCCTTGCTAGTGCTCTCTTAGCTGCGGGTAAGCCTTGCGGCTGTTGTTGGTACTCGGTGTTAAGTGGAGGCTTATGGTTTGTGATGTAGGGGTTTGGGTGTGGTGGCACTTCTCTGGTTTCTGGTGTTGACCCCGCCCTTGTTGGTGATGGATGGAGGCTTTGGCTTCTCGCTTGGGAGTTTCGGTTGTCTTCCCCTATCTCATGTGAGGTTTTCTCTTCTAGGTCTCTGTTGGAAAAAAGACTTTTCTTGGCTTTTTTCTGTTTGGTTTTGGTGGTTATGTCAAGAAGGTGGATGATATTCTTTTCCCCTTGTGGCTAGCGGAAGTGCTAGCTTCGGGGACTGCTATTTGGCAGTTTTCTTTGCTTTGGGGGTGCAGATGGGATGCTTCCTTGCCCTTGTGGGCTATGATTCTCCTATTCTTTTCTCTGTTTGCTACGGTTGTTTTGGGTTATTTCTATTTTGGCTTTGGATGGAGTTTGGACGGTTCCAGCATGTCTGGTTCCCCTTGTCCTCTTGTTTTTCAGTGTGCTATTGATAATGATTTTCTTATTGGCCATGCTAGTAATTTTCAAGGGCTCGTTCTAGCCTTGGTTTTTGGTTAAGGTATTCTTTTGTTAGGGGTTTGGCTTCCTTTCACACTGTGATGCTCTTGATGGGTTCATTCTAGCATGGTTTCTATGGAGGTGAAGGTCACTTCTATTGTGGTGGGGTCTTGGTTGGCTACTTTATTTTTGGAATGACATATTTTTTTCTTTTGGCTTTCTTTCTTGTTTCTTATTGAGGTGGGGATCCGCTTTCAGAAGGACATTGGAGGTTGCTTAGTGTGGTATTCTCCCAATGGGTGCTACTAGGATACTGGTTGGTGGGCTACTTGTTTTTCCCCTTTTGTCGATCTTCCTCCCTATGGCTCCTATTGAGGTCGGATCCTCTTCTATGGAGGTGGAGAGGAGTTCTACTGGCAGGTTGGTGGTTCGTTGGTGGCAGCTTCAGGCTCATTGTTATTGGTTGGTTCATGGAGCAAACTCAAACCCCTTTTTTATGGTAAGGGGAACCTTGGAAAATCACCCCTTCTTTCACACCTGGTTGGGTGGGAGGTTTATTTGCCATCCCTTCTTTGTCTTTCCAGGTAGTTAGCTTCTAGAAGTGAAGGTTTTGGATCCTTTTAAAAACCCATGAAGGTTTTTGGGTCCTTTTAAAACCCTTGTTTGGAATTTGTTCTACTTCATTGGGTTGGGTGCTCTCTATTTAAGGGTACATGGCCCTTTCAAAAACCTGCTTTCCTTTCTTTCTCTGCAATGGGTCAGGGCCCTTTCCCTTCTTACCTTAATAAAAAATATGTGAGGGTTGCCAATGATATGAAGATAATACAACAAGCATTAAATAGTGTGAAGTAGAGGAGTGCAAATATCAATGTAATGCCCTTATAGATTTTGAATCTATCTTTCTTGGTATATTTGAGGTAATGGGTTTGCACCTTATTTGTTTACTGAAAAATGAATAGGCAAAGAATTTAAGGGGAATTTGACTAAAGGATAGAATAATAAAAGGAGATAAAGTAATTTGAAGATATGAAAAAAATGGCATGCCATAGCATTATATTTATCTATCTATTATAAATAAAGGATAACATTAAAAACTAACATAATCTAGGTATATGTAGGAATGGATATTTTCATGACCCACAACATTGAGTTAAGGTAGGGTGTCATATTTTTACTATCAATTATTATCTAAATACCAAAATTTGACAATTGAGTTGTACAATTATTAAATATATTCAAGTTGCCATTCATATCATTTATATAGAAACCACTTTTGCTAGAGAAACCTATACAAAATTAAATTTTCTTACTTAAAGGTAGATCTAGACTTTATGAAATTAGGTTTGCATGATTCTAATATGATTTTTATGGACATTCCAAGATGTAAGAGAAATGTTGCATTGACTAAAAATATTATAATAATATTTATTTGTTTTGTGATTGTTTCCATATTTTTTGAATTATATCCGAGTAAAGTGTAGTAATTTTGTAGCACAACATCTCTATTCATTTAGTTTCATTTTAGTCAAAATTTATGCTAGTCATCATAAGAATAGTCATATACTCTTCTACTAAATTTGACCATATTGACATATTTTAAGTTGTGATTTAGAATATAAGGCTAAGTAAGAATCTAAACAACCTATTGAAACTCATATTTTTTTATCATGCATTCATCTTTCTTATCATGCATTCATCTTTCTTATCATTTGGACCTTAAATAGACAAAAAATTGTATAACAAAACTTAGATTTTTTTGTGTCAATTATTTAAACCTCATGCTAACTTCTAAGCTTCCTTATTTCATCATTGGGTCCTAAGAAGGATCTTGTATGGAACCACAAAATATTTAAAAACTTATAGCTCAAGGTACATTGAAGAAGGTGAATCCACATGTTAACAATGAATCTACATGCAACATAAGGTGGTACACTCAATTTTTAGACTTATTGAAGTTCAATTTATTTAGTTTCATGATTTGTAAAGCTTAGGAATATATTAAATAGATCACATTCTAGTTATTATCAAATATTTAAGTGAAATGTAGGGGAAATGAGTTCCTTAGCTTAAACATGAAAAGTATGAATTACTTTAATCCATAAATTCATTAGAGAACAACCAATTAGGCCCAAATTCAATCCCTTGAGCTAGGCACTATCGTTGATTATTCCCTTTTTTATTTATATGATTGGATATAACAACAATAAGAAATAATATAAGAACTAGGTAAAATTCTAGTAAATTGACAATATTTTATTTTTTTGATCGATAAAAGGTCTAGGCCAAAGAATTTTATTAATTTATAAAATAGATAGATTTACATTTACACCTCCATTCGGTGTGGGCACCAGTAGGAAAGAATGGAGGGAAGAAAACCTCCGATCTAGCCCAAATCCCTAAAGGATCAGAAAAAATTAAGAATGTGATACAAAATGGAGATACAATATCACAAAGGGAACTTGTCCAAAATAAAGAAGATTGTATGTAGAAATCCTCTGTATAAATTTGAGCAGCAGATTTCCCATTTCATGGGGTGATGCTGCCATTTGTGGGCGACAATTCTTGCTATTCCTGAAACATAGGGTTAAGCATACTCTATTCCCTATGCTGCACAAAATCTTGAGAAAATCTCTCACCAGAATGTTAGGAAAAGGAAAACTGAACAAGTCAACTTATACAATATATCATACCTCCCTGGATGGTCACCCTGTTAGGATACACAACTCAAAATATTAGTCTCAAAAAATCTCCAAAAACATAATGCGAGAGTGATTACCCATCAAAGAGCATAAAAATATTAACGAGGCAAATTCCATAAATATTCTTGCAAAGAGATCGTGGGGAGCTACCATCTTAAAGAATATGGTTCGAGAGCCTTCTAGGCCCTAATTGAGTATCATGGGAAAGCTTTAAGTGAGATAAAATTTTATCAAGTCGACCCTTAATCTAATAATATGATGTTGGAGATTACTAGGAAGAAAGAGGAAAATTGACATATGCAACTAAGACTAATTTAACAATAGTTTAGGTCTCACTGCCATTGTAAAAAAGCCACATTTTCTTCAAATCTCCTTTCCCTTATATAAACCAGAGAGTCTAGATTCTTGAAGGTATCCATTGCATACCCCCATCCCCAGTCAAAGCCACTGTTGAGCATCAAATTTGAATGTTTATCTGTGGAATTAAATCATAAAAGCCCCCTATTGTTAGAAGACAACATCAATTACATTAAGACCATGATAGCCCACAAGTCATCAAGTGGGTATAATAGCGCCTATAAAGATATCCGGATTCAAATATTATCGATGAGACACAACGATGTCTCATCGATATAGAAGGGCTTTGAGGAGATAATACCATCGGTGCAAAGGGACTCACCAAAAGAAACGCTCTCATCGAAAGAATAAGGTCGATCAGACAAAAAGAAGTTAGATCAATAAAAGATATCGATGAAGAAATAGGTTTCGAGGAGGCTAAAAGGCATGTCTCTGATATGCATTGTTTCTCTGATACAACATTATTGGTGGAAGACGACAAGAGAGGATAAAGAAAGGCTTCGGTGAGACAATAGATCCATTTATCAACGGGGCATAGTGATATCGATGCAAGAGGTAGAAGCCATCTATCTTTGGAAGAAATCATCATTTTCATTAATATCGTAATAACCCATAAGTTATCGAACAAGTCTAATAGCATTCTATCGAAATATCCAAAATTCAAATAGTATCGATGAGACCCAGCGATGTCTCATCGATATAAAAAGGGTATCGAAGGAAAGGGAACATCGATGAACTCTAAAAGGGACTCATCGAAAGCAATGATTCCACCGAAAGAGGATATCGAAGAAAGAAGAGACGGTTTTCATCGACGGGAAAAGGCTTCTGAGGAAATAATACCATCGGCGCAACATGAAGGAAACTTATTGAAAGAAGCATTCTTATCGAAGGAATGATATTGATCAAATAGAAGGAAGCTACATCGATAAAAGATATCTATAAGGATATGAGTTTCGAGGAGGATAAAAGGCATGTTACTGATATGTGTGGTTTTACTGATGCAACTTTATCAAGGAAGATTACTAATAAGCTCTTCGATGAAAGATGATAGTGGAAGCAAATCATCAAAAGAAAGATGGCCTCGATGAAACAATAGACCCATTCATCGAAGGAGTGTAGTGATGTTGATAGAAAAAGTGTTTCGATGGAAGGATAAAGGAAGTTACCGAAGCCCAAGGTTTCTTCGACATGAAACTCGATGGACATCAGATATATATTGATGAGGAAATAGGTTTAGAGGAGGCTAAAAGGCATGTATCCGATATGCGTTGTTTTGATGATATAACTATATTGGTGGAAGACGACAAGAGAGGATAAAGAAAGGCTTTGGTGAGACAATAGATCCATTCATCAACGGGGCATAGTGATATCGATGGAAGAAGTATTTTGGTGGAAAAATAAAGGAGGTCACCGAAGCCCAAGGTTTCTTCGACATAAAAACCTGATGGATATTAGATAGGTATCAGTGAGGAGACATCCATAGTGACCGAATCTAACATTTCGATGAAGGGAGAAAATACCTAGTCGAAGTAATGTTCAAAACAAAAGTGTTAGTTGACTGTTATATGTTGAAAAGCCACAACACTTGGTGATAATGTGTACTCTCATATAAAGGAGTTCTAGGATAAATTCGCAATAGTGTATATATAAATTTCAAGCACCAAGATTGAATAGCTTCTACAACAACAATCTTGAACTCATCTTCTATATCTCCATTCTAGGAACTGATGCCATTCTGAGATAGGGAGAAGTCAGACCAAGACACTAAATCTTCTATAAAAAGTATTAGTTGAAAGAATAACTAGTGAGTAGGTATACCCACCTAGGTCCTGCAGAGCCTAAAGAGAGAGAGTTAGTAACCAAATAGGTTCACTCTAAAAGTTGGCCAAGTTAATTGGAGGGTTTGATCATAGGAGTTGGCATTTCCTTAGAACTTATCCAATTTGTTGATTTGAGACCCAAAAACAAAAGAGGGGGTTGCCTTAAGGTGGCACAGACAGGAGATTGATGCCACCGACTCCCAAGTTGGCCAGCTCATCAACTCTTTTATTGCCCTCCCTATAAATATGATTGACTGTGAACCTATCAAAAGCTTTGCATAAGTCAAGAGATTTTGACAGAAAAGTATTTAGTCTCCAATTAGGCATACTACCTTTCCTCAGAGCATTGACAATTGTAGCCGAATCTCCTTCAATTTCCAATTTCTTAACTCCTAGTTTCCTACATAAATGCAGACCCTCCACTAGGGCCATAAGTTTTGCCCACTTGTTGGTGTTGATGCCAACTGGAGAGGCAAGGGTTGCTAGTTCCTTGCCTTCCCAATTATGAACAACACATCCTATTCCTGCTTGCTCTGGGTTGCCACGGGATGCCCCATCAAAGTTTAGCTTCACCCAGCCTTCGCCTGGGGGCTGCCATCTGCATGCATCCCTTGATCGAAGACTTGAAATAGGACCATCTCATACAAAGGGAGGAAAGGATAAGCCTTCCCAATGTTTTTTCATCTTTTCATCCCAATAAGTGATAGAGGCATTCTTCAATGTGCCTGATGGCAGTCGGTTGTTCATGAGCTCAGTGATAGCTGACTCAATCTTGTTAATGATTCTGGGAACCTCTAGTTTTTCATTCTTAAAGAGACGTCTATTTCTCTCCTTCCATAGTTCCCACATAATGGAAGAAGGAAGAGTTATCCATAAACCTTCAAAGAGATAGCCATGCTTGAAGAGAGGCCATGCCTTGAGCATTCCAAAGATGGTGTGGAGGAAGGTTGCAGACTATTCAAGTTTGTTGGTGAACCAGATCCAACATTTGTGAGAAAAGGGGTAGTTAAGGAGGATATGATTGGTGTCCTCCTCGTCTGCCTCACAAAGAGGACATCTACTAGGGCCCTCATACCCTATTCTCCTCTTAGGGAGCCATCCTAGACGAGCTTGTCCTCATTCTGACCTAAGGCAATGTTCCTTGATTTAAGAATTGCCATAAGTTTTTGTTTATCTCTTGTCGGGATATCCTCATCTTCCTTCTCGATCCACTGCCAACCAGCCCCATCCTCTGAAGGGGAGATATAGTTGTTTAACAGGGGTCCTCTTTGAGATTCAAGAAGGATATGAGTAGCACCAAAGTCATGGATATTATCAGTAGCCATATATCCACCCCATGAATCTGACCAGAAAAGAGATTTATCCCCGGACCCCAGGTTGCAAGTAATTCTATTAGAGATAATCCTCCTACAATCTAACATAAAATTCCATAGGTAGGACCCTCTAGGAGGGTTGGTTTCTTTGAAGATTTGGATAGGATTCCCTCCATTAAGGTATTTGTGGTGCAGGAAGTCAGCCCATTTGAGGTGGGGGGTTTTGAACATCCTCCAGACCAACTTGGCACCCAAGGCTTTGCCCTGATCATGAAGGTTTTCAATGCCAACTCCTCCTTCTTTAGGTTTGCATATCTTGTCCCAGGATATGAGTGATATTTTACGGTTGTCATTAGCACCTTGCCAAAAGAAAGTCCTAAGATGGTTGTTGAACTCTGCAAGTTTAGAAGAAGATAAATGTTGACAAGAGAGCTGGTAAATGGGCATAGCTAACAAGACCGATCTAACCAAGGTTTCTCTACCTGCAGACGAGAGCCATTTTCCTTTCCAAGTGTTAATCCTAGACTTGATTTTATCCACCAAGTTGTCCCATAATTTTGAGGGTCTTCTACCCTTGTCAAGGGGAATGCTTAGGTATTTGCAAGGAAGAGTTCCTTCACTAATCTCCAGGACATTGTTGATCACTTTTCCTAAGGAGGGGTCTATGTTGAACATAAAAACTGCAGACTTGGCCAGATTCACCTCTTGACCCGAGGCTAGCATATAGGAATTAAGTATGCCTTTGAAGGCGCTCGCCTCCCTTACAGTTCCCTGCCCAAAAAGCATCGTGTTGTCAATAAATTATTGGTGGGTAAAGGGAGGGAGGCCGCTGGTAATGGGGATTCCTTGGATCCCACCTTCCTCTTTGGCCTTAGAGATGGATCTTCCTAGGGCTTCAGCCATGATGATGAAGAGCAAGGGGAACATAGGATCTCCTTGCCTGAGCCCTCTTGAGCTATTGAAGAAACCTTCTAGGGAACCACTAACCAAGACCAAGAATTTGGGGGTGGA
Source organism: Cryptomeria japonica (assembly GCF_030272615.1). NCBI lineage: Eukaryota > Viridiplantae > Streptophyta > Pinopsida > Cupressales > Cupressaceae > Cryptomeria > Cryptomeria japonica. The sequence continues at coordinate 164,620,095 of NC_081406.1, read as the reverse complement.
TATACATTCAAAGATTAGGTTGATCTAGGATTTGGAAAATCCAAAGGCCTCCAAGCATTTACATAGGAAGTGTCAATCAACTTTGTCGTAAGCTTTTCTTATGTCTAATTTGACTAGCATACTTGGGGCCTTGTTGAGGTGGACCGAATGAATGGCATCTTGGGCTATAATAACCCCATCATAGATTGATCTATCTGCTACGAAGATGGTTTTTTCTTCGCTAATGATAATGGGGAGAAGATTCTAGAGTCTGGCTGCTAGGGTTTTGGTTAAGAGTTTGTACAGAGTGTTGCAAAGGGCTATTGGTCTGAAGTCATTAAAGCTTTCAGGATTCTCTTTTTTGGGGATGAGAGCTAAGAAGGTATTGTTGATTTCTTTGAGAATCTTACCAGAGTTCCTAATACCTTCTAAGGTGTCTGTGATCTTTGTCCCCATAAAACCCCAACATTTTTGGAAAAAGCTAGTGGGGAAGCCATCCGGGCTCAGGGCCTTGTCAGGATTCATCTTCATAAGGATAGATTTAACCTTCTCCTCAGAGAATTTCTTTGACAGGATTTTGTTGTGGTCATCGTTAATGAGTTTTGGAAGATTCTTGATAATATTGAGTTGGCCTCTGAGGTTGGAGCCTTCAATATTGTTTAAGATTTTATCAAAAAACCTTGCTGCCTCGGAGGCAACATCATTCGGTTCAGACAGGATGGAACCCTGGAAATTCTTAATTTTAGAAATTCGATTGACCCATCGCCTCTACTTAGTACTATTGTGGAAAAACTTAGTATTTTGGTCCCCATCACTCAACCAAGTCTCCCTCGATTTTTGTTTCCAAAAGATATCTTCATTTGAGAGTGTCTTTTCATACTCAGAGAGTAGAGCCTTTTCTTTGAGGAAGAGATGTTCATCCATCCCCTTCTCAAGCACCTCAATGTTAACATTCTTAAGATCATTTTCTATTAGGAGTTTTTTATAGAAAATTTTTCCAAAATTAGTCTTGTTCCATTCTAAGAGCTTCCTTTTGATAAGCTTTAACTTGCTTGTGATAATAAACATCTTCAAACCAGAGAAAACAAAGCTTCTCCACCAGTTCTCAATTAAGTTTAAAAGTTTATCATCTCTGAACCACATGCTCTCAAATTTGAAGGGACATTTTTTAGGGGAGTGGTCAGATACTAAGATTAGTTGGAGTGGGAAATGGTTAGATCCTGCTAAAGGGAGCGGTTCTACATTCAGGGTAAAGTTAAGCTCTGAGAGCCCCCCATGGATGAAGAACCTATCTAGTTTCTCAGCAATGTTATAGAAACCAAGCCTTCTATTGTTCCAAGTGAAGGCATTTTCTATCATCTGGATTTCCAACAGGGAGTTCCTATTGATCCAATGATTGAAATCTACAGCCACTGGAGGAAGTTTGTTGCTACCTCCTCTTTTTTCTACTACCTTAGTGATAGCATTGAAATCTCCCCCAATGATGCATACATCATTTGGGAAACTTCTGAGGAAAGACTCCAATTCCACCCACACCCTAGCCTTATCCCTATTTTGGATAGGACCATAAATGTTAATCAATTTGAATCTTAGGTTATTTTTATAACTTACTACTTCTCCTCCCATCCAATTTCGCTTAATCTCTAAAGGTGTAAACAAGATGAATCTAGAGTCCCAAATGATGGCTAAGCCCCCTGAGGCCCTTGTAGCAGGGGAGTTCTTTAGTTGTCTAACACCTAGTTTTTTCTCAAAAAGGACTATCTTAGAGGAGTTCATTTTGGTTTCTTTGATCAACATTCTATCTGGTTTAGAATCAGAGATGCAACGCTTTAAGATGCACTGTTTGTTAGGGTCATTCAAACCCCTAACATTCCATGTTATGATTTTCATGGCTCTCTGGGGAGGAACTTCCCCTCCCCTGCATTAAAAAGACTAGATATTTTAGACTGACCCCTTGCTTCTCCATCCTTTGATCTTAGTTCAGAAAGGGATCTCTTGCCTCTTTTCTTACTGATTTTAGCACAGTCAGGAGAATCTTTTTTTCTTTCAGAGCTGAGAATGCCTAGAGTGTTTGGGTTATCATTTTCTAAGTTGTCTAATGCTATAAAAAGTTCATCTATTTCTAAGTTGACTCTGGCAATATCCATTAGATTTTTGACATAGAGATCTCTTTATCTTTCCAGTTCCTCATCATCACAAATTTCATCAACCAATTGATCCATGAGGTCGTTTACTACTTCTTCCCCTACAAATTTGGCAATGATGGTAACTTCCCTAGCAACTCGATCACTCTCAGATTCTACAATTGAATCTAAAACAGCCATCACAGATGGAGGATGGACCTCTGACACCTCAAAGGTCTCCATTCTTGATACTTGAGAGATTGGTTGACCCTGCACAGGTGCCATTCCTGGATTCAGGGGAGGCCTATCCCTCTCTAATTGCTCAGAGGAGGAGGTGGGTTCCATTAAAGGGTAAGACCTCGAAGGACTTAGCCTCTCTTGTGGAATGAGAGAGCTAGATGATGGCAAATTAGTCAGTCCGGGCTGCTCTTTCTGAGGGAGCACCTCACTGATTTCACCTTCTTCCAGGTCTCAATCCCAAAGTAATGAGTCAGCTATAGGTGGAATAATAGTTGGCAATGGAGGAAGAGGTGGGCGAGATATCTTAACAGGGGAGCTGTGAGGACATAAGTTCGTGGTGAGATGATTAGGGTTGATATTAAACTTATAGCCTTCAAAGGTAAAACCCCCTCCTTCCATAAATCTAAATGGGGTGCCATTAGATTTGAGGACCAATTCAGAAAGGTTTCTCAGAGGGGATCTTCCTTGGCATAGAATTTTCGATAGAACCATTATAAAAGGGCAATTCTAGGGTTAAGCATAAATTGTCACATTTCACTGTTATGGGCTCTAAAGATTTAATTTTAATATTCATATTAACAATCAAAAGCTGGTTAAAGAAGCTTAGGGTTGACTTTTTAACTTCTACAAATTTGCCTATTTTGTTACCTATTATTCTTAAGAACTCATTATTTTGCAAGTCTATAGGGAATTTATCAAGTGAAATTTCTCTGTTAACCATGAAGGAATTAAATTGAGATGGAAGAAAGAGGGGTTGCCATTTCTGGTAATCAAACCCTAGACCTTTGAATGTTAATATGTCCCTATTTAGCAAAGAATTTCTCAAACTCTAATTACCACATTCAATAGCTAAGAAATTATCAGGAAGGATATCAATTTTTACCTGGTTATTGAGAGAAGCCGACACCCAATTAGCAATTTAATCAGACGGGATCCCCCAGCCTTTCCACCGAGCAAAGATCATTTGGTTGTTGCAATGCATTTGATACCTAATCTTAGTATGGGTATCAATTTCAATGACTAGACCATTAGGATTAGTTGGAGGATTTGAAGGTGAATTCGGCTTAGGATTCTTAGCCTCCTTTAAATTGTGATTATTCATGAAAGAGTGATGGCCCAGGGATACCATTTTCTTTGGTAATTTACCCAAGGACCTCCAAGGAGGAAAAATATGGCGAGTAGAGGAAATATTTGACTGGTTAGGTTTTACAAAACTCTCCTCCCGACAATGATTGGGATTCTGCTTGAGGTAGTTTGGTTTCCCTAATGCTCTGTTGTTTCTATGACTCACCAAGTGCTAATCCTGATCCCAGCCCTTGCAAAGAGGAGGTGGAGCCCTAACCGTATCAGCCAGAAAATATTTAGTTTTCACAAAGAAGGCTTCTTGATCGCGGGTCCGTGATATAACCTTTCTAGGTTCCTCAGTCTCAAAGATATTAGCCAAAATAGTGAACCGATTTACAAAGCCTCTATAAATTCCTTGTTATGGGTAAGAATGCTCAAAAAGGGGTGTTGATGCAATGCATCGATTTTTTGCTCGAAGAGACATTTTTTCATATGTTCCTTCGTTAATAACACAATTTTGATTAGTTCATTTCAGTAAATTGACAATATTAAATATAAACAAATAGAAAAAAAAAACTAAAGTATAGATCAACAAATAATACATAGAAAGAAATCTATCACTAAAATTTGAGCTTGAAATGTTGGACCAGTGTGCTAGGTGGCTTATTCCTAACAAGTGTTCTAGAACCTGAGACTTCTGATCCCAAATTAGAATTCTCACTAGATCATTCTCTCTTAAATTTATCTAAAAAGTGTTGTGACAGTGTGCTAATTGACATGGTCCACATGAGTTATGGCTTCTTCAAAATACTAGTCATTATTATTTTTGGGTTTGATTGTGTAGAAATGGTTTTGCATCAATGTTTTGGATCACACTCTATGATCTATCATCAGTATGGTAGATAGGTAAAGAGAACATGAAATGATGAGTTCTAGACCAATACCTTGCTAAAAATAGATAGGAGGGGTTGACACATGATTCAAGGAAAAAAATGTAGGGCCCAAGAGTGAAAACAAAGGCACAACTAAAATAGGACTAAAATCAAGATAAAAAATAAAAATATATAAAAAAAGTGCAATAAGAAATACAAAGAGGATAACAATGAACAACCACAAAAAGACACAACACAATGCTAATATGCATTGGTAAAATATAATGCACTCTAATATGAAAAATATTACAAAGCAACATATTTGTTTCCTAGATAATTGGAAAAAAAAGTAATGGCAAATGGGTCTTAAAATGTGCACCAAAGAAAAAGATTTTAAAACAAAGCCTTTATTTGCTAGATAATGTGAATCAAGTTCACACATGCTCATTAATTGCATGTAAATAAAAAAATACAATGGTGCAATACTATAACTAGGCAAAAGAGAAATATCCCATCATCTCCTTGATATAAATTTACAATAGATGATCCAATTTATTGTATAAGGAGGATGAGAAACTTCCATCTGCAATAAAAATTGCTATCTAGAAAATTGGCATGCAATTATCAACAACTATAAGTATAAATGGAATTACACCTAAACAAGCTTAGTTAAAATATTATCTAGAATATGAATATTCTAAACAAACAATAAGTAATAGCATTAATCCACATCATTAAAATTGACTAATAGAAACTATTTGTTTAAAAATAAAAAATAAATTATAGCATAATTTACATATCTAGTTGTATAATTTCTTGTAAATGAAATTAATGATCTAAGGTTTTCTTGAATGACCAATTTTATAACAAATGGATGCATTCATATTCCTCTTATTATTTTGTCATCTTGTATGCGAACACAAAAGATTTTGTAGAGCTTATAAAGAAGAAAGAACACATAGATTACAAATTGCGATTTTTGGTGGGTTGTCTGGTTGTGAACAAGAATTTATATTTTTAGAGGATTTCTTGTTTAATCAATGAAAAAATATTAAAAATAAGAAGCGGATCAATAAAGGATGATACATCCACTACAAAAATGTAAAGAGAAAGAAATAGGATGTGTATTTGGTTACATTTATTTATGAAACCATACCTTGTACCCTTGTAAAGGACAAGCCTTTAATATATATAAGCCTAAGCACACCACAAAAATTAATATATTTTTTATCACCAATCTTTTCAATTAAGTTCTTTCAAACATATATGTATGAGAATGTACAACTACTCTTATTATACAACAAGTTTTGCTCTATCAAATTCAACCATTTATATGTCAACATCAAACACAAAAAATTTCTACATATTTTTAGAAAATGATACAATTGGTGAATTGTAAGAATTTTTTTTTTTATTATGACTTTTACTTCTAAATATTTATTATGTAAATCACTTTTGGTGACATATAATTCTCTTAAAAATAACAAAATAAAAAGCCACTTATGTTATGAGGCAAACAATAAAATAACAATTCTACAACAACCTTGAAAACAATAGGTTTATACTTTGTTCTCTTAAAAATAACAAAATAAAAAGCCACTTACGTTATGAGGCAAACAATAAAATAACAATTCTACAACAACCTTGAAAACAATAGGTTTATACTTTGTTCAATTTTACTAAACATGGCTTGCAAACTATAAATATCTATTTTACTAGAATTTTTAGTGGTTACAACATACTAGGCAATGGATGTACAATAATGATATTTTCGTATGTGTCATAACCAATGACTTTGTCAAACATAGCTAATTATTATGATAGGAAATCTACAATCACAAACTTTTGAACATTTAGAAGCACATTCAAATAACTATAATAAGTTAATTGATTAAACAAAATTAAATTTATTAATTCATTCCAGAGTTTACACTACTTTAAAAGAAATAAATTGATCTATAAATTGAAAAATAACTTTAGAATTTATATGTGCAAACTTAAGTGAAAATAAGTGTACATGTGATAGATTTTATTATATTCTTTATCTATATTAAACTTCATTTCTTTTCTTTTAGGCTACAATTTGGTTGCACCAACAATGTCGCTGAGTATGAAGCCTTGATCCAAGGCCTCCAACCTACACAAAGTAGAAAAATCAGATCTTTGCATGTATTTGGAGATAGTGAGTTGGTTGTTAAACACATCCGAGCCCAAAGTGTAGCAAAAAACAACCTACTCAAATGTCATGTCCCCTCCTTGATCGTCATATATATATATTATGCATTGAATGTCTCATCTCTATCATTATCACACCCATATCTGAAATTGTGAATTATGTTATTAATTGTTCTACCTTGCCACATAATCTTGTTTCAATCACTTTTGAAAATATATCATTGTCATTACACTATAGCCTAATGAGAATTTTAGAAACATTTTATATCAGATAATAATTGAGTCCTTATTTTCTAGACATAAATATAATTCAAAACAATTTAAGTGAAACTAGTTCATGCTAACACATACTTCTTGACTTTCTCTATATTTCATAGAAATAAATGATTATAGTTCAAGATGGAAGCTTTATTTTCAAAGAGAATTGCTCATGAATTTAAGTTCGAATGTGGAGCCAACCTTAAGACCTAGGAAACAAGGATTGCAAAAAGAAAAAAAAAATATTAGAATAAAACAAGCAATTAATTTTGAGTGATGTTGATTGTCGAACTCTCTTAGAACAACCATGTCCTTGAGGATGGATTAGAGGTATTTAATATTTTATTGTGTGAAAGATTGATTGGTGTATATATTTGATAGAAATGATTTTGTTTGGCATAGATGGAAGCAAGTGTGAGTTGTGACAAGTAAAAGATAAAGAAATTTTAAACCCTATCAAAATACATTCTAGTGGGTTCAGTGGAAATATGCAAACGATGCTATCTCAGCAAATGATTCGGCATTAATTAAAATGTTTCAATATTCCTCAAGTAATGAGATGTGGTTTAGTGAGAATATTTAAATGATATTATCTTTAAAAAGAGATTTCTATATTTCATAATATCAAGATATAATTGTATCTAGATTCAATTGTGTACAATATTTCTGTCAGAAACGGCTATAACTTGATATTATTCCAATAAATGATTCTAACCTCCTTTGATTTTGCTCTCATAATATTGGAGTTTGTTGTGTGCTTTTTTAATGTAAAATAAAAATTATATTATGTTTGTTTGTCACAATTATAGTTATGATGTTATCAGGATTCAAATGTGTAGTTTTCGAGTAGAACTCATTGACTCATGTTTCATGAAAGATGGGCTTTTGTGAACCACTACTCATGAAACATGAATCAATGAATTTGACTCAAAATTTACATAATTGAATCCTAATAGCAATAATGATTAAATAAGCATATACAAAACCCCATTAAGCACAAAACGGAAAAACATCTTTGTTTCTTATAACCGTATTACCAGATTCTGGTGGTCTTTTGGTAAAAGGCAACTCTGGAAAAGTTATTTGAACAATGATCTAAATGTATGTCCTTTGCTTTGCAGACACTTCTTTGGACATTAATTGTGGAGGTAATCCATGGAGTACTTACGAGGGAGATTCCAATCCATTAGGCCCTTCTTCATACTTTTCCAGCTCTAATGGGAAATGGGCAGTCAGTAATACAGGACATTTTATGGATGCTGAAGATCATAAATGGATAGTGGCAGGTGACAACTCTCAATTCGCCAAAGGAATAAACACAGAAGTGTATGGAACAGCACGTTGTTCTTCTAGCTCCTTGAGATACTATGCATTATGCCTTCAAAATGGAAAATATAATGTACAACTCCACTTCGCTGAGATAGTAATATCCAATGGAATGATCTTTCCAAGTCTAGGAAGACGCATCTTTGATGTTTATATTCAGGTATATATAGAGGAATATAGTCTTTTCTCATATGTTATCTAGTTTTTCTCCTAATCTTGTTAACAATTATTTACTAGACAAGGACAGAAACCTTTGAAAGAAGTTCATATACTGTTTTTTAATAGTTGCATTGTTTCACTTTTGAAATTTATGTAGGGAACTAGAAGATTGAGAGATTTTAACATCAAAGATGCTGCTGGAGGTTCATATAAGGTCGTAATCAGAAATTTCAATGTAACTGTGACTGAGAACTATCTGGAGATTCACTTTTTTTGGGCTGGAAAGGGAACATATGACATACCAAAGAGAGGGACATATGGACCTTTGGTATCAGCTATAAAAATAAGCCCAAGTAAGATTCCTTTGCAAATTTAATTTGTTTCAGGGATGTGAGCAATGTCCTTGTGTATTGAATCTTTCTATATAATGGTATAGCAAAGTTTGTTTATAACATGTTTTCTGTTCACTTTAGTGTTAGATGACATGATCTGGTAGCAAACCTGAGAATCTTCTCTGTGTATCCTTAAAAAGAGGTTCAGCCAATTATTTTATTAGTAACTCTTATAAGAATACATTTTGGTTATGCCCAAACGCTTATCTGATATAGAAGTAATGATCTTTAAGCTCTGTCTTCTGACTGCGTGTTTCTTTGTTTTGACAGACTTCAAAGTCAACAACATAAGCATTAATACTACTAGCAATGGTAGAAATAAAAGCAACAAAAGTATGATTATCAGCATAGTTTCTGGGGCAGTGATTGCTTTAAGCTTCATCGTGTGCTTTTCATTCATCTTTATAATTAGAAGAAGAAATAGAACGAAGAGAAGATCCTTCCCAGCTAAAGATGATTCAAGTAATGAGAAATATTTCTTGATGAATATACACCATCCATTTATCATTAATTCCACATTTCATACTCCAATATGTCGACAAGTGCGCTGACAAAAAGTTTGCCTAAATGCTGTAAACAAAATTGACAGATCTGGACACAATTTCCAACACATTCAGTCTAGAGGAGATTAAAAATGCCACGGATGACTTCAACCCTGAGAATAAGATTGGAGAAGGAGGGTTTGGTGCTGTTTTCAAGGTATGTCAAAGCCCACATTGATATTATTTCAGTTTTTCTGTCTAGTATTAACTCAGATGAGCCTGATACATAGATGGCTTTATAGTAATTTCTTTAGTGTTTCCTTTGCTATCAGGGAATACTGCCAGATAGAAAAATGGTTGCAGTGAAGCAGATGTTCCCCAAGTCAAGACAAGGCATTCGGGAGTTCCTTAATGAACTGGGTACAATATCTGCAGTGCAGCATCCTAATCTTGTGGAATTGTATGGTTGTTGCATAGAAGGAAAACAGCTGCTCTTGGTCTATGAGTACATGGAGAACAACAGTTTAGCTCGCAGTTTGTTTGGTAAATCCTAATAAATTCTCCTTTAATAATTAAATTTTATACAGATCACAGTTTCCATCTTTCCTCACTGATAAATTAGTTTATAATATGAGCATCTATTCACACAACATTGAATTTCCTGAAAAATTGTAATTGGAAACTTGAAAGTATCAATTGAAAGTGGTTGTAATGTACTTTTATAGGTCCTCTGGAATTGAGACTCAATCTTGACTGGTCTCAACGATACAACATTTGCCTTGGAGTTGCACATGGCTTGGCGCATTTGCATGAGGGATCTCGACTGAGAATTATACATCGAGATATCAAAGCCACAAACATTCTTCTAGATCAGCATTTGAATCCCAAAATCTCTGACTTTGGATTGGCCAAGTTATTTGATGAAGGGAAAACTCATGTCAGCACTAGAGTGGCAGGAACAATGTAAGATTTTTCAAGTATAGTTCTTTTTATAATAAAATGCAGAAATTCAGTACCATTTACAAATCTGTGAAATGGTGCATAAAGTTTACAGACTCTAAATTATTTTTTAACTTTTGCAGTGGATATATGGCTCCAGAATATGCTTTAAAAGGTCATCTCACCGAAAAAGCAGATGTGTACAGTTTTGGAGTGGTAGTCCTTGAAGTTATAAGCGGCAGAACTCACACAGAGAACACAATTCAGGAAGAGATGGTTTATCTGCTGGAATGGGTAACAACACAACCCTTCTTTGAAGTACATGCACAAAAGTATATGTGGATTGTGGAATTTTTTTAAAATTCGTGACAGCACAAAAGTGTGGATTGTGGATGTGCAGTTATCTTCAATTTATTAGAAACACACCTACAAACTCATGAATACCTTCACCATTTAGGACTTCCCCTTCAATTTATAAGCAGTTCAAAATTCAAATTGTCACCTGGGATGCAAACTAGACGAACTTCCATAAGAGGATACCTGGTTTTCTCTTTCATTATTATTACACTGAATTATTAAATTGAAGTCTAACAACCAATGTATAAGTTTCAAATAGTAGCAAAATACATACTTCAAAGAAGAAATTCTGATAATGCTTAGAAAACAATTGCAACAGAACCATTCTTTTGATAATCAGTAATTTCTAACAATGCTCAGAAAACAATTTACAAGGAAAAAACTCTTTTTGATAAACAATTATTTCTGATAATGCTCAGAAAACAGATTGTAACAGAAACATGCTCATGATATTTTTCTTTGTTCACAATGCAGACTTGGCATTTGCATGAGAAGAAAAGGTTGCTCGATTTGGTTGATGTGAATCTCAAAAACTCAAGCTACTCGGAGGAGGAAGTTTTAAGGGCGATCAATGTAGGACTGTTATGCACCCACGGATCTCCTATTGAAAGACCTTCAATGTCCACAGTTGTTGAAATGCTGCAAGGGAAAATAGAAGCTCATGTTTCCCATTCCAGACCGTCATATTTGGTGAAGTTGCAGCCCAATATACATACACAAGAGAAGCCATCGTCACACACAGAGATCTTAAGCCTTGAAGGTCCATCCAATTATAGTTAAGCAAGCTCTGATATTAGACAGTATCTTCTCATTTATTCAATATTTCAATCCCTGCTATAATAAATAGATGATAATGCTATATTGATGATTGAATCACTTCTAACATAAACAATATAAGCATGAATATATTCAGCACTATACCTATTTAAACATTCATATATTAGCCTTTATTGAAAAAGATTGGAATGGCATAAAGTAGAGATTTTTCTGGTAAAATCTAAGCAAAAATCTATGCTTATTTTTTACAGTTTTAAAATATTTTTTATCCTTTTAATGAATTAAATGATAATCAAAAGTAAGATTTGAGTAATAAAAACAAATAATTCTTTACCACTTTATATAAAAATGAAATATTAAATATGATATTTTTGAAAATATGATATTTAACTAAAATTGTAGTAGAACGATTCTTATGAATTTGCATGAAAAAATCATTAGCAAATATAAAACTAATCTTTGAGAATGCCAATAAATCATTAGCATTTTCTAAAATCTCGGGTGTCAATGTGTTTCTCTTCCTTCAACATCCTTATTAGCTTGAATCTGATATGAACATTGAGAAAAGTATTATGATGCAATCACTTTAATAAATAATATTAATTTTGTATGCAATTTGTTTACGTTTAATGCGTTTGGATGTATTATTCTCAACTAAAATTTATTGTGTTTTTCATATAAAGTAGTGAGTTTGTGATTTTTACAAATTTAATCTTGATGTTCCTTTTTTTTTAAAAAGTTTTTAATTGTACAAATTGTAATGATAAATTAGTTATTTTAATAAATATAATGTACTTAAATAGATATGTTAAAGTAGATAGAAAAATCATTGAATTAATTATTTTAAGGATAAATGTTTTTATTTTATTTTTTATTATTTTATAATGTTTGATTTTGATACTATCATAAATATAGTATTGTATCATTTAATTTGTCTTTTTTTATGATTTGTTGGTTTTGATAGTTGCTATTTAAAATATCTTTCATAAAACAATTAAGCAAGTTGTGGACATAATGATAGTTGGCATGAGGACTATATTTAAGTTGACAATATCCATTTTTTGTGATCTTTATCATAAACCAATAGGTGATCTTGTTTGGCTAAAGATTGTATCCATCCGAGATCTAAGAACTCTAAAGTGATAACTATCCTCTATGTACCCCAAATAAACTTAAGTAATAAGTTTGATTAGAACCCAGGTGATGAACTAGCTAGATAAAACACCCCTTTCAAACCAACAATTCTTCTACCTACTACTAAAATTAGATTTATCCTGACCATAGTTAGGACCAATTTAAATTATTAAGATCCATACTCTCCTAATTAGACTATAAGCATTAATTTATATCTTGGGCAAGTATTTGGACATGGCCCTATTCATATATTTCAAAATCTATTTTATCCACTCCACATGTAGAAAATTTTAAAAAATTATCATTACATATTAGTTTGTGCATTAAAACACCTTGATTTGAGAATCTATGATCTTGTAAAGATAGTCCTAATTCATTAGTAATCATAATTGAAATTTCAGCTTATCATAGCTAAACTAATTAATTGTGGTCTAGTATCAACATTGCATTAACACATATATCAACACCAATATCATAGGTACTTGCATTGTTTAATTGGTGTGTCTTTGATACTTCTACATCTACGAAAGGTTTGACCAAAGTCATAAGCTTTCTATATTTACATCGCACACCCTATGATTATTTTCAACATTACCCTTGTTTGAGATACAAGTATAGATGAATGCAAGAATATTATGAAGATTAACTCAACAAAGGACCAAATCACATGGAGATAAAACATCCATCAGCTAAATCATCAAGATGGTTAAATATAAAGAAAGTTTGGATATTCATTGTGCATATTTATTATAGAGTCTATATTTAATTATATTTTTTCACCTTGTGATCATTAACTATATTGTAGAATGGAACATTCATCAACAACTATAATAAATTGACAAAACACTAATATCTTTTAATCTTTTTTAATTTAATAATTGCATTTATTATTTTAAGTGTTATTATTTTAAGTTGGCAAAGCAAGGGAAGACATGTAGGAGGACACTTGGGCAACTCAGGTCGACAGGCTTCAACACAACTGGAACTTGATCAATAATGATTAGACAATGCTCTCTTATTTTAGCTAAGTGGTTTGCTAGGTATATGATGTTAGTGATTTTGACAGTGTTGATGGTTTGTCAGGCCTACGTGCCTCTTCATATAGACTTCATTTTGATGTTGAATACTGGAACTCTATTTAATAATGATGATACTTGTAATATGGTTAGTATGATAGGTAGATGGTGGTCAGTTAGAGTTAGCGTGTTTAGTTACAGAGGCATGGTTATTTTTTATTATTTTTGAGGGATTGGCTATGGATCTTTGGGACTGGTTGTTTGTGGCCTGGGGTAATGTTGTTGCTTCATGATTTTGTTGATTCTTAGGTTTAGGGCCTTCTCCTTGCTAATATAATAAAAAAAATGAAATGCAAGATGAAAATTCACACTCAAACTCACTCAATAAAGTCTATGATTGAACTAGGTGAATAAGGGTATAACCCAATGCAACTAGCAAGATGTAAAGGCTTTTCACCAAAGATTAATTCAAGCAATTATAGGCATGTTTTTAGTTTCTACTTTTATAAAGACATAAATTTAAATATTTACATCTCTAAGAAAATAAGGAAGGATTGTAGCAAATTTTGTTCACTTACAAAGTTCTAAGACTGACTAGTAAGTTTTTGATATTGGGATTTATGGAGGGAATATGGTTTAGGAGCACCTAATAGGTCTTCATGCCTTAATGAGGCCACAATTCAACATCCTAAGTATTTTGAGTTTATTTTATTTAATAAGGTCAATAATGACCATTTTTGATGTAATAAGTGTCTTTGAGGTCATTAGATAGGGTTTTGACTCATAATGAGGTCATATTAACAAGATTGTCAAAAATTGTCAAGATATCACAAATGTGTGTAAATGGGTCTAATATGGATTTATATTATGTATCAAGGTATTTAAAACCTATTTGGACCTATTTAAGTCATTTTTTGGTCATGGAATTCTTTTATTAGGTCTAGGTTCCATTTGAGCAAAAATTGTCAAAGTTGACAAAAAAGTTGTCAAGCAAAATTTGCATTTTGGAGGTAATTATGTGTTGGTTATTCAGATCAAGTTGTAAAGGTCATTACAAATGATGAGAGGCCTGAAGAATGTTTAAAAAGGCCCTTCCCATGTTGATTTTGGTTGTTTTTTCAATGTATTGAAGAAGAACATCAATAAAAGATTGTGATTTCTTGCATTTTTGTTGTATGTTTTAGACGTGACAGTTTGATTTCTCTTGTTTTTCTCATTGGAAAATAATTAATTTGCATTATAATGAATTTGGTAATTATAGAAGGGTAAATTCTAAGGATTTTCATCTTTTTTTCATTTCCTTTCATTAATTTTTAAGAGAGATCTCCATTTTTTTGTAAAAATTGTCAAAACCCTACCAAGGGTTACCCGTTTTGGTAAAACCTTTGTAACTTCTATTTGAACCATTGGATTTGGCTATAAATTGGAGAAAAGTTTTTTAACTATGAATTATAAGATCTGAATAGAGATATTGTACTAATTATTAGTCTTTGGAAAGTTATGAATGACTATTTGTATGCATTTCATACTGAAAATCAGACTATCATGAACAACAAGTTGTTGATGTTTTCAAGGTGGTTCAAGTGCAAAGAGGGATTAGGAAAGTTGGTGAAGGATTTTAAGGGTATGGGAAAGTGTCCCAAATACAAAACAAGCATTGGAAACCAAAGGAACTAAGTAAAATTACCATAGTTCATGACTGTCCTAAATTTCATGTTGATTATCATAGTTTGACAGTGTCTTAAATGATTACTCTTGTACAGTTGAAAAGTGTTCTTGTTGATGATTTTGGTGACTGAGTAGAATGTTGAGAATCCCTTCACCATAAGAAAAATGTTTGGATTCCATAGAAGGAGGAATGAACTATGTAAATATGATTGTCCCCACAATTTGTATGACTGTCCCAAAAACAATGAATCTACATTAAGCATTGTTATGACCACTTGGGTGGTTGGGGGTGTTGGCATTATACACTCAGATGGGAATAGTTGATTTTGTCATTGATGGCAACCAACTAGTATTATAGTTCCAAGGATACACCAGCAATGACATCACTTATCGGCACCGACAGGCACTTCACACCGACATCCAGTCTACACTGACAATAGAACATATCGGCATACCGATACTCTAGCTGACTTGTGATAATAATATTTGTATTGTAAATATATTTGTATAGATGACTTGATATATTATAAAGACTCGTATATGTATGAGATCTTGTAAGTCATTTTATAAGTGAAGAATTAAGGTAGATGTGATGTATTAGGTTATGAATATGAGAGTGAATAACTGTGTATGCATTATGATGTAATTATCTTATGAGCGAATAAGAAGCAGAGCATAGCAGAGCGAATGTTATTCACCAGCAAGATTTTTGGTTAAGGTATTTGTTTGAGCTTAAACTGATACTGAATCAGGCTATTGTAAATAAAAACATTCTATTTGGATTTAATCATTCATTTATAGTCAGTGGGACTCCTTTCTGTCATTGAGAAGTGAGCTCTAGGATGTTGGCCTTCCTATATGTGTGGGCCCTTATTGTAGAAGTAATATTTATTGATATTGGCCAATGAGTAAATATTGTGGGTCACAAATCCCATTGAGGTTTTTCCCTTATCGAGTTTCCTCGCCAAAAGTATTTGTGTTATGGTGTTCATTGATGGTTGCATTTCTGTTTCTCTTTATTTCATTATTATTTGTTTATTGGTACAATAATTTGGGTTATAAAGTTTCAAATAAGTTCAAATCTTTCATCCATTGGTTAGACACTGATTCACCCCCCCTCTCAGTGTCTTTGGGACTGTCATTGCATCTAACAGGGTGGTAGAGGACCATGTTTATTCTAGTTGATAAAACCTTGTAGGTTGTGTCAAGAGGGGTATAGGTGTTTGTGAGTATTCATTGCATGATGAGAGTGGAGGTTGGAGTCCTAGTGCAGGATTGGTGTTGAGTGAGTGGCCACAAGGGGTGTATGAATGTTGGTCTGCCCTAGTTGAATGTATGCCAATGGTTGGTTAAGATTTTCAGAGTAAGGGATTACCTTTGGGTTATTGTAAACTTTTGAGTAACCAATGTTCTAGTGAGGGAACTAGTGAGTAAGTGAAGGGTTGTCACCTTATTGAACAGGTGAGTTGGAAGATAGTTCTCCCTTAAGTGGTTGAGTGTGTGGATGCTCTGCATCATATTGGTATCAAAGCTAGCAAGTAGATCAAGTGAAGATTGAGAGGTTGAAGGAGTTGATGCCATCATGTAGGAGATTGAAGAAATGAGAGCAAGATATGCCAAGTTGAAGGAGATGACTTAGAGGCAGTCCATATTAAGCACAAATTTCAAATGCCAAGGTAAGGTTTGTAAGATGATTATTGGTAATGGTTCATTTGATAACATAGTTTCGGTGGAAATGGTTGAAAAGTTGAATTTGCCAAGAAAACCTCATGAAACACCCTACAAAGCATATTGGGTGAATGATGATCAATGGGTTGATGTTAGAGAACAATAATTTGTGGATTTCAATATTGGTTCATATCATGATACTGTACTTTTTGATGTTATGCCTTTGAAGGATTGTCATATGATCTTAGGAAGAGTTTGGCAATTTGATATATTTGCATTACATGATGGAAGGAAGAATACATATGCTATTGACAAAGAAGGAGAAATGTTTGTGTTGAATCCATTGTAGGATGTTGAGGCATCAATGAAGATGGCAAGGATAGGGTTGATTGGAAGAAGAGAGTTCCTAATGCTTGAGGACCATGAAGATGAAGATGAGGCACAAGTAAGAGTTTGGTCATTGAAGGATGGTGGTGTTTTGAAGTAGGCAACCATGACGAGTGCAAGGGTATGTTAGATTGGAACAGAGATCCTAACAAGGAAAGAGGATAAGGACATGAGAAAAGATAGTGAGTTGCAGCATTGGGATAGTGAAGACACGAAGAAAGAGGTGATTTGTCAACTAAATGGACAAGAAGGCAAGGTGCAATAGATAGTTGATGAAGAGAATAGTGAACCAATTGGCAAGGAGTTTCTAAAAACTAAGATCAAGGTAAAGGATAGAGGTATTAAAGATGACAACAAA
The DNA here is from genome assembly GCF_030272615.1 of Cryptomeria japonica. NCBI lineage: Eukaryota > Viridiplantae > Streptophyta > Pinopsida > Cupressales > Cupressaceae > Cryptomeria > Cryptomeria japonica. The sequence continues at coordinate 164,602,720 of NC_081406.1, read as the reverse complement.
GAAACAAGTCTTGAAGGGCTTGAAAATGGTGAGAAGTTCGTGATTGAGACTATGTTGTATCCATTGGAGATGGAAAAAGGTATAGAACAACAAGGTGTCACTATGACAATGGGTTATGAGGCTAAAGATATAGTGATATAGGTGGATAATGCATTGGAAATGAGTAAGAAGGAGTGCCAAGTCGAATGGCATGTAATGGAGGAGAATTTGGTTGAAGTAAACCAAGGTGAGAACATGACAAGTAGCTGAAGTAATGAGGTTGAGACAGAGGATGAAGTTGTAGTGACAATAAAGGGTGAAGATGAGCTGGTAAAGCATGAGAAGAGGGTCTCAATAAGGGGAGAGACTAATACTGAAAAGTTGATATTGGTGGGCCACGAGAAGGCTAAAGAGTGTGTGTGGTCTCCAAGTGAGATGGAAAAAGAGAATATGTTGATGTCAAGGTAGTGAGTTATCTTTGGATGGTAAGTATAGTTGTGAGGCAGATGTATACTTTTTAAAAAGTGATTCCAATCATGATGAAGTTGGTAATGGATGTGAGGAGGCAAGGTAAGGGGCAAAAGGTAAGAGGAGCTTGTTGTTGCTTCTTGATTTTGTTGATTTTGCTGATGAATGCTTAACCAAAGGTAAATATGAAAGTGAATAGTCAGGGTATAGGTTGTTTGACATGAATGAAGTTGAATGACATATTGGAAGAAGATGGATGATGGAAAATCAGAGCATAGGAGTGTAGATCCAAGTAGCCATGCAAGCATGAAAATTCAAGAAGAGGATATGTACAAGCCTAAGGTGAAGATGAGAAAATTTCAAGGATAGAGAGGAACATCTAATAAGGATTGTTTTGTAGGAACAGTAGTTCCAAGAAACTTGGAAAGAATTCAAGGCCGGGTGTATGGTGTAGGAGCACCTAATAGGCCTTCATGCCTTAATGAGGCCATGATGAAATATCCTAAGTATTCCAAGTTCATTTTATGTAATTTGGTCAATCATGACCATTCTTGATGTAATAAGTGCCTTTCAGGTCATTAGATAGGATCTTGAGTCATAATGAGGTCATATTGTCAAGATATCACAAATGTGTGTAAATGGGTCTAGTATGGAGTTCCATGATGTATCAAGGTGTTTTAAACCTATTTGGACCTCTTTGATTCATTTTTGGATCATGAAATTCTTTGATTAGGTCTAGGTTTCATTTGAGCAAAAATTGTCAAAGTTGACAAAAAAGTTGTCAAGCAAAATTTGCATTTTGGAGGTAATTATGTGTTGGTTGTTCAAATAAAGTTGTAAAGGTGGTTACAACCGATGAGAGGCCTGGAGAATGTTTAAAAAGGTCCTTTCCATATTTAGTGTGGTTTCTTGTTCAATATATTGAAGAAGAACATCAATAAAAGATTGTGATTTCCTACATTTTTGTTGTATGTTTTAGATGTGACAGTCTGATTTCTCTTATTTTTCTCATTGGAAACTCATTAATATGCATTCTAAGACATTTGGTAATGATAGAAGGGTGAATTATTAGAATTTACTATCTTTGTTTCATTTCCTTTCATTAAGTTTTGAGAGAGATGTCCATTGTTTGGTAAAAACTGTCAAAACCTTGCCAAGGGTTACCCATTTTGGTAAAACCTTTATAAATTATGTTTAAACCATTGGATTTGGCTATAATTTGGGGAAACATTTTTTAAATATTAATTCTAAGATCTGACTAGAGAGATTGTATTAATTATTATTCTTTGGAAAGTTATGAATGATTGTTTTTATACATTTCATACTGAAAATCAGTCTGTCATGAACAACATGTTGTTGATGTTTTGAAGGTGGTTAAATTGAAAAGAGGGCTTAGGAAGGTTGTTGAAGGAGTTGAATAGTATGGGAAAGTTTCCCAAATACAAACCAAGTGTTGGAAACCAAAGGAAATAATTAAAATGACCATAGTTCATGATTGTCCTAAATTTCATGTTGATTGTCACAGTTTGACAGTGTCTTAAATCATTACTCTTGTACAGTTGAAAAGTAGTCTTGTTGATGAGTTTGGTGACTGAGAGGAAGGTAGATAAGCCCTTCACCATAAGAAATTTTTTTGGAGTTCTTAGAAGGAGGAATGAACTATTTAAATATGACTATCCCCACAATTTGTATGACTATCCCAAAAATAGTGAATCCACATTGAGCATTGTTATGACCACTTGGGTGGCTGGGGGGGTAGAGGATCATGTTTATTCAAGTTTATAAAGCCCTTTAGGTTGTGTCAAGAGGGTTATATGTGTTTGTGAGTATTCATTGCATGATGAGAGTGGAAGTTGGAGTCTTAGTGAAGGATTGGTGTTTAGTGAGTAGCCACAAGGGGCGTATGAATGTTGGAGGACTTGGATTGGGCTTTAGACATATTGGTGTTCCCTAGTTGAATGTATGCCAATGGTTGGTTAATAGTTTGAGAGTAAGGGAATACCTTTGGGTTATTGTCACCTTTTGAGTAACCAATCTTCTGGTGAGGGAACTAGTGAGTAAGTGAGGGGTTGTCACCTTATTAAATAGGTGAGTTGGAAGAAAGATCTCCCTTAAGTGGTTGAGTTTGCGGATGCCATGCATCAGGATAGTACTTATAACCCTCATAATACTCATATCATTCAAGATATGGGTGGGTATAAATAAGATTCATTTAATCAACACAAAATCCAAATTATAATTTGTAAATTGAAAACCTTAGTTTCCAATTTAAGAATGTTTGCTTGAAACATTAGTTTTTAGATTGTAAACCATTAAATGTCTACTTGAAACACTAGTTTTTAGATTGAAAACCATTAAACGTCTACTTGAAGCACTAGTTTTTAGATTGTAAACCATTAAATGTCTACTTGAAACCCTTAATTATAAATTATAAACCATAAAATATTTATTTAAATCAAGTATTTTTCAATACTAGATGTGACTTTTGATTAATATTAGAAAAATTTATTTACTACAATATTTATTTTTAACATTAAAATATCAAATTGAAACCTTAAATAACTATTATAAACCCTAAAATATCTATTTGAAACCTTAATTTTTATATTATAAACCCTCAATACATTAAATTACTGAATCTAATCAAGAGGGCACTAAACAAAGCAATTTAAAAATTTCAAGAACACTAAGAAAAGCTGAAAAATTGATGAGTTGGTGCTAAAAACAAAACCGTATCCAAAAAAGCATATAGTAATTAAATGCGTGAAAACACTAGGAAAGGTGTAAAAGAAAAAGCAATGTGTCATTAATAATGCTAAACTCTACACAATTCCGTTTGGACATCCGTAATTTTTTTTTTAAATATAGAAAGCGATTCTTGATTTCTGTTGTCTGAAGTGGGTCTGATTTGGCTGTGATGTGGGTTTGATTTGGCCATGATGTAATCACAGAATGAATTGTACCAAATTCTGCTCAATTTTGGATAATCTGTATTAAATTCTGCTAGCCTGTGTAAAACCCAACTTGATGATGGTGTTTTACTGGGTTTGGTATAATATATATGGCTGAGGACTATGGGTACCAAGTGCAAGATCGTAATTTGTTTTAAGGGGACTAAAATTTTCCTTCTCAGTTCTACATACTTTGTTTTGCATTAGGTAAATTTACCCTTAGATAGGTGATTGTAAGTGTTCTGTTTTAAATTTAACTATTGTAACCAGAGTAATAAGGGCGTGGGGAGGTACGATTTTTCCCTACTTCTCTATGAATCGATTTGTATGGTGAAAGAAGAGTTGTTACTCATTAATCCAACCAAGCTAATTTAGATATTTTATCTTGGGGCAGTGATTCTTCAGGGAAATATTCTATTGTTAAAGGTTATAAGTAGTTGGTTCATCAAATTTATGGTGGGGAGGAGGTTCCTTGGTGGAAGCATGTGTGGAATAATTTTTCCTGGCCTAAATTTAACTTTTTCTTGTGGTTGGTGGTCCAAAACAGGTGTCTTACTTGGGACAATTTGTGCAAAAGAGGTTTATGTGGGCCTTCTATGTGTGTTTTGTGCTATAATAGTGAGGAGACAATCTCCCATCTTTTCTTTGATTGCTTTTTTTCTCAATGGATTTGGCACTTCTGGTGGGACTATTGGAAGCGCCCTTGTTGGCATGTTTCTTCCCTTGTTGAATTCTAGGAGCGTTGGGGTCAGGCTCCTATTCAGACCCCTTTTCTTAAAGTTTTTTGGTCTTTAGGGCCCTCTTTTATTATTTGACATAATTGGTTCGAAAGGAATCGTCAGACTTTTCATGATGCTAGGTTAGCTATTCAACACATATGGTGGAAAATTATCCATTCTCTTCGGGAGACTGTTATGGCTAAATGTGTCTGAAGGCCTTTCTTATGGGGAGATTGATATCTGTAACCGTTTTAATCTTCCTCTTCAAGGGGTTATTCATGATTATGGTATGCAAAAGACTAGACAATTCTTTAGAAAGATGTCGTCACCTTCTGCAGAAGATCTCTAGAGTTGGTAACTTAGGCTCTCCTCATGGTATCCTCAAGGTCAATACGGATGGGTCTTCAAGAGGCAATCTTTGTCATCCAGGTATTGGTGGTGTGGCATGAGACAGTTTGGGACAAGTTCATTTCTTTTTTCTATCTATAAGGGTTTTCATACAAACAATTATATGGAGGCTCTAGCTATCTTGGTTGCTTTAGAGAATTGTTGTTCTATTGGTTGGCAACAGATTGTGTTTGAGTCTAATTCCTAGGTTGTGGTGACTTTATTGAACCAACAGAGCTGTGTTGGTGTTAGTTGGCAACTTTAGATAATTATTCGTCAGATTCTCTTGCTCTGTGAGTTTTGTGTGTCTATCACTTTCACGCATATTCCCAGGGAATGGAATAGGGTGGCTGGCTGTTTGGCTAAGTGGGCTGTTGAGTTTGGGGAGGGTTGGTCTATTGAGGATAGGGGGACAACTCTCTCCTGAGTTGTCCCTGGTGCTGGATCAGCTTGTTAGTCACAATAAGTCTATGATATAGTTATTCTTTGATCGGTTGTTTTCCCTCTTTTGTTGTTACTCTTTCTCTATTTTCAATAAAATTCCTACCCCTCTTTTATTGTCAATTCTAGTGTCCCTAGGTTTGGACATGCTCTTACCAGTTCGGTCTTCCTTCTTTTTTATATCTTTTTGGGGATTTTTGAAAGACAACCGGTCTCTTTGTCACTATGTCCTCATCATCGAGTAATCAATATCATTTTGGTATATAATCTCACTACTATTTCGTGATATTCCACACTCATGAATTACTTTTAAGTCTCTAATTTCTCCTTTAGTATCTCAACATTTGTTTTTCTTTTCAGGTTTCTTGTAAATATCATCATGATTTACATGGTTTTCTTCTCATATTTACTTGTCTTGTATTTTAGACTCCCAATGGCTGCAAAATTTAGGTTTCCATATATGGGACCATTTTTTTAACTATGTTGCATTTGTTTTGTTTTGGATAATTTTTTTGTTAAATTACTCTCATCTGAGTACTTTTACACTGACAGTTTTTCCTTGTTTAGTAAATTTGATTATCATAGTAAGGTATAGGGAGGTGGGAAGATTGTATGGTAATTGACCATGGATATGATTTGAGCCTGTAATCCATTTGCATAACATGTACACATGCATTCCTTTTCTTAAGTGCTAGATTTCTACTATTACAGCCATTCACTTTATTTTTGCATCCCTATCAATTGAATATATGCTGACAGACATTTTACCAAACACTTAGTATGCATTTTGTACTTATGGCTAAGCTGTAAATACTTGTAGAAAAATAGAAAAGGTTTATTGTAAGGTTGAGGGCAACTCTTATTTTGTTGCCTTGAATATTTCTCTAGCCCCACCACTCTTTCCGTTTTTAAATAAAGATCAGTAGCTTTTTTAATGTAAATTACAAGTATAAAGAGCAGGTCAAATACACAGATCAAATAAGAGCAAATCACTCAGTGTCTGATGGTCATTATCAAGGCTGGGTAGAAGATGAAACATCGGTCCAAGTACATAGCAGACTGCATAGTACAAGTGTTCCTTATTCGGCGGAGATTTGCTAGATTTTGAGAGTTCCAACATTTAGAGTAACCCCGATGTTAGACACTCTGTTTGCGTCCCCATCAGACTTTCTTCTAACATGCTGAAAATCAACTTGGAAAAATTGAACAATAAGTTTGAATAATTTTAACAGTGTAATTAGAGACATTAGATTTCCACAATCCATGTTTCTTAATTTCAGAATTTTTAGATTTGATCTTGTGTTATTTTTGTATCAATGGTTTTAATCATACTCTATGATTCATGATAAGGATGAGGAGATAGAAAAGAAAAAATGAATGAATATGCATACCAGAACCCAAAAAAATAAGTAAAAAATAAATAAGAAGAAATGAGAGATCCAAAACTTAAAAAAGAAGAAGTCAAAGTAAGGATAAATATAAACTTAATAATAAAAAACATGGAGGAATAGAAATGAGAAAAGATAAAATAAAAATAAAATGAAAATAGTGAAAGAACAGTACAACTTGAGTTGGCCTAGTGGTGGAGAACTTGTGCTCTTGAAAGAGAGGTCATAAGTTGAAATCCCATAGGGAGTAGGGTATGTACATCCTATCGGCTTCGGCCTATTACCTATCAAAAAAAATAAAAAAATAGTGAAAGAACTATATATATGTGTGTGTGTGTGTGTGTGTGGACAAAAAATCTAGAAATAAAAGAAATAAAAAAGGCAAAGGAATGAACACAAATATATAAAATAAAAATGTGATAAAGATATATAATAAAAAATTAATTGCCCTACACACACAAAATGTAAAACATATAAAAATAATAAAAAAATAAAAATAAATTAATTAGTAAGGAATACACACAAAAAGAATATAAATACCTAAAAATTATATTAAAAAGGCAAAAAATACACTCAAAATATACATACTAGATGTATAAGAACATATACATACTTATAAATGCAAAATACTAAGAAAGAAAAGAAAAATATAAAAGCAAATTAGCACAAAAAAATATAAAAATAAAAATTTTATTAGACATCCATAAAAGCACAAATAAATAATCATAAATATAAAAAGAACAAGAGCATAAAGGCCCAAGTAAAAATAAAGGCAAAAATAAACACACAAAAGAATATTTATGTATACGTATGTAAGTATATATGTATATGTAATATTTACATATACATGTATGCATAAATTTATAGATAAGAATACCTATAGACATAAATATAAAAAGGAAGGAAGAAATACAAAAAAAGACAAGAGAAAAAAGAACTACAAAGACAAAAGGAAAAGAAAGAAAGGTAAACAATTCAAAAGAGAAAGGAGGAGAGAAAAAGAAGATAGGGACACAAAGAGGCAAGGTGTATGACCAAAAAGGAAAGTATAAAAGAAAGGGGGGGAGGAAAAAAGGAGAAGGTCAAGGAAAACAAGATAGATCAACTAGAACAACTGAGACTCAAACCAACAGAGCATGTTGAGCACATACCAACATAACTAACTTGTGGAACAAAACCAACACTTCAAAATTGAATTAGAATACTACATAGACAAAATGAACATGTCCTCTAAACCCCCACCCTTGAATCCTCATATCTAAAATCCACTAGGTAATTTCTAGACCAGTTTGACAAACAGTATTACTATCATAAAACAACTACTACTACCTCATCATCTAAGCAATCAGAGGACCTACACACCTAATAGTACATTATTCATAGAAAATAAACATTATATCCAAATTTCATAATTCAGAAGGATGAAAAACATTCTTTCACTAGAACATTGAATATTGTTTCCTACATATTCAAACTTCATCTACTATAAGCTTCCATAACCAACTAATATATGAAAAACATAGGAACATCTGAACACACAAGTTTGACATCAACAACAACACAACCTGACTCAAGTTTCCAACAATCTCCCCACACAAGTTTGACGTCAATGATAGAATTAAAATAATAACATGAGGGTTTTTAATCATGGCTAAATTTTTACACCTACCAATGCTAGAAATTTGGAAGGATAAATGTAGCTTCAAATAAAAGCGAGATTCTCTTGAAGGTTGAAATCAAGAAAAATGGAGGTAGTTGAGGGCTTATTAAGGAATGGTGTGGAATAGTTTCTCTTGAAATAAGAACCATATCCCCTATGCTAGTGGTAATTTGTATACAAAAAGAAGGCTTTCAAATACCATATAACTTTCACCTAATATTAGACATCTGTACAATTTTTACATTTCATTACTAAATTTTTTTAAACATTTGTTCCAAGCATCACTTGCTTTTTCAGTCTTCTTGTAAGTCAACAACATGTAATTTGGCCTACATTAAAAACAAGGACTTGAAAAAAACTCAAATACAAAGAATCTTAAAGGGATAAAATTGCTCTCAAAATCCATAACATTAAATTGGAATTATTATGCGTTTGGATGCATTTAGATCAAATGCAATATGAACATAAATTTTGCCATTTTATTTGTATATCTAGATTAAAGAATAAATCAGAGGACTGTGCTAAAATAGTCATGCTCATTTGACCTTGTACCCTATTTCAAGATAAAAACAATTTGAAAATATATATAGGAACATCATACAAAAGAATAAAGAAATTGCACATGCCAAGCAAAATAGACAAGCTTCTCCGAATGACAAAGAAACTCACAAAGGATGTTGAGATCATGAAAACTGATCATGAGTCAAGGATTAGTTAGTTGGAAAAGAGCTTCGAAGAGATTAAGGGCAACCTGAGGAATTTGGTTGAGATTAGCAAGGAAGCCATGACTAGTAGCATTGAGGGTCTCAAAAAGGTCAATGAGATGATCGTGGCCCAAAGAGCCCAGCCAATCACCAGTGTCCCACCTTCAAACACCAAACAAAAGAAGAAAAACTAGGAGCTAAGTTTGCAAGGTACGGGATCATAGGTTACTACATACCCATCTGCCAGGATGAGGAGAAAGAACCAAGAGAGGAGTACTACCAGATTTATCATGGATGAGCTTGAGAAGATCAACAAGAATATGATCTAGAAGAATTCAGAGCTTATGCAATCCCTGGTCTAGTTGTTTTTTGTGTTTTGCTTAGACCTATTTTTGGCTTGTTTATTTATTTTTCTATGTGGGATTTGCCCATATTTCTATGGTTGTCTTGCCATTGGTTCTAGACTGGTTAGAGATTGTTTATTTTTCTTGTATCTCTGTTTGGATTTGGGTTTTGGGTCCTTGTAAAACCCGTTTATTTTAATAAAAAAAAATGAATTGCACATTTGAACGTGAGAAAAGAAAACATAATTTGCATATCTATCATAAAAAAAATTCAAAGAACCCATTAATAAATAATAACATAGTCATCCTTCATCCCATCCCTTTTTATACTCATTTTCATTTGATCTTATGTCCTCTTTCAAGTGGAACCTATGTTGACTAAACAGAGAAAAATATCATATAGGAGCACACGCAAATTCTACGTTTAAATATATAAAAGGCATAAATCTTTTGCATACTTATCATAGAAACTTGTCAAAGAACTCAAATAAGAAGAAAGTACACTTGTTTCTATTCTTGATATATCATATTGATTTTAATATTTTTTGTATCAAAATTGATATCGAAATGAAAATTTCTTTTAAATTGTCATGCAATATTCAGTTCCTTTTCAACTACAATTTTATTCTCAAAAAATGTTCTCTACCAACCTATGTGAAATATACTTAGGATGAGAGTAGCTAACATCAAAGTCTCCAACTCTTTATGGCACATATTTCTCAATTTATTTCTAACTGATCTTTAAATATCATGAGAAACCTTAGTACATTATTAAATATTTAAAATTAAACCACTAATATTAATTGAAAGAATATGTGAATGAATGATGTTCAAGATGGAAGATGCCCCTTGAAATATATAAACATACTAGAAATTTTTCTTGTTGTTCTTTATTAATAAGAATAGATCTAGATTGAAGTTATGTATCTATGTTCTTTTATGTTGCACTTTAAAATGTATATATACATACAATAGTTTTTTCGTGTTTCTCTTTATTAATATGAATGGATGTAGATTGAAATTCTATGACTGGTCTTTTCTATTACATTTATATCTTGATATGAAAGATAATGAAAAAAATAAAAATTGCTTAATGAATTGTAAAACAATATGATAATATATAGATTGGATAAAATAACACATTCAATCAAACCCTTAATCTCATATATATATATATATATATATATATAATGTACACCAATATATATATATATTTATTGGACCAACCTAGGTATATAATCATCATTATCTCAATATTAGTATATCTTTCCCTTACGACAATCTCACATATCTCTCATATATCCTTCTCTCACATATAAACGATTTTCTTTGATATCTCTCTCCCATCTTTATTTTCCCCTTCCACACTTTGCACGCATGTCTAACAGGGTAGTCGCTGCTACAAGATCTGACAAAATTCCCTTAGTGTTTATCCTACGGATGTCCATACTATGTTCCAAAAGCTACCATTTTTACACAGGCTGGGAAGATGCTGGCAAAGTTTGCAGAGTCTAACTTTACAACGGCCTATCACATATGGTTGAACGTTGCTAAATCCTTTCCAACAAATTCATTTTCTGCATATTATACAACCATAGCGTTAAATGAGACCACATTTCTTTGACGCATTTCGTCAAACAGTTCACGTACATTGTCTATGCTTTCACACTTTGCTTCCATGTCTACCACAGCATTTCTAACTGTAATATCTGACAATAATAAAGCTGGGTTGGGCTGTGAAAACACTTCAACGATGAGTTATTCCATGAGAACAACGATGTAGACTGGAGTACTTTTCCCCGTTTGTTTGTTTGTGTCATGAAACGCCTATGGGTATCCATCGAACTTCTATGCGGGAATAGTGTTTGAATTCAAATGTTGACAGTAAGTTACCTATTTGAACAGAAACAGAGAAAACGGATTTTGAGTGAAGAATGGGTTCGCATCAGCCACCTGAGCTGTCAAAGTTTTCGAGTGCTAAAATTAGTTCGAAAAGCTATGAATGCTATGCTAAAAATAGTAATTTTCTAACAACAGAAAAATCACATGCTACAAATCCATAAGTATCCTAACTCATTTTTGGTTTATTTCAATTTCTATAAGAGAAATTATTGGATCCTAACTTCAGTTTATTTGCAGCTTCATGGGAAAAATTATAAATTCCAACAGCCACGATCTGTCTACAACCAATACAATTGTGAAACCTAGTCCCGTTTGGCGCAGTAAAAATCTATTACTATCTTCTCCTTTACAGCTCTGATATCACTTTGAAGGTGAATAGGGGTAAAAGTATACATACAAACTTAGAACACACAAATTTAGAATGCTAATTCAGAATATTACAATACTCAAAAAATTCTATATTCATTGATCACTAGATCATATGATATAAGAGCCTTACAAATTGTATCAGTATATATAAGTTTTTACTACAGCAAAACACTTCCAAAAACATAGTCTGCATGAAAGCTAAAAACATATATTTCTTGCTCCTATAAATTCATAAATAATTATCTGCACCTTGCTCCCAATTATTTAATATTGTGGAAGAAATTACATCAGAACTATCAATCCTCATAATTATCAATGTTCTTTTGTCTCTGAACTTGTTCAGGAAAAGGCCATGTGAGATGCCCAGCTATGCAGTAAAATCTAAACCTTTGAAAAGCCTGGATGCCTTCCATAGATACGTCATATTTGTCCAATGCTGACCTCATTGTATCCCAACGTTTTAGCCTCATCCTCTTTTGTTCCTCCCTCGTTTCATTCTTCTCACTATGTTGTTTCATGAACTCATCTTTTAGCTCTTTAATTTCTTTCTTGACCTCATCTTTTAGCTCTTTAATTTCTTTCTTCAGCATATCTAATTCAGTTTTTCTGGCCCCATCTTTGAGCTCTTGAATTTCTTTCTTCAGCTTATCTAATTCAGTTTTTAAGGTTATCTCTAATGGACTAAGTTGCTCATTCACAACAGTGTCCAATTTTTGTAGACCATCCCTTTTGTTTCTTTCCTGACCATCAATACTGCTTTCTGCTCCCAAATTATTGTCCTTAGAAATACTGATCATTTTCGTTTCTTCTTCACCATGGCTAGTCCCTGTCATCTTCAAGGTCTGCTCATCATTATCAAGTTCCATAAAATGCTCTACAATCATTTGTAATGAAGGTCCATTCGATGACAAACTTTTCAAAGTCCTAATGTGGTTCCAGTTCTGTAGAAAAAAGGTAAATTTCAGTATCTTGATAGTCGAATCCTCTTTATATATCAGCTTCAAATTGACACACAAGAAAGTGAATTATTGAAGTTTGGTATACCTGAATAACAAAGTCCATGTTTTCTCGCCATTCCCAACAAACAAATATCCATGTGATCAATTGTACCTGCCAGCCCGGTAGGTCTTTGTTTTCTCCCGTAAGATAAAATATATACCACACTAGTCTATGATATGTGAGATGACGTTTCCACTCACAAGGAAGTTTTCTACCATCTGTTGCCAGATTCTGGAAGTAACAAAATGCATCTTGTTCACCTTTGCTATATCTGACGAACAGCAGCTCTGTTATTGGAATCTGGCACCAATAATTTTTGTTGTCTACATAGACATTTGAAAAATGTTAAGATGTGTCATAGTCTTTATTACTGGAAATAAATTTTATAAAAAATATAGAACTTAAAATCTTACATAAGGCGGTCTGTTAATTACATATTCTATTTGGAGCGTGCTTACCAATGGATGCTGCTTCTTGTTGAGCTTCTCTTCGTGATTGTCTTGACTCTGCATCTCTGGTTGCTTCTGTTTTGTCTTTACTTCCTATTTATGAAAAAGTAAATTTATGTAAAGCTACTTGGAGTAAGAGATTGCTCATCAAATAATAATAGGTGAACTCAATTTTTTCTTTTAGTTTTTAATCTCATATATTTAAAATGTTGTGTGGGGTAAATGTAATTTTTTACAATAGAGTTAACAGGCTAAATTAGCATTGAGTTAAATCAATTAATTAAAATAAAGAAAATAATTTTTGTATCTATAAATTTCATATCATATTTTATATAGTAGGCACTTAGATGAAATATAAAGGGAAACTCATTTTAGTAAATAAAATTGAAAAATTTAATAAATTTTAATAATAATAAAAAATTAAGTAATACAATCATAATTTTTTTACCGGTTTATTATATTCTACTTATATATTCATTTTTCTTCATGATAAATTAATTTTACATCTGCATAGTAATTTACATTATTTGTAACATATTTAAAAAATTAAATCAAATAATACTCTCTAATTTTATTTAGACACCTACCACAAAATACTTTTTTAATTTGTCGTTTGAAAAGTTGGAACCCTTTTTTATTACAATTGGCAGCAATTGTTGTAGTTTCTGATCTAGTTTCTCTTTCTGGAAAATCCCAAAATGTCGAAGTTGACTTCTTAGCAGCTGTCATTAACAAATATTTGACATAAAATACTATTAACATCTTTAAAATTAAAAATTAAAAGAAAAAATAAAACAATTGTTCTCTTTCTCTAAAATATTAGATAAATACTTATTCTTGCTTGATATAAATATTATTTTTTATCTTAATAATTTGGCCATACCTGCGCCTTGTCTTAATTTTGAATCAATGCCCTCACTTGGTTTCGGGAAAACTCCCCTAGATTGCTCTTCGCTAGGATCTGGGAGGTCAAGTGGAAGTTGTATTATTTTTTGTAGATACTTATCTGCTATTTCTTGATTATCTTTGTATGACCGGGTTTCCACATCACCATGGTTTTTAATTATAGCCCTTTCTATATGTCCTTTGTCAATTCCCAGCACCACACTTATTTCACACACTGCCAAAACAAGATTGATAGCTGATAAAACCTGTATGAAATGTATAACTATATTAGACATCTAGGATGAGACAAAAATATTGTTTCAGCTACTACACTATACTATATATTCTTGTTAGACAAAAAAAAAAAAAAAAACTCAACAAATACCTCTAAAATCACAGATTCTTGACAACGATCAAGATCTTCAATAAAAACAATTATTTGTAGGTTGGTCCCAAATGTAGGGGCTATTTTTGGAATCAGCATGGTCTTTCCAAGGATTCTAGGATGTAAAAACAATGGTGTGAACCACCACTCAAAAAATATGAGCCATAATGTAGAAATCATAGTGAATACCCAGGAATAAGCTTTGAAAACCATATAAGGCGGTTTGCCAATTTCATCTTTCAAGAAAGAGATATCTGATATCACCCTTTCTTGATAACCCAACTTATCCGTATGATCAGGGAATGATATATAGCTCATTAGCTGAGTACTGACTGGTTTTAAAATGCCTATTACTGATTTTGTGACATTCCATCCTATAATGACTATACTTATTGGTAAACATGCATATTTTGGTATTGTCCAATTCTTGAACTTGTCTAGCCTGTCCAAAATTATCCATAAAATCCAAGTAATTGTGCATGCCAAAATCACTGCAAGAAGACATGGGTAAATAATTTCAATCCATATATTGTATTTCTTCTTATTCCAAGTGTTCCTCCAACAAGTGCTTAGCCATTGAGCCTCGGTCATAGTTCCCTCCAACTCTTTGGTGATTTCAACTGCCATACCTGCTAGTGCTTCTGTTTCATTTTTATATTTCCATGCATTATACTGAACAGTCAAAACTGCTGGGATGCTTTCCTGTACTAGAGAATCTGTTATTGATTGTTGGGGACTTGATTTTGATCCTTGATGGTTTGTTGTAAACTGCAATGAAAGTGAGTCATTTTAAGATAAAAATACATTAAAATATTTCTAAACTAGCTTTAGATCCTCACCATTTCCCACATTGACTTTGAATGTGTGCTTTGGTGTTCTTTATCTTCTCTCGTTGTTGTTGTGAACTGAAAACAAAGAATGAGATTTGATATTAAGAATTAACTTTCAACAATATAAAGTTCCCCGGAGTGTCAAGAATTAAATTGTTTAAAACTAAAGCACCTTTATGGTAAGCTAGCACTATTACCATGTCAGTGTTGTCCATTGCAGCAAGTGCTTTAAATATCTTACGATATTTAGGATCATAGCTATTTAGGAATTCCGCGAGAGAGTCTTGACCGTTCTGGCAAACAAATTCGTCAGTCAATGATGAATATTTGTAATTTTTATCATGAAGTAGTAGTGAAATTTATTTTGGCATTGAAATTTTACCTCCGCCGGGGGCTCTTTTTTGTTGCTTTTCTTCATCCATCTCAAAATTTTATCCATGATGGTACAAAATAAAATTTTATTACCGTTTCGTTCACAGTCCACATGTCTCTTGATTTCTTCATATTTCTTTTTCCCTTTTTTGGAAAATTCAGGGGTTGTGATCTTGGGCAATTCTGAAGCTGAACCGGATAATTTTGCGTATGGCAACAATGCCATTTGAGCTGCTGTTTGGAGCAAAATGCTTTCTGTCTAAATTGTTTAAAAGCCAGGAAAAAGTTTAGATGAAGTGATTTGCAATGAAAAAATGTTGTTTACAATAAACCTCAAAATCAATTACATGATACCTGTGCCATCAAGCTCGACTTTCCCATTCCCCAAGTTCCGGTGATTCCGACAATAATGGGAGGTTTTATGGAAGGATTCAACAATAATGCAGCAAGGCCTTTCGCATAGTCAGTCCTCCCTGATCAATTTGTAAAACGTAAGATCAAATAAAAGAAAATAATAGGAGAAATGTTAAGATCAATATATCCTGAGTTAAAGAAGAGCTGATTTTCATTTACCAAGATTGTCTACTACAGTCGGTTGGTCATTCGCCTGTTCGGCAATCCTCTTGAGTTGCTTTGAAAGTGCAAACAAAAGAGGCATCCTTAAATCTAAAGGCAGTTATCATGTAAATACTGAATAATGTAGTAGGGGAAGGATTTAAAAGGTACCTTTCTTTACATTCTCTTTTTTCTCTGGTGTTAAAGTTTCACTCCATTCTTTATGTTGAACATCCGTAAATTGATAACCTCTAGCAATCAATTCTTTGGTCATTTCTATATTTCCCACAGAAGTAGCTGTTTTCAACAAATTCTTGGTAGTCAACTTTTCTTTAATTTCCTTCTTTTTATCTATAAAGAATTGGTGAAGTGGATCATCATTGCTGAGACTCTCGTCAGCGGTACCTAAGCCTGCTGCAGAAGCCCACAAGAAGAGCCATTTCTCTTCACTGGTTTTGCATTTCTCTAATAACAAGTCAATCAATTTTCTTTTGTCTCCTTCAGTTTTGGATTTCATGGCATAATGAAGTGCAGTCCTACCATCACAATCCCGTTCTTCGAATGGATGGCCACCTTCTTTCAACAGAATTTCTACTGTATCATAGTCTCCACAATTTGCAGCCTTATGAAGAGCTGTTTGACCAAAGAAATCGCTTCTCTTCAAATATTTCACGTCATCTTGTTCAACAATACCTCTTCTGTTCGAATATCTCTCAAGATATTTTGCAGTAGAAACAAGGAATTCGACTAAATCTTTTTTCCCTAGTGAAGCAGCAATGTGCAATGGTGTCAAGCCGTTCCGGTCTGTGAAATCATGCACAAAAATATCTTTCTTGTAATATTCGTTACGCAAATTCTGTATGATATCTTGCTCATTATGTTTTGAAGCTAGCTGCGTAATATACAGGGTTTCGGCCATCCCTGTCTTTCAAATATGCTACTTTTGGATTTTTGAACATCAACTGATAGCAGAGCTGTTTATTTCCATTCAAAGCGGCCTCGTGGAGAGCAGTCCTCCCTCTTTTGTCGCACTTGAGCACCAAGCTTTCGTTTTTATCAATATGTTCAAATGCAATGTTGAACATTGTCATTGCTTTGTCCGCATCTTCACACATAGCAGCCAAATGCAAAACTGATTTTCCTTCATCATCACATTCACCAGCTGGCAGTTTTGTTCCCTTCTCTAACAAAATGTCAACAATATGGTCAGACCCTTCCAGAAAAGAGTAACATAGAAGCTGTTGCAGATCCACTTTATCAAAATAATCTTCAGGGGATCTAAACTTTGATATCAACTTTGCTATTAATTTTATATCGTTCTTCTCAACCGCTCTATCTAAAGGGCTTTTTCCCCATTTGTCTTTTAATTCAAGTACATCACCAATTTTCTCTTGTTTCATTAATACATTTACGACTGCATCTTTTCCCCACCCAACAGCAATGTGCAGAGGTGTCAGTTTTCGGTCATCTTGAACATCTGCATTAGCTCCGTGCTCAATAAGGAAACGACACGTGTCAGCATGCCCCTTCGCAGAAGCAATGTGCAGAGGTGTCCGTTTTCGGTCATCTTGAACATCTGCATTAGCTCCGTGCTCAAGAAGCAAATGACACGTATTAGCGTGACCCCGCTGAGAAGCAACATGAAGAGGAGTCCGTTCAGAATCATATTTGTTTGGAGTATTTATCAATTGTTGTCCTGCGTTGCATTCCTTGAGCAAAAATTCTACAACCCTTTTTGTAGTGTCGTCATCTTCAACACAATTTACAGCATGTTCAAGGACTGTCAATGACCGGTCTATTAAATACATCGATCCAAGCTGAGCTCCGCAGTCTAACAAACTCTTTAACAGCAATATAACATTTTCTGCCTTCTTTTCCAACCGGCTAGGAGCATGGCCACCGGCTACAGTGATTAGAAGCTTGTTTAGAAGATAATAATTTCCGATCTGGTTGTTGCACTTCCACATTGCGTTGCTTTGCAGTGTCTGCTTCAAACGTGCAAGATCATCTCTCCCGCAGATCGACGCTACGTGCTCTATCATCTTTGCAGCACACGTGTCTCGGCCGCAACGGTGTGCGAGTGGAGCGTGTATTATGTCCTCTCGAAACCAGGAGAGATTGAAGAGAATGGAAGAGGCAAACATGAAATTCTCTTCTCTCGAGGTCGTTGTTTTTACATCATATTCATCATTTCTCTTACATATATGTGCAAGAATGGTAGTTGAAAAAACCTTTACCATCGACTCTGCAAAACTTTGAGACAAAAAGTTCCAGATCGCATCTGCAATGTCATCCCAGTCCGCACCTCCAGCCTCAGCTAGATCGTCAAGCCACTCAGGCTCCAGCGACTCTGGAAAGAAATTATCAAAAATATTTTCATTGCCATCTATACCAAATTCCAAAAAGTATTGCGGTAGGTTCTCCTCCTCCACAATTTTGATCATGTCAGATAGCACGTCTTTCACTGAGTCACTGTCCACAAGTTTCCTTTTACCCGCTTTTTCATTCACAGGTCCCTTATCTCCGAGCTTCCTGGCGAGAGAGCAAACCTTGGTGCTCATCTCTTTGAATTTGGTGGGATAACTGAATGGAATTCTGCCATCCATCACATCTTGCAGGGCCATACTATCGTCTTTTCTCCAGGAGTTAAACAACCAGTAAACAACCTCATAATTCCAATCATCCACACACAGCAACAATGCTACTTCTTTTTGTGAGTCGCTGATTTGAACATTGGCGTATGCATAACCTGAAAGTACTTTTCAGTATTAGTTCAATTTTATTTTAGCATATCTAGCTGCTCAATGATGGATAAACAATTGCTTCTCCTTCAACACCTTTTTAAAAGAAAAGTATACGATTCTAATTCTTTGACGACATGGGGGTTCAAAACCCGGTCAAAAAACGTGGCAGTATAGAGAAAGATCAAATCTGTTATGGGAGAGAAATCGTTCCTAAAATTTTCAGGTTAAATTTTCAATGGCCAGCATAGTCAACACATCCTAATTGTTTTCGAAATGTTTGGCAGGGATTTTAAGGCATTCTGGTGGAAAATATTAAGTGCTACGGGATGATTAGGATTTCCAATCGTGATTTACTGCAATCTATTAACACATTTTATAGTTTTAGTGGGTGCTCTTTAAATTTCTATTGCAAGATAATTTTTTTTAAATGTTTCGATTAATATATAATAAAGTGTATTCTATATAGAAGTTCATAAATAATTTTGTTAAGATTTGTCTTTATTACTATTATTTTTAATTTTTAGATTCAATTATTCATCATTTTAGTTTAGACTAACAGATATAAAATCAATTTGGTTTGTTTTTATGATTATAGTTTTGAATTCAAAATTATTTAAAATTGAATTTTATTAAGTTAGGTTCACGTTTCCCTCTCTTTCTTGTTATCAAGAGCTAATTAGAATTTAACTTATTTCAAATTGCACATTAGAGTGTCATATATAATAAAAATTTATTCAACATCTAAGAATGATCTAGGGGACAAAGACACAAGCATTTGTTGAAGCAAATTTTGAATTCAAGTACAAAAAGATAAAAATATCACACTTCAACATTACATCATCTTAAAAGAATATTCTATTCTTATAATGAAACACAATTAATTTATTGATTGCGAGATTTCATATAAATGAAATTTAAACCTTTGGCGAGGACACCTCCAGATTCCAGGATAGTGAATATAAAAAAAAAAATTAAACCTTTTATTACCTTGAAAATAATTTTTTTGACATTTATAATAAAATAAATCTAGAACTAAGTGTTACATTAAAATTCATTTTAATTTATATAATTAATTCTCTTTAATAATTAAAATAATATTAATAATTTGATAGGTAGTTGTTGGGAGTTATCTTCGTAGATAAATTTTGAAAGTTTTGTATGAGAATAAAAACCTACTATACAGCAATGTAAGATCATCTTGTTGAATATGATTGAATCAATAAAGATTATGTTATTCCGTGCTTTTATATACTACCAATGCATTGCTTCTACACTTCATTCAGCCCCATGTCCCATACAATGTGAACATAAATAATGATTTCTAGTGTATTTTTTTCTGGATTCGATTGTGTGTATATTTTTCCATCAACGTTTCGAATCACACTCCGTGATTCATCATCAGGATGATAAGAATTCCCAAGACATGAAAGATGTTGAGTTGCAGATTTGAGGCAAAATATAAAGAGGAGAGGGGTGGGGGAAGGCACGGGAAACAAGGAGAGAGGAAAGAGAAAAGGAAAAGACCACCTGAAGGATGAGAGACCTAAAACACTCCAAGGAATAAACCACCCACAAAAAAGAAAAAAGGAAAGCTCAGCACCATAATCAAAACCACTAAAGAACAAAAAAGAAGAAGAGAAAATGGGATAAAAATAAAAAACTAAAAGAATAAAAAAATGATTATAAATACATAACGGAATAAACACAAAGGCATAGACCAAAAGACAAAAACCAGAAACAAATAAGAAAAGAGAAAATTACAATTCCAAAAGAATGAGCATATAAAAATAAACACAAGAGGAGGTCTAAAATCAAATATAAACTAAATAAACAAATGCACCCTCTTCTTCTTGCCCTCCAGCGTCATCCCCGCCCCCCTCCCTGACTTCTCCTCCTCTTTCTTCCTCATTTATGCATCGCCCTCTCCCCCTGTGGTCTATTTTCCTATTTGTTTATTTAGTTTATATTTGATTTTAGACCTCCTCTTGTGTTTATTTTTATATGCTCATTCTTTTGGAATTGTAATTTTCTCTTTTCTTATTTGTTTCTGGTTTTTGTCTTTTGGTCTATGCCTTTGTGTTTATTCCGTTATGTATTTATAATCATTTTTTTATTCTTTTAGTTTTTTATTTTTATCCCATTTTCTCTTCTTCTTTTTTGTTCTTTAGTGGTTTTGATTATGGTGCTGAGCTTTCCTTTTTTCTTTTTTGTGGGTGGTTTATTCCTTGGAGTGTTTTAGGTCTCTCATCCTTCAGGTGGTCTTTTCCTTTTCTCTTTCCTCTCTCCTTGTTTCCCGTGCCTTCCCCCACCCCTCTCCTCTTTATATTTTGCCTCAAATCTGCAACTCAACATCTTTCATGTCTTGGGAATTCTTATCATCCTGATGATGAATCACGGAGTGTGATTCGAAACGTTGATGGAAAAATATACACACAATCGAATCCAGAAAAAAATACACTAGAAATGCAAAATGGATTGTGGAAATCTCATAGCTTTAATAAATAATGATGTCATACTTTATCTACTTCATTGGATACATGTTATGGTAAGCCAACTATCTTGTGTAATTGGTCATGTAGAGGCCATATCATTCTCCTTGGCTAAGTTAACTTTTCTTTTGAATTGATATGGTTGCCATTAAACTTCACGAGATCATTGACCAAAATGTTTTTTAAGTTTATTTACAAAATGATTTTGGGTTCTCATGACATTCAACGTGAAATTATTGACAAACTAAATGATTGGTCAAGACACAATGGTGTTTTCCATATTTTTGGCCTAACTAAGATGTTTAAAATCAATAATTTTAATATTTTTTATTTTTTATAATTGTTAATTAAAATAAGGATGATGTAAACTAATAAGTTTTTATATTTTATATTTAGATTAAAGTTATATATATAATATATATATTTTTAAGAAATTTTATCATTTGTCTTTTATTTCTAGTTAACTTTTTGTTTCTTATATTTTTATAACTTGCATATTGCATAATGTATAAATTTCAGCACATATTTTTTTATAATTTCTTGAAATTAGATCATTATTCTAATGTTTACATCCATTGTAACATTGAAAGCTCAGAAGTGCACAAAAGATGAAACCATATACAAAACACATGATTGGTGAATGGGTAACTTGATACATGAATTTAAGTCGATTGAGGAGAAGAGTTTTGCGTAGTTCATTAATTTTCTGGTGTTTGATGAGCCAGAGTGGGTTCGGTATATTATAAACAGGATACATGATGAATTCATTATAAACCTTACAAGATAACCCTACGTGCAATCAAGGCAGTAACCTGTTTAAGCTCAGTCACTGAGGTGCCTGCTTTGAGACATGTCAAGAAACAAATGGTAACACAAGCAATTGGTTCCCAATTTAACAATAGGTTGATGAAAATCAATGATATTGTTGAATATGATATCAAATTTGCATCAATGGTGATGGGTTACAAATTATATCAATCCAACTGAGACAATGCAGTATCCGATACAACTATCTGTGCAGCTTATCAGATATTGAAAGAAGATAAAAAGTATGATTTGTGTGACATGCTCCAAAGAGAGTTGTTGAGCAATTTAAAGAAGATCTAACAAGATAAGAAGCATGTATTCAAATATTAAACCTTGATCATATGCCTATACTTATACTTTATGAATGAGATTTCGGGTGTTGGGAATGTGCAGTGGGCTTATGACAGGCTAATAGTAGTGCAAATAAAAGAAGCACTCTATGGTCTTGGAGATGCTATAGTCTGTAATGGCATTCTATGGGGAAACTTCAAAATATTCCAAAGCATGATGCAAAGAAGAGAACGAATTCCTAAGGAGATAGGGAAAAATTTGAAGACACAATATGCTTTATGGTTGATACAGACCAGTATCTTATGGAAGTGGTAGAGCCTATAACCTTATGGATCGTACCTAGGGGATATGAGGTAGGACATATTCTTGATGCATATGCCCAATATTTGTTAAGAAAACCAATGGATACATCAGAGGAAAGGTTTGAAACCTATAAAGAGAAGAGCTTGGACTTACACACTAAGTTCAAGAAGCTTGAGATGTAGAGAAAAACTAGGAAGGAGGTTGAGTAGTTGGCAGAGGGCATGTGAATCTCTAGGAATGCAGTCAGGAATGCCAAAGAAAATAATATTTTGAAGGAAGAAGATATGGTTAAACCAAAGAAGGCTAAACCAGAAGCTCCTATTCCCAAGCCTAAGAAGCCAAAGGGATATATACCCTCATCTAGTGGTTACAAACCTATCAGTTCACCCATGCCCCAAGTCCCAAGCTAAACCATTTGGTGAAGGTAAAAGGAAGTGAGGACAAGCAAGAGTACTCATGCCTGATGATGAAGAAACTGAACCAAATGATGTGGTCAAGGAAATAAAGAAGACTGCTAAATTTGCTAAAGATGTCAAAGGCAAATCATCCAGTGAGAAGCGGCCCAACATGAAGAGCCAATCAGATGATTCTGTGGTGACTGTAAGGAAGGTTAAGGAAACCATCATTAAGGAAGCTAACCTCAAACCTATTTCTAAATATTATGAGTTGTTGGATGATGCTGGTAAGAGAATCATAAAAGAGGCAACTATTCAATATTTGAATAAATACAATAGAGCCCTTATTGAAATAATGTCAAAAAATCCTCAGAGTTTGTATGATATTCTAGACATGAGGAAAGAATCATCTAGAATAGAGGAAGAAAGGATTAGAGAATATGTGCTGATTCAACTCTATCCGATGATAGCTAAGACAAAATTTGACCAAATTCTTGAGGAAAACAAGGAGATGTTCAAAAGCAAGAAAAGAGTAAACAAAATAATGATTTGTAAGCGTGATGATTTTAGAAAGGAAATCGAATAGATTCTAAGAGAAATCCTATTGAAAAATCAGTATGAGGTGATTTCGAAGAAATCTAGGAAGATGTTGAGAAGATTGTTTCAGAAAGCCTAGGTATGCCTAAAACTGATGAACCTTCTACTCTGGAAGGACAATCAGCAAAATTGGTTTCTAAAGTAGTTGGAGTTGTTGAGGACATTGATCACGAGAAGCATAAAGTTAAGGTTGAAGTTGAGTCAAGAGACTGAGAAACTAGTAAAGGGGAAGCAAATCTATGAAGAGGATCCTAAATTCACTCATGGTCCTATCAACCTAGCTTCTTTATCCCCTGTCCAGGTGCTTAAATTAGTTACATTTTCTCATGCCAAAGCCAGTAAAGACTTGATGAAATCATACACAAATTATAGTGAGCTAGTCACTTTGGCATCTGGTGTCTTAGAAAAACTCCTACCCTCATTTCAAAAGGACCCATCAGTCACCCCTTCCGATAATTTGAAAAGCCTAATCAATTATGTGGATAGTTACTTTCAATCATTTGAGAAATCTACTTAAGAGAAAGTCCACAATGAATTTTATGCAAGAAGGTTTCAGACACTGAAGAATATGGTTGCAGATGATAGAATCACTTTGGATGCTGGCATAAAAGGTGTTCAGGATGCACTATCTAAGGGAGGAAACATCTATAAGTCATGTTTGAAGCTATCCAAGTTCACTCAAAATATCAAGGAGAAGGTTAAATAGCATGAGGATCAAATTATCAATCTCCCTGGGGAAAACTGAAAAACAAGTATTATCTTTGCTTCATAAAATTAGGAGACAGAATCAGGAAAGGGAAAAAATAATTGGTTGAGTTTGTGAACTTAGGAGCCTTATTACTCCTAAAATGGATATTATGCTTAGTGGTTTGGAAGATTCTCAAGCTTCCATGAAATCTTCAGACCCATCCGATCTCAGGTTAGTAGAGGCATTTGCATACTTACTCAGTGGGGTCATAACTATGATGGAGAGTCTCAAGAAGAGATGGGATAGTGAGATAGTCATCTAAATTCCTTGAAGAATTATTATGTTGACATCTTCAAGTTTTTGTGAGTATAAAAGGACTATGTGTACATATCATTTTTGGTTTGCAATTTTTATTTTCGGAACTCTTCATTTGCCATTAATGTCAAAGGGAGATAGTAGATAAGTCAAAAATGTAGATCTTAGGGGGAGTTATTGATTTTTTAAGTCTGGTAGTTAGATTTTTTGTTGCAGTGTATACATCTTGGTTTTGGTCCAACACTTAGTCATTTTTCATTAAGTGTTGCCATCGATGCCAAAGGGGGAAATTGTTGGCAAGAGACATTATAGGTATGATGAGATATTGTCATTGATAGAAACTCATATCGGATTTGGTATCCACAATTCCTGATGTCATCATTTCGGAAGATTGATTGAGTCCAGTGAGGTCTGATAAGCGAATGTGTGTCCGGTAGAGTGTTCAATGTTTTGGTTGGCAGATTATTTTGGCGAAGTACTTTTCTTTGCAGATTTTGAAGAAGACTTGTAGATATGTAATATGTCTTATTTTTGGTTTTTGGTCTCCTATATTGAGTTTGATGTAAGTTGGAAGATATAATAAACCAGTTATTGATAAGAACAATGCATATCAATGGTAACGTGTGCAAATTTAGCTTGTGGATTTTACGAAGTGATTTTGGTGATTGATTATGTGTTCGAGGATGATGAGATGTCTTGTGGGATGTGTGTGGATATTTTGTTTTGGTTTGCATATGCATTGGAGATGGATTTGAGCCAACCAATTTACATGTTTCACCTTTTGAGGCGTGTTCTTACAGATGACATGTAATGGTTCTTAACTTGTGTTGCATATATATATAAGATCGATTGTAATGACTATTTTTGATATTGGTAGTTGTGTGGGAAGTATGTATGAGTGATTGTGCATAGTTTCACGTACGCAGTTGTTAGAATTGTGCTCTTGATGGAAGTGGTATATCAAAATAGAGCTGAGTTGCAGAGCAATGTGTGAATATGCATTTTGTGCTTTTAAATGGAACTATATTCGAGCATTTTTTGATGCTAACTCATAGTTCAAACTTCATTGTAATCTCTTAAAAACATTTGTAAGGTAGTGAGCCTTCTGAGTTAAAGCCCTTATTTGTAATTGAGCAATGTGCTCTAGGCAATGTGCCTGAATGCATGTGCATTCCCCTCTTGTAATATTTCTATAGAAGAGTATAAAAATATTGTGGGTTTGAATCCGACCATGGCTTTTCCCTTAACGAGGTTTCCATGTAAAAATCTTGGTGTTATTGTGTTGGTGATTATTTGTTTTATGTTTTGCATCTATCTTTCATTTTGTTGCTTCAGGTGGGTTAAGAATCAGATAATGAATGTTTAAAATTGCACAACACTAAATCACCCCCCCTCCCACTCTCAATGTTCATTGATTCCAATAGTTATCTTATTGAGGATTCATCAAAAGTAACCTAACACACCGCTATAATATCTTCTTGCATCATGTGGAGCAATCTTGAAGTCATGAAAATTATAATGTTATTCTAAGTTGCATTAATTTTTTTTTACTTTTTAGTTATGCTCTTAGAAGTAGGAGTTGTACAAGTTACCCTTGCACTAAGTTATTTTACACTTATTTTAAACTTAAATTATTACATAACCTATCACAACTCTTAAATTAAGTTAGTGAATGTTAGTACAAAAAGGCATGTATACATAAGGAATAATCAAACTAGAGTAAATTTAAACAATTGGAGGTAGATGAATTATCCAAGTGTACTTTCTATATTTAGAAATGAAATTAGGACAATATTACTAAGATTTGTGACCAAATAATAAAACCAACTAATGAGGATTTTACATATTCTAACAGTTCACCTCAAAAAGCATGACCTCACTATCTTATAAGTGCCTATATCTTATGTCAAAACTATAATTTTGCCATAGCCCCTAGGAACCATGTTAATACTTTTGCATGACCCTAGCCCCAATTTAATTTGGACTAGGGGTTGAGTTCTGGACTTTGTTATATGGACAATATGTGTGTGTGAGAGTGTGCACGCACATGTGTGTGCCAGTTGTAAACTTGATGCTAATATTATGGAATATAATTATTGTCTTTACTATGTTATTTGTAATTTAATGCATTTATTTTGTTTAGATTTACTCAGACTAATAATTTGTGGGTGGACTTGTATGAGTTTAGTTGTTGGTTGCAGGTACAAGGGTGCAAAACAAGATGGATTTTGTGGTTATGTTGGTGAGAGATAAGTAGTCCAATGTCATTCTTGTGTCAAGGTCTTTGGTTAACCCTTCCAATCATTTAGATTTTCACAATCCAATTAAATTGGCATTTGTAATTTATTTAATAATGTCTTTAGGAAGATTAGCGAGCCTACCAAGAATTGTTTGAATTGCCATTTAATACTAAGACCCTAGAAATTTATTTAATCGCTATGGATTATTCATTACTGATTATGTCTGTAAACATTGATAATGTCCTAATTATGTCTAGTAAATAAAGGCATTAAATAATAATAAATTTACTAAAATATATTTAAATGAATTTATTATATATAATAAATATATATCAAATGATGAATAGCAATAAAATATAATTATAAACATAAATTAAAATATATAAATAAATAAAAGGAAACATGTATAAATAATTAAATTTATAACATATGGAAGGGATTGCAAATACGAGTAGTAGTTAAGTTATAAATGGTCAAAATCATTGAATGCATAAAGGGAAGGAAATAAAATAAAACAAGCAAAATATGAAAAAAAAAAAGAAAACACATGGGTAGGAAGGGCATGACAAAAATAAATTTTGGAGAAGCTACACAGGAGAGGGTAGTAAATAAGCATTTTTGGAGGCATAGGAGAGCTGAAGGAAGGATAAAGGGAGTGCTTTGCCATTAGAAATGTTATGATATTCATGCTTGTAGAGATAGGAAGAATTAAGTTGTCGAGAATGCTTAAAAAACCCATGACACATTATAATGGAGATCATCAATTTTCATTTTGTGCTAGGAAGGAGAAAAACATGAGGGATTGCAGCCAAGGTGGAGAGAAAAGAAGAAAGTTGCAGGTTCAAGCAATTGGGAAAACCTAAGAGTTCATTAATTCAAATCATTATTTTTAATTAGATTTCTATTTTCTATCATGGTTCAATGAACAACATTTCAATATCAATAATTAAAATTTGTCATGAATGCCAAGAGTTGTGGTTTTGTGTATTTAACATAGAAAAAAAAAAATTAGATTCCCTACCTTGCTGATTTACAACACTCTAGTTATAATACCAGCACTCTCATTTGTAAGTTATTTTGAAACCCTTCATTGTCTACTGATTCTCTCTGCTTTTCATATATTTCCTACAACCATGAATTTGGGCAGGTGCATTTAGCAAATCAGCTAATAGATAGATATAATAGCATACTAGTTGTAAGAATGTTTAGAGGTGTTAATTTTCGGAGTTGGTTCATGTTAAAATTCAGGCATATAATTTATTTATTTTAGAGCAGCAGTATATCTCCTTTGATGTTAGTGTCAAATCTTTCTAATGAGATAGCTGAAATAAAATAGATCAAACAACATAGTCCCCTCAAAATACATTGACTTTTGTAATGGAAATGGTATTATTATGCTATGAACAGCCAACTACTAAATTAACTTTGATTAGTAAAATAGAATTGGTCATGTGGTGGCTATATAATTGTGTGTATGAAATTGTAAGGATATTCTAACTTGAATTTCAAGTAGGAGCGGTTGTCAACAAAAGAAAAAAATGGAGGATTTAAATAGTTAAAAAAATCCTCAACCAAGGGGTTTCTTAGCAAGCATTCTCATCATTCAAACATGTTTTGGAACCTACTCATTGTTGTAATATAATACAAAATAGTTGCATTACCTTTTAAAAGCTTGGAAATGGTAGCAGCAACCATCATTGGTTTTGTTTTGGGATTGTCTGCCTTAGTGAATTCTTAAATGAAGGGCTTATCCTCCTAGTATAATAACAAACAAACATCTTATGGATTGAGTAGATTAAGAAACCCTCATGTCAAACAACACCAAAATGGGTAGTTTAAACCTAGAGATGGTTGAGATGGAACCTACGTATTCTAAATTAGAAATCTCTCTTCTAGAAAGTGTTAAGCAAGATACACTTGTGCTAGCTTTTATGGCTACAGATGGAGTAAGGGCCCTATAAGGGCATAAGTAGAGGTTTAATACCTCATTGGATAGGCTACCCTTCTCCATCTATGGTGATCACCAATGAAAATCCTATGAACCATAAACAGATAAGCTTATCAATGTTCGAGATTGAAAATAGTCAAGGAGCATATAATGTTGGATGACTGTTAGTCATGCCACATAGATAGGATAGATTTCGTCAGGAGAGTATGGTTCTTGGTGCTAGCAACATGTCGACAATGGATGTCCATGGTTGTTTACTCGTCAGATGGACTACAGGAAAAAGAGATTCTAGTGAAGCATAAGTAGGTAACATACCAAGCTTCAGTAAGTAGTAGTGTTATGTCTTTGATACCTTACTTTACAATGGTAAGAACACCATGTGTAGTTTGTCTTTAGGTGTATACCCACTTTCTTAGCAACACAATCTAACCATATACTCTCTCACTGCGGGCCACAAAATCCAATTTGAGGGGTGGATAGGGATTATATCCACATTTGAGGATTTGTATTGCACCCTTGAGACAAAAAATGGAAGATTTAAGTGAAGAGTCTTCATGATCAGACCGACAATTATGGTATGAATTCGGGTAACATTATCTATTAGCCCTCTATTGCTCTTGTGATGTAATCAATTGGTAAATTGTAAATTACTTATGGAATAGAATAAGTTTTATGATTTAGGAGAATTACAAGTTAATGAATACTATTTTATTGTTGCCTTGGTTGTTCATTACTCTTCTACTATCATTTTCTTTTTATTAAAAAAATGTTCAAATTTTTGGTCTGATTTGGGGTTGTCATTAGATAGGTATCAGAGCATAGATATTGACCTTAGGACCTAGGTGCTAACACTTAATTAATGATATTATGGGTACTTGATTTTGGTAGACATGGGACGTCGAAGAAAGGGAAACAAGAAAGCGACAGGAAAACCAAACCCCCAACAAATGGGCCCAAAACGATCCAAGGCACTTGTTACCAAATTGTCAAAAACAAAAATAGTAGAAATCACTGACATATAGATATTAGATGAAACCATTAAACGACTCAAAATAAAGAAAGGAAAGAAGTTGGCCCAAACCTTTCAATAGTTTGGAGCCGCGAAAAGAAACTCCATATTAAAATCTAAAGGCAAAAACTTTTGTAGTTAGAGATTTCCCTTTTGGCTGTGGACATAATGCTCCTATCATTTCCAAGGAAACAATTGCAAAATATAACCAAGTTCATGCTAGCATGAGTGGCACTATTAGTACCTTAGAGGAGGAAGATACTGAAGAGGAGTTTGAGGAGGAAACTCCAACAATGTAATTAAGAAAAAAATTATGTTGAAGGAAAATGAAATAGTACTAAATAATCATCATCATCTTATATAAGAATGGAAATTTTGATCTTATATAAATTATTGTATCTTGAGGGCATTATAAACTTCATTGGAATTGATATTTAAAAGTTGGAAATAAAATGTTGACTTAATGAATTTGGCTTCAATTTCTAATTAATAATTAACAAATATGAGTAAGTGGAAAATAAGATATTCACTGGTAATTAAAATAATATTTGATTCATCTCATAGAGTTAGCTTACCATCATGAAGAGAACCTTAAGGAGGGGAGCTAGCCCTAGCCTTGTTGAAGTCCTATGTGCAAGTAGGGGTGCTACATCAATGCCTCCTACTATACTAGAGGAGTTGTAGGCAAAGTTAAATGCCCTTCAGACAAGGATAGTTTCTCAAGAGAAGCAAATTGAAAAATTGACAAGACAAAAAGAACAAGGTACCAACCATAACACAGGTATTGGTATTGAAGAGAACGATAGAGATTCCAATGAGAAGACAAATCTAGATTATCAAATTAGCTCTAGAATTCCCACTTACATGACTCACCCTCTTACTGGGCGACCAAGAGGCATAAAAAAGGATCCTTTGATTCGAGAATTGAAAAAAAGGCAAGCGCCTGAGTTTGATGGTACAGGGGGTAGAGATGTTCATGAATCTTGGTTAATTGGGATGAATAAATAATTTGGGTTGTTAGAATTGGACTCCAACACTAAGGCTATAATTGATATCTACTAGCTAGAAGGTGAAGCCTCATTGTGGTGGGACCACTTGGTAGAAATAAAGAATTATGATATATGTCAATTGACTTCTAGGGAGAAGTTCACCAAGTGGTTTCATAAGGAGTACCTATATGCCCATCATCGAGATCAAAAGATGACAAAATTTCATTCGCTTCACCAAGGAGGAATGTTAGTGATAGAATACAAAGCCTGATTCATGAACCTACTCCGTCATGTGCACTATATGAAAGAGGAAGATGATCAAGTGAACAAGTTTATTTTGGGACTAAATAGAAGTATTATTTGCACAACCAAGCTCACTCGACCATAAAAATTTTAACCAAGTTGTGGAGGTGGGCTTAGTTGTTGAGGAGAAACAAAAAGTAAACAAGAACACAAACAAAACTAAGGCCAATCCTACCATCTTTCAAAAAATAAAATGAATGATTTTCATGCAGCTAGGTTTAAAGGAAAGGCTTCACAATAGTTTAAGAGGGCCTAGAACCATAGAGAGAATCATGGCTCAGACTATAAAAGAGATAAGGAAGACAAAAGACAAAAAAATATCTAAGCAAGGGGCACAGGTTGATTCCATAAGAGACAAAGAAATGAAAAAGAGGACCAATAGGTGGATGTTGGATACGTGGAGGTGACCACTACAAGAATAATTGTCCAAATAATCCAAAACAACACCGCCAATCCTACTACTCATATTTATGCCACTGTGGATAATCGTCAAGAAGACCAACAAGGTTCACTAATAGAGCTTCAAGGTACACTTCCTGATCAATCTATTTCTATTTTGGCATATTTATGAACCACAAATAGTTTTATATCTCCGGATGTTATAAAAAAATTTAAAATTGATCCTAAAAGTTTAAGTTGAGAGGAGATGGAGGTTGACTTTGGATCGGGTAAGACACAAAAGAGTAATTTATGCCTACAAGGAGCTGATTTTGACTTGGGAACTATAAAAACAAAGGTAAACCTATGGGTCACCCAATTAGGATCTTGTGACCTAATCTTAGGAATGGACTGGTTCCAAGAGAATCAAGATAAATTGGATTGCTACAATAAGAATATTGAATGCATGGATGACCAAGGAAGATTTGTTGTTCTCCAAAGAATCCAAAGCCCGCTAGTGGTGAGGATGATTTCAGCCATGCAAGTTAAGCCAGCAACAAAAAAAGGGAGCAAAATATATCTTGTGAAGGAATAGGAAGGCAATGAGGATCCAACTCCTAGCCTAAAGTATCATCCAATTCTCCAAGAATACCAAGTTGTCTTTCGTGAAGAGTTGCCAAGATCTCCCGCTAAGCGACGGATGGATTTCACCATAGACCTAGTTCCAGGAGCTGGGCCTATCTCAAAAGCCCCATATAGAATGAACACTTTTGAATTAAAGGAGCTTAAGATGCAATTGAAATATCTAATGGTGAAAGGATTGATTAGACCTAGTGTGTCTCCTTGGAGAGCCCCAATTCTATTTGTTAAGGATGGAACTTTGAGGTTGTGCAAAGATTATCTGATTCTAAACAAAGTTACCATTAGAAATAGGTATCCTCTACCTAGAATTGATGACTTATTTGATCAAATGAAGGGAGCTACAATCTTTTCCAAAATAGATTTAAGATCAAGTTATCAGGAGTTAAGGATTAGGGAAGAACATATCCCGAAACAAACTTTTTGAACTAGGTACGACCATTATGAGTTTCTAGTGGTACCTTTTGGTCTTACAAATGCCCCCTCTACTTTCATGAGTCTCATGAACCATGTATTCCATGACTATTTGGGAAAATTTATGTTACTATTTTTGGATGATATCTTAATCTACTCTAGAAATCTAGGAAAGCATGAGGAGAATTTGAGAATGGTCCTGCAAAGATTGAAAGACCATAAATTGTATGGTAAACTATCTAAGTGTTCCTTTTTCTAACCCAAGGTATATTATCTTGGGAATATTATATCATCCCAAGGAATTACAGTGGATCCAGCCAAGATAGAAGCAATCATGGAAAAATAGGCCAATCCACTTTCATTGTTGACTTTTTTTTAGCCTTTCTTTGTCAACTTTTGGTCCTTTTTTGGAACCTCACTCTATTTCTTGCCCCCCTCTCTCTTTTTAGTTGGCTACGTCTGCAAAATTATCCACTTTCATTCTTATGTTTCTCTCTTTCATCCTGATGATGAATCACAAAGTGCGATCCAAAATGTTGATGCAAAAAAACACACACAATCTTACCCAGAAATAGAAGCTATCAAGATACAAGCAATCATGGATTGGCCTATTCCTAAGAATGTGGCTAAAGTAAGAAGCTTCATGGGTTTGGTTGGGTATTATCAAAGATTTGTATGGAACTTCTCCATGGTAGCTAACCCTATAACTTATCTTCAACGAAAAGGGAAGAAGTTTGAATGGATGTATAAATGCAGTATTGCCTTCCAACAGTTGAAGTAAGCTCTTACCTCAACACCCATCTTACAATTCCCTGATCTAGAAAAGGAATTTGTAGTTTGGGCTGATGCTTCTTAAGATGAATCGGGAGGATGTTTTATACAAAATGGACATGTGATTTCTTTCGAGTAGGAAATTGAAGGATTGTGAACTCAAATATCCCACCAATGACTTAGATATAGTTGCAATCATGCATTCCTTGAAGGTATGGAGACCCTATTTGGTAGGGATACCCTTCAAGTTGAACACCAATTATAAAGGACGGCAATAGCTATTCACACAACCTTAATTGAATGCACAATAAAGGGGCTAGTTGGAATTCTTAAGCAGCTATGAAATAGATATTTCTTAAATTAAGAGAAAATAAAATTGAGTTGTTGATGCCTTAAGTCGAAGGGCTAAATTAGCTGCAATCACACAGTTAAGAATTGAATTGCTAAAAAAGATCAAGAAAATGCAAGCTTAGGATCCCTTTTATCAGAAAATAATGTTGGAAATACAACAAGGTATTAATCCAATCGAGTCTCATGGGGGTAATGATGGTATCCTTTGTTATCTACGCCAAATTTATGTACCCAAAGGAGAAGGTTTAAGATTAAAAATTCTTGTAGAAGGTCATAATGTGCCCTATCAAGCACATCCTAGGGTGACTAAAATGTATGCAGATTTAAAAACACATTATTTTTGGCCAAAAATGAAGAGAGAAATAGCTAGTTATGTTGCCAAATATCCTGAATGTTAGTGAGTTAAAGAAGAACATTTTCATCTTACAAGAACTCTTAATCCTCAAAATTTTCCTTGGCAAAAATGGTCAATAATTTCCATGGATTTTGTGATCTGTTTTCCCAAAAATCAAAACTGACATGATAGTATGCTAGTAGTGGCTAATAAACTAACCAAGGTAGCACACTTTATATCAGGTAATGTGAAGGATGATGCCCCAATTTTGGCTAATAAATTCATAAAGGAAGTTGTTAGACTACACGGAATGGCTGAGGTGATTATCTGTGATAAAGATAAGTTGTTTACTTCCAGGTTTTGGACCTCTCTTATGACCACCTTGGCTACTAAACTTAATTTTAGCATAACTTACCACCCTCAAACAAATGGTGAAACAGAAAGAGTTAATCAAGTTATGGAAGATATGCTAGTTGAATGTATGTCATGTGTCAACCCACTAAGTGGGAGGAGTATTTGCCTTTAGCTGAGTTTTCTTATAACAACTCATACCATTCTCTCATTCAGATGTCACCATTTGAAGCATTGTATAACAAGAAGTGTAAAATGCCTATATAATGGGATGGCTTAGAAAATCGTGTAACCATTGGGCCAAAGCTAGTCCAAGAATATGATAATCAAGTGAAAATTATAAGGGAAAGACTAAAGGAATCTTCAGACCGTCAAAAGAGTTATGAAGATGGTAAACGAACTCAGGAGAATTCTCAATAGGTGACAAGATGTTTCTTTGTGTCAGGCCTTATAATAGATCAATAAAATCTGGCAAGGCTGCCAAACTAGCTCCACATTTCATAAAACCTTTTGAGATACTTGAGAAGATTAGTCATGTAGCTTACCAATTGGCTCTTCTGCCATCTCTCTCTCACACATTCATAATGTATTCCATGTATCATTACTTAAGAAGTATATTGCTGACCCTACACATGCAATTGATTGTTAGGTACTACACATAGAAGATGTCAGAGATATCCACCTCGAGCCACTAGAAATTATAGACAGGCATAACCTACAACTGCACAATCAAAGCATCTAGCAAGTTAAGGTTTTTTGGGATCAATATGGCCAACAGGGAACCACTTGGGAAGATGAAAATGAAATTAAATTAGAATATCCTTACTTGTTTAATTAAGTCGAGTCGTCTTAACCCTAAGGGGGTGAGTAAGTCATAACACCCAAGAACCATGTTAATACTTTTGCATGACCCTAGCCCCAATGTAATTTGGACTAAGGGTGTAGTTCTTGACTTTGTATATATGGAAAATATGTGTGTGTGTGTGTGTGTGCGTGCATGTGTCAATTGTAAACTGGATGCTAATATTATGGAATATAGTTATTGTCTTTATTATGTTATTTAGAATTTAATGCATTTATTTTGTTTAGACTAACTCGGACTAGTAATTTGTGAGTGGACTTGTATGAGGTTTGTCATTGGTTGTAGGTACAAGGTACAATGGGAAATCGATTTTATGGTTTCATTGGTGATAGGCAAGTAGTCCAATACCATTCCCATGTCAAGGTCTTTGTTTAACCCTTGCAATCATGCAAATTTTTGCAATCTAGATAAATTAACATTTTCAATTTATTAATAATCTCTTCAAGAAGATTAGCAAGTCTAGTGAGAATTGTCTAAGCTACAGTTTAATACTATGACCCTAGACATTTATTTAATCACTACAGATTAGTCCTTACTAATTATGTCTGTAAACATTTATAGCATCCTAATTATATCTTTTGTAAATAAAGACATTAAATAATAATAAATAACTAAAATATATTTAAATGAATTTAATATATATAATAAATATATATCAAATGATGAATAAAAATTAAATATAATTATAAACATAAATTAAAATATATAAATAAATAAAAAGAAACATGTATAATAATTAAATTTATACCATATGGAAGGGAGTGCAAATACAAGTATTAGTTAAGTTTATAAATGATGAAAATCATTGAATGCATAAAGGGGAGGAAATAAAATAAAACAAGAAAAGTATGAAAGAAAAGAAAATGCATGGGTAGGAAGGGCATGACAAAAATAAATTTTGGAGAAGCTACGCATGACACGGTAGTAAATAAGCATGGTTGGATGCATGGGAAAGCTGAAAGGAGGACAAAGGGAGTGCTTTGCCAAGCAAAATGTTATGGCATTCAAGCTTGCAAAGATAGGTATTGTCAAAAAAGGAAGAATTGAGTTGCCAAGCATGCTTAAAAACCCCTGCGACCTATTATAATGGAGATCATCAGTTTTCATTCTATGCTGGGAAGGAGAAAAACGTGAGAGATTTTAGCAGAGGTGGAGAGAAAAGAAGAAAGTTGTAGGTTTAAGCAATTGGGAAAACCTAAAAATTCATTAATTCAGGTCAATCATTTTAATTAAATTTATATAATCGATTATGGTTCAATGATCTACATTTCAACATCAGTAATTAAACTTTTGTTGCGTATGTCAAGTGTTATAGGTTTGTGTATTTAACTTAGAAAATAAATAAATTCTTAAATTCCCTACCTTGCTGATTTACAACACTTTAGTTATAATACGAGCACTCCCATTCGTAAGTTAGTTTGAAACCCTTCATTGGCTACTGATTCTCTCTGCTTTTCATATCTTTCCCTGCAACCATGAATCTAGCTAGGTGCATTTAACAAATCAGCTAATAGATAGATATAATAACATATTGGTTGTAAGAATGTTTGGAGGTGTTAATTTTGAGAGATGGGTCATGTTAAAATTCAAACATATAATTTATTTATTTTAGAGAAGCAATATATCTCATTTGATGTTAGTGTCAAATCCTACTAATAAGATAACTGAAATAAAATAGATCAAACAACAGAGTCCCATCAAACTACATTGATTTTTGTAATTGAAACGATATTATTATGTTATGAACTACTAGCTGCTAAATCAACTTTGATTAGTTAAAATATAATTGGTCATGTGGTGGTTATATAATTGTGTATATGAAATTGTAAGGAGATTCTACCTTGAGTTTCAAGTCGGAGCAGGTTGTCAACAAAAGTTGAAAATGGAGGATTTATTCTATAAAATCCCCAACCAAGGTGTTTCTTGGCAAGCATGTCCATCATTCAAACATGTTTTGGAACCTACTCACTGTTGTAATATAACATAGAAGAACTGCATTACCTTTTAAAAGCCCATAAATGGTAGTAGCAACCGTCATTGGTTTTGTTTTGGGATTGACTACCTTAGTGGATTCTTAAATGAAGGGATTATCCTCCTAGTCTAATAACAAACAAACATCTTGAGGATTGAGTAGATTAAGAAACCCTCATGTCAAACAACATGAAAATGGGTAATTTAAACCTAAAGTTGAGTTGGAACCTACTTATTCTAAATTAGAAACCTCTCTTCTGGAAAGTACTAAGAAAGGTACAAGTGCTAGCTTTTCCGGCTACATATGGAGTAAGGGCCCTATGAGGGCATAGGTAGATGTTGTATACCTCATTTCATAGGCTACCCTTCTCCATCTGTGAGGTGATCACCAATGGAAGTCCTATGAATCGTAAAGAGATAAGCTTATCCATGCTCGATATTGACAATACTCAAGGAGCATATGATGTCGGATGACTGTTATTTGTACCGCATAGATAGGACAGATTCTGCTAGGAGCATGTAGGTCTTGGGGTCAGCAACATGTTGGCGATGGGTGTCCATGGTTGCTTAGTCATTTGATGGACTACAAGAAGAAGAGATTCTAATGAATCATAAGTAGATAACATACCAAGCTTCACTAAGTAGTAGTGTTATGTCTTTGATACCTTACTTTATAATGGTAAGAGCACCCTTTGTAGCTCGTCTTTAGGTGCACACCCACTTTCTTAGAAACACGGTCTAAGTATCTACTCTCTCACCACAGGTCACAAAATCCAATTGGAGGTGTGGATAGGGATTATATCAATATTGGAGGGTTTGTATTGCACCCTTGAGGTGAAAAATGGAAGATTTAAGTGAAAAGTCTTCATGATCAGAGAGACAATTATGGTATGAATTTAGGTAAACTTATCTATTATCCCTCCATTGCTCTTGTAACTTAATCAATTGGTAAATTGTAAATTCCTTATGGCATAGACTAAGGTTTATGAGTTAGGAGAATTACAAGTTAGTGAATATTATTTCCTTTTTGCCTTGACTGTTCATTACTCTTCTACTATCATATTCTTTAAAAAATAAATGTGCAAACTTTCAGTCCTATCCAGGGTTGTCATTAGATAGATATTAGAGCATAGATTTTGACCTTAGTACCTAGGTGCTCACACTTTCTTTACACTAATATTACTACTTGATGTTGACATCCATGGGATGTGGAAGAAAGGGAAACAAGAAAGTGATGGGGAAGCCAAACCCTCAACAAATGGACCTAGAAGAATCCAAGGCAGTTGTTACCACATTGTCAAAAAAAGAAATAGTAGAAATGACTAACACTGAGCCGTTAGCTGAAGTTGATATTGGGAAAACAAGGTATCTTTGGAAATTTGGTTTAGAGGACTACTAGATTCTATAGTTTGTTTGATCAAATTATGCAACACTTTTTCTTACAAGGCCTCCAAATTCAGTCTATAGTTTTGCGATTTCAAGGCGATATATTGCACAAAAAGACTCTTTTTAACTTTCACATATCATTGAAAATCTTTCAGAGTTTCCTATCCAAATATAATGCTATTTTTTTCATATTATGCTCTAGGTATATTTTATTTAGTATTTTGTGTTTTCACTTCATGGTTGATTACTTGGTCATTATAGCTCTTGGAATCTTTTTGTTTGCAATGGATGGATTCTCTTGGGTTTTCCTACATGTATTTCAAAAACTCTACCCTATTTTAACATTTTGATCATTCCTTTTAAGCACTTCTTTACTTGTAGACAAACCAAGATAAAGTGTCACTCTTGTGTATGGTTTTAGGGATTTTGCACATTTTGATGTGCCTTATTTTATGCATGGATTGTATTATAAAATGGCATGAGGGTTGTGTAGTACCTTTATTTTTTTCATCACACCTTTGTCGAATAAGTTGTCCCATGCGTGTGCATTAGTTGCATGCCCTTTTTCAATTGCAAGTACTTTCTTGAGGACATTCAAATTCTCCTTCATGCAATTTGTGGTGACACAATTTCAATGGACCTGTCATGCCTCTCTCTTGTCAGCATTATCGGGGGTTTCTATTGTTGGTGGTAATGTTTCCCTAGTTTGGCATTCCAATTTTGTGGAGGCAACTTCCATAATTGATGATCAATGTTCTTCAGACTATTGGCACCTGTATTTTCAACTAGTAGTTTTCTTTTACATGGTTGAGTAGTGTCGTTGGGGTCACTCATGAAGATTCATGTGTCATTTCTATCTTCGAATAACAAATGTTTCTATGTTTGTTTTCCATCTAATTTTCTAAGTACTATGGGATATTTTTAGGTCTTATTTTTTTTTCTTTTATTCAATTGATAGTTGATCACATTGGTTTATATTATGTCATGAATTTTCTTTTATTTTCTTTTATTTGAAATGTATTTTATTTACATTTATATTCACATTTATATTTGTGCAATTTTACATCAATTTGAAGTGCTTATGCTCTAAGACAACTTTAGATTCAAAGTATCCATTAATCATAGTTTCCTATCTAAAATTGACAATGTTATAGTTGGGTTCTACTGTATGTGAAAATCAATTTTAGCCTAACACAATTTGAATTTGACATCTAATTTTAAACTCATACCAACATTTTAAAATTTTGACCATAAGTTTAGATTCAAAACATTTTTATGATATAATTATTAATTACTTTGGATTTAGTTTCTGGTGATGTTCTAGATCTAAGGCTACACATTGTGGTAATTGATTCTCCATGTTACTAAGTGTAATCCTTGGTTAAAGTAGACTCTCCATAGGATGAGGTGGGAGCATTTGATTTTTCTTTAATGTAAAAAGAGGCAAAGTTGTAAATGCAAAATATAATTACATGTAATTTAATGTCAATTTTGGATCCAAAATTATGTTATACCAAATTTACTTGTTTTAGGTACTTTGATCTAAAAGAATCTCTCAAATTCATCATAGCATATTTATTAGTTTACAATAATTTGTCTTGATAATTAATGCATTGCATTTTGAAAGAATTATTGTGAACAGGTGAGGTTTGTATGCCAAGGTGTTCCCTAGTTGTATTATCATGAACATAGTCTCCATATGACAAGGTAGAAACAACACATTTTGATCTTTAATGTTAAAAAAGGTAAAGACACTGATGCAAAATACAATTAAATCTACTTTTTATATTTTTTTTTATTGAAAAGGGTTAAATATTTATTCAATGTGCTCTAAAGCCCACTTCGTCAAACAATCAACCACTCTATTCCACTCTCTAGGGATATTTTGAATCTAGAGTTTTTTAACCTAATTTCCATGTTTTGGTATACTTTAAGCTCTAAGAAAGTTGCATATTTGAACTAGTTTATTTCTTATTCTATAATGATTTGGCGCTTTATAAAAATGTTATTTAGAGGTTTAATTATGATGAGGTAGCATTTGTATAACAAGGTTTTCCGTAATTGGATCATCATGTCAAAACATTGGTGTACACCTCACAACTCTGAAATTTGATGAATTATTTATATTACTAGTGAATATTGTAAAACGTATGTCCACCCTATTTAGAGAGAATGTTGAGATTCAAATTTATGACTCTCTAACATGTCATTAGAGTTATGATGATTATAAGAAGTCAATGAGTAGGGGATTACCATGTTGATTATGAGTATCACGTTGAGAATCTAGTTTTAGTTAGTTGTAAAAGGTATGTAAGAACAATTAGTGCAACCATGTGAAGCATTTAGTAATCACCTAGACCTTTCTTTTTCTTATCAAATGGTTAACTAAGGAATTACTTTCAATTTTAAGACTTACTTTTAGAAGATAGTGGATGAGTCCAATTTGGACTAGTTATAGATCAAGAATTTGTTCATGATCTTGAACCCACATTCTTGGTAATCCATTCATCATTTTTTAGGTCTCCTTGGCCTATGTATATAAGTATTATAATGGATATTATAAGACTACTTGTGTTTAGGGATATATTGAACATAAAATTCCTCTAGATTTTAAATCTTAATTTCTATTGAATTTTTTCAATTCTAATAATTTTAGAAATAAATTACAATTTGTTAGCATCAAAATAAATATATAGCTTCACAAAAAAAATCTTGCAAATGGAAATACAAAATAAAGAAGGATAAGAATAAAATTGGTTTTGATTAATTGTTTTTAAGAAATAACATATTTGGATAGATCGACAAGGTTAATAGACCTTGGTAGAAATAGAAACACAACACATTTTTGGTAGTATATTGCTCAAGTTTTATGGCATCCTATAACATCTCTAATAATATTTTGTTTAACTTCAACAACATTTCTATTTAATAAAGGGTGTCTAACTTTAAAAATAGAAACACTAGCTTCAACGTCAATAAGGAATGGAATAGTACTATAAAAGATAATTCTTTATGACATGGATATATGCAAATTAAATTCTAAAAGATTCCCACCATCTACAATAGTTACAAAATTTTCTTGGTTTTTTGTATTACTTTTGAATTTCCATCAAATATTTAACAATCATAAAATCTTCTAAAATGATTGTTAAGAATCAATCAAGATAGACAAGGAGCTACATGTTACACTATTATTTTACAAACTTTTAAAAGATAAATCTTTTAGAGTAGTTTCCTACTCCGAGATAAAATTACGGAAATAATTTTCCAATAAATTGTGTCATTTGGGGCCAATACTAGTAAACATTAGGACTTGGGAAAAACACGTGGGCATATTTTTCTTGAGAAAACTATGCCCTAAATTGTGAAAAAAGGAGAATATTCAAGCAAGAAAGAAGAGTAATGAAAAATTAGGGGATATGGATGAAATTACAAGTATTTGAAGAGAAAATAAAAAATGGTAAAATAGGGGAAGTTAGAGAAAAATTGAAGTTCTTTGGTTAAAGAAATCATTAAAAAAATATTATATTTTTCTTAAATTGTTTAGGATTTGTTGTTTGTTTCTATCTATTGTTCTACAAGTGTTTAGGCTACTATGTGTAGGATATTTTTCATTGAACTCTCTGGGCTAGATTACACCGATTGATATCAAATACAAGATTTCCTTACAAAATTATGTCTTGAGATAATGTATAAGATTTTTTTGTAAGGAGAGGACTTGCATAGTCGCTTTTTCACAAAAACAATAAAATCAAAATCTATGAAATAAAAATCCTAATGAGACTTCTCATATATTTTTCAAATACTACCCAATCATCTAACAACATTATATAATTAATTGGAATCTAGATGTTCTCTCTCTCTCTCTCTCTCTCTCTCTCTCTCTCTCTCTCTCTCTCTCTCTCTCTCTCTCTCTCTCTCTCTCTCTCTCTCTCTCTCTCTCTCTCTCTCTCTCTCACACACACACACACACACACACACACACACACATATATTTCAAATTTAGTGTTGTTGAATAGGTCCATTTTCAATCTTGATATGCCTAACATCTTTAATAAGAATTCTCTATCTAGAGTCTAGAAAAAAAGTTTCCTACAACAAATAAAAAATAAATCATATTCTACAATTTTGACCTTAAAGTTGACCCCACTTGAGTATAATTGTCTCTCTTAGGATGTTTTAAGGGCCACTTATCCCTATCTTGATATTGTTGTTCCCTTGGTACCAACATGGGCTTAATTTTTTGTGTTCGTGTTATGACCTATATTTATAATTTGACTACAATATTGAGAGAAGGATATCCCTTCACACACTAGCAATGATTGTACATATGTCATCAACTATAACTTTAGAAACTTATTTTTAATGTCTTTATCATAACCTTCTTTTTAGACATTTGAAATAATTAATATTATTTTTAATATGATTATTGTTATTATTAATATGATCATGTTAAGATAGTAAAATAAAATAAAATAAACCAATAGATTAGTTAATATATAAATATAGTTGATAAAGAACAATTAAACATACATAAAAAAGAAATGTGAATATATATATATATATATATATATATATATATATATATATATATATATATATATATATATATATATATATATATATATATATATATATATATATCTTTTGTTAAATTCCAAAATAGTTAAATAGGAATAAAACAAAGAGGAGGAAATGACTATTCTAATTAGAAGTTTGCAAATTTATTTTGATGGAATTAAAAGTTGAATTTTATCCTTATCGTTAGAATCTTGTCAAAGTATGAGTTTATCTATGAATTTATCCTTTTAAGTGAAATTATATATATCTATATATATGTGTGTGTGTGTGTGTGTGTGTGTGTGTGTGTGTGTGTGTGTGTGTGTGTGTGTGTGTGTGTGTGTGTGTGTGTGTGTGTGTGTGTGTGTGTGTGTGTGT
Source organism: Cryptomeria japonica (assembly GCF_030272615.1). Lineage (NCBI taxonomy): Eukaryota > Viridiplantae > Streptophyta > Pinopsida > Cupressales > Cupressaceae > Cryptomeria > Cryptomeria japonica. Next base: position 164,559,420 of record NC_081406.1, on the reverse strand, counting down.
GTGTGTGTGTGTGTGTGTGTGTGTTGAATTTTATCCTTATCGTTAGAATCTTGTCAAAGAAGTATGAGTTTATCTATGAATTTATCTTTTTAAGTGAAATTTAATATTAGTAAAACCCGATTCATTCAAAAAATTTGGGAAACTTTCAATAATATTAATTAGTTTAAAAATAATATAATATTCTCCCAATTTCTATATAATGGGGTTGAAGAAATGTATCAAGAGTTATAAAATTTTATTAGTTGTAGTCAAATAAATTTTGTAGGCAAATTTTTATGAAATTTAGATGAATTAGTTTTAGTTTGGTGAGCAATTTCGGTTAGAGGTAAGTTTTTAAGAAATTTTGATGAATTAGTTTTAATTTTGTGAAAATTTTTGGTCAAAGGTTTATAGAATGTAGAGGTTTCATTTGGAAGGAGTAGGAATCAAGATTGCAAGATCTTGAAGATTTGATGCACAAAAACGAGCTTGATTCAAAGAGATATGAATTTCATTTTTGCAAGTTTAAGTTTGGTTCAACAAAGACATGAATTTCATTTTTGCGAGTTGAGTTTGGTTCAACAAAGACATGAATTTCATTTTTGAGAATTTAGGTTCTCTAACCCCATGTCCCCATGTGACTACTTATGAGCATTTTCTGCTTAATTTAAGGAGTTGGAGTGTTCCCATGTAAAATTCTAATTAAGGGAAAAGGATAAATTGGGCTCTTTCCCTATTTTAGTGCAGCAGCAACTGCTTAAAAATTGAAAATAAGCTTTGCAAAAAAGGGGGGCTAGAAATAAGCAGTGGCTGCTTATTGAAAAAAAGACACATGGCTTCACCATGTTTTTTTGGTCTCCTATTTACTTGCCTAGAATTTTTCTTGTGAATTTTATTTGTAAAAAATATTATCAATATTTTCATCTATAAAATGATTCAAGAAGATTGCATAAAAATAGGTAGCCATTTGACTATCCATGGGCCACCTACTCCACAAATTGGTCCTTAAAAAGTTGAGCAGTTGCTACTAGCCAAAATAAGCTAAGAAGCAACATGGGGACATGCCCTAAACCCTTCATTTTTATTTAGTCTTGTTTAGTCTTTGAAGAAGTAATAATTCTTTCTAGAAAGTGTATTTTCCTTTTTAAAAAACATCTAGAAAAAAAAAGTGAAAGATTGTTTGAGCGCATGCATTTTTTTTAGAGAAATCTAAAAGATAATCAATTTCTTTGATAAGTTAGATTTGTTTAATGTACAAAATCTTGAAAATACATGTAGCCATCATAATTTGAATATAATTAGTTCTTGTAAAATTATGAATAATGCTTCATGCATGAGAACTTTTGAAGAATTGGGAAAAGTAACCTACTTGTGAAAATTAAGATCTTTTATATTTTATTGTGAAATAATTCCTCCTCCTCTCCCTTAAGAAACCTGATTTCTTCAAATGGGAGGTATCTGATTAATAAACCTCTCTTTAATTTAATAAGAAAATTAATGATTATGTAAATTTTACTAATATTTCTTGATTTTTTTCTAAATGACCAATAATCTTATTTTATGATTTATACTATTATTGTTATAATTTATTTTTTTGTATAGGGTTACTATCTCCTTCTCGAGAGGTGCTTCCTCTTAAGGAATCCTAGTCATGTTGGTATTGGTGACATAAGGTGTGACAACATTGGAGAATTTAACATCGAAGATTTTAGTTTATTTTTAATCTATAAGGATCTTGAGAGAAATAATTACAAAGGCTCTTGCCATTTTGTATGTTGTGGCTAGAGAAGGTTTATTTGTGAATTTGATTCTAAGGTTGTGATGAGTTCACTAAATGAGCACCAGCTAGATGATGTTAGTTGGCACCTACCTTTAGATGATATCAGTTGGCACTTAGCTTTGGTTATTAGACAGATTCTCAAGTTGTGTGGCTCATTGGACTTGGACTTATATCAAATGCAAGGTAGGAATATAGTGAATTGAAGACAATTATCTTTGGTCAAGATGATTTCAGCCCTCTTGGGTTGATGCCAAAATTGATGTAATGGTGAGGGGATTGCAGTCTCCTAAAGGTTGGTACCTTCATTACTAATTGTAATCATTAATTTTCTTTGTGAAGCTATATTTGGCCAATAGATCCAAGTAACTTGCTCATCATTGTTTTTTCCCTCCTAGGATTTCCATGATATATCTGGTATTATGTGTTCTTGTGTGGGTATGTTTAAGATGCTAATGCTCTTAACTAGTAATGATTAGATCTAATTAAAGTTGACACACCACTACAATATCCACACACATCAGTCAAAGCAATCTTCAAGTCAAGAAACACATAATATTATTTTATGTTATATTACTCTTGTTTATATTTTAGTCATGCTCTAATTGGAATTAGGATTTGTACTTTACACTTGCACCAATTTATTTTACACTCATTCAACCTCCATATTTCAAATTTCTATTACATAATCTATCATAACTCTAAAATTTAGTTGAATGAATGTCTCATGACTTTAAAATTAAGTTAGTCAATATTAATACAAAAAGGCGTATACAAAAGGACTAATCAACCTATAGTAAATATAAGCAATTGGAGTTAGATATTTTTTCAAGTTTACTTTCTGCATTTAAAAATGAAATTAGGACAACATTGCTAAGGTTTGTGACCAAAGAATGACACCAACTAATAAGGATTTTGCATATCCTAAGATTTTACCTCAAAAAGATTGACTTTATTGTCTTGTAAGTGCCTCTATCTTGTGTCAAAAATATGATTTATAAAAGGATCTAGATTCATGTATCTAGTACTAATTGTGACCATAATTTTTTCATCAACACTCAAACTCATCCCAATCTTCACTTAGAACTCCACTCTCTGTTTTTCTTATCGCTATTAGTTTTCTCTATCATTCCTTATCAACTTGAGGGGAAATAAAAAAATTTAAATGCCCTTGATAGGTTCTTATAAGGTCATACAAAGTTTTCTTTACATGTAGGCACTCCGAGCTCTATGGAATGCACTCCAAGGATTCTGGATTGAATCTGCAATGTTACAAAATTCACGCAACTTCAGTGAATTCATCGATTGATGTTGATTTATTTATTCTGTTGCTTTCTTGCCAGAGAAGTTTGTGATAAAGAAAAGCAGGAGCAAAACTTTAAAAAGAAGAACAAAACTTTAAAAAGAAAAAGCGTGAATTCCATTTGATTTCTCAAAAAACGCGTAGTTCCTCCACCTCAAATTAAAGCTCCCGAACGTACAGTGCTCGATGACTGTACGTCTCTCCGGGTAAGAAAGACGTGTTAAGATGGTTCAATGATAATACAGGGAAAGCTTACCAATTGCATGTTAATAGTGATAAATGTCTCAATGTTCGACTGGACGTCTCTTCGGATTTCGCAAGAATTTAATCATTTTTCATTTTGAGGTAAATTTAAGGCTTAATAAGTTTGTTCTCCTTAGATTACAAGGGCGAAAAAGATGTTAGATGCTCGATGCTTTCATGGGAGAAAGGAAAACATTTTCTTTTTCAGTATAAATTTATTTAATATTTTAACAATTAGGCGTTCTTTCATGCTTTTAAGTATATTTTTGTAAATATTTGAATATTTGTACACATTTATAAATAAAAATAAAAAAATTATCTTAGAGCTGTTAATGAAATAAATTTTTTTTAAAGTTATTTTAGATTCAATAAGATGTATGTATGTATGTTGTACATTAATAAATGTGTAAATATAGTTTTTTTTTTTAAAATAGTTAATGTTGAATATGTAAAATAAATCGAATAAAAACAATACATTGCTTCATATTCAAAAAATGAACATATTTAAATGTTGTCATTAAAATAGAAATGCTTTAAGATTGATAAATGATTTCAATAGTCTACAACTTGTTTTAAGATCAAAATATGAGAAGAAGGGCTTCGGCCCTAGCTTGCTCGGTTGTCGATCGCAACTTAAGGCGTGGGTATGCTCCCCATGGTCTTGAGTTCGAGTCCCCCGTTGTGTTAACTCTGTGTGTGTTGCTACCTTGTGAGCGGGTCGTACACACTGGGGGATTAGTCTCGCTTCGGCGAGGACACCTCTAGATTCCATGATAGTGAATATAAAAATATGAGAAGAACAATTCCACAAATTTTGGGTAACTTTTTTATCGTCAAAGAAATGATTTGGTAATCTACAGAGCACTACTTTATGCCTTGCCTACTTCAACTCTACTTCCTCTACCCTTTTCATTTTCCATCTAGAAATGTTGCTATTAAAAAATGCACATCAAAACAATTGCTATTATGTTGGAAGAAGAAGTGTTCTCCTAGGTCAACCAAGAAATATGTGTAAAGAATCAAATAAAACAATCTTCAAGTGTGCAAGTATTCCTCAAATGATTGTACAAACTTGGATTCATGTTATTATATCGGTTGAATTGTTTTATCCTTTAATATGAACAATATTCAAAAGAATATTGTGGATGAGAAAATGAATGCATTGAATGCCTTTAAAATAAGGAAGTAAGAATATATTTAAAATTAGGAGAAAAAATGGGCACGAATTAGCCAAAGTTTTGAATTTTTTAAATTTGAATATTTGATCAAATTTGTATCCATAGGATTGAAAAATTAACTATGTAAATTGCTTGAGACAAAAAAAAAACATAAAAAATATGTGCATACATCGATGTAATTAATGTATGGTAATTATAAATATATTGAGATGTATCTCTATATGGATAAGATTGGGATATGTGCATAATAATGTGTAAAAATGGATAAGTAAGCAGCATTGGAGAAGGGACCCAACTTTGTACGAAATTATGTCATTTATTAGTATATACATGTATTAAGAAACTTTTACGCCGCTCATGCATATCAAGGTATATGACATTCTAAAACATGCATGGGATATAAATATTTGAGCATAAAAGGATTCAATAAGGTTCCATATAGTAGAGGAAAAAAATTTGAGTAGCTTCTATAATGCATTGGGAATAAGTGTAATATAAATTTTGCTTTTAATGACCATAGAGGAGAGAGATAGGTGGATATAGATTTAATTAACTAATGCTTATATGAAAAGAGATAATGATGCACATAATTTAGTAGTTGATGGGTGCTAAGTTAGATTAAAAATAAGGCATGTCACATGTAGAGGAGGGGATTTTCAACCCTCAAGATGATGGGATCAAAAGGAGAAAATAAACCCAATTGTACCTCACTTAATTGGCCTTGTAGTGAGTGAGGGAGATAGAAAAAAAAAAAAAAAGGAGGAAAGAGAAAGAGAACTACACTAAACTTGCAAATAGAAATTGTCAAATAATAGGGGAACATGAAATGATAAATATATTCTAATTGTGGAAATTGAAAGCTAATGAAACACAAATCTTACCACTAATTTAGTAAAGCCTCCGCCTCAGACACTAGCGCATAGTAGAGACGTGTGTGCATTACATTGTCGTTGGACGACCAAAGAATAGATAATACCAGAGAACAGCTCCATGCTCCTTGTACTAGTTCACCACCTAAACACACTCGGAGAGAGAAAAATGTTGAGGCTATATAAGAGTTTTCCTCAATCAAACCCTCATTTCGGTATTTCCACCTCCACACATAGCTAGATAGATAGATTGAATTTATATATCAAATTTAATATTGCATACAAAATTGACATTTAATTGGAAGGCAGGAAATACTCTTTGACAAAAGAATGGGCTCAAGTGGTTCCATTATCTTGTTACCATTGAAAAAAGTTAGCCAGCTAGAGTAAACTTTTAAATTTGATTTACTCTTAATCTATATAAGTATTAACTAGCATTAGCTATCAGCTTTTAAAATAGATGGTTAAATACGGGATTTATATTATTCTCACAAAATAAACATGCGAGTATTAATTACTTTTCATAAACATATTTACCCAAGATTTCCCGTCTCCGAGCTCTATAGAATGCATAACAAGATTTATGGTTCTAAGTTATCCAACATAGACGGCATACATGCACTCCGAGCTCTGTGGATGTTGATTTATTTGGTATCTTACTTTCTTGCCAGGGATGTTTGTAATAAAGAAAAGTGGGAACCCGGAAGATTATAACTTTAAAAAGAAAAAGCATGAATTCCATTTGATAATTCAGTTGTGCAGAGCATTAAGATACTTTGATTTCTCAAAAGGCGCGCAGTGCCTCCACCTCAAATTAAAGTTCCCGAACGTACAATGTTCGATGATTGTGCATGTCGCATGTCCTCGGCTAAGAAAAACGTGTTGAGATGCTTCAACCAAAATACAAGGAGAGCCCACCACATACATGTGAATAATGATAAACGTCTCACTGTTGGACTGGATGTCGCTTCGGGAATTCGGAAGAATTTAATCAGTTTTCATTTTTAGGGTAAATTTGAGGCTTAATATGTTTTCTCTCTTTAGATTATCAGGGTAGAAAAAATATGTGAGAGGGCTTTCATTTAGATGCTCGTTGTTTTTTATATTAAAAGCATTAAAAAAAAATGCTCATTCTTTGTTTATATAGAAGAAAAGAATTAAAAAAAAATGTTCATTCTATGTTTATATAGAAGAAAAGAATTAGGAGAAGAGTATTCTTAGATGTTATAGTTGCAATAACCATTCACTCCTTGTTGGAGAGTAGAATAGGTTTTTTTACAATGAATATGGTAAAAAATATCATTTAAATAGTAGAACCAAAACATAGATTACATTGTGTTAGAAAGGGGGCTTATGACGTAGTTAAAGGTGAATATCCTTTCTAACCATGTGAAGAAGGTTTGAAACAAAGACCTATTTGATAGTAATCAAGGATTAAAAGGGTTCCTAACTAGTTTAAAGGAACAACAAGCATGTAGAGAATTTGAACATGAGGTTATTGTTGAGTCAAATTTAATAGGTGATATGAATAGAAAATCTTGGAGTTTAAATGAGTTCTTAAAAGGTGTCAAAGAGTAATGTTCAAGGATTATGATATATTCCTACAGTTTTGAGAATTTGAGTCATTGATATGTTTTTGAAAACCTCACAAACCCTAGACTTTATTATCAAATGGCAAGTGGGTAAGAGGTGAATAGCAAGACTGAAAAAATTTAACCAAGTCATAAGACAATCAATGACAAGTAAAATGACATAGTCATATGAGTGTTGAATGGACAAAATTTTAAGGGATTGTGAAGAATGAAGATATTCATATAGAACAATTGAAATATATTCAAGGTTAGTGTCCATCCAAGACAAGAGATAGAGTTTCATGGATAGACTACCATAAAGAAAGAAATGATTATAAGCTAGGAGATAAAATTGCATAATAGTAAGGATTTGTCAAAACAATTTAAGATGCACCTTCATGAATTTTAAGTGAAATATATTTTAAACATGTCGTTGAACTTGTTTTTAGTATCAAACCCTCATACAATCACATCCTCTTGATTTCTCTATAAATAGACTCAAAGATAGTAGAGATGGTAGGTTGGTGAGAGCCAAAATTCTACTAGTAAACTAAGCAGAAGATTAAAATCATATCAAGGTGTATATGAAAGTGTAAATATTTTGAACTTCATAAGACGGTGAGGATAATGTTAAAATTTATTTAAACTCGGCCATGAGCAGTCCTTCGATAGTGGGAAGTGACATAGTAAGGTATAGTCAAGAAATCAAAAGGATGGTGAGCAAAATAGGGTATACCTTTGCAATAGGTTCAAATGGAAATGAACTCAATCAAGACAAAGATAAGAAGAAAAATAATTTCATGTGTCACTATATTGGTACACTAGATAAAGGTTGCAAGCCTATAAGGCATAAAGAGAAACTTTTCTATGAAGTGTATAACAATCATTAAGTGATAAATGAAGAATGGTCAGTATTTGAGTAACCAACAAGTCAAAGAAAGGAACATAAAAACACAATGAGTTTGGTAACATGATCAAGGATAGCCCAAGGAGTATAGAACATTGGGACTATTAGATAGTGATAAGGATTAACATTATGATGGAGGAAGGCATAGGTCATTTTTAAAAAAATGCAGAAGGTTAAGAACATAAAAAAAGATAGATTAGTGTCAAATGTAATTAAATTGAACATATCATGACAAGGTAGTATAACAATGTGACAAATCAACAAAATTACAAGGTTTTGGGGTCTGAATAATCAAGAGGGGTTTCCAAAACATGGAAAGTGGTTATGTGACAGTCTAAAATAGGAAAATTTTAAAGAAACCCCCCTCAAAAAAGATATCAAATGTTGGAAATTTTTTGTATTTCATAGTAATAATATTAAAGTATTGGCAAATCTTTTATTTTTTTGAAAGAAGATATTAATGTTGTTGGCATTTTTTTTTAAATTGGATAAAATTTGTAAGAATTATTGATGAATATTTATTTTCCTTTAAATAAAATATTACTATTGGCGATTTTTTTGGTGAATCATGATTGTAATAAAATTAACAGAATTATTTTCATTGGTGAATTATGATTTGATTTGAAACAAATAAGATAATTTTATTGGTGAATTATATAAGCATACAAAATTTTATATTTAATAAGTTGGCAAATGTGTTGGTTAGAAAAATTATAATTTTGTTGGCAAAATATCAAATGCTAAATGATAATAATTAATTTACTTGGCAAATTTTCATTTTTGGTGATGAGCTAAATTTGAACTGAGTTTTCATTAGTAAGCTTGTAAATATTTTTAATTACTATAAATTCATGTAAATATGTGTTGTGTTCTTTTATATCAAGTAGTCTTGGGATATTACCCAAAGTGAGTAGACTTAAAATCTCAAAAAATTGGCCAAAACCTAGTAAGCAAACAACAAAAAGCATACCTTAAGACATCCCAAAGATGTCCTTTTGTAACAAATTGAGCCATGAATTTGTCAATCTATTGCAAGTTGTTGACCTAGACTCAATCACAAGTAGCCTCTTCAAGAATCAGGACACCTTATGCATTTTGTTATGATGCATAGCTAGGGTAGTTTGTCAAAAACCTCTTAAGAACTAATGCTAGTGCATAGGAGCTTGGGTCTCAAGATAGATTTCAAGATCTTCAGGTAAAGGAACCCCAACTCAACGTGAGGCCACATCTACTATGTCGTCTAGTCTGCCTAATTTATTTATTTTTTGATAATTTCCTCGCATAATTGTAAGACAATATCCTTATCCTCACCTAAGTTAAGAGATGCTAGAAAGTGAGAGGACACATTCATGTTGACTTTGTATCCAGTTTTCTTAACTAGAAATTTATGTCCCTGGATTCATTTAGCCACACTTGTATGACCAAGTCTATGTAAATTTTTAAAATAAATTTCAAACATGAATCAGAAATTGATCCCAAGAAGGCCATTTTCCTTAAAACTATTGCCAACCTAATTGGTGTTTCCATGAGTAAAGGGTTTTCCATATACAAACAAGAAACACTAGCTAGTTTTACATGATTCGATAAATGAAACGCTAAGAATTTAAAGTGAAAATGAATTAATCTCACATGAGTGTAATCAATAAGAAAATATTTTCTTTTCATAAGTCAATTGCTTCAATTTAGTAAATTAGTACAAAATGAGACATAAGTGTATACAATTTGAAACGTTTAATGGTTGGTTAAGCCATAGTAAGCTAGAGATGAGATTGTTCATACAAGTTATCATAAATGACATGAGATTTGGTAGATCAATTCTCATGTCAATTAATGGTTGTCGCGTTAATAAACAATGTAGGTTCCATTCCATGCCAAAGCTCTAACACCACCAATTTCTTACATAGAGACACCAAAATTGAGACAAGTATCACTTTCCTATAGCATCATGTAATGATTTCATATCATAGCCATATGGAAGTAATCCCACCTCAAAGTCGTGATACTATGAAATTAGTTTATGTGGGCCTATTGAATTTACCTCTACATCCTTGCAAATGGAAAGGAATTTTGCGATGCCAACCTCTCTGAAGCTCAAATTGTCATTTTGACATCATTTTATTGATATTTACATATACATAATCAAATTATTGAATATCAATGACATAGGTTCTATTCTGGGCTAAAGCTCTAACCCAACCAAATTCTTAAGAATCTCTTGAAATGAGACAAGTGTCACCTTTATATTGCATTGCATAAGGCTCTCATATTACAACTTTATGGAAGTAGTCCTACCTCAGAGTTGTGATTCTATGAAATTACTTGATGTGACTTTTATTTACTTGATCCATAGTTTCAATTGAAATTTGATGTGATTGTTGAATTTACCTCTATAGCCTTGAAAAAGGGAAGAAATTAGGTGGTGCCAACCTAAAGATCAAATTATCTTTTATGTCACTTCAACATTATTTTGATAGAAAATAACTAATATATAGTATTGATATTTACATATGCATCTTCAGGTAATTGAATATCAATGACATAGGTTCTATTTTGGGCTGAAACTCTAATACAACCAATTTTCTACATAAAGTCTCCATAATTGAGGCAAGAGTCAACATTCTATTACGTCATACAAGGCCTTCATATCGTAGCTTTATTGAAGTGATCCTACCTCATAGTTGTGATCTTGTAAAATTACACCATGTATGAAACTTGTTAGCGACCCCTTAAAAGCTTTAAGTTTCCATAAACCCTAAACCCTAAACCCTAAACCCTTATGATTTAAAACTTGCCATGTGTTCTATTGTGTTATTGACACATTATAATAGGTTACCTAAATCTTAAGTTATGCGTTGTTATTGCGTAACCTTTTAACAAAATTTCTTCTTTTAAAATGTACCTAAGCCTTAGACTTTATCACTTAACTGTTTTAAATCATCCCGTGCAAATAAATTTCTTGAAGTTGTGTCTGAATCCTTTTCTTCTGAGTCCATAAGGGGCTAAAATATTTATATTCTAGGCGTTACAGAATGTCATAATTTCCTTTATGTGCCTAGGCTCAAGTTTGTTTATGGCTTATCTTTCGTGCCCCGTAGTTCCACAAGGGCTAACTTGTCAAACGAAAAACGGTGCTACAAAACCATGAAAAGGGCTGTCATACATCCACCTTAAGACCATCTTGAGCGCATAGATTTTGTTTGATATTTGAACAGTCAAGACCACCCCACATCAAGATCGATTTCTTCTACAAGCCCATTGGCTGAAGGGGGCGGGTCTAAGTTTTCTCAGCGGAATTAAAGCAGAGTGCCATGTGAAGGTGAGCCCACAATATGGATAAGCTTATTATTGATTAAATTTTTAACTGTAAGGATCATCAAGCTTTAATCAAACAATCCCCATGCCCCCGTGTGTCTACAGTCAAGTTAATTAAAGGATTCTGATTTGACACTGCAAATTATCGAGCTTGTGATCTACCAGTCCCCACGTTCCCACAGATCATGCACAATGGGCCCCATTTTGATCTTGCTGAATTTCAAAATTTCTTTGCCCGCTAATGTGGACTGCACATTATGCCTTTCTCTGACGAACGTAGATATCCTGACATTATTGGTCTGACCATTTTTCAAATTCGGTTAGTGATAGTCAAAACAATCTCACTCATCCATGGTGCCAATTGAGATCAAGATCAATGGTGGACATTCAAACCCACAGAAAATAGCTATTCAGTGGTTGATTGTTCTTGCAAGTGGACAATATTGTATAAATGACACGTTCTAGTGCACTTCTCCACCAAATTTCTTCCATAAATAAGTTTTTTTGGGGTCATTAAGTAATTATTCCTTATGATCGTCCAAAGTAAAAAGAATTGAAGGTGAATTATGTGCGAAAGAAATATTCCTCAGTGGAAAACTAGGGTTTCCTGTTGTGATTACAAGTGATAAAAATCTTCCAATTTAATTAAAATTTTAATGTATCCAGCATTGTAATAAGGTCGATTGTGTTAGATTTGCAAAGTTTTGAAAGAATCAAAGAACCTCATTTTGTAGAAGCCCTATATTTCCCAAAATGATTTAGTCTATCCAGGTAGCTTCTTCCACCACCAAGGGCTCACTTTATCAAGATCTACTTGTCCTACTCCTTGAATCATCACAAAGGATAGTGCATACACTAGGGCAGACCCATATATAGGTAGATTTGAGGATAAATGTGCAGAATGTAGAGATGTTGAACTTCCTTATATTGGATGGGATTTGGATGGGATTTGTTCCTACATTGGTATAAGAGGAGACAAAAGGAAGTAATAGTCTCAAATGAATGGTCATATGACCTAGGAAGTCCCAAATGTCTTTCTAGATATGGATTACATTGGGGCAATTGCAAAGGCTTATGACCCTAATGTCAAGATGATTATGGTTCATAATGCAGAAGAATTGGCATCCATTAATAGATTCAACATTGCAAGTGACTTTACCCTAAATAGGGTAGCTAATAAGGCTATTAACTTTCAAAAATTCGAGGAGTCTTACAAGCATAAAAGCTTTTTCTGATACACAACTATCCTCAAACATAGACTCAATGGGTATAATGACAAGGTTGTGCCTATTCCTTAATTGAATTAGAGCCCTTTGAAGTTGAGAGATTTGAGGAGATAATTAAAACCTATTATTCACTACACCAAGTTCTAGGAGAGGATTCACTAACTACAATCCCAATTCATCTCATGTGTATATGGCCATGGACATTCAATTTTTAATGGTGAACACTAAGTTTAGTTTTTCCACCTACAAATTAGATCAAATGCATAACCAACTTATGGAGATAAAGAGTAGTGACAAGGTCATCAATTTTAGGTGGTACTCCTTGTGTCATTTGTTATTGTATGAAGAGGAAAGTAGGGAAAACCCCTACATGTTACAATGGAAAATAAATAATATTAGGATGCTAGTCCAATGTTGGACTTATGTTTGGGATAAGTATTGCCTGAATGCTAGCTACATTCTATTTAAGAATCACTTTGTGGCCAAAATCTTGACCCTGATAAGAGGACAATCGTGGAGACTTCCTGTTGACATTTTGAGTTTGTTGAGAGTAGAGGAAAGAAACACCTAATTGGGAATCAATCACAATTAGGGTGATTGGTACTTTCACACCAATTCTACTGTATTTAGAGTGTATGGATGCCTAGTTCCTTTACATATCTTCCTAAAATATGTTTCAATGGGATTTGCATATTTGGAATTCATGTGGTACCTAAATGAAATAGAGAAGTTACATCTAAAAGGACAGAAAAAGGGGTTCTTTCTACCTTCAAGTATGGTATATAATGATATCTCTACAAATAGAGAACGATTGGAGCACATTTATCCAATCCTTAAGGGTTACAAAATTCAATTAGGAAGCATTAGAAATTTTGAGCCTAATAGCTTCATACACCAAATTGGATTGTAGATAAGAAGGTCTACCTTTGTGCACCAAATGCTAATTGAAGAATATTTAATAAGAAATTATCAAACTCTTCACAAATTTCGCAATAGGAGAAACATATGGGAAATAACCTAAAATGGGAAGGAGCAAAGGAAGAACAACCCTAGCTACAAAGGAGTCTTTGTTGATGTTAATGATCATTTTGGAATGATCAATAAAAATATTAGATAAAATTGAAAGACTTGTTGGAAATGCCCTTGTAATTGAGAGTATCTATATGCTTATCAATCACCTTCTATCCAACAAATATAGAGGAAAACAAGGGCAAAAATTATAGAGTTAGATACTCAATCAAATTAGAGCTCCCCTACGCCTATTATAGAACAACAACAACCACCTCCCAAAGGAAGAAGATACAACAATAAGGATTTGTTGAATACTTTATGGCTGAAGGTGAAGAAGAAATAGAAGTGGTTGGAGAAAGGAATGTTCCTTAAGATGAGGAAGTAACCAACTAATTTTCCCACCTCCAAGAGAAGAAGAAATCTAAGAGCTAAAGGATAAAATAGATATGCATTGGGAGGTTGGAAGAGATGATATTGGGGATGTAAGGACCTTGGATTGTGCATAATTCTTAGCAGATGATAATTTTATTAAGTTTCCAAAGTTCAAGGGATAGATGATGAGAATAGAGGGAAAAGAATTTTTAGAGGAACTAGAAAGGGATAAAATGAATGTTGATCCTTCTCAGTATGAGGTGACTGCTGCTTCAACTTTAATGGAAACAAAATTTGATGTTAGGGATATTACTCCTAAAGAAGGAAGGAAAATGGTAGAATAAACTACCATTATCCTCCTCTCTGAATGGGAGATAGCCTCTGCATTGGCATTGGATTCCATTAAGAGGAAAAAAGATTATTTTTTTGCTATTGAAAAAGAAGTAGACGGGGCAATTTGTGGGTCCAATTTCAACCCCAATTTGGAAACTGAAATCTAGGCAATGGGCCCCACCACAAATAAGCCAGTTATGGTAGAGGTCACATAAGAAGTTAGAAGAAACTTGATTATAAATTTTTTAAAAGACACTTCTTCTCGGAGACCCCACCCAAAAAAAAACACTAGTAGTTCATGGTACTATGTTCATCCAAGAAACCACCAAAAACTTGTAGGATGTGCATGATAACTTATTAGAGGAGAATGAATATATCAACAAGAACATTATCGAGAAAAAATTTGAGCTCATGGAAGCTAGTGGTTAGTTTTTGGTAGGCATGCCTAGGGTGTTTATGTCTTTTTAGTCAGGTTGTGTGGTTGCTTCCCCTGTTTTTCTCTCTGTTTGGCTATTGGCTTTGGATCATTTTGTTACTATTTTGCTCGTGTTGTTTTTGGATCTAGGTTTTGGGTCCCTATAAAACCCGTTTTATCTTAATCAAAAACTTATTAGAAGAGAATGTGAAATTGAAAGATGCATACAATGAATATGTTATGAAGAATGAAATATCAACATTAGCTCTACATCCTCTCACTATTGTGGTGTATAATCCTTCTTCTCTTACTCCTTCAACAAAAATAATTGAATACAAGAATCAAGTAGTAGGAAAACTTGAATGTCTAAAGAAGAAATACAAAAGACCAAAAAGGAAAATAGGATGCAAACTTTGGCTGCACTTGAAGATGTTCTTAAACATAGAGTAAAGAAAGAAACTCATTGACTTGAAGATGCACATGCTAATTACAGAGCATTGTGTACAACTCAGTAGAATGCCAACAATGTTCCCCAATGTTCTAGACTAATGTTCTAGACTGCAATGGTTCACTGCAGATTAAGGAGCCATACATTGCCATTATTGAGCAAGATTGCCCATTTTGACCCAAATATTTCTCCAAAACTTAACCCCATGTTACATATGATAGTAATGGTGGTCGAGGAAAAAAATTATGGGCAACATATACAACAACAAATTAAATCAAATTTGAAATCTTTTGAGGATATTTAGCATAATATTGTATCAAGCATTCTTGATGCAAGAAAACAAATGAAGACCCAATCAGTGAAAGTTAGATTCTCCCCGTGCCATTCTTTAAATTGTTGATTCAGAGGAAGAAATAAATTTGGTTTTATTTATCAATGCTCAGGATTTAATTATTGTGGTAAAGTTTGGATTTAACAAGTTTACCATAGAGGCTAGATCAGTTTTAGATATTAGTTAGATCAACAACACTTGTAGAGGATACACCAAATACATACGTTCCAGTGGCCACATGAATTCTCATATATTCAGTACCAATAATCATATTGCAAGCCTACTTAGTCAGCTCCTCCACCAATATAATTCAAGTACAATCAGCAATTCTAGCATTTTAAATTGTCCATAGTTAGTGCCTATAATAGAAAGATATAGTTTGATTTCTTGCATGTCTATATAGAAAACTTTGAATCAAAATTAAAAAAATCATAATTTCTATTACATGTGTCTCCACAATGTATAAAAGAGAAGAAGTGAGTATAAAAAAAGATAAAAACAACGAAAGAAAATAAATAAATTATAAAAGGAAAAAATAAAATAATAAAGAAAAAGAAAAAGATTATTTAATAGATTCAATAATAATAAATAAATACTTATATAATGAAAATTTCAAGAAAATAAAGAACAATTTAGTACAATGTTATATGTTTATATATAGGCTAATATATTCTAATTAAATAAGAGGACAAGAGAAGTAATACAAGAAACCAAATATCAAGATGAAGATAAGTAAAGTGACTTTAGCATCTTGAAGGTAATATAAAGAAGTAGATTCTAACAATAAAATAAATAAAAGAAAGGCAAGGTGACAATGAAACTTGAGAAGTGATGAAGGTAATGAGAAGCATAAGAGATTAAAAGAAATCTAGATCGTGAAAAATAAGATAAATAAAGATATTATAAGAACTAGAGAAGAAACATTAAAAAGAAGCTCTAAAGTGGGTAAGATGAAGTGCAAATCATAATACCAAAAGGTGGAATGGGTACAAGAGGAAGCAATGGATAAGGCCAATAAAAAATCCAAAGTGAAAGGAAATAGGGGGTAAGGGTGAAGAATGAGAGGAAACTAATGAATGAGAAAACTAAAAAAGAGGGTAAGGGGAGGGACTAGGAGAGAAATATTTAAGGGAGGAGGGTTCAAAGGATTGTGCTCAAAAGGGGTTGTCGAGCTAGGTTTAGATGACACCCTTCATCTCGATTGAGGTTGGCAACATTGTTTTTTATGGTGATAGCTTCGTGGTGTTTGCATTTGAAAAAATTATCTTATTTGGTTATGACTTGTGTATTCTCAACATAGATGTAGTGTTTAGTATGGAAGGAGTGTTCTGCAAGGGAAAATTTAGTGATTTTATCATGTCTAACATTAGCACTATGATCTTTGATCCCAACACTAATGGATCTACCTGTTTCACCTATATATGGAGTGCCTCAAGAACAATAAATCTTATACACTTCAAAGTGGAGGAGAGGAGGTGTGGATCTTTGACTGTGGGAATGAGTCTTTTAGTAGTGGAGATGTTGAAGAAATATCTTATAAAATCTCTAAAATTCCTTAAATTGTTTACAACCATGAGGCCAACAAACATTAGTGTCATCAACATAAGTTTCCACCAATGATGCTTGAGGGCAAAGGATTTCAAGGACAATTCTTCAAATTATTCCATGGATAGGTTGGCTATAAGAGGAAACAAAGGGGAACACATGGCTACACCATTTGTTTGCTCATAAACAACATTCTAGAATGTGAAGAAGGTGGAATGCAGGAAAAGATCAATGAGAGATGCAATATCAGCATTGGTTTTGCATTTCACTAGTTCAATTGAGTTGGCTACATGAAATTTAGTGAATAATGATACCACATCGAGCTTACTAGGATTTCAATGGTTTTGGTTGTTTTATCTTAAATGAAATTGATGAAATGATTAGACTTTGATGAAAGAATTTGACTTTCCAATTAATAGAGATATAAGCTTGGCAAGGTAGGTAGCCAATTTATAGGTGGGAGAACTGGATGTGTCAATAATTGGTCTAAGGGGTATGCCAAGTTTGTGAATTTTGGAGGCACCATAAATAGTGGGGTAGCCTCTTTCTGAGGGAGGAGATTTCTTTTGATAGAATTGTCAAAAAGAGAATGAAATATTACAAACTTGACTTTACGAGAAATTTTAAAAATGGTGTTGCTAAGAAGGGTTCTATAACTACCACCATTTGACAAGTAGTCTAACATTTTATTAACATAGTCTTGTTTATCAAGACTGACCACTATGTTTCCTTTGTCAACTTTAATAATAAATGTAATTATTTTTTAAATTTAATAATAAATATCATTATTCTCACTAGATATTTGAAAGAAACAAACTCGTCCAAGTGGGAACATTATGCTTGGGGTTTTTTTTACATCGAAAGGCCACCGCACAATCTTGTCTAATCTCATCAGCAACAACTTCATGAAGAGATTGGATAGCCTTTTCAATTTCAACAATGAAAAATATTTTAGGGATGGAGAGAGGAGTGTAGGAAAAAACTAGGCCACATCTTAAAAACTTGAGAGCCAAAGATTTGGTCACAAGTTTGGAAAGGCTAGCAACAAGCTTAGATTCCCAATCTTTAACAAAGGTAGAGTGAGCAAAATTAGATTGTATAGGAGGATGAGAAGAGTTGTGAACGCAAAGTGGCTTTGGAAGTGGATCAGAAGAGAGACACTGAGGAGATTGTTAGGAAATTTTATATAATTGATCTCAGGATGCGAAGTTGATTCTTTTTGGACAGTATCAATAAACCATATTGTAACTTGGACAGAAAAGAATTCAGTCTTAAATCACACATTCTAAACAACATATTAAGTTTAAAAAATATCAATCAAATTCTGAATGTTAAACACTTTTAAATCTACAAATCATAATGTAGTGTGTGAGATTTAAACCACCGACTCTTCTGTCTAGATGATTATTAAAAAAAAATGCTTTCAAAGAATATTGGAGCCTAGATCGATATGCCATAAGTGTAACGTGGAAATGAACAACATTATTTTCACTCTCGCCATTGAATGGTATCGGATAAACGTTCATGGCTGTTGCTGAAACACATCTGCATATTGTAAATGTCTTATGATAAAATACAAAGAGTTTGCAGCTCCATTTGCATGGAGAATAGTTGGATTAACTTTGTGTTTAGATTTTCTTTTAATTTTTTCTAAAACGGAACCTTTCCAAGTTGACTACACATAAATCTATCCATACTACGTCAGATCAAAATCAGTAGATTTCAAACTTTTTCCTATCTAGGATAGCTACAAAATCACCAATTCAAGATGAGTGAGACATTGTGAAGTTTTGGTCGTTGAGTCCACAACGTTTGAACTATTGCACGACACCTCTAAAGATTATATTAATTTTAAGAATTTAAAACGGTTTTATATAAAAGACTTAGTGCTTTTGACGCTGAATGGATTTCAAAATGGTTAGAAATTGTAAATGAAAAGAAAAAGAAACTGAGATTTTGATTCAGACACATAATGTTTCTACAATACATATTACTGAAATCATAATACTGAACTATATGAAAAGAAAAAGAAACTGAGATTAAGAAATTGTAATTGTTTATGTGATATTCTTTATAAGATCCAAATATTTAAATAATTTAATAGAATTTAAAAAAATGCATTACGGTGTTCATTAATATTTCTTTAAATAATTTACACTGAGCATTTTTAGTTTTTAAAAAAAATTAAAAGAAAATAAAAATAAAAGGAAACAAAATAAAAAGGGTAATTGAAAGCAAAATATCAAATGTCAAATTGTATCAAATATATTTATTATTAATTGATTTTGTTGTTTTATAGAACATTATTTAAAAAAACTAAAAAATATTTTAATTAAATGAATGTATATATATTAAAGATAATTGAGTTAATTTTTTGATTATGATAAATGGGTTTTACAGGGACCCAAAACCCAAAGTCAAAGAGAAATACAAAAAACAAACAATTGCTATCCAGTCCAGAACCAATGACAAAACAACCACAGAAATAGGGGCCAAGGCCACAGAGCAAAATAATCATAACAGAAATAGAGAAACCTAAATCACACTAAACCAGAGATTGCATTAGCTCTAAATTATTTTGAATCATACACTTGTTGATTTCCTTGAGCTCATCCATGATGAACCTGGAGGTACTCTTCTATTGGTTCCTTCTTCTTGTCCTCGTATAGGTGTCGGTAGTGGTCTAAGGTCCTGCACCATGCAAGTTCGGCTCCTGGATTTTCTTCTTTTGTTTGGTGTCTAAGGGTGGGATATTGGTGGTGGACTAAGCTCTTTGATCCATAATAATCGCATTGACCTTTTTAAGACCCCGAGCATTGTTATTCATGGCTTCCCTGCTAATATCAACCAGATTCTTCAGGTTGCCCTTAATCTCTTCCAATCTTATTTCCAATTGACCAATCCTTGATTCATGATCTTCAAATGTTCTGTAAGTTTTTGTGTCATTCAAAGAAGTTTGTCATTTTTTCTTGGCATGGGCATCTTAGTAAAAGTATTAATGATGCTCTTAATTCCATCTTTCAACATATTAATCTCCTTACTAACCCAAAGAGTGAAATTTTATTATCTTTTGATAGAGCTATTAAGGAGAAATTCAAAATCAGTGTCTTTTTGGGTATCTCCTTGTTCCCCCTGTTCAACGTTAATGGGGATGTCCAGCTTAATTTACTTCTCTTTTCTGTTGGCTTCCCTAGTTTTTTTCAATTTCGGACTTCTTTGTATTTGATGTGCCAGAACCCTGTAAATTGGGGTTAGGGGTTTTATAATTACTAGCATCCCATCTAGGATGTTTGTTTCTTTTGCTACTACTAGTTCTAGGTGTAATATTTTGTTGGGGGCACTCCTAAGAAGGATAGTTTTCTAGATCATTTGAGACATTAAGGTCCTACCAATCTATTGCCATACCAGACTCTTCTTCATCCATCTTTGTATCAGACACATATTGTACATCAGGGTTGGTTGGAGAATTGGGCATTTTAACAGTTCAGGAGGGTTTAACCCCATGATCCTTAGCATATTCCATGATGAACAAGATTAACCCCTCATGCAAAACAAGGTTGTTACTACTTTTGGCATGATTCGCTAGGCTATTTTCAAGAGAAAAGAATAGATACAAAGGCAAAATAATTCTTCTGTTATATGCCTAAAATGATTTAATATCAAAAAGTGGTAAGAGAAAATACTGGCATAGCAGTCATTAGGAATAATGTACCTCATAATCAGTTTGGCCATCTTTGCCCAACGTGATTGCAGGTCCTTCCTGTTATAGTCATCGTCCTTCATCTTTCACACCCTTTTTCTCTCACTTTATTTGTTAAAGAAAATCGCAATCGCTTCTTCTATCGCCTTCCTCTCTTTGTAAAACTTCTTTCCTTCCACCTGCAAACCAGTTATCTCCACATTGAAGGTTTCATCAATTCTAAAGTCTGCTCCAAAAGTTGTGAGGATGCCTTTTGCCCAACCATTCACAAAATCCTCTGTCACTCTTGGGTCATTGCCATGAAGCCTCTCGAGATACGGGACAAGGCCTCCATCAATAATCTTCATCCATAGCTCATTGTTATTTTCTCATTTCTTGTAGGAAGTAGGATCCATTCTATTTTTTTCACCTCTCATAAGCAATTTACCTCTGCAACAATGGATGATGGTACCAAACCCAAACTAGGCAATGCAAAACCAAATATAAAAGAAGGCTCTAGAAACCCTGGTTTTTAATTTTGAACTCAAATCCCACGAAAGATCATTACTCATTTGGAAGTCTAACATCATTAATGTGATCTAAGAATGGCCAATGCACTCAACGTCTTTTCTAGTCAATTCACACAATTGTATTGAGAAATTTTCCTTTCCCGTCCACCACCGTATGTCCACATAATCCACACCAATGTTCGCCAAGTGGTCCATTGGCATGTTACCTTCCCGATAAATGTGGGAAATTTTGAAATCATCTAATTTTGGAATCATTATGTGGGACTCCTAAATTAAATGCTTGATGGTCCAACTGGGCTCAGTGTGTTTACTCACAGCTGATTATATTTAGAGAATCACTCTCAAGCTAGACTTTTTTGAACCCTTCTTTGATAGCCATGTGTAACCCAATGTAAGAAGCTTTAGCATTAGCGTAGTGGTTTGTTTAGGTGCCTAGTGGGAGTGCCACCACCGAAACAAGCCTACCATTGTGGTCATGAGCAACCCCCCATAACCAGCCAACCCAGGATTACCTTTAGCCGCCCCATCGATAATTGAGTTAATTTTATATAAATTGGACTTATAAATTGATACTTTCAAATAATTGAGTGTTTTTTAAAATTAAATGAAGGATGGGCTACTTATTCTTTTGAGTAATGTTGAAAAATAAATAAATATTTCATAGAATTTGTTAATGTTATTGTAGAAAATATTAATGCTCTTAAATTTAACATTGTTTGGGAACTATAATATTTACAAAATTTAATTTAAAAAAATCTTTATATTATGTAACATATTTGGGTTTGGTAAGATTAAGAGATAATCATTTTAATTATTTGGAGGAAGTAAAGGGGATTAGACTATAATTGTAGGGTAAAAGTACAAACTTGTGTCACTTTTATAAAGAAAATGGGCAACGCATAAAAAAAAATCAACTTCAACCATATAATAGTGGCATTTATGTTGTCCAAGGGGCTGAGCTTAATTGGTTAAAACACTGGGTTCTCACTGTAGAGACCCAAGTTCAATTCCCAATAGGGACATCTAAAATAAATTCTAAGATGTGACTCTTGGCCTTCTATAAAAATGGGGAAGGTCTAGGGTCGATTTAATCAAACATAATAATAATGATAATAATTCAAAAATATTGCGGCTTCGGCCAATTATCGATCAAAAATTTGATAGTTTTTATTGGACCCTCCCCTTTTGTAATAGTTCATCATTGTTAAATAGCCAATTATGCCCTTTTGGAGAGAATCTCTCCTCTCCTGCACCATATTTTTTGTAAAATGTTATAATAAGGTTTAATATTTTTTTATCTAGTTTTTAATTAGTCTCTTTTATAATTTCAACAACCTACATACATTATTTTTTTTAAACAAGCTATTAAAAATAATCAAAACAGAAAAAAAATTACATTTATAGATTAGTAACTCCAAGATCTACAAAAGGGTACGTTTAGTTCTTTGAAAAAACTCATTTTGACTAAAGAAAAGATTAATGGAAGTGAAAAGTTTCAAAAAAGAATTAAAAAATGATGAGGTGGTTGCCAAGTAGGTTGCCACATAGATATTCATGGACAAAATGCTTTCAACTGAAAGGGTTTCGATCGAAATCCTTTCAGCCAAAACTATATAAGAAAAAATTTCACCAGCCAAAACTCCACAAAGAAAAAATTTTGAATTTAGGTTTTGGTCAAAACCCTTTTAGTTGAAACCTTTTGGGCCTTATATAAGTTCTATGGTTTTGACTAAAAGGCTTTTGGTTAGAACCTTTCCGACCTAAAGGGTCCCAACTAGAATCTTTTAGTTACCCTAAAATGTGATAGGAGTCTATTCTTTTACCCTTTAGGAATCTTTTAGTTACCCTAAAAAAAAAAATTAAAAATATTTGAATATATTTTCTTTAATATAATGTAAATACTATAATTTAGGTGCTGATAAAACGTTGAAATTGAAGTTACATGACGCGTCACACTTTATATAGTAAATTTTACCTTGTTTTCTTCATTTTTTGTGTATATTTATAACTTGAAACTTTAGTGCAAAATATATTTTTGACTATTTTTTATGTATATATTTTTTAATAAATTTAAAAAGTTATGTGTACTAAAATATAACTCTTTCCATTTGGCATCTTCTTTTTTCTTAATTATTTATCCAAATTAAAAAAAGATTTATATCATCTTGACATAGACTCTTTTCTCTAGTATTTTTTTTTAATTTTCAAATAAATTTTAGTATTTTTCTTTTATAAGATAATCAACCTTATATTTTATTGTTAATGGCCTACTTTCAATAAAAATAAAATATTAAATATTAAACTAATTAAAATATTAAAAAATATAGATTTTAGAAAATTCACTTATAGATCTATAAAAGGGTTTTTTTATACTTCAAAAAAAATATTATTTATAAAAGTAGGAGTTGTTGAAACATCGAATTTTTCAAAAAATATTTTTTTTTTGTAATTAGACCCAAAGTAGTGTAATATATACATTTAGTAGACATTTCCAATTGGAAAATTTGTGGCCCAAATATAAGATAGCTATAATGAATCTCTATAGACCATATTCTTGACTAAAATTAATTTTTAGTTAGCATTATTTAAATTCACTTGTGCTGATAAGTTGGTCTAAAACGTGACACAATTTTGTATTTTTACCCAATGATAATATTTTGTGTTTGAATTGTAGGTTTTCATTTTTAACTATTTTATTTTTTCATAATGATTGACCTCATTGATTTTTTGCATTTTAGATTAGTTAGAGCACAAAATAATCAGGTAATACTTATTGAAACCTTTCTTTTAATATCTATTTTAAATATGTGTTTTTTTATTCTTAATTTATTTCTTTTTTTCAATGTTATACAATATAAAATCATCATTTCTATTATTATAACACTTAAATTTGTTTATATAACATATCCAAAGTCATATTATATAAAAATTCTACAATTATCTTAAAGATTTTTATTTTTTCAATTTTATTTGATATTTGTTTAAATTGTGTAAGATGATAAATATGTCCTATATTTATAAATATTAAAATTTATGTTAGTAGTAGTAATACTAAATCTTTATCTAACTACTCAAAAAAACCAATCTATCTAATTGTGATCTTTTGAATATATTGAATAGTTTAAATATAATGAAATTATAGGTACAAATATTTAGGCCATATTTTTATTTGAGGTTTAAAATTTTAATTTCAAGGCTCATCCATACCTTTGATTGAAACCACTCTACATAGTTTTCAAAATGTCTCCCATCAATTGTTGGAGCATTCTTCTATATTTAATCAACCATTTTTTTATTCTTATAGAAAACACTCAACTCCTCTATATGAAGGGGAGCATTGTAAGAAAGTTGGAAATGATATCTACATAACCAACTATAAAGGTTTTTATTTATATCTCATTTTTTAGAAACATGAGGCCTAAACTAAGTTTATTTTAGTTTTACTTCATTTTTATTTATATAATTTGGAAAGCCTTATGATACGTAGATCTAGACTAATTACTTCTTGTATAGAGCTTAAAACAAAGGCATGAGGACCAATGATTCTATTTTTTACTATTTGTGTTATGTTACTCTAATTAAGCCAATCACATAATTTAGAAAATATGCCAAAATTGATATTATCTTGGAAAAATGCAAAACTATAATGCCTTTTTAAATTTTGTGTAGTGATTCTATCATAGGGCCTACCTAATGACAAGATAAATCTTCGTCATAGTACACAAATATTTGTTAAGTAGATCGTTCAAACAAGTGGCTAGTCTAATAGGTGAAATAAAGTATTTGGATCAATATTGTTCAAACATTATTAGTGTTCATTATTTTTATGCATCAAAATTTATAAGGTTTGAAAGGAAAGTTTCAAAACATATATGAACCAGAGTAATAAAGGAAATATGCTACATTAAAGGTAATTTTTTTCAGATTGTATAGAAGGTATATTGAGGGATGAGTCTAACACCTAGCATGAGTTTTCCAACTCTTAGAGACTTACATGCAACATCTCATAGATAGAGTTTAAATAGAGATCAAATTATAGATTGGAAGAAATGGAGGAAAGAGATATTTCTTCATCCCAAGATATTTTTTTTATTTAGGGATGATTCATTGCATGAGAACAACATTTTTTATCCATGTTCCTTCAAGGAGAAGGGGGATAAGAATTTTCTTGTGGATGCACTTGATGTATATAAATCATTTGAGGTTTTTTTGTATAGTGGAGGGGGGATATTAACACACATGGAGGATATACACACTCTTAGAGGAGATTTGTTCTTTTATTATAGTACGAAGGAGGGAATTTGACACACTTGAACAAGATCTGGTATTTTGAAAGAAATTTGTTCTCTTATTATGTAAGGAGGATGGAGACACTTTATGCTCTCTCATGATGTGTATAGCTTTGTAGGTTTTAAAATTAATAAGTCCAACAATGGAGTAAATCTAGTCTTTCTTGGGTGAGTGATGAGAATTGGTGAAGTTGTCTCATCAAAGTCTCTAGAAGGGTTACATTCACCTCTTGCAATATTGCATTCATAACTAATACATCCCTTTTTCTCCATTCTAACACTATCATGAAGTGAAACAAAAAATTAAAATAAGCTAAAAGAAATAAATAGAAATGACTTATATTTGAGATGATGGTCCCTTCCACTATTTGCACAAAAATAAACCCACTAGGATGGTGCTCTATCCATAACAGAGTCAATTTCTAATAATCCCCTCATAACAACACAAATTAAAAGTTAGTGACCATTGCACCATTACTTCTTTACAATAATGAGGCCACTTATGACACAATGATAACATTATTTTAGATTATTTTTGCAACACAATATATATTTAGAATTTAACTGAAAGTAAGATTTAGCATGCTCCTTGAACATGATCTATCAACCAAATACTTTTTACAACAAATATGCAACAAAAATCATTATAATCATTGATTATTTTGATTCAAAAGAAAACTATATACATTGATGCAATGATTTTATTTATCCACAATAAACTGACTTGTTTTCCATATCAAAATTAAATTATATACAACATTTGAAATTAAAACTTAAAGAATCACCTAAAACCTAGTAGATCTACTTTGTACAAGTAATTACACTATACATTAACTAGATAATGGAATGCCTAAAGATGAAGAAGAAGAATACAAAAAAATAAAAGAACTAAAATAAATTTGTGGTTAACACTGGCTCCTTCATCTTCAAGTTGATTTTGAGCAACTAGAAAACTCCCCTTCTTCCAAAGTTATAAAACCTATAATTTGAACATTTATCAGCTTCACACCAATCTACCCTTTCCTATGCACTCTCTCTATTACTTGCAACTAAAGTTTGTCCTTTATTTCCACCTTGTTTAAAACAATTTTCCTTTTGTTGTGATTTATGTTCTTGTGAATACATTTCTACCTAGGTTATAAAACACACTCCTTGTTGCAATTTACCTTTCTTGCTGAAAGAAAACACTCTAGGGTAAAACCCATCTAATTTGTCATCTAAAAATATTTTCTCTTTTCATATATTTCTTTATTTTTATTTTAGTTTTATCTCTCATAATATTTTCAATAGAAATCTAGATATAGTTATTTTTAGTGCAACTAATAAGTGAAGCAGATGGGGAGCACTCCTATGAACTATCCACTATATAATGTCGTGGGAGGGCATCTTTCGACCATGTTGCATGGTTTTTCTTAGAGGTGAGGCAATCAATAGCCACGTGTTATAGAAAATGCATTGTCATCATCAAAGGGAAAACCTTTATAATAATGTATGAGATGAACTCTCCTTAGACATTTTGAATGTAATATTCATAGGAATATTTTTCAAAGTGTATATCTAATAGAATTTTTGCAAGGGTTGTGTCCATGCAATCAATAGTGGTTGGGTTAATCCCAAGAAGTTGCTAAGAGTATTTCCAATAGCCTCAAACTGAAACACAAGGTTTGGAAGACAAATCCACATAGATTTAATTTTGAAAGTTTCTATCAAAATATTGAAATCAGGATGCCATCATTTAATATGAGGATAAATTGGTCCCAAATTTATCTTTTTCTAGATAAAATAACATTACCACCACTTACAAAAACAAAAACAACATTGAATTATCCTTGAGCATGTCTAGATAAATTTTTAGGTTACCTTTTATGAGTGGTTGCCAAACATCTATAATCCACTGGTGAAGAGCAGCTTGAAGAGAAGACTTTAAACAATTAAATCTACCAATTAAACCATGCATGCATAAAAAGGCTTCTAACACTTTATTTTTAATGCCCTCATGAAAAGAAGAAAAAAAGAGGATTGGAGTCGTTGTTTACCCCTCTTTTTAGAAGATATGAAGTGGACTTACTATAGCGGGGGGCTGGATTTTCCAACATGCAAAGAAAATGGAGACTATTAAGGTGTAGGAAGGGAAACCAAAGTAGAATCCTGTGCCACAAGCTTTGAACCTGGAGACAAGTTTTCAGGTAATGGATTGGGTCATAAGATATGGTGTCCCAAATCAAAATTAGAGCACAATTTTCCCTTTGGAGTGTACAAGTCAAGCATCTCATGGATAGAGCATCCCATGCTCACTGTATTATTGAAAAAAATGGAAGTGATGAATCTTTTATTCAG
Organism: Cryptomeria japonica; assembly: GCF_030272615.1. Classification (NCBI taxonomy): domain Eukaryota; kingdom Viridiplantae; phylum Streptophyta; class Pinopsida; order Cupressales; family Cupressaceae; genus Cryptomeria; species Cryptomeria japonica. The sequence goes on along the minus strand of NC_081406.1, from coordinate 164,531,765 downwards.
GGGGTAGATTCAATATTAAGATGGGTGAAAGGCTTCCTAGATGCCTTGAGCATAGAGTGATTTGTTATTTTTTTATTATGACAATTGAACTATGATAAAAATTAATGTCTAATCTCGAACAAAGATGAAAACTACTAAATATATAAAAACTACTCATGTTTTGTTGGTAACAGATTTTTTTCCCTCCAAAATATGGCAATATTGACTCCTAGCCCTAGAAAAGGGAACAAACTATTAACAACATATTTCTGGCGACTTTGCTGAGAAATGAAAGTTGGTGATTCTATTTGATTGAATACCCCAAGAAAATGGCCCAGTTCTTGACTCGCGCAGGAAACCAATTCAAATCTAAACTACGCCAACAATTGAGGAAATTTTGGATGGAGATGATGAGATTCTTCTTTCTTATTGGGATGTTTTTAAAGAGAGTATATCCAAGGCCGAAAGAATGAAATTATGTCCGTCTAAAGAGTACAAATTTGCTTTGCTATTGAGAGGTTTGTGTTAGATATATTTTCATCTAAAGGGTATTGAAAGAAAGATTCATCAACCACACGCTCCGATGAAGAAACTAGAATTGTTAAAAGAAGACAAAAGATTGGTGTCTTTCAATTTCTCCGTTCTTGGTGAGAAGAACAATATGCAGGCATTAGTAGAACCATCCATGTTACAGGCCCCAAATCAAAGACACAATGAAGTTTCATACCAATTCAAAAATGAAGAACCTAAGATGGAGATAGAAGTGCCCACTTGTCACTCCGACGGTGTGAGAAGAGGTATGACTGTGCCATTGTTTGAAACCTTTGATAAAGACAAGATTTTGAAAAAGAGGAAATATCAGAAAAAGAGATACATGCATGTAAAAGTGATCAAGTTGAAGGGGTAAATAACTCATCTTTCAAATCTTCTTGTTTTCTTCATGAAAAGTTTATTTATGCAAAAATTGAAGATATGGTTCTTGTTAAATTTGACCACATGATGGTGGAAAGTAGCATTTCAAAGCTACAATCACCAAATAAATGCCTTAAAATTGATTCACCTCATAACCCACCAAAGGAAATTTTGGTTTTAGAGAATGAAATCACACCAGCAAGCAATTTGTAGGAAAATTGGGAACTTAGAGGACAAATGGTTAGGTCAAATTTAATGCACTATATCTACCAACTCATTCTTATGAAAACAGGTAAAAATTAGGGATAATCCTTTCTTTGAAATCCTTCATTATTGTGAAAATAGTACGCTCAATTTTGATGAATTTGAAATTCTGGAAGTCAATGAGCATAGAAGTAAATATGAGATTAGATGTGATGCTTCATGTAAAAAGGGAATTGTAGTTTCAACAAAAGGAAAATTGTTAGGTGTAAGTATTGATAGAAAGATTGGTGAATAGATTGTTGAAGCTAAGAATGTAAATCCTAGTCTTGGTATGGATGCCACACATGAAGTCTTTAGTAAAGAATATTTTGATTTAGTGGGTTTTGATGAAGAATGGTTATTTGGGTATTGATTATGCACTTAAAACAACTCTGCAATTCAGTGATTGGAGGTCTGGTATTGCAATGATCATAAAAGAACATTTTTCTTCAGTCATATCATATGGCTACAATCCTCTTTTACGCAGTGGGTCATATTTCTCCCAACCTGCTAATGGTTTTGCTTGATTCATGTGGGGCTTACTTGAGGTAAGGGGCTCATACCCCTATACATATTTGTAAGTAGTCTTTGGTGTGCTATAATATTAGTTAGTTTTGGCATGCTCATTTTTGGTTGTGCCCAGACACCCCTCCACCCATCTATAGAAGCAGTGCCCTTTCCTCCTACATTTTCTGACTCTGTATCCTAATGGATAAGGTACATATCTTGTTTGAAACTCTAAGTTCCTTGTTGCGTCCTTCTAGTCCTTGTCCCTAGACAGAGATAGTTGTTACCCCACATTTATTTTCCAAAAAAAAATATATCTGCCCTTATTAAATAATAGTTTTCCCCTCTATCTCTCACACCTTATCGACCAAACCCTAGCATATCGGAACTATGTCTCAAAGTTATCGAGTTCTATTTTCACCCAATATCATGATCCCAAACAAGAATCAACATTTATCAGGAAATAACCAGAAGACCACACAATTATCACTTCCTATTTCATGCTAATACCCAATGCTCTCTTATAGGTCAATATCAGAGTATCGAAGGTTTCCAATTTTCTTTCTGTTGGTTTACAGGTCAACCCACGGCCATACAATGCACAATTTTCAAGAAATGAATCAAGTGAAGATTTTCAAGTACCATCATTAATGGAAGATTCAACGGCTAAAGGAACATAAAGGTGGCACCACAAATCTCAATATTTGATATCATCACCTTTTGCAAGTGGAATTTAATGCACCACCCTTAGAAACTAATCAAGCAATGCATGCTATCTTGAGTTTTCTTTACTAGAATGGTTTTGCCTCATAATAACTAGTTGTTGGTTGTTAATCTTGATCTAAATTGGCCAGAGTGTGAACAAGCAAATATTATCCAAGCACTGCATTCTCTTGCATGTAAACAATGAACTAATTTTTCAGAATATAAAAAGGTTATCATCCTATTAGGAAAAATTGCTAGGCAAGCCAAAAATCACAAAGAGCATCTCCAAGAAGAGATAATTGAAGGAACAATCCCTGGTAACTAATTTTTCATACAATAAAGAAGACGGTTCTTAAAGGAAAAGGTCCCATGATACAACCAGATGTTGAGCATATGCAAGATGATGTCCTCTTTGACTTAACTGACCTCACCTAGGAACTCATAGAAGATGAAGATGAGTTTTCAATAGTCCTCTAGGTACTTATTGAAAAAGAAACAAAAGCTGAGATGATTAACAATCAAATTGTTGGTCAAAACCTGGTGACCGATGAAGAATTATGAAGTTGGAAGTTGTTTATAGTATGGGATTTTAGTGTTAATAATGTGACTTTCTAGTCATTTTTGTTTTATTTAAAACCATGTTAAAACTGTCATTTTCAAGACCATTACTCTGGAAGGAGCACAGGGGCTTCATTTAGTGAGCATGGTTTATAGCACATGCATTCATGGCACACTAAAGAACCACCTTATTTTAAAAAACTATTGCCCTAAACTCCTTTTTTGTCACCCCCTCCCAATACACAACCCGAATTAAAAGCCCCCTTATTTTCACCAAATATTGTATTTTTTCATAGCCAAAATTAAAAACCCCCCTATTTTCACTGATAGGAAATATATTGCACCCTCATTTTGGAGATATTAAACCACCAATATGAATGCACATGATATAATATTGCCTAGCTAGTGAAGCCCTCATGGGAAGGAATCGTTTCTTGGAAATGGTAAAAGGGGGTTTTTAGATATAAAAAGAGATAGAAAGTAGGTTAAAGATAGGGGGAAAATTTGGAAAAACAGACTTTGTGTTTTTTCTGAAAGACAAGTAGAATATGGATGTGATCTTACTGTTCTGAGTATGGGAATTTATGAATAGTTTATCTAATATGATTAGACTTTGTGCTACTATAGATAAATCTGCATTCTTCATATGTGGATGCTTTGTGTTCAAAGTTTCTATATGATGAATTATTAAAAGACTTTCCCCCCTACTATTCATGGTTATATGATTTTCATCTTTGAATGAGGATTGTGTAACAGTGATTAGTTGATAGCTGGCTAGAAAATTTATTTCTTTATTTCCATAATTATTTTCTTTCCCTTTAAGACTTTTTGGTTAAAAGTCTCGCTTTTCCTTCTTTTTGATTAAAAGCATACCTAAAAAAACCCCAAATTGATATCATAAGTGTTAGTGTAGGTTTTTTATTTTCCTTATGTTAGGGGGTATTTATTTTTTCCTACACATATATTATTTAAGCTTGCTTAGGTTAATAGGAGTGGTTTATATGAGGACACGTGGCGAAATACTTCAGCTACATGTGTAACTCTCCACCTCACATGGGTAGTTGAGTTACACACCCTCTTTTGGCTTGTTGTGCCACCTCTCATAACCACTATTTTGTCATTTCCTAAGTGGGTTATGGGGTAGTTGGGTTTCACACCCTCTTTTGGCCTTATGTGCCAACTTTCTCAACTCCTTTTGTCTTCATGTAAGGAGGTTATGCCACATGTTTTGGCATTTACCAAGAAGGTAAAACCTCCCACTTTTTATGGGGAATAGGAGTTAATGCACCCCTTGGATGTATATGCTTATATTTTTCTATATAATAAGCACTATACTCTCACCTTCACTAGTCAAGTAAGTGAAGTGATAGCTCGATGAAAGTCTTCTCCAAATTCTCTTCTTTGTCTCTATTTCTCTCTCATATCGAAATTATCTTCATTCAGCTATTTTGATCTTTGATCATCTATTGCATGAGGAGTTGCATGTGATCTACGACCGACATCAAATCTTGGCTCGGTTCTCCCTTCTCGCAGAATCTCACATGGTATCAGAGCTTATTGTCTGGTATAGCTCATTGCTTTTTTTTAATTTATTTGAGGGATTTGAGACTTTTATATAGCTAATATTTTCCTTAAAAACTAAGTGTGTTCTTCTCCTGCATTCTTGTGTGATCTGGAGAATCAGAACAATTTAAAGGAAAATAGCTTCTAGTTAAATCTAGTTTACATGTATGTGTTCTTTTAAGATCTTGGTGATTGCAGCTTTGTGGTAATATTGGAAGCTTAATAAGAATTTTCAGAGTGTCCATAAGGCTTGACAAAGTCAAAAGTGACTTTTACTTCACCAAAATCAAAGGTTGGAGGACACAGTAAAAAATCAGAGTGAATTATTTTTACTTCGGCTATTTTCATTTTGGCTTTAGTGTTCCAACTTTTGTTCACTTTCAAAAAAAATGATTTCTGGGTTTTCTTCCCAGCATCGAAAAACTTTTGGGTTTTGAATTGTATTTCCAGAAAATTAATAAATTTTGCATAAATCAATCTTGAATAGGGCCTGAGCCGTTTTTCTATCAGGGAAATTCGACAACATTTCTTAATAGTTGCACAACTTTGCAAACAAATACTTGACAGAAAGCTGGAAATGAGAACTCTCCATTATTACAGGTCTAATTGAAATTTTTTTCCTTTTTCTATCAGATATTAAAGGTTGTATCAGCTACTTCTTTTTTCTCTTCAACTAGTCATATCTTTCTCCTCACAACTCTGTTTTTCAAAAACTAATAGTTATTGGAAAGGTATTGAGATAAATTAAGCAATTATAAGGCTAATTTGTTTCAAATCTTGTCTCAAATTATTTGTATTTAAAATCTCTATTGGTTTCTTAAAAGAATTGCAATCTGATAAAAAGCCTTGTAAATGCACTAATTATAAAGTGCCAACCTTGTAATATTTGGGGGGGGGGGGGGGGTGATTTATAAGACTAGTGAAAAGGGGGGGTGTCTCTTGTGCCTTCTTTCTTGCACTTTTCTTGATTCTTTGCAATCTTCTTTTCTACTATCATGGATGCATCTATAGTTCCACTTTTAACACCATATAATTATTTTGAATGGAAATCTAAGATGATAATATATCTGAAAAGACATGGATATTATCGTGTTACTATGGGACTTGAAATTGAACCTCAAGATGCTGCAAAAAAGATTAAATGGTTTAATAAATGTGTTGAAGCTTTTGGTACTTTATGTATGTCAGTCTCTCTAGACCTTCTTTTTCACATTGAATCTGTCACTACACCAAATGCAGTGTGGACCACTTTGGAAAACCTCTTTGGTAAGCAGGATGAGCTAAGAGGTCATCAGTTAGAGAATGAACTCATAGGGTTGAATACAACCAATTTTGATACTATACAAGACTTCTTCACTAAACTTAAGTCTATAAGATTGCAATTAGTACGATGTGGAACTAAGAAAGATGATAAGCAACTGATCTTGAGTATTCTTTCTAAGCTTGGTCCTAACTAATCGGTGTTTGTTTCTACATTCTATGCTACAAAATGTGCTCTAGGTACCACATTCAAAATGCCTTCTTTGGATGAATTTGCTGCAGAACTCACTAGGGAGCAAGACAAATTGGTTCAAATGGGTACAATAAAACCCTTTAAGTCACATGCCTTAGTTGTAAATCAAGGCAAAAAAGAACAAAAAGGGTCTAGTAAGAAAGATAAGAAACAAAAGAACCAAGGAGAGAAGAAAAAATATCAGAAATCTGCTACTTCAAAAGTAGATAATTAGACCTCTTCATCAAGAGGTAAACAACCTAAGAAGGAGAAGGTCAAGTGTTCTTATTGTAAGAGGCCTGGTCATGATGAACATAAGTGTTTAAAGAAACAAATTGATCACCTTTCAAATCTTCTTGAAAAGAATAATATCAAGGTGCCTGATTCAGTCAAATAGAGTTCATCAAATGCATCTTCTAAGGATACAGATAAGAGTAAAGGGAAAGGAAAGGGTAAGGCCCTAGTTGTTGTTGCTTCACAACCTAATTCTTGGATAATTGACTCAGGTGCTTTGCACCACATGGCTTCTTCAAAAGATGATTTCACCTCTTTAGAGCCATGTTCTTTGCCTTCCATACTAATGGGTGATGACACTCCTATTGAAGTGCATGGGAGAGGGTCTGTTGATGTGGGCGAAGGAACATTTAAGGATGTCCTTTGTGTTCCATCTTTATCAACTAATCTCCTATCTATTTATTAGATCACTCACACTGGTTCTAGCAAGCGAGTTGAGTTCACACCAGATACAGTGGTAATCAGTGAAATGCATAATGGGTTTACTATTGCTGTGGGAAAAGCAGATCATCAATCCAGATTATATCACTTTTCTCACTTTGTTCCTGACTCTTCTTCAACAGTTTTACTCACGCATGCAGATGAGATTAGTTGTTTGTGGCATCAACAATTTGGCCACTTGAACTATCGTTACTTGCAACAACTCAGTAAATAGGACATGGTTTCAAGGTTGCCTTCTATTCGATTTTCTGATGGAGTTTACTAGGGATGTATTCTTGGTAAGCATCCTGAGGAGAAGTATGATAAAGGAAAAGCATGGAGAGCTCCATAGCTATTGGAGTTGGTACATAGTGACTTGGCAGGACCATTTCCACAACCATCTCTCAACAGGGCTAGATATGTCTTAACATTTATTGATGAATTTTCCAGATTTACATGGGTTTACTTTCTCAAACAAAAGTCTGAGGTATTTGAGAATTTTCTAGATTTCAAAGTTTTTGCAAAGAAACAATCTGGGAAGTTCATCAAGATTCTGCGTACAGATAATGGGGGTGAATATGTTAATAATTAGTTTGAACAATTTTGTGCTTCAGAAGGTATCAACATGCAGCACATAGTTCCATACAACCCTCAACAAAATGGTGTCGCAGAACAGAAGAATAGGTTCTTGAAGGAGATGGCAAATTGTATGATTCACTCCAAGTCTTCGGCACCTAGTATTGGGCAGAGGCCATCAATTGTGCATGTTACATCCAGAACTGAGTTCCTCATAAAGCTGTGAAGGGGGTAACTCCTTTTCAAGCTTGGACCAGTCCGAAACCTATAGTTAAGCATTTCAGAGTGTTTGGTTCTCTTGCATGGGCACACATTCCAACAGAGAAATGCAAGGCTATGGTTCCGCAGAGCAAGCCTTGCATATTTGTTGGGTATCCAGAAGATGTCAAAGGGTATAGACTTCTCCACTCCTCTACACGAGTTGTTCATTGAGAGGAGTGTTTGTTTTGAGGAGATTTCTTCTATTTCTTCTCATACCACTTCTCCATCCACTATCACATTGGAGACATTGCATGATGATGACAGTTCTTCTGAGGATCTTAATCCTCCTAATCCTATTGAGGAGTCTTCTTCCTCCACTTTAGATGGTGACAGTGATGGTGAGGATTCACATTCTTCTCATAGTCATCCTTCAAAGGTTGATGATTCTCCCCCAGACTCTCCAGTTTCAGTGGCTCTTTGGGCTTGACAAACTTTTGAGTCAGCAGGAGATTGGCTTGGTGATCCATCAGATTCTAGAAGAACTAGGTCAAAATTTCACCAAGCTCCACATCTCTTCATTGCTTCAGCTTCTGATCCACAGTCTTTTCGAGAAGCTACAGGTGTTCCCGAATGGGATTATGCAATGCAAGAAGAGTTTAATTCCTTGGAAAGGAATCACACATGGGATTTAGTTCCTCTTCCTAAGCGAAGGAAACTTGTTCGATGCAAGTGGATCTATCGAACAAAATTTGCAGCAGATGGGTCGGTTGATAAGTATAAGGCTCGCTTGGTAGCAAAAGGCTTTTCCCAAGTTCTAGGGGTTGATTACTCTAAGACTTTTGCTCTAGTTGCTAAGATGAATTCCATCCGGTTGTCCTTGCTATTGCTGCAACCCATCGTTGGGAAGTTCATCAGATGAATGTTAAGAGTACATTTCTTCATGGTGACCTTCAGGAGGAAATCTACATGGAGCAGCCACAAGGGTTTGTTCAAGATCCTTCACTTGTGTGTCAACTTCGAAAGTCTCTCTATGGACTCAAACAAGCTCCTCGAGCTTGGTATGCCAAGATGGACTTCTTCCTTCTGATAGTTGGTTTTACTCGATGCCATTCTGATCCAAACATCTACATTCTGCACCAAGATGATACTCTCACATTTCTAGTTCTCTATGTTGATGACTTGTTGATCACAGGGAGTCACTCATCCACCATCAAGGTAGTGAAAACTACTCTACATGATAGATTTCTGATGTCAGACTTGGGTCTTCTACATTACTTCTTAGGAACTGAGATTACTCAATCTTCTTCAGGCATCTTTCTTGGACAACCCAAGTATGCACTCGATATGCTTTCTAGATTTCACATGGCTAATTGTAAGCCTGCACCTACTCCTTTTTTGTCTGGGGTCAAACTTGAGGCTAAGTGCTCTTCACCCTTGGTTGATAGCACTTTATATCGAAAAATTGTTGGGAGCCTCATCTACTTGACTCATACGAGACCTGATATTTCATATGCGGTGGGCATGGTCTCTAGATTCATGCATGAGCCACATGAGTTGCATTGGAAAGCAGCTAAGCGGATTCTCCACTACATTCAGGGTACTCACAATTATGGAATTCAGTATGCAGCAGGCATGGATATTGACTTGGTGGGATATACGGATTCAGATTGGGTGGGTGATTCTCAAGATCAAAAGTCCACTTTAGGGTATTGCTTCTCACTTGGTTCTGGTCCAGCTTGTTGGTCGAGTAAGAAGCAGTCTGCAATTTCTCTTTCATCAAAAAAGGCTAAGTATCGAGGGGCAGTTAATGCCACCACTAAGGCTATTTGGCTTCAGAATATTCTCACTGAGTTTGGTATTCCAGTTAGGAAGCTTACTATCATCTTTTGTGATAATCAAAGTGCTATATAGATCTCAAGAAATCCAGTTCATCACCAGAGGATGAAACACATTGAGATACATATGCACTATATTCAGGAGCTCATTCAAGAAGGCATCATTGATCTTAAGTATTGTTCTACAATGGAGCAAACTGCGAACATCTTCACCAAACCCTTCACCGAAAGCAAGTTCCTTCATTTGCAATCTCTGCTTGGGATACGACAGTTGTCTACTTTAGGAGGGAATTCTTAGTCTTCCTTTCTTTCTCTCCTTATTTAGGGGGGAGCTATTCCTCTTATGGGGGGCTTCTTCTTTTGGGGGGGCTATCTATGTACATGGGTACCTAACATGGTTGCACTTGCCTTGATCCATATTTTCACCCACCTAAGCTACGCTTAAGGGGGGGTGTTAGTGTAGGTTTTTTATTTTCCTTATGTTAGGGGGTATTTATTTTTTCCTACACATATATTATTTAAGCTTGCTTAGGTTAATAGGAGTGGTTTATACGAGGACACATGGTGAAATACTTTAGCTACATGTGTAACTCTCCACCTCACATGGGTAGTTGAGTTACACACCCTCTTTTGGCTTGTTGTGCCACTTCTCATAACCACTATTTTGTCATTTCCTAAGTGGGTTATGGGGTAGTTGGGTTTCACACCCTCTTTTGGCCTTATGTGCCAACTTTCTCAACTCCTTTTTTGTCTTCATGTAAGGAGGTTATGCCACATGTTTTGGCATTTACGAAGAAGGTAAAACCTCCCACTTTTTATGGGGAATAGGAGTTAATGAACCCCTTGGATTTATATGCTTATATTTTTCTATATAATAAGCACTATACTCTCACCTTCACTAGTCAAGTAAGTGAAGTGATAGCTCGATGAGAGTCTTCTCCAAATTCTCTTCTTTGTCTCTATTTCTCTCTCATATCAAAATTATCTTCATTCAGCTATTTTGATCTTTGATCATCTATTGCATGAGGAGTTGCATGTGATCTACGACCAACATCAGATCTTGGCTCGGTTCTCGCTTCTCGCAGAATCTCACAATAAGAGAGTTGTACCTCTAAAAATCAGAGGAAATTTGCAAAGCGATAGCAACTTCTCCAACTATTGTCAATAGTTTGTTCCTTTTTCGGGGGCTAGGAGTCAATGTTGTCATATTTCGAAGGGAACAAAATTTGTTAACTAACATGTTTTACTTCTTGATTTGAGGATAGAATCCCAAAAATTAGCTAATAATAAAAGGATGAAAATTTCTCTAGATCACGTGTCATAAAGGAAAAAACTACTTTGGTTCTAGAGGACTATATCTATAAAGATCATTTAATCATATTTTGTTACCTATTAATAGGATGTTCTTGATTGATATGCAAAGGGTTGTGAATATTGACAAAGAGCCCATAGTCCAAAAAAAATACTATAACAATGTTTATAATATTTTCAATATTTATGTGAATGTAAGAAAGGTCATGTATTTCCTTTGTGCCCATAACCTAATTAAAATTGGGTAGAAATGAATGAAAATCAATATTTATGATATAGGTTCATGAGGTTTTATCAATGGTTAGAAATATCTAGTTTATTTGCCCTATTATCTTGGATTCTAATTTTATGGTTTGGGATATCATGGGAATGAAAGAGAAATCTAATTAAAGCCCAACATCACAACTATATTATGTTTTTCCTCGAGGTTAATGATTTAAGGCATAAAAAAATTATACAACACGGATCTTACATTTTTATAATGTGGAAAGCTAAAATATTTAAAACTTTTATTATCATCATAATATTGAATGTGTCTAAGTGAGAAGTATATTAATATATTTTAAGGAAAAAAGTATAAATTAGGAAAAGAGAAAACAAATCTCAAGTCAATTATGTTATTATTATCAAGTTTTCTATCATATAAATTAATATGTTATTTTTCATCTTAAAAATTAAAATTGAAGAAAAAAATCTTTTCTTTCTTAAATTTTGAAATAGGGTAATTGAATTTGATATATAGCATCTAGAAAGGTCTATGTATTAATAAATTGTAATAAAATCATAAATAACGATTTCCTTTCTATAAGAGTTAAATTTTAGAAAATCTTAGTGTGACAAAATTTGTCAAGAATTTCAAAATAAAAATTGTATTAAAATTTTGAAGTCAATTTATATTTCATAATTCTTTACAAAATATTAACTATTTGTTAAGAGATAATTTACCAAATATTTATATATAGTATACTTTTTCACAATAATTTATTATAATTATAAAGAAATATATTTTTACAATATATATTTTGATTTTATGTAATTAAAAAAATTACATATAATTTAAAAATATCAATTTTTATAATTTTAATTTTAATTATTGGAAAAAAGCTAGCATTAACCTGTTAATGTTCATTAAGATTGTTACTACTAATTATCCAATTAACTATAATTATATATTTATTCATTTTCATATAAAACTGTACAACAAAGTTTTAAAAAAACCATCATAGATGCAATTTTCTAGAAAGGGTTGAAAAAAATCAATGAAAGGAAACTAGATTGCAAAATATAGCTTCCTACACTAATCTATATAGGAGAGTTGAAAAAAAAAAAATTAAACCCCTTACATTTATATATTCAGATGCACATTTGAAAACATAAATAGATACTCAAGTTTGAATAAAAAGAGCACACAACATATATGTGGGAAAAAAAAATTGAGACAAAACCTACACTCGAAACACTCTACTCAATTGTATTAATAAAAAACTACAATAGTTACAATACAATGCACAAAGTTATGTTGTTGAGGAGTCTTTACACTATTGGAAGATTCTACAATAATTTTGGTAGCATAACAACATCTCTAAAAATAAACAACTTGTCATACAATATGATCTAACACACCACATATTTATAACCACCCCAACATGAATAATAGATGCCAAAGTTGCACAAAAATAACTCTTAAACCTAAGATTAAACAAGATTCTAATATGGCATGTTGTCATAGTCAAGACTCAATGAAAAATAAAATTTACTAGTTCAACACCTATTAACTCATCAAATATCTCAACTTTCTATGTCAACTCAACATGCCACATGCTTAAGATGTGTGAGAAAAGGGAGCTACTAAAATACAAATGCAATCCATGATAGAAACTGCAAAACAAGACTCTTTAGTCAACATAGAAAGTTGTCAAAATAGTTTTTACTCCAAAATGGAAATGTAGTACTCCCACTCGTTTGAACTGATTGGACTCATATTTTATTATTGTTTGTTTTCAGTGGATACATTACCATGATTTGTTATTCAGACTTATATGACATTATTTCATGCTTTATCTGGATATGAGATGCATAATTTATTTGCAGTATTTTAGTACTTGTGATTTATGGCATTTTATGGATTATTGCTATGTACTGACACTTTCTTTATCTATGTAATGTGGAATTATATGTTATGATTCTACGAGTGTATTGGATGCAAGGGGACGATTTTCCTTCACTCATTTCAGTGAGATAGGGAACGTCGCAATTCTCCTTCATTGGTGTGTATGTCATGTTTTCTATATTGTATATATGCATGTGTGGTTCGGTGATGCGGGATATTGCAGGTATAAGTACCGAGTAGGTACGGGGTATCATCTCCACCTGGCTTCATAGTTTTGAGTGTGCCTGATATTTTCCAATGAAAGTGGAGGAGATAGTAGTTGACCCTATTTTATTCAGTTACACTCATGTGAGTGTCGTCAGTTTGTCCGGCCTTCGTATTTTATTGTTTGATCTTTTATGAGTATTTGCTTGAGGTTTTCTCAATTTGTGTGTTTAGTGGTTTTAATTAACTAATTAAATTTATGAAGTTATCTCATTATTGGTATGTTTGGGGAATTATGTATTTTATGCATTGAGATTATAAATTTAATTAATTAAAAGAAATTATTAAATTAAGTTGCAAGCTGTATGATATTAGAAATATATTTTATTTAAATTATAGTGAAAATTTGTTAATAATGTGAATTAAAAAGTGACTCTATGATTTAATGTCTTTTGTGTAGAAATATGTGAATCACCGAAACTATAATTAATGTTTGGTTTTCAAAATTAAACAATATTTGTATGTATTTTATGTATATATACTAGGACTCGATCATATACATGTATATAGTAGGTAAATATGGCTCATGTTTAATTATATTGATTATTTTTAATATGATTATTTATAAGTTGAATGATTGGATTTTAAAGATTGTTTTATTTTTATATTGATGCAAGTTAGATATACATGGTAGTTAATAACTTTGATTTTATCAAACACACATAAATACATATATATTTTGAGGAGAATAATTAAATTAAGTTTATGCGATCATCGTCTTATGCTACAAACATGATTATTCATAAAGTGTATTTATAGATATTATATTGTTTCTTTAAATGTTTAAATTTAATATTTAATTTGCAAATTATAATATAGTCGCATGTTATATATATTTTATTAGAAAGGTGGAGGGTTTAGTTGTTATAAGATAGTGACTATGTCGCATGGCAATTTGGGTGGCCGATTAGACTATCGGTTAACTCAGACCTAGGCATAAACTATCGGTTAATGCAGACCTAGCACGTAGGCATAGACCATTAGTTAGATGCAGAAATTTAGAAGTTTTATCATGGAGATTATGGCATTTAACTATGCAAAGGCTATCAACTAAACATAGAACTAAAAGTAGCTTCAACATAGGAAACATGGTCATCAACCTGTCAGTGTGAGCAATGAACTCGCCATGACAACTCTAGTGTTAGAAGACAAGTCTAACCTCTCCATGGAGCGATAAATCTACCATCTCCCATGTTATAAACTATAGATAACTCTTTATTCCACGTAGAAATGGAATCTACTAGTATATCCACGTTAGAATCAGACCTCAATTGGTGGCTATAACTACAGTAAGTAATGAGATAACAGGCATGTGGTGCCATGATTCTAGGATAGTCAGCGATAGGAAACTAATGCGTAGATAAAACATGCACGATAACAGCAGAATATGCTTCAAGAGTTGCCATCTCTGATAGACGTGGAGATGTGAGAAGAGTTTAAACGTAGACTCAAGTAGAAGAATCCAAATCAATAACAATCACCGAGCCTCTAAATGGGGAGAGATCATAGTAAAAACTAGGATAAAAAGAGATGGAAGATAGGAAGATGGAGAGATATATTCAGAAGCAAGGAGAAATGATAGACTCCGGAAGGAAAGAAGAGAATAGGAGAGGGAATAGAGAAGATACTCTTATAGTATCAAAGAAAGAGAGAAGAGAATTGTTTTAAGAATAGAGTGATAGGATAGATTGGAGATAGATTTGCAAGCATTCAAGGAAGGCGTAGATCTATTTGGAGGAAGCATGCCAGAGGTCTCTCAACCAGTTTAAGCTTACAAAGAGGTCGGAATCTCTTTTAATTTTGGTTATTATTTGAAATAAGGAAGTATGAAATTAGAAGCTTTATATATAATGAACGATTTCATATATGATTTTGCATATGTTAGTTGTTACTAAATATGTGTTATTAATCTTTTGGAAATAATGAAAGGAAAACATTAACGTGCAATCCATTTCTTATGGTTTAAAAATTCTAAGTTTATATCGCCTAAGATCTCTATATTCCCATGTGTCCTGGTTCATTTACCTCTTTGCTCAACAAATGACAACATTGATTTATTTCTATTAATATAGTTGTAATTCTTATTTTCTGGAAATCTTAAATTGCAAGCTATTTATGCATTTGGTTGTTTTAAGAGAAGATTGTTTGTATTAGGATCTTGTGTAAATGGTGTTTTCAATCAAGTTTAAATTCCATTGCAATTCTGGTTGAGTTGTCATTGTGTCCTATGTTATTATATCTCCTTGGTCAGGTGTTGTTGTATAACCTTATTGATGTGAGCCATTGTGTGTTTTGTCCAAATGGTCAATCTTGGGTTAGTGATTGTGTATCCTTCACCTATAGTTTGTCAGGATTAGATATGGCTATTTGTTTCACCATAGAGCTCTCATAGAGAGACCTTTCCTATAGTGTCCTATGAGAGAGAGTGGCTTTTGAGCAGGGGTCGTGCCCAAAGTGGATGACAGGATAACCCGTCGAAAGTCAGTTAAAAAGTGATAACCTAATAATTGATTTGGGATGGGTGAGATAAATAGTAATTAAGATAATGTACCTCGTTCATAGGTGAGTGCTAGTACAGGGCTCATAATGTTACGAGTAGGCCTGGAATGTCAAACTTAACACCTTGTCTTCATGGAAGGATTGGTAGGGTCCGCATGAGACTTAGTTGGAACTGGAAGTTCGAGAGAGGTTACCAAGATAACCCAGAATGGGGGTCGGGACCTATGGAGGTTGTACCATGGTATCCATCTTAAGCTATGCGATGATACTCTCTCCTTAGAGTCACTAGTGTTTGTGAGTTGAGTCACATGGATGTTTGTGGAGTCTTGTAGTTCTTTCTACTTGTCTTTCTTTGCTTGCTTGAGGGTTTTCTACCATCTCCTAGCATGGTGAGGTGGTTCCATTTTGGGATCACATGGTCGGGTGGTAGTGCCACTTCCCATCGGATGTTCTAGAATGTATCTTTAGGTGAGGAAGGGCTTTACTAGTGTTTCTTGGTTCGTGGTTCATGTACCAGCTCATGTTCGTGATCATTGTTCAGTTTAGACCTTGTGGTCATTGTATCAAACTTTGATGTAACCTTGATATTGTAACTTTGTAATCCATGGTATTATTTGAGACTATGTATTTATGGATATTGTAAAAGGGAATCATTGGAATGTATGTTAATTCAGTTGCTTTAATCTTTTATATATATGATCTATAGGAAATGAATGCATTGGAGTACTTTGATTCTTTCATTATGGAATTTAGATGTATGTGTAGATTTTATCTTAAGCATTTAATTTTCCTAATTAGCTGAAAAATCGGATTAACCGTGGTGTTAAAATATTCTACGAATTAATGTTCATTGGTAACCCTTAGGAAATCATACGTTAGACTTCTGTTGTGTTGTTAAACATGCTATTGATATGATTATGCACTTAATCTTTAAAAAAAATAAAAAATTATTATTATGCCCTTTTAGTTGCCTAGTTGCATTGTTTTTCTTTAGGTTTTCTAGCGGGGCATTACAGAAAATATATGACAACATCATCCTAAAACATAAAATCTTTCAAGTAGATTTTGAACCTTAAAAATAGGAACCTAGTCATAATCATCACCTACCATGTAGGATTCCACCTCGCCAAGAGGTCCCACAAAGTGAATGACAACTTGGGAAGTTAATAATTTAGGAAATAAATAATTATACACCAAAAATAATTAATTAAAATCAAATAATCTGTGTTAGGACTCAAACGTTGAGACACCTTAATTCCAACATTCTCTCACTTTTCAAAGACCTACCAAGATAGACAACAACAACTCCTCAAGCCTTGAGGCCCATGGAATTGACACGCCATATGAACTTCTTAGTGCTCACTAGATTTATTAATTCATCTACAACATTTGTTAGAGTATCAATCTTTTCTACCTCCACCTTTCCATCTTCTACCATATCATGAAAAAAATGAAATTGAATATCAATTTTCTTTGTTTTGGCATGGAAAGTAGGATTCTTAGCTAAGTTAATGGCACTATGACTATCAAAAAATTTAGTAATCTTCATTGCATCATAACCATTACCAAAACACAATCTCTTAATCAAAATGGCTTCCTTACAAGAATGAGTATTTTTCTTTTACTTTGCTTCTATATTAGACAAAGCAACTACAACCTATCGCTTACTCATCTAATTAATAGCACCACCAAACATGATAAACGCATATCCATTGGTAGATCTCATCCTATCAGTATCACCTACCCAATCTGAATCCACAAACCCATGAATGAAAAATAAATCTCAAAATCCAATAGTATAACGATGAAAACATAGGGAATACTAAGAAGCATGCCATAAATATCTTAATACTTTCCTCGCTGCACTTAATGCACATATATAGGATTAACCATAAAATTACTTATGATTCCTATTTCTTGGGAAATTTCCAGCCTCATACAAATTATGGAATATATCAAACTACCAGTAGAACTCACATATGGTACTTTGGTCATGTCCTCTATCACAATAGGATATTTTGGACAATCCTCAATTGATAAGTTTGTTCCTTGCAAAACAAGAACTACTATTATCTACAAGTTGACATGTTTAATTTATCCAACACTGATTTCACATACTTTATCTACCTTAATGAAATTTTTTGGTTAGCTAGATATCGTTTTTGATCTCCATCCCCACGATGTACCTTACTACACCTAAATCTTTCAAATTTCATATCAAATATGCTAGCAACTGGACTTCAAATTTGAAATTTTATTATCACTCCCAAAAAGGCATATCATCTACATATATTGTAATAATGACAATGTGACCATTTAAATTTTTAAATAGACATAATGGTCAAATTTATATGTTTAAAATCTCAAACTTAACACACAGATGTCAAATTTATGGTACCACATTTAGGAGATTTGCTTCAAATTAAATAGATATTTCTTCAACTTACACACAAAATGTCCTTTGTTACAATAGTACAATGGAAGGTTTCATATATCTAAAAATCACACTTCTTCTATAGAGAACCTTTTGGGATATTGGATCTCAAAGTTCGTACCCTTTCACAGCAACACCATAGCTAATGAAAATATGTTTTATTGCCTTTTTTCTCCAAATTATACCTCTTCTCACTTGGCACATTAACATATTTATTGCAACCAAATACTTTATTATGCCTCATTGAAAAAAAATTACTAGACCATGCCTTCATGGATGTCTTAAATCAAAAAGCATCGATGTAATAGATCCATTGATTAGATAGAATGTGGTAGATAAAACTTAAGCCTAAAAGTTGTATTCAATTCCAATAATAGTCTACTCCTAGCCCTCTCCATCAATATCCTATTCATCATCTTCTCAACTCCATTCTTCTGAGGGTTGTATGGAGTTTTCTTATGTCTTTCAATCTTGTGCTCTTTATAGAGCCTTTCAAACTCTATAAAACAAAACTCGTCACTATTATCAATCCTCAAATATTTAATCTTTCTATTAGTATAATTTTCAAGCAAGGGTTCAAACTCCTTAAATCAACTAAAGAATTCAACCTTACTCCTAAGCAAATATAAAAAATGTTCTTCTACTCTAATCATCTATGAAAGGAACAAAGCATAAAGATATCGATAATGAAGGAATATTTATAGGACCAAACATATTTGCATGAATGTAGCCCAAAACCCCACAATACTTATTATAACATTTATAAAATTGCCCATAGTTTTGTTTACCAAAGATAAAATTTTCATATGAGTCAAACTCCAAATTGAGATCTTCAAGGCCTTCTACAAGGCTTTTAGATTTCAAGTTTTTGAGACCGTTCTTGTCAATTTGGTTGAGTCTCTAATGCCAAAGCATCATCTTCTTTGTTGGAAGCTTAATTTGCAAATAATGAGAACTCTTAGGTACCCAAAAAAGTTTAACCATTTAAAGTAGATGCAACAAATTTCTTCACTACTTAATCCAACGATGAGGATGAAGAATCTTAAAGATTTTTTATTTGGATTTTCAAAAGATCTATTGTACTAAATAATGCATGCATCTGGCTTATACGAGGTTCCTATTCGAACAAATCTAACCAAAACCATAGCTTCTCTTGTCATCGTGCATCCTCCATTTGATAAAATAATTTACACACTCATATCATGTTGGCATTGTATTGTCATTGATGTCAACCGGTAAGTATAGCATCTCACTGGTATGGATGATCACTAGTATGCTTGAGGTATATACAGGATACAAGAAGGAGATGCAAGATGCAAGAAGGAGATGTTACCGACATGGATGTCCACGAGTAAGAAAGCACAAGACAACAAAGGAAGGCAGGCATGAAAGATAACTGATAAGGTGACATGTACAGGTAGTATTAGTAAACCAATGAGCAAGCACTGGTAGTATGTTTTGGTCTGTGAATGAATCTGAACCAAATCAGTGGTCTAAACAGAGGTGGATACTGACAAGGATGATAGGAGGATACCAAGTGGCAAGCATGTAGAGGTCAGTGAAGTGTCCATCAATGTGGTAGGTGATGAGCAGGTCGACTTTAAATAAGGAACCCGTAAATCATGGATCAATGACAAAATAAGTCCATCTCGATGTTGATAAAGATGCAAAAGAGTTTTGGTGATGTGAACCAAGCAGGACAATCCAATCTTTGTGCTCATTTATCGAAGGAAATAGTTGAGGCATTAATAGTGAATGACAAAGCAAGGTCGAAAAATAAGTTGCAGGT
Source organism: Cryptomeria japonica (assembly GCF_030272615.1). Lineage (NCBI taxonomy): Eukaryota > Viridiplantae > Streptophyta > Pinopsida > Cupressales > Cupressaceae > Cryptomeria > Cryptomeria japonica. The sequence continues at coordinate 164,512,073 of NC_081406.1, read as the reverse complement.
CATTAAATATAGAAATCATGTACAATTGTCATAAAAAATGGCGGTAATGTTTGATCTATGGTATATCATCAATTGAGGAGAGGAGATCTGATCAGAGTTGATACGGATTGAGTTGGCTAAGAAAAGCCCTAGCGCACTACTGTTTGAACTCTGGTCTTGGTGGGAAAGCCAAATATAAATATGCAAACCAAAAATGAAAGAAGATGATGCTAGATGTCAGAAAAGATAGAGTAACTAAGAGAGTAGAGAGTGATCATAGAGAAGATCAAAACAATCTAATTGTTGTAGCTTCCTAACAGAGAGGTTGAACTAGTAGCATTTTTATCAGAGGTTTTACCTGTAAGGCTAGAGTAACCGGCAAGCTGCCAAATAGGATAACCATTGTGTGAACCGACAATGGAGATTCAGGAAGAGAGTTGTTGAAGGTGAAGGAGAAAAGAGAGTGTATCGATGGAGGTTATGAAAGACAAAATCAAAGGGAAGAGGATATAAACAGAGGACATTGAACTGACAGAGAACTGAGTAGAGTAGAACCAGTAGAGAAGAGTTAAACTGGTGAAGTATTTAGATTGAAAATGTTATAAAACTCATTTGTAATGAAGCTACAATTATTGTACTGATTTTATGTATTGTATCTCACTAAGTTGGAACTTGGTGTAGGGGTTGGTTCTCCTTGGGTTGGTGCCCTAAACTTTGTAACCGTGTTAATTATGAGGCTGGAATGGAGTTGTAGTCTCTAGTAGCATTTATTATCAAGGTTTTTCCCACATTGGGTTTTCCTCGTATATCTAGTGTTATGTGTTGTGTATCCTTGTGTGTTTGCATTTGATCACTTTCCTTCATCAGTATATCCCCTTAGTGTCTGATTTGCTAACCGGTACCAAGAGTTTGGTTTAGAAGGTTTATATTATTGGGAACCACTGATTCACCCCCCTCTTAGTGGTACATTGTGCTATGTTGGAATCCAAGAACACTGAGAGGGGGGGTGAATCAGTGTTCTACCATAATGTTTAATTTTAACATTATTAAAACATGCATACACCAACCGGTATACCAGTACATATAGAATTAAAAGAAGTAAAGAAGCCAATAAGCCAATCACAAAAATGAATATCATAAGACACAAACTTATATGTAGAAAACCTCAAAGAGGAAAAACCACAGCAGGATTTGTGACCCACAATATCAATTCACTAGCCATATGAAGAGATATTACAAAATATAGGGGCCTACACTTGCAGGAAGGCTTACAGCCTAGAGCACACTGCTCAATCACAAAAGGAGCCTTACTAACTACATACAAATCTAGACTACAATCCGGAGAAATGATTGAACTGCAAAGATAGCATCTTTTATGCCTGAATACCATTCTGATTAAGCTTTGTTTGTTCTAGTCTGAAATCCTAAACCCTTTACCAGAACACGCCTTTACATAAATATCCTCACATACATGATCTCTATCATATGTTTCACATTACATAACATTATCATATTCTTCTATCAATCCATTACACAAAATTATCTAACCAACTAACCTATATACCTTTCGTATGCTAAAATTCATAATGTAATCAATCAGAAATCAAAGGAAAATCATGAATCCCTATCCTAATAGAATTCAAACAAAAACTCAATGAAATATAGATGCATATAGAATAATTCTAGACAATATAGAACTCCCTATTTTGCATCATGGCTTCCATTTCTCTTCTCTTCTTTGTGGTATGGTGCCTCTCAGATATTGTGCTAGCAACCTACAAATGACACAAAGATTCAAAGTTCGTGATTGTTGAAAATGGAGATTGAATGCTCAATTTATAGATTATTGGAGAGGATTGATTGAACGGTGGAACAAATTGATCAAGAGGTGGCACTGAGGTGAGCTCACATGCTGATTGATAGTTGAACTGCTAATTTGGAGGTTGAACAGAATAGATTGAATAGATTAAATGAGTTAACTAATTGAGAAAAAAGTTGATTGAAAGATGAAAAAGAATGATTGGAGGATAATTAATTGATGACAAAGAAAGCTTTATTTAGAAAAATCTAACTAGAAGATAGAAAAAAGAATGATTGGAGAGAATTAAATAAATGATGTAATTAATCAATTAATTGAAATAATCAATTAAAATAGATTGAATAGTTAACTAAGATGATTGATTGACAGTTTTATTTAGAAAAAAGCTAACTAAAAGATAGAAATAGGAATTGAAAAGATAATTGAATTAATTATTTAATTGATTGAATTAATTAATTTAGCATGTGCTTGCACTTTGAATTTGATTTCCAATTTAATCTTTGCATGAGATTTAATTCAAATATTAAATTTAATTTTTTATTTGAATATATTTAGAACTTTGACTTTGATTTTTAATTTGATTTTTGAAATTATGCAGATGTACTTGAAATTAGAAGAAAATGGATTTGAATTAGAAGAATTAATGAAATCAAATAAAAATAGAAAAAAATATGAAATTAGAATTTGGGGATTTGGAATTGGAATTTGAAGAATAAATTAGTTAATTAAATAATTTAAAGAAAATATTTAATTATTTAGAAATTTAATTTAATTAAATAATAAAAATTATTTAAATTAAACGATTAAAATCACAATTAACTAAATAATTAATATTTAGAAAAGGGTTAATGATTAATTGAATAGAGATAGAAATTGAAAATGAAGTTATTTAAATAAAAAAATTTATTTAAATTGAGGGTTTAATCAAAATTAATTAATTAATAGATATTTAATTAACATTAGAAAATGGTTTAAATATTTAAACAATGATAGAAATGAAAATAGAATAATTAGTAAGATGATGAAGATATATGAAATTAGAAGAATACATTTAATTATCTTAATTAAATAATTATTTAACTAATGAGAGGAATAATTAGTACATGATTAATGAGACATTTTTAGGTGTCGACATTTGCCCCTCTTTGAGACAAAGTTGGAATGGCATTGTTTCAAGGAAAAACAAAAAAATTTGCCCCGGTATGCCCCGATGATGCCTAGGGTATAATGCCCCCTCGAGAGATTGTTTATGCATTAAAGGTATGAATGATCTCTTGAAAGAAGAAGGATGTGAGATAGAAGAATAGTTAGTTGATTAGAGATAGAGATAGGTGATGTGAAGATGATATTGAGATAGAATATGAGAGATTGAACCTTAGAATGAAATAGAATAATGTTAGATGATAGAAAATGATTTGAAAAGAGATGATAAGAAAAGAATTAGCAAACTAGAAATAAGCAAATGAGATGAAGCGAGAATGATTGATTCACGAACATGTGTCATTATTTATTGCACAATATATATTCATCAGTGAGCCTTATTATTGAACAATGGAGCTTAGCACATCAGGGTATAAGGAACCAAGATGTAAAGATATCTCATTGAAGAAACAAACATGTAGCAAACAAGGAGTGAAACCCTCCATTCTGAGAAATAAACTAGGGGTTGAGGTATGTGAGATAGTCACAAGCATAACTATCATTGACTTTTCCATAGGATATTTGTTGAATGAGCGTACAAACACAAACACCCACTAGAGAAATTTCCCTAGAACTTCATTGGTCCACACCACAAACAACAAACAAATAAAAAGATAATGCCCATCATGGCTCCTCTAGTCACTTGTGCACATCCTTGAGTAGCATAGGAACATGATATGTCACTAAATGATAAAGGATAAATACTAACTAGTACAAAATCCAATAGTCATACTAATCTATGCCTTCATTTTGATTTTCTGATGTGATAGTTGATAATGTCTAATCTCATAAAGTTGTGGACCCCATTTAAGACTGACCTGTTTGATTTCGAGTGTATCCTCTTCCATTTAAAACAAGATAATGATCACTTGATATGGATATTGATACAACTAATAAGACAATTTGATCAATTGATTGCAGATGTTTGACTGGATAGTTGTATCCTTTGTTAACTTTGTGTGAAGCATTTGCTAGATATCTATTAGGGTGTTTGATTCTTGCGAGACATTTTATTGCAAGTTTTTTGATTGATTTTTTATTGTTTTTGGATTTTGATATTTGAATGTTTTTGGTTGATTTTTTTAGGATTGATATTTGAATGTTTTTGGTTGATTTTTTCAAGACATTTTATGGATGTTTTTGATTGATTTTTTCAGGACTTTTTGATCATTTTTCTTTTCACTGTTTTTGGATTTTATGTTTTTCACTGTTTTTGGATTTTACGTTTTCCATTGTTTTTGGATTTTATGAAACATGACATGCCATTAATGTTAAAGATAAGACTAACTTGGACAAAATCTAGTAGCCATATTGATTTATGTTGTTGTTTTAATCATTTGATGATTGATAGGAATATCTGGTTTGAGAGAGTGAATATCCCGTGTAAGATCGATATGTCTGGTTTCAAGTGTACCCTTCCTTGTATGATATGTTGATTTTTGATAGAGTTTGATTGATAAATTGATTAACAAGACATGTGATCAATTTGATTTTAGACTTTGAGATTTTGTTTGTTCTTGATTTGATTTGATGGACGGTCTATACTTTCTTGCATTGATTTTTCGATTTTTAAGGATTTTTTCAGGACATTTTATGATTTTGTTTGGATTTTTTCAGGATCTTTAACTGAATGTTTTTGGTATTGATTTTTTTTTTCTTTTCGATGTTTTATAATTTTATGTTTTTCACTGTTTTGGATTTTTTAGGACTTTTTATGATTTTTTTTCAAGACTTTATCTGATTTTTAGGGTTTTTTCAAGACTTTATCTGATTTTTTAGGGTTTTTCCAAGACTTTATATGATTTTTAGGATTTTTTAAGCTATGCCCTCAATATGCAAACCTATATGACATGATAATCCACATAATGCATGTGGAGACAATTAATTTTTGACACAACTTATGTTAATGCAATATGCATGATGAATATGCATTTCCTATTTGAACAAGGATGACTGTGTGTGTTTAGCATTTTGTAATAAACCAATTGAATTGGAGATACAAAAAATTTCATAGATAAGTGGTCAATCGATCCTTAACGTCCCTTGGAACATCCAAATTAACACACTTAGTGACTAGGATTTACAAATGGAGACGCGGAAAACATCCCCATTGGTTCTTGAAACTTTGATCTTCTTTTGCCCATGTGTGTGCAAATGAGTTAATTCCCACTCTTGTGTTCACTAAAAATCCTTAGCGTCCTATATGAATAGCTACATGGATTATTCTAACTTCAAAAGCATCTTGAATAGAACCTCGCTACCAGCAAGCTTTTAGAGCTCCGACAAGGTTATAGACTATAATTTCTCAAATATTGCTCCATTGCCAACATGCATTCATAGCCCTGATGGATTTACTCGCATGTTCCCATAGTCAATCTTTTTGTCGCACTTTGTATGCATGATATTTCATTAATATATCATTGCCCTTTTGCCTTGAGATGAATAGTTGGCATAGCTCTTTTTCTTTTATATTTTCTTGCCTTGACTTGTAAGTAATGAAACCTACTTGGGTGTGACTATTATAGCGGCACTGAAGTAGAATTTTAGATTTTTCACTAGTCATATGATTAACTAGGTGTCTCAAATGAATTAGAGATTTTTTTAATGTTTTTGAAATATAGCAATTGATAGATTTTGGGTTAACAAGTATCAAATAGTGAAATCACTACCCAACCATAGTAAAGTGTCGTCACAGCGTAATGTTGAAAATGTATGACCTTAGGACCTCAAAGACTTCATGTTCAAATATCTAAGAAAGGAGATGATCTTTGTTCCTCTTGAATGCAAACAAATGATAAACTTGGACAATTGCCTTGTTTTATTGATGCTGATATATGTAAATGTAGAAAATTTTATAAATGTGATGCATTTGAAAAAGACTATATGTGATGCAGTGCTTTGAATAAAATGAGATGCACTATGGAAAGTAAAACCTAAACTAACCCAACCCTTAGATATAATATTGTTTAAGGTGCATGTTGTTCATAGGGTTAGGGAGTTTTGTGTAGGTAGTTCATTGGTCTTTGTTTGAAGGGTCGGATAAAGATGTCTTTTCCAATAGGATATAAGGACTTAGCTAAGTGTACATGTTCAACATCTCCAATGTTGATTTCCTTAGTTTTTGGATTTTGTGGATCATCAGAGGGAAATCCAGCTTTGGAACCCATGATTTCAGCTATAGCCTTATCATTTTTAAAGCAATCCAACTGTGGTAGATTCTCTTGCCCCAGTCTTTCAAGTGTGGGTGTATGAGACAAATTAATTTTGGTTTCAAATTCTCGACATGAGTGGGTGCTATGCCTATTTTTATTGATGTACTTGAAGAGTATGTCGAAGCCAACCAGGCGTCGATCTCATTAGCTAGTTTTATGCTTGTGCATGAAGAAGATGATGAAAAATTTTTGGTGTTGATTTCATTAGCTAGTGCCATGATTTTTTTTATCACCACATTTACATGTTATAATGGCTCACATACAATTGTTGACAAGTTTCTCTATGTAGTATGCTCTGGATTGGTGATTTCATTGATAAGGGGTTCATGAACAAATTGTGTAGAGGGATTGGGATCACTAGGAGAAATGGTAAATTCATTTGAGAGGGAATCTTGTGAGGAACATGGACTATTATGACATGGAGATGAAGGGATGGAGGGATCTTGATCAAGATCTGGAGAAATAATGGGATCTTTCTTAGGACATGAAGGTGAAGGAATACTTTGATCTTGACTTGGAAATGGATAATTATGAATGGAATATAAAAGAGAGAGGGGATCATCATAAGATTCTTGGTCAATGGGATCTTGATAAAAAATTGGGTAGGATGGAAGTGGTTGTTCTTGATCTTTATTTGTTTCAAGACTCGTTTCTTCTGATTTTGGATCATCCTCTTGACATGTGGAAGGAGTTTGGATATGCATGGGGCATTCTTGGAAGATTTCAACATTTTGATCTAATGAGAAAGGATTTTGAATGGGACTCTCCATGATAGGGGTATATGATGTGAATGGGTCTTGAAATTCTGAAGCATGGGAAGGACTAGCATCATGACTTGGATTAGATTGGATTTGTATTATGGATAGCCCTTGGGAGGTTGCATTATTGGATGGAGATGGTATGGAGTGCTCTTGTGTGACTTCACGATATGACAAAATGATGGAAGATATGGAGGCTACTTGAGGTGCAAAGATTTGATGGGAAGAACCATTGCTAGACATGGGCAGATTACCTTATTGCATGATAGGTGACACATTGATCATGTTCGATTGATGTACAAAGGGTGAAATGTTTGTAAATACACTTGAATTTGTTTGGGACACCCTTGGTGGTGTATTTGAAGACATAGGAGGATATTCATAGACATGTGATGTGACTAAAGGCAAAATTGATTATGTAATTATGTGTGACCTTGGTAGTGGTTGACTTATTTTCACAATTTGTGGTGCTGAGAGTTGTGTTGTTCGTTGTATTGGTTGTTGGACTTGCATTTCTAGATGTGTTTGTTGTTGATATTGGTTTCTCATGTTTATTTGTGTGATAATAGCTGGTATGTCTGATTTCATAATAAGAGCTCGCACATCAACTGGCTCTAGGTTTGTAATGGGATCTCCAAATTTTTGAAATAGTTTGAACATCTGGGATCTACTCTTCACCTTTTTTAACGTTTTGTTCCAAAATCTCTATTTCTCAATCTAGTTTCTCTTCAAGTGATTGAGAAATAGGTATGGAACTTGTTTGTTCCTGATAAGTTTGATGCATTTTTTGGGACATGTATATGTTGGATTGACATGATTGATTGTTTGGTCACAATGACATGGTCCCATGAAAGTTGGATGTTTGATAAGGGTAATGTTGTCTCTTGGAAGTTTGAGAGCTTTTTTCAACCATTGCACTATATGCCATTTTTTGTAATTTTTGAAGTTTAGGGATGAAATGCAATGCAACTAAGGGATGAAAGTGCAACCCTATATTTTTTTGGATTTTGAGAATTTTGAAAAAAGGACAAATGCAACTGAGGATGACAAATGCAATCTATTTTTTTGACAAATTGGATTAAGGAATGATAAGATGAAATCCTAAAGAATGACAATGCAATCTATGGAATTGGACTAAGGAATAATCTAATTTTGAAGATAATGTAAAAAGGTGATACTGATTTGACCCTATGTCTTATGAGGATGAAGACTATGAAAGGACTAAAATTGGGATTATGATGACTATGCAAGGACTTATGCAAAGATTATGATGACTATGAAAGGACTTATGTGAGGATTATGACGATTATGCAAGGAGTTATGTGAATATTTATGCAAAGACTATGCCAGGACTTATGTGAGGACTATGATGACTATACAAAGATTATGATGACTATGCAATGAGTTATGTGAAGATTATGATGAATATGCAAGGATTTATGTGAAGATTTATGCAAAGACTATGCAAGGACTGATATAAATGAGGATGATAATGAGGACTATGCAAAGTAAGGACATAAATGGGGACTATAATGAGGATGATAATGAAGATAGTGCAAGGACTTGTGCAAAGCCTAAGGACGTAAATGAGAACTATAATGAGGGTGATAATGAGGACAATGCAAACCTAAAGGACTCTAAGAAAACCTATGGTCACAAGTATGCAAAATTTTGGAATTTGTTGGATTGTCTGATGTTTCAAGATAGACTTTGTTTCCAGTAATTTTGTTTGTGGGACAAGTTTTCTTTTTTCCAAATCTGAGAATAGTTGTTTGACAATAGGTATAGCTGACTGAACTGTGTTCTAACAAACTCTGATAATTCAAAGATACGCAAGGTAGAGCCTAAAATAGTCCAAATAATGAATCAATACTGGTCTAGTACAACGATACACATAAAAGTACAAAAGACAATCTTAGGATAGAAAATAGAAACCATTCAATGAGGCCCTTACAATAAAATACTTAAACAAGATGAATAGCTAGAGAGTCTGGCAGCACTGGCTCCACTCCATGACACACACTTCTCAGGCATGCCAGTCTCTCTTACCCTAAATATCCGAAGATCTTATCACCGAGGGATTTTTGAATCATAATGCAAGGTACATGAAGGGTATCTATGGGGTACGATCCACACTCCCAGAATCACTGAATGTGGGATTTTGGCTACTAAGTTGGTTCTTATTGTAAATTTTGAGGGGTCCAAATCCAACGATGGATTCTCAAAGCAAGCCACTTAATAATTTAGTTGAGCTTCTCGGTGTAGGGAAGGCCCCCACATATGTCAAATTCACTCAACACTCTAGCTGCCTGACTAGTATATTTATATAGTGGCTCAAAAAAATCGCTCAAGGGTATGCTGGGAGAGATGACATCCTCAACACATCCCAATTCAAAGTACCTCTGTGGGGTGATGAAATTCCCACTCAAAGATACCCCTCACTACTAAAATGAAAAATTTGGGTGTTGTTATCACCTTCTCCCATTCTCCCAAGACCTCAAAGGCAAGTGGAAAGATACTTGATGCAATAATATTTCCACCCCAAACACGATAAAAAGGTTCTTTCTCTTAAATAAAACAAAGTGTGAGTTATTCTATTGATAAGCCTGATTCAAGTTCATTTTAAAACCCAAATTTAGGTGTGAGATATGCATGTGCATTTCAAACTTAAAACTCCAAACTAAAATGTGAAAGCATGCACGTCAATTTTAACTAGGTTTATTTTAAGCCCAAAACAGAAGTGTGATGACATGCATGTCCATTTTAACCAGGTTTATTTTAAGCCCAAAACTTAAGTGTGATAGCATGTGTTCATGATTCAGTACTAATACAATCCTCTATGTGAATTTGTCACATGCTACAAACAGATAATCATCAACCCAAGAAAATCCATAGAAAGCAGAAGATTAACAATTAAAAAAATGAATTCATAATGATACCTGAGAAATTGCATGATTTTGTATGATCGATTGCGTAATTCTAATAGAGCGATTGTGTAATTCTAACAAAACAATTGTGTGATTCTAATAGAATGAATGTGTGATAATGACAGAAATATTGTGTGATTCTTACTAGGCGAATGCGTGATACACAAACAGACCAAACAAAAATTAAAAAAAAAAAAGATAATTCTGATCTGGAACCTACAAAATAGATTGTGATGCCCTAGCAAGATCTCTCATCATCCACTCTATGTTAAGTAATTTGTATTTTACTTTATACGAGAGAACTAGGCTATTGTATCTGTCAATGACTGGTTGGTCCTCTAGATCTCATATCTTATTTTTTACCTTTAGGATTTGTTGATAGCGTATGGCTTGTCTTCTTTGTTCCCTCGTCCTTCTAGCACCTAAAATCCTGAATTGCACCTTATGTGCCATAAGATGTCATAATTAAAGTATATTTGGGTTTAACAAATTTACTACAGAATCAAGATAGAACAGAGTGTAGCTAATGAGGAAAATAAGAAAGACAGAACACATAAACCAGCCACCGAATGCGTAGCAGGATTTGATCGATTGCGTGACAAGATCTAGATGATCGTGTGATCGGTTCTGCATGAATGTGTGACCCTATGTGCTCGATTGTGTGATCATGTCTATGCAATTGCGTGATTATGACTCTATTATGAAATTTGTACAAACCTGCAAAAAAATATTAAAAAATCGTACGATCTGCAAAATCACACAGAAAATAGAGAAGGTTAAATTGTTGTTAGTTCACGTGGGGTTCACCAAAATATTGTATGCTATTCATAATGTAATCAATCAGAAATCAGAGGTAAATCACGAATCCCTATCCTAATAGAATTTAAACAAAAACTCAATGAAATATAGATGCATATAGAATAAACAATATAGAACTCCCTATTGTGCATCATGGCTTCCATTTCTCTTCTTTTCTTTGTGGTATGGTGGCTCTCAGATATCATGTTGGAAACTTGGAAATGACACAAAGATTCAAAGTTCGTGATTGTTGAAAATGGAGATTGAATGCTCAATTTATAGATTATTGGAGAGGATTGATTGAAAGGTGGAACAGATTGATCAAGAGGTGGAACTCAGGTGAGCTCACATGTTGATTGATAGTTGAACTACTAATTTCGAGGTGGAACATAATAGATTGAATAGATTAAATGAGTTAACTGATTGAGAAAAAAGCTAACTAAAACATGAAAAAGAATGATTGGAAGATAATTAGTTGATGACAATGAAAGCTTTATTTAGAAAAAGATAACTAGAAGATAGGAAAATAATGATTGGAGAGAATTAAATAAATGATGCAATTAATAAATTAATTGAAATAATCAATTAAAATAGATTGAATAGTTAACTAAGATGACTGATTGAAATCTTTATTTAGAAAAAAGCTAGCTAAAAGATAGAAATAGGAATTGAAAAGATAATTGAATTAATTTAATTAAGCGATTGAATTAATTAATTTAGCATGTGCTTTGATTTTAAATTTAATCTTTACATGAGATTTTATTCAAATATTGAATTTATTTAAAATTCAATTTATTATTTGAATATATTTGGAACTTTGACTTTGATTTTCAATTTGGTTTTTGAAATCATGCACATGTATTTGAGATTAGAAGAAATTGGATTTGAATTAGAAGAATTAATGAAATTAAATAAAATTAAATGAAATTAGAAGAAATTAGAATTTCAGGTTTTGGAATTGGAATTTGAAGAATAAATTAGTTAATTAAAGAATTTAAAGATTTTTTTACTTATTTAGAAATTGAATGTAATTAAATAATAAAGATTATTTAAATTAAAGGATTAAAATCATAATTAGTTAAATAATTAATATTTAGAAAAGGGTTAATGATTAATTGAATAGAGATAGAAATTGAAAATGAATTTATTTAAATAATAAAAAATATTTAAATTGAGGGATTAATCATAATTATTTAAATAATAAATATTTTTAATTAACATTATAAAATGGTTTAAATGATTAAACAATGATAGAAATGAAAATAGAATAATTAGTAAGATGATGAAGAAATATGAAACTAGAAGAATAAGATTAATTATCTTAATTAAATAATTAAATAGTTATTTAACTAATTAAAGGAATAGTTAGTACATGATTAATGAGATATTTTTAGGTGTCTACAATACCCTTTACAATTCATCATGCTTTATGTCGTCTTACAAAGATATTTACAATATAAATATACATGTTGGCTAGATAACATAAAACATGAATATCAAAAACAATTGTTGATGTCGGACCCAAAAGATGTCGGTCTCCAATACCAATAACCTGATTCTAAACCATGTCAGCCTGTATTGTCGATAACCAATCTATCCAAAAATTTTATGCCAGTGTCGATATTGGTGTCGGTGAAGTATCTGTGACGTGCCTTTCGGTACACAACTGAACTGAAATATGAAGCTGAAACAAGTTGTCATGTTTCCATCAAAAACAACATATTGAAACCAACCAATTGAGTGTCAACTGCCAACGGTGTTCAACATATCATTCAATTTACTCAGTGAAAGGATTTTTCATTCCAAACTTGGGATATGCAAGACACCATCAATCCACTTTACTCTGACATTAGGGAATTTAATTCTGACTCTTCCACATGTAACTATCTCCATATGAGAATAATCTCTAAGATGCACCTTTCCACTATCATATTCCTCATATTTTGAGAATTAACTTCCATGTGAGATCATGTGAAAATATTCCCTAAAGTCTATTAATCATGTACATCTTTTGATGCATGTGTTGCCAAATTTGCAACCAATGCTTCACCAAAATAATAAAACCTTTATTGAAAATTAAATCAATAAAAAAAATTGAACAAACCAAACAACTAAGATCAAAATTGATTAGGCTTTGATATTGAATGAATGGAAACTAGGTGACAGAATAAAATATCCCACACTAATCTATATAGGAGAGATTTGCAACGAATTATTTAAACACTTTAATATTTACAAATTCAATGCACATTCAATTAAACATAAATAGATATTCAACATAGAAAAAATACATAGCAAATTATATACATAGGAAAACCCTTTCAATAACAAACCTATACTCCAAACACTTAGCTCAATTGTATGAATGAGAAATAATAATAGTTACAAATGCAATGCATAGAGCTATTCTCTTCAAGAGTCTTCACACTATTATAGGATTTTGGAATTTTTTACTACATAATAGTGTCTCTAAAAATGAATAACCTTTCATACAAAATTAGCTAACGTGTTAGATATTTATGACTGCTCCAACATGAAGAATGGATGCCAAACTTTCCCAAAAACAACTCTCATGCCTAAGACTGAGTAAGAGTCCAATATGGAATATTGTCTTAGTCAAGACTTGGTGAAAATTTAAATTTACTATCTCAAAAACTATCAACTCATCCAATATCTTAACCTAGTATGTCAACTCAACATGCCACATACAAGTAGCATGTGTGATAAATGCCAGCTACTAAAGAACAACTTCAATCCATAATAGAAACTGCAAAACAAGACCCTTTAGTCATCATAGGATGTTGGCAAAACAACTTTTAGTCCAAAATATAAATGTATGATAACATCATCCTAAAATATAGCATCTTCCAAGTGGGCGCCAACTTCTTAAAAAAATAGGAACCTTGTTATAGTTATCACCTACCATGTAGGATGCCACCTTAACAAGAGGTCCCAAAAGTGAATAAAAAATTAAGAAGTTAATGAATTAGGATATAAATAATTATAAACCAAAAATAATTACTTAAAATCAAATAATTAATGTTAGGACTCAAACGTTGAGACACCTTAATCCTAACACTTAGTTAGGAACCCAATGAGAGGTTTAACCCAGCAAGCTTATGTAACACATGACTTTCATCTCTCAAAAGATTTTTTTGATTAATAGAAGCAATTGTAGTACAAAACGGATGTTTGAGTCCATTTTCACTTAGTTGTCACTTTTCTTGACTAAGCATTGTAATCTAAAAACCAATGCTTTTTAGTCCTATAACAACACTATAACTCAAGGAAACTCGATCTCAAGTATTTATAAAAGTTTACAAAAATATTTTATCAATAAAAAAATACTCTCTTCTCTAATTTATATTTTGTGTGTCAACTTTGAATGAATGATAGATTTTTTGTTATTTACATGCAAATCATCAAATTGTGTTGCATTCCCTTTAGCAAATCCATGTAGAAATATGCATACTTTATGTAGGTTAGAGGTTATGACACTTTTTTGAACAAATTTAGTTGTGGAAACACTTGATTTTTCCTTCTGTTATTAAGAAAAACCATCTTTTCTATGAAGCACTAATATATAAGTATGTCAAAACTTGAGTAGTACATGAATTAGCTTGTTCATTAAACAACTTGTGTGTTTAGTAATAGTACAAGTCACAATCATTTGGTGCATCAACTTGTTAAGTTTTAGATTTCATTCCATGTCATTTTCTATCTCTTTTTTCAATATGTAATAGTATCATATTTTATATTAGGTGAGTACCAATGGAACCATCCCTCTTTGAAGATTTACTCCAATATACAAGCAACCAATAAGCCCTAGAGTGTTTCCTTATTTCATTGGATTATTAAGCTACGTGCTTACCAAGGGCATATATCTAGTTGATAAGAGGTCTATGATAGAGTTCCAATAGAAATATAATTCCATATTCTTAGATCCAATCATCCAATATGCTACATAGCTACATCTTCCTATCAGCTAAAACTCAACAAAAAAGCTAATTAATCCTAACTCTTTTATTTAATTTTTATCAAGTTTGAGTCTCAGTTCTCTTTAGATATATGGCTTAATTGCATTACTTGATTTATCATGTATTTCATCTATAAAGAGAAAGTATACGTAACTGATCTATTGAATAAAGTTATAAACTACTTAGAAATATAATATTACAATTTATTAAATAAAATAGATTAATCATTAGAATTAATCATAACACAAGTGTGTGTGTGTATATATATATATATATATATAAAAATAATATTTTCATTTTAAAATTACCAAAGAAGTAATTATTTATTTTTAGTCTATTTATTAGAATAAAACACATTAATTCATAGATACACATAAACATTATTAAAAAAACATCATGTTTTAAAACTAATACGTGAACAAAATATAGATAAATTTGTTTATATAGAATTTATTAACTTCTTGTCTTAAAATAAATTCTAACTTCATTTGATGTTTTGCATAGAACAATCCAAATATGTAAATTCAACACACTTGAAAAGCTAAGCTCCTAATAATTGTTTATATAACTATTCACAAATTATACCTAGCCTCTCTCCATCAAATTTTAAACTAAAAAGTAATAATTATCCTACTTACATCACATGTTTAATTAATTATTTATATTTAATTATTATTTGTATAATAATATTTTTCAAAATATTTACTTAACAATTTATAAAATCTAAATTCTAAAAAAAATTAAACTTAATTTGATGATTAAAAATATTAATATAAAAGAAAAAAATATTTCTTATCAAAAATTAATTGTCTAAATTTAAAATATGCATATAAACTCTAAGCCACTTTTATTTAAGTATATCAATAAGACCACAAAATTTATGAAATGGCAAATAAAATTTGGACGTAAAATTGAAGACAAATAAAATGAAGAGAAAAAAACAATGAAATCACCTATCATTTTTTCCAATAAAGAGTTGTTACTTATTTCTAAACTTAAGAAAAAAATAAACTTAAACAATCACATGAAAACATAGATAAATATACTTTAAAAAAATCTATCCTCCATCCCCTACCATGGATATCTTTTTTTAATTAAAAAAACAAATTAGAAATAAAAATGTTGTCTAAAACTGCAAGATTTTATACAGACACCCATGGTTGGTCATGCATTTTTATCATGGGTGTCTTCCATCTCTTGTTAATCCAAACAAATACCATAGTTTACCATATTGACATTAATTGTCATGTATTCTTTAAAAAACCATTATGCTTATCTCCGTTTAATTAAATATTAATAATAGAGTCCTCAATCACATAAGCTCAAATACAATGCATATCCTAATATAGCTTAACTCTTATGCTTATCGTCTTAGACCCTTGTATAGGATTAAATAATATGCTCTCTCTCGAAAGTATAATCATCAAAGGTGACATTTCATTTCTCAATCACTAGTCCACAATCTCGTCTATAAAAATAAATAAAAAATATATCATGTATGTCTCTAAGTAGTTGGCATGTTTATCAACTTATCCAATATAGGATTCTCATTACAAGAAAGATAAGTTCAACATAGTATTTTATTAGAAAAATAGACATTGAATTTGAGGAGTTTGAGAGGTAGAAAATTCTTATTATTAGATTTCATCTTTTTGGGTCACTATTGTGTTGATTTGTTAGATTGTGTGATTTGGTGATTGAGATGTTTTTTTTGTTTGTTTTTAAATCTTAGAGTCATTGATATGTAGAAATTAGATAGAGTGGATTAGAGAAGAAATTTAATTTTATTCTTATTTATATAAGATAAAATTATAATTAAAAATAAGAAAAAAATTAGTCATAATGAATAATTATAGAATTGAATATAGAATATTTTGAATGTCTGCAAAATCAAAGATGGTCTATGAGACAACAAGCCCTACTATTTTTTCTTTGTAAAGTGATGATCTTATTATATTCAATTAAACAAGGAACTCTCTCATTTCCTCCACCTTATCCTCACTAAATAAATCATGAAAAGATGTTGGTTCTAAAATATCTATGTACTTGATCCAGATGCCTTTATATACACTACAATCTCGAATTTTTATTTTTTTTGTTTTTTTGTTTCCACTATACCCACTACACAAAAGATACAATCCCTCTCTTCCTAAATCTATTTAGGCCTTTTCCACTTACCTTTTTTCACACTGAAGACAATGCACACTAGTCCTCAACTAGAAAATGAGAATCTTCGACCTCTATGAGATATTGGGCTCTAAATGGGTCTTTTGTTGATGGTTCAAAGTGGGGTTAAATTCATCAAGGAAATATTTATTTTTTTCTACCTAACATATTTTCCATATAACCTGGTGAAGCCTATCAACAATAAAATCATTTATATCTTTACTATAATTAGGGCATGGATTCAAGTGAATGTGTCATTTGTTCATCCACCAATAATTTTGTCTCGGCCATGATTCCTTTCTTTCACTCATAACATCTTCTAAGATAAATTGGGATACCAACTTATTTCTATTTGCCTTATTTTTTTAAAATATATTCAAATGCATGCTATAATGATGGCTTCAATAGGAGTTGCACATGTTTCAACTCAAAGAATCTCTCAAGGGACGAACACTTTTGACTTGATTTTACTTGTGATCAGGCATTTTTTAATTCTCTATTTGTATCCATTTATTGTCAAAAGTACTACTAGCCCAAATTTCACATCCATAAAGCAACACTGAAATAATGGACCAATTTTTTATAGTCTTCCAATACCATAAGTTTTCCTTTGTACACCTATTTTGAAGTGCAAAAAACACTCTCCACCTCACCAAATTAATTTTTCCTTATGCATATTTTGCAACTAACCTGCTTGTTGAATTTAATCATCAAGTATTTGTACTCCTTTACTTCATCTAGGATACTTCAAAATAAAACACAAATTGATTATTTTTTATTTCTATTTTCAATGACCATGAGATTTCTCTTGCTAGTATTAACTTGAATACCCACATCTTTGTAAAGTTTCTCAAGGGCCCACAAATTCTCTTGCAACCCATGTGTAGATATAGAAACTAAAATCAGATCATAAGCATACAAGAGGAGCCTAACAACATACTCACCCAAGGCAACACCATCACATCCTTCATAATTCAACCATTCTTCAAGTTTGTCAATGTAAAGGCCAAAGAGAGTAGGAGATAGTGGGAAATATTTGAATCCAATATCACTCCTAAAAAAATTTAAGGTACCTCCATGAGTTTTATTTTTTACCCAAATTCTTCATAAATTTTAAGGACATCAACTTTAAATTGCATGAAGATAACAAGATATTTCATTCCACACGACAAATTATGGCTAGGAATCATGTCAGAATAATTCTTAACATTTATAAGACAATAAATATTCCTCTTTCTCATTCCAAACATTTCCACTTATATGTCTCTAAGTGATTGTATAAACAATTGTTGAGTGCTTTGGTCTAAAATTCTTGTTCTCTTTTCCTCTCTTTGTTTTTCCTTGTGTTCTCTTACTATTTTTTCTCAACCACATTGTTAAATAACTTTACAAATAAATGATTGATCATAATGGTCCAATAATTGAAAGGATTATTAGCATTTCCACTCAAAGAGGGCTATTGATAAGCTAGTAACCCAATCTCTTGGAAACCCATGATTTATGATGTTGAATATTTTTAGAATGTGAGGGAAGAGTATTTTCATCCCCTTATTTTATTTATTTAGCCCGAATGTCAGCCATGTCCCTATATTTTCTTGCACACAATTTATTGATACCTTCCTCAACCTCTTCTAAAGTGAAAATATTTGTTTTTTGTGTTAAACCTAGGAGACACTTCTACCCCTAATTATTTCTCATTTAATTTATTTTCATGATTGAATCATTGGGTGGCTATTATATATTCTTCATTTTTGTCATTCTTGATTGAAGCTCTCTCCAGTATTTTTTGGGTTATTCTTCCATAAGTATGTCATCTATTTCATCATTTTATTCATTACACCAATTTTGTGACTTTTGTAATTGCTTGTATAGCTTTTCTTTTTTCATTTTTTACCTAGCTCCTACATAGCTTTCTCTCTAGCTTCGTAATCCTAATCAAACCATGTATTTCCTAGAAACTAACTTATTCTTTGACCTTTTGTAGCCATCAGTGCCTCCTAATTTATGTTTGTTAGCTCATGAATTTTTGGACCATGTAATCTATTCCTTATAGTTTTGTCTTAAATTTTCCTTAACAATATTACAAATTTTTCTTATTAATTTGTTTTCCCTTTGTTAAGTGTTGGTGAGTATATTGTTCTTGTATCATATGCATGTTTTCTTTTCAACAAGATATAAAAAGTCACACTAGATATAATAATATAAATTTAAATCATCAAGGGGTTCTTCAAACACAACTTGTTTTGTCTTTCCAATTAAGCTTTGTAAATAAATAGCATAATCAATGGCACTTTCTCTATTATAGATTTTGTAAGAATAATTTCTGAGTTCATCCATTTTCCCATACTCATGCAAATAAACATATAAAAAATACCATAAATAGCACCAAAATTATTAACACCTTTGTATCCATTGAACATCTTAACCATTACTATTTTTTCTCTTTTGTAATTCGTAGAGGATTTTTATCCTCCTTGTTGCATAAGATGTTATTTTTTCATTCATGGTCTTCACATTGAAGTCATTCATTAAAAGATTTTTCCTAATTATGAGAAAGATGAAATGTATGTATGTATATGTATATATATATGTATATGCATATGCATGTGGATATGGATATGTGTATATGTATATGTATATGTATATGTATATGTATATGTATATGTATATGTATATGTATATGTATATGTATATGTATATGTATGTATATGTGTGTATATGCATATATGTAAACACATACACACATGCATATATATGCACATACATACATACATAGATATATATATATGTATATACATATATATATGTATATACATATATATCTATATATATATATGTATATACATATATATCTATATATATATATGTATATATATGTATATATGTATGTATATATATGTATATATGTATATATATGTATATATATATATATATATGTATATATATATATATATGTATATATATGTATATATATATACATATATGTACATACATATATATATATATGTACATATGTATATATATTAATATGTATATATAGATACATATTATACATACATACATATATATATATATATACATATATATATATATATACATATTATACATACATACATATATATATATATACATATTATACATACATACATACATACATACATATATATATATACATATATATATATATATACACACATGTACATATATATTGTAGCATCATAAATTGTGTCCTTATACAATTTCATTCTCACTCGAGCCTCACTTTGGCATTTGTACCTTCTATGCCCTAATTTTACCAATGACTTCTTACACGAGTTTCAAAACTACAATCCTCATCTCCTACATTGATATTTGGACCTTTATTTAGCCTAAATGGACTAGTCAAGGGTGTATTGTCCTCTTAAATAGGTATGCCTATCACCCTTGTCTAGACCAAAAGGGGCCATTTTTTAACCCTCTAATGATCGAGAAATTTTGAGTGGGAACCTATTTCCTCTATCAACCTTCTTTGTGATTTTTAATACATTTCATGAGGGTGGGTATAAAAGCAAGTATTACCCCCTCATTTGAAACACCTCTCAATTATCTCTCCACAAGCTTTCAATTACAATTTTTTAAATTCAAATGAGAAAGTAACCAAGCATCATTAAAGAAGTGAAGGAGAGGTCAAGTATTTAGATTTTAAGCATTCAAGATGGAATCCATGATCAAGTTCTTATGAAGACATCCATGAATTCCTACATGACAACATCAACCTTTTCAGGAAGACTTCAAGACAAAGAAGATTAGTAAAGGTATAACATTTCAATTTCAGATGTAGCCTTAATCCTATCAAGGAACAATTTTATTTTCATTCCAATTCATCATAAAGTTAATGCTAAACCTAGGGTTTGACCTTGGCAAACCCCTATCAACCCAACAACATTTTTTTCTCTTGTGTTTGCAGGTGAAAAGATATAAAGACAACAAATATAGATCTAAAAAGAGAAAATTGAGATGCATAGGACCTGATTATGAAGAGACAAAAAGACTAAGACAAGGCTACCTAACATTGGTGTCTGACCCTTTTCTATGAAATTTCAGAGAGATACTTAGAGCGAAATTGTGATTTTGAAATAATTTTGTTGTCTACATTTGACAATTTTTAGGACAAGGTGTTGAATATCCAGACTACTGAGAAGGGAGGAGTGTATTAGTATTCCCTTGAACTTATTAAAACTTATAACTAACCAATCACATAAAATAATTTAAATGCAATAAAGGGAAATCAACACTAAAACACATAACACCGGATTTATACATGAAAAACCCAATATGGAAAAAACCACGGAGAGGATGAACTCTCAAGTATAGTGTAATATGTAATTTGTTACATAGTACAAAGGTGGCTTATTTTCAATGCAGTTCACTACCCAAATGAAAAAAGGCTTACTATCAGAGGATGGGCTTATAGCCAAGGTACACAAATTGAACTGCTAGAATTGCATCTATCATATGCATGAGACAAAGTTCCGTTGAAGTACACAAATGCTTTTACATCCACTATACATATACTATCTAAACAACATTCACAATCATAGTTTACAAAACTTCCACATATAAAATATGTACACAATAGTTATTTTTTAGAAAAAAACAACACTACATATATCTTGCAAAACTGCTAATTCAATATCCACACAAAAAACAATGTTAAGTCATCTCAACCAAAGAGGGGATGAAACTGAGATACAATTATGCTACTACAAAATAGCTTCATATGTTTTCAAATATAGTCTTTGAATCCAAAACATCTTGTCGAATACACCTCCTTCATATCCAGATAGGATGGGATCAAAAATTGTCTTGTAGAGCATACCTTCAACATTTATGGATGGGACCAGACCTAAGATGCCTTACAGGATCACAAAATTGTATAAGTTAAATATCGAACCAAGTGTACATACTTTGGACATTTAAAGGAGCAAAAACTAGACCAAAAACATATGCCAAAGCAAACAGCCAGACCACACCAAAACTATGTATGATGAACCAGACTACAACAATGACATCAATGAAAATTGACCAACAATCTCCCCCTTTATCATTGATGGAAACATAAAGAAATAGTGTATAGGTTTGCTAAAAAAGAAAACTGAAGTTAAAAACTAAAAACTGAAAGTCAGAAGAACTGCCTGAAAGTAGTGCATAACAATACATTGCACTTCTCCCCCTTTGACAACAATGACAAAGGGCAAAACCAAAAAAAAAAGAAATGTTCATAAACATAACTCCCCCTAAGGAAGAAAAACAAGGTTAACTAGGGAACTACTTGATCTTTTGAACATGTGTTGTCCATGAATCTTTATGCTTATCCCAATGTGAAATGGCTTCTGTCGAAAACTCAATTTGTGTTGGATTTGTGTGAATGTTGTCATTGATGTCAAACCTAGTTATTTGGTTAGGAATAGATGTGGTATGTTGTTGTTAAATTATTGGAAGTGGTTTTGGTATTGCAGGTCAAACATCAATGGAAGATAGGTATGAATGTGATATGAAGTAGTAAGTCATAGATGATCTACTGGAATCATTTTTGAAAGATTCTCATCTCTTGAATCCTATGTTGTGCTCATCTTGGTTCCAATTGTGTGAGTTTTGGCATCAGTGGTATTAGTTATATCAGTCATAAAAATTATATCAATTGTATTGGTTGTATCATGCACCAATTTGTATTGCTTTCTAAATGGCTATATTGCATCATACTTTATCTTGTAGTTGGGAGTTGTTGTGCTTGGAAGTTGTGCTTATGGGTCCAAGTCTATGGGTTAGGTAGATCCCTATTTTGTTCTAGCTATTAAGGTGTACATTTCGATAAATGAAGTCTATGAAGTGTGTAAGAGGTTTTTATAGGCTGACTTGTTTATCCTTGGTCGAGGCATGTCTTGGATATCATGTTGATCCAAGAAAGCATATCATTGTGTAAATCATTTGTGCTTGGATGACATATTATCCTGGTGTATGAGACTTCTGGTATACATATATAGAAGGTGTGTGAAAAATTATGAGATAGAATAAAGCAAAGTGTGTGTGGTATAGAAAAGCAAGAGGTATGCAAGTGATAGAGTTGTGGGTAGCAGAGTAGATACAGTAAGAGAATTAATATATGAGAGAAGGAGTATACAATAGAGTCAGAATACAGACAGTGTTACAGTTATCATTTACCAGGTCCACTGCAAGTGATTGGTTCAGTAGAATAGTGCAATATTCCCTTACCAGACTTGCTGTAGGTGATTATGGATAGTGGTACAGTGATCCTTTATCGGATCTACTCCAAGTTTTTGTGAGTTGTTATTTGAGATTAATCTAGAACTGACCTCATGCGTTAAGATATGTAAGTTTTCCTCAATTCAAATATCTTCTATTTCAGTGGGCATTCCAACAATGAGCCACTTTGTAATTTGGCATTGAGTCATCCAGTAGTGAGCCACCCCATTTTGTAAACACCATATAGTTCTAGTTATATTATCTTGAGAGGTAACACTCTTCGTGGCTTTTTCTATTTGGGTTTTCCATGTATAAATTTTGTGTTTAATTTGTGGTTGTGTTATCTATTTATTGTGCATTTTCTATTTCATGTTGATGAGCTTAATTGATGAAATTGATATATCAATTAAAGTTTTAGATAATGTGGAAATATTAATTCACCTCTTGCCTCAATATTCCAGTCCATTCAACTAATTCAATAATTGGTATCAAAGCTTTGGTCCCTTTCTTGATAGCTTAACCACTTGAGGGAGATCCTTGTTGGTTGAATCATGGCACCAATGAGTATGACTAAAGAATATCATCTGGATGAGGAATTACAAACAACTCTTGAAGATCTAGAAAGTATGAAATCAGAGAATAAGGAATTGAAATAAAATATCAGAGAGACAAATGAGTGTGTAATTAAGTTACAAGGGAAAATCCTAAAGTTCGAATTGAGACATAAGGAAGTTAACAGTTAGTTGAAGCAGGCAAATTAAACCGATAAAGATTTTATGCAGAATATTAAGGAGAAGAACAAGATAGAGGAAACCCTGAAAGAATCAATAAATTTGAAGACCAAATAATGTGAGAAGCTAGAACAAGAAGTGAAGAAGTTGAAGGTAGAAAGTAAGTTTCTTGATAGCAAAAAACTTTTGGAAGATTTGATTAACATGCAGAAAGCTCATTTAGACAAGACTAGACTTGGATTTTAGACCGATTAATGTTCAAATCAAAATGACAAAGAAAAAAACAAAGAAGTTAAGGTGGAAGCAGAAAAGAAATCAGAAGA
Organism: Cryptomeria japonica; assembly: GCF_030272615.1. Taxonomy (NCBI): domain Eukaryota; kingdom Viridiplantae; phylum Streptophyta; class Pinopsida; order Cupressales; family Cupressaceae; genus Cryptomeria; species Cryptomeria japonica. The sequence goes on along the minus strand of NC_081406.1, from coordinate 164,487,940 downwards.
TGCAAGCAAAACCTAGAATCAGAGATCTAATGCAAGGAGACTACCATCTCATCAAATAAATGCACAAAGGTGCCCATCATTTAATGGTTATTGTTTTCAATGCAGTAAATTTGGTCATAAGGATGCAAACTATATAAGCAATCAATGTTACAATTGCAAGAGGTTTGGTCATAAAGTGAGTTACTTTAGAAATCATGATATGAGTCAAAATCATAATCTAGTTGGAGCAAAAAGGCAAATAGTAAATTTAAATGGATATTTTAATATATGCAATGGTTATGGTCATAAAGCTAATCAGTGCAGATTTAGAACACATTCAACAAATTCTAGTACAAAAGAACTTTAGTTGTTATAAGTGAAAGCAATCCAGACATTATGCTAATCAGTGTAATAATGAAAGTATGGAGAAGTCTACTGAGAAGAATGTGGTGAAGACCAATGAATCAAAGGAAACAAAAGTCATGGTTTGGAGAAAGGAGGTGAATAATGAAAGCAAGCCTGGTGTACCAAAATCTGGTGCAGGCACCTCTTCCTCTGATAACTGAGCATATTGCTTCAGCTCAGGGGAATATTTTCAAAGAAAATCTTTTGTTCCCCTCTTTTGAGTTGGTTCATTTCATCAGTCCATCATGACTTTGTTAGAGATGTTGTCCAGTAATTCAAGGTTTGTGCTAATGTCATTGATAAGACACTTTTTAGTGGAAAAACCCTAAAAGAAATTAGTAAGTTAAATTTGGAAATTTGAGATCATTTATGTCATTTGTGAAAAAGATTTGTTTGAGGGGGAGGAGCATAAATTAATAGAGCATATAAGAAGAGAAGTAGATAAAGAATGGAATCAAAGATGTTTGTTGGAGAATCAAGCAACAAAATTTTTGAGTTGATGGAAAAGGTACGGCTAGATAAATTCGACATCAAGGAGATTAGAAAAATGGAAAGAAGTCTTAGTGAAGCAGATTTGCAGAAATTAAAGAGATAAGTCACAAAGGAATGGATTTATGGAGTGAGTTTCCATGGTTCAACAATATAGATATAATCAGATTAATTTTGAGTTGTGTGCAGAATGAACGTATCATGTTGGATAAACCCTATCTGATCATGAAGGAAATTATTTTGGCTATTACTGGCCTATGCAATAGTGGGATTGTATTGATTAAGAAGACAGTAAAGAACAAGGAGGTTGAAACCCTAACCAACATGATAGGTGATCAGAGAGCATTGTTGATCAACAAAATCATTAATCTCGTTGTGAGGTATGTAGCATATGGAATATCCAATAAGATTTATTTTAGAAATAGAGAAATTTCAACTTCAGTTATCGCAGTGTATGTTGTGCATAAGATTTCTATGGAAGATGTTGTGTTTGATTTGTTATCCCTTTTAGATTGGATCATCGCTTGTGTGTTTGGCTATATATTGTCTGGGATCCCTTCTGGGTAAGGAGAATGTGATATAGGAATCTAGAGTCTATTAGACAGTTCAAATAACCGAAAGACAACTGAGAGGGGGGGGGTGAATCTATTTTCACCAGATTACTGGAACCTTAAGCAATTAAAACTTTAATACCGAAACACATAAGATCAATACCAAAATACATAAACCAATTACCGAAATAGAATATATACCAATTAAGCACAAGCAACAATTATAGAATAGATACCATCCACATGATACTAAGATTTGTATGTGGAAAACATGGTAAAGGGGAAAACTACAGTGGGAAGCCTACTCACAGTCAGATAATACTTCTGCAGCAAGTATGTGATTACAAATTAAAGGGAATGCACTTGCAAGAAGGCCAATAGACTAGAGCACACTTCTCAGTACAAAAGGAGTCTCACTAACAACATAAAAATCCAGACTACAATCCAGAAAGAAGAATGAACTACAATAATAGAATCTCCTATGCCTAAGTACAATTCTGGTTAAGCTCAAAACCGAAGGACTTAATCCTCTTGCATAAACTTAAATTGAACACCAATGATTGACCAAATCCTCTGCATGAATGATTATTACATTATTTGGTCCTATACCATTCCATCCATTATCCATCATGATTTACACTGAGATCATACACATATATATATATACAAACTCTCGACCATAAACAATAAGGTCAACCACCAGACAATAAAACCTATTATATAATTATAAAACACATCGGCCTGAGACCAAACAAATATTATCCAACCCATAAGTCATCCTAGAAACACATCGAGAAGACCAATCAACATGTTACATTAAGTCGGTCCAAAACCTAGATAATACCATACCCAATTTAGGTCCACACATGCTAAAGCAATGATCCCAATCAGCCAAGTCTCAAACATGATCACCATCAGCATCCTTAAAGTCTACTAGAAGCCACACCAACACCAGTTATGCATAGTATCAAAAGATCCTCAACAAAGCTCTATCAGTGAAACCCTCACCGGATCAACAAACCAAGCTTACCAGCATATAAGATAGCATCTGATCACTAGATCAATATAAATTGACTGAACATGTATCTAAGTAGCATGAATATCATATCTAAGCCAATTCCATAAACCAAAATATACAGGAGTATACCAGATCAACATGATCTATCCAACCAGAAACCAATCAACCTACCGGGACCAAAAGGATACCAGTAAAGAAGCCAAAGCAACTAGTATTGACATCAATGATAAAACATCAATGCAACACATAATCAATTCCTCCAAATGGCCAACAATCTCCCCCTTTGGCATTGATGACAACACTAGATGTGAAAAATATCCAAGTGTCAAGAAATGCCAGACAAATCTCCCACACAAGAATATAGAAATGAAGTTTTGATCCATACTCTCCCTGTAGATGATATCATAATTAAGTTCTACAAATTCCTCCCCCTAATGTATATATCTCCTTAAGTTTTTCACATGAATATCTCTCCTCCTTTGACATCAATGCCAGAGATCTAACATAAATACCAAAGCAAAATCAAAAACCACTGAGTCATAAGACTAATTACTCCCACTGAGTAGTAGCATCACCACATCAATCCAAAATTAATAATATCTCTGATAATGCATACCAAAATGATGCCAAATATCATCAATCAGTTTTCTGTCGGAGGGGCATAAACCCCTAATCTATCTCTGAGGTACTCAAATGACTCTTTAGGCAAAAGTTTAGTGAAGATGTCTACAATCTGTTCTTTAGTGTTCACATAAACCAATCTAACTTCATTTCTCACAACTTGTCCATCTTCATTTAATTTATTCCTAAAAACCCATTTAGTTCCAATAACATTCTTATTTTTGGGACGGGGAACTAAAATCCACGTGTTATTCTTTTCTATTTGGTCTAATTCTTCTTCCATAGCTTTCATCCAACATTCATCTTTACATGCTTCAATTACTAATACCAGTTCAACTTGAGAAATTAAACATACCTCATTAGCTACCAATCTTCTTCTTGTCATCACTCCATTGTTTTTATCCCCAATGATCTGATCTTCTGAATGATTCAACCTTACATACCTAGGAGTCTTCTGACTTTCTATTCCTCTTTCCCGATCTTTAGTTACTGTTCAATTTTCTTATACTACTAGAGTAACTAGTTCACCATTATGCTCTGATAAAGGTGTTACCGGTTCAGTTATGATCATTTCCATTGCTGGTTCTTGCTTATAAATTCTGATTTGACTTCTATTTTTCTCATCCACCTTGACATTAGCACTCTCCACAATTATTTGTAATATTTTGTTATAACATCTATATGTTTTGCTTTCATTAGAATAAAAAATAAATATTCCTTCATCACATCTAGGGTCAAACTTGTCAATGAAATCATCTCTCTTGATATAACATTTACTACCAATGATTCGGAAATACTTAATTGTAGGTGTATTGCCAAACCATAATTAATAAGGTGTCTTATCGGTTTCTCCTTTTATACGAACTCTATTGAATGTATAAATTGTTGTGCTCATTGCTTCTCTCCAGTAGATATGAGGTAGATTAGCTTGCATCATCATGGTTCTAACAGCATCAACTTCATTCTACTGAGGTGTCTGGGGAGCAGAAAATTGTCTCCTTATGCCATGCTTCTCACAAAAGTTATTAAACTCACGGGATGTGAATTCTCCACCATGATCTGACCTTAAGCACTTAATCTTCAATCTTGTATCAGTTTCAACCTTAGCTTTAAATATTTTAAACTTTTCAAAAGCCTCATATTTCTCCCTTAGAAAATTAACCCACATCATTCTAGAATAATCATCAATGATTAGCATAAAATAACTATCACCTTGAAAACTTTTGATTCTAGTAGGACCACACAAATCAGTATGAATAAGATCAAGAACATCATTAGATTTGTCTTGTATACTCTTAAAAGAGGTTCTGACCTATTTTCCCATTTGAAATTCCTTACATATCGGATTATAGGGCTTCACAATCTTAGGTATATCTCTAACTGCCTTAGTTGAATAGATCTTTACCATGCAATCAAAATTCACATGACATAGCCTTTTATGCCAAGCCAACTCTCATCAATTTTTGCAATCAAACATGTCTTCTCACCAGAATTCAAATGAAATATATTACCTTTTGTCTGAGTACTGGTTGCAATCTCCAATCCAGATCTATTAATGATCTTGCATTTTCCATCTTTGAATTGTAATTGAAATCCCTTATCCACCAATTATCCTACACTCAAAATATTATGCCTTAAACCTTCAACATAATTAACATTATCAAGTATTGTGCTTACTATCTAATGATATAGTTCCTCTCCATTTGATCATGCGTGCTTTATTGTCTTCAAATCTAACTAGGCCGCCATGAAATTCTTGCAAAGATAGAAACTTCCTTTTATCTCCAGTCATATGATGTGAACATCCACTGTAAATTACCCATTCATCCTTATCTTTAATTTTATCAGCAAGGGCCTTTTCTTTAGGTACATTCTCTTCTAGTGTTGGATCATCTTCCTTAATAGCCAGGAACACCCATTCCTTTCCATTGCCAGAACCACTAGCAAAGTCTTGTGTCGGTTCATCATCAGAATTAGTCACACCTTTCTCATCCACAAAGTAACATGGTTTATCTTTGTTTTTCTTGTACTTATGCTTGTTCTGATATCCAGGGTTAGGCTTAAAAGATCTTATAGCTCTTTCTTCAAATCTTGAATTCCTTTCAGGACATCTAGATGTAAAATGACCTATCTTATTACATGCAAAACATTTAAAAGGTGATTTTACTTCATACTTACTTCCTACTGGTCCTTTAGGTAATCTTCTAGCAAATAGGGCTTCAAGATGCTCAAATTATTCATCTTCCCTTTTGATATCATCCAATTCCTTCGCATACAAAGCTTTCTAATCTTTCTTGGCAGTTAATGATGTAAATGCATGAAAAGCGGGTTCAGACTTTATAGCTCCAGAAGGTCCAAATTCTTCAAGCTTAAAAGATAAAAATTTCTCAACCAAGGTATCCTTATTGACAGAAGTATTAGCCATTGTTCTCAATTCACCAATTGCAGTAGCATTCATCTTATAAGCCAATGGTAAAGCTCTCAGAACTTTAGAAACTATTTCATCTTCACTCAAAGATCCACCACAACATTGAATTCCCATTACAATTTCATTTACCCTTTCCATAAATGAAGTAATGCTTTCATCTTCTTCCATCTTCAAATTTTCATATCTCAACTAGTAACCATCAATTTTAGAAATCTTAATAGTAGGGTCACCTTCATTTAGGTTCTCCAACTTATCCCATATAGCTTTTGTTGATGGTTTGTCAATCAATCCCATTATTTTTTGATCAGAAAATGCACACAAGAGGGCTTCTCTAGCTCTACAATTATTCTCAGGCTCCTTATCCAAGATTCCTAGAGGAGGATTAACAGATGCTAGATTAAAAGGTGTAACACCATTCTCTATGATTTCCCAAATTTCCTTACAAAGACATCTCAGATGAGTCTCCATCTGAATCTTCCATACTCTATAATTTGTTCCATCAAGCCTAGGAATTTCTTTCTGAAAGACAGCTACAACTAAACTAGATGAACTTGAACTATTAGTTGCCATAGGATCTCGCTCAAGTAGTTAAGCTTTTACAGAGAGGACCAGAGCTCTGATACCAATTGTTAGATAGTTCAAATAACCAGAAGACAACTAAGAGGGGGGGTGAATCAGTTGTCACTAGATTACCGGAACCTTAAGCAATTAAAACTTTAATATCGAAACACATAAGATCAATAGCAGAATACATAAACCAATTACTGAAAAAGAAGATATACCAATTAAACACAAGCAACAATTATAGAATAGATACCATCCACATGACACCAATATTTGTACATGGAAAACCTGGTAAAGGGAAAAACCACGGTGGGAAGCCTACCCATAGTCAGATAATACTTCTACAGTAAGTATGTGATTACAAATTGAGGGGCCTGCACTTGCAGGAAGGCCAACGACCTATATCACACTTCTCATTACAAAAGGAGTCTCACTGACTACATAAAAATCCAGACTACAATCCAGAAGGAAGAATGAACTACAATAATAGCATCTCCTATGCTTGAGTACAGTTCTGGTTAAGCTCAATACCGGAGGACTTAATACTCTTGCATAAACCCAACTCAATAACTAATGATTGACCAAATCCTCTGTATGAATGATTATTTCATTATCCACTCCTATACCATTCCATCCATTATCCATCATGATTTATAATGAGATCATACACATATATATACAAACCCTCGATCATAAACAATAAGGTCGGCCACCAGAAAATAAAACCTATTACATAATTATAAAACATGTTGTCCTGAGACCAAATAAATATTATCCAACCCGTAATTCATCCCGAAAACACATCAAGAAGACCAATCAACACGTTACATTAAGCCGGTCCAAAACCTAGATAGTAACAAACCTAATTTAGGTCCACACAGACTAAAGAAATGATCCCAATCAGCCAGGTCTCAAACACGATCACCATCAGCATCCTGAAAGTCTACTAGAAGTCACACCAACACCACTTATGCATAGTATCAAAAGATCTTCAACAAAGCTTTGTCGATGAAACCCTCACCGGATCAACAAACCAAGCTTACCAGCATATAAGATAGCATCTGATCACTTGATCAATACCAACCAACTAAACATGTATCTAAGTAGCATGAATAGAAGATCTAAGACAATTCCATAAGCCAAAACATACCAGAGTATACTGGATCAACACGATCTATCCAACCAGAAACCAATAAACCTACCGGGACCAAAAGGATACCGGTAAAGCGGCCAAAGCAGCTAGTGTTGACATTAATGACAAAACATGAATGCAACACATAATCAATTCCTCCAAATGGAAAACAAAGTCCTCTTTGTTAGGAAAATATTTTGATGTCTTAATCGGTTGGATAAGATAAAAGATGTATGTAATGCCTATGTCAGATTATTTTTAGATATGTGGAGTATCAGTCTATTATCCCCTGCTACCAGCTCAGCTCAGGAGGGTTCTTCCTCCAGAAAGAGGAAAAGGAAAGAGACCATGCCTTCTAGTACTTTGGAAAATAAGAAGGGAAATGAGCAGAAAGAGGGAGACATTGTTGTGATTGAATATCCAAAATCCCATGTGGCTAAGGGAGAAGTGGTTGTTGTAGAGAAAAAAGTAAAAGTATCTGAATCTGATGATGAATCTGATTTACTGGAAACTATTGGCAAAGGAGATGGAATAAAGAAGATTGGAGAGATGTGGCTTAATTTTAGTAAGGCAAATAGAATTGATAATGTCCTGATAGATCATTTACTCTTGAACAATATTGAAATTAAAGATGTTAGTGATGTGCTTTCAGAATCCCTATCTAAGTTAGTTAAAGAGAAATTGATTGTACAACTTGTTAGTGTAGAAGATTCAGAGGAAGAAGCTGATAATATGTAGAGTATGTTGGGGGAATGCAATGATTCACAAAGAATTCTATCTGAATACATAAATGAAATGAGAGACTGTATTGGCAGTGCTAGCAAAATTTATAGGTTTTGTCTTTCGTGGTTGGCTAGTGCAGTGAAGCATAAAACAAATATTGAAGCTATTGAAGAAGAATTATGTTCTTTGGGTAAGTCATTTTATTTTATGAGTGACAAGGATGGAGAGAAAAGGAAAAATTTAAATTCTCTTCAAGCTGAATTGTTATTGTTGCAAAGGCAAAGAGAAGACTTTGTGAGTATTTTCTAGAAGGTCGAGGAAATTGTTGAAGCTAAACTAGAGTATTTTTTAATATTTCTTGGTCATGCAGTTGAGTATGAGAAGAATTTGTATGCTCTATACAATTTCTCTCATGCTATTGATATGTTGGTGGAATGTAGGATCTTATCTATCAGCATCAAATTGGTTGTTCACTCTTGGAAGGTTCTCTTTCTAGAACTTAAGGAGAAGTATAAGCAGATATTTCAAAAGAAAAGTAGTTGAGAACTCTTTTTGGTTGGCATGCAATTTTGACATTCTTTTTAAAGTTGAATGCATTCATTTCCTTTTCTTTTTCTTTTCTTTTTCATCAAAGGCACTATTTGTCCTTGATGTCAAAGGGGGGGAAATGCAAATGGAATGGAAGAAATGTAAATGGAGATATAAGGAGATGCATGAGTAAGGGGGAGTCATATGTAGATATGTTTCTGATTTTATTCTTTTTGAGATGTTTTTCCATCAATGACAATTGGGGAGATTGTTGGATTTGTGTGAATTTTGTCATTGATGTAAAACCCGATTATCTAGTTAGGACCAGATGTGGTATGTTGTTGTTAAGTTATTGGAAGAAATTTTGGTATTACAAGTCGAACATTAATGGTGCTACAAGTGTGGTTGACGTTGCACCAAAAGATCGACCTATTAATGCCCAATAAAACCACTAGACTTATACAATCCATAAGAGATGGTTAAGCCATGTCACAAACCCAAGCATTGTGTTGCACAACACAAGGAGACCAAGGGCACACACCTTGCAACAATCCCCCCAGTGCAAGCGAGGGGATTGAACATATGACCAAGCTCTGACACCACTTGTTACAAGTGTGGTTTCTGTTGCACCAAAAGATCGACCTATTAATGCCAGATACAACCACTAGACTTATATAGAAGATCCTCATCGTTGGAATCCAATGTTGTGCGCATCCTGTTTTCACCTGTGTGAGTTTTGGCATCAGTGGTATCAATTATATGAGTCACATAAGATATATTAATTGTAGTGGTTGTATCATGCATCAATTTGTATTACTATCTGAATGACTATATTGCATCATGCTTTATCTTGGAGTTGGGAGTTATTGTGCTTGGAGGTTGTGCTGATGGGTCCAAATCAATGGGTTCAGTAGACCCCTATTTTGTCCCAACTATTAAGGTGTACATTTTGGTAAATGAAGTCTATGAAGGAAGCATGTAAGACACTAGTATAGGCTGACTTGTTTATCCTATTTTTGGTTGTGGCATGTCTTGGATAACATGTTGATCTAAGAAATCATATCAATGTGTGAATCATTTGTGCCTGGCCAATATATTATCTTGGTGTATGAGCTTACTTGTATATATATATATATATAGAAGGTGTGTGAAAAAGTATGAGATAGAAGAAAGAAGAGTGTATGTGGTATAGTAGAGTAAGAGGTATGTGAGTCATAGAGTTGTGAGAAGCAGAGAAGTTGTAGTAAGAGAAACAATATATAAGCGAAGGAGTATATAGCAGGGTCAAAGTACAAACAGTGTTGTAGTATTTCTTTACCGGATTTGTTGCAAGTGATTAGTTTGGTAGAATAGTTCAGTAATCCCTTATCAGACTTGTTTTAGGTGATTGTTGAAAGTGGTACAATAATGTCTTATTGGATCAGCTTGGATTTTTTTTTAGTTTTTATCTAATCTTAATCTCGAACTAGTCTCATGCATTAGGAGATGAAATTTTTTCTCAATTCAATTATTTTCTATTGCAGTAAGAATTCTAGAAATGAGTCACTTTGTAATCCAGTAGTGAGCCACCCCATTTTATCAACACCATATAAAAAGTTATATTATCTTGAGAGCTAACACTCTCTATGGTTTTTCCCATTTGGGTTTTCCACGTATAAATTCAGTGTTCAATTTGTGGTTGTGTTGTCTCTTTATTATGCATTTGCTATTTCATGTTGATGAGCTTAATTGATAAAATTGATATATCAGTAACAGTTTTAGATAATGTGGGAATACTTATTCACCCCCCCCCCCCCTCTCAGTATTCCAATCCATTCAACCAATTCAATAATCTGCATCTACAAGGATGTGTGCACCTACTCTACTTCTTGTATCAAACTAGGGATGGAATACTTGAGTTGTTGTGCCTTGGAAAGATCATGATTCATATTAGATATGCTTTCACTGCACATGTCTCTCAATTGACACAAAGTATGAATGATATCGTTTCTTTTCTTCTTCAGCTCAAAATATTTCTTATGAAACTCTTCTATAGTTGATCTACTAGAGCTAGATAGATCTTGAGTTAATTGGTAATTAGTATAGGCTTGACATATTTTGACTTCAATAATGTTGATTTGATCTTTAATACTTTTGTTGCATCTAATCATTGAAGATTGTATTTAAGAAGAGTGAATCCCCATTTGACAGACATGACTGACCATGAGAGATAATTTTGGTGAGTTGTTGATATGCAATCTCACATTTACCTTTAAGTTCAAGTAGAAATTTCTCTTTGTCTTCCTCTCTTTCTTTCTTGTAGTTTTCTTTCAATTTTTCTAAATGATTTTTTAGAGAATTTATCAACACTTTACATTTATCAACACTGGGGGTAACCAGATCTAATTCACATTCAATCATAGCAACATGAAGTGTAGTAAGTAATTCTTCATCAATTTTATCTTTTTTATGTGACTCACCTATAAAGTCTTGTCTAGCAGAAGATAGAAAAGCTTCTCCAATCTGAAATTTTTGTACTGGATCAACCTTAGCAAAGTCAACTATCAATCTAGAAGAAGTTATGAGTTGGAAGTTTAAAGGTGAAATGACCAGACTCTTCAAGGAGTCATCAATTGTACCAGAATTGGTACCAATCTTAGTCGTAGCCTCAGTCACTTCTTGACCTAATACATTGTCTTAATTCTCCATATTTTCCTCTATTGCTTCCTTTGGTTCAAATTTACTTCTTTCTTATTTTGTTATCACCTGTCCTTCTTGACCTCAGTCACTTGAGCTTTCTATTTATTTATCTTTTCTAGAATCAGTGTTTACCGGAGGGCCAACAGAAGTTTTAGGTACACTCATTACATCATTTTTTATAAGTATCTCATTTTCGAGATCAGTATACACATCCTTGGAAACACCGGTAAGGGTGTCAAATCATTGGTAACATTCCATATTTTTTGGCTATATTCATTAACTTTTCAATGGTTTATTCCTTAAGTTTTTTATTTTGCATCTTGTTCTCCTAGCATGAGACTACCCAAAATTTTCTTTATCCTTAATTTTGTCCTATAGACTTCTATAAGACTGGTTTTTTTTTCTTCCAAAAGAGTGAAACAAACAATATCAAAACCATGATCCTTAATGACTTGTTCTTCTTCTTGTAGCTTGTCTAATTCTAATTAATTATTTCAACAATTCATCTGGTATATCCTTTCTAAAATCTTCCGCAACTGCATCTAATTTGAGACAATACAGTATAAAAGATTTTAATATAATATATTTATCTTCATTATTAGCCTCATTGTAGAGATCACCTACCTCTTTCAAGATTTCTCTTTATGCAATCGACTCAAATAAGCTATTCACATCAAGGGGTCGCTTGGATTTCTTGACTTTGGACTTCCGAACATGTATCCAATATTTCTTTGGTTCTTCTTCTTCTAATTCAATTTCTATGGTTTTCCTTTTTGAATCTTTATGCTTCTTTCCTTTGAGGGAACTTGATGGAGGAAGTACTTTCGGATTCTTTTTTTTGGCAGAGGTTCTGGATGAGCTAGCTAGTCTTCCAGAGTGCCTAAATGTTGTAATCTCCTCTTCAGCCGCATTTTCTTTTTCCATTGATTCCCAAATGAATTTCTTCACATTCTTTTCATGAGTTTTCTTGGTATGTTCCATGTGGATTTTCAAAGTCTTCTTGAAGATGTTGTTCCAAAAATTTATTGAGTGTCATTCACAAGGCTCTTCAACAACACTTGATTCATACCTTCTATCATGTCCTCGGTAACCTTCAAGTGAATGGTAGGATCCAAATTTTTCTTGGGACAACAACCTCCATGAAGCATTTGTTAGTTGTGAACACGAAGGTGATATCTTCTTTGTATTTCTCAATAGTTTCCTTGGGAATCCTTTGTCTCCTCTACATGTCGAGTTGAAAGAGAGAGAAATAGGAGGTGAGCACATCTTCCCTTGCCACATCATTAGGAAATCTCCTTATCCATCCCACAATCTGATGAGCTATCACTCTATCTAGTGACCAAAGCACTCTTCCTTGACCAGAAATTTCTTAGAAAAAGTAGAACAAAATACATAGTGCTAGGGTTCCATACTTCAAAAGGCATTTCTTCTTTCTTCATTGCACAAAGTTTTCAAGTAATTGTTGTTTCAAAATCTCTCAAAGATCAAAGTCCTTGTTTAACTCAACTATCTCATAAGCTATGTTTATCACCATGGTAAAAATGGAATTGTCTCGGTTGGTAAAGTAGAGTTGATTTCTTATCATCATTGATAGATACTTTGTGGCCTTGTTTTGAACAAATGTGATGGATAGGGAATACCCATCATAGGTTTCCCCTAATAGTCTCACTATGTCCTTGTTTTGGAGCAAGAATGGCAACGAAATTTCTTCAACCACTAATAACCCTCATTACTTCCTTAGTAATATGATAGGTCTAATCTAACCATAAGAACTCATCATGGAATCTACTCATTGTCATTGTTACCCATTTATCATCATAGCATAAATTGGTAAAATCATGCTAGGTATTCAATTTATTTTCAACTAGGGTTTTTGAATTCAGGTTTTACCTCAAGGTTTTTTCTAATTAGCTCATCTATCCATAGATTCAACAGTTTCCCATGGTGACTGGATTCATCAAGATTCACATGGATGTATTCCTAGATATCTTTAGCCAACACAACTCTAGTAGGTATATTGAAAAATGCACCAACTAGATCAGTCTTCATCGCCTTGTAAGGAGTTTTCTCAAATACTAGGCAAGGCTAAGTCGTGATGTCAACAACTATGGGAGTATCCATGGAAGATGATTCAATGGATTGAAACTCAAATAGATTCACCAGGAAACCATAATTGCCTTGATCACCTTTGACGCTTACAATTCTCTTTAGATTCTACATGAGAGAAAGAATAAAAAAATCCCCTTTTAACCTTTCATCCACTAGCTCACATTAAATGATTATGCACTGTCATCCACTTCCTTGATTTACGCAATGACATGTTGGATTTCCATGATGAGTTATAACTTAGCACACTTTTTTGGATTTACTCACTCTTCGTCAAGTAATCATTGTAGCCTCACTTTCTTTGGCAGAGGAAAGGATATTTCTCTGATTTCTCCCCCTAGGCCAAAGCCACATGTTCTTCAGTTTCTTGATGAAGTACCTGCACCAGAGCTAGGTGCATCCCTAGTTTCTTTCTTCTTCCAGATCTTCTTCATTTCAGCCTTTACATCTTCTACATTAATTCTCTTCGCAAGTTTATTTGGAGCTTTAACCATATTTCTTCTGCATTGTCTCACCATGTGTCCATTTCTATTATAGTCATAGCATCTAACATTCCCTGAAACTTGTCTTAACCTGCACTAGTTAGCTTTATGTTCGAAAATCTTGCATGTATAATAGTCACCTTCAAAATGGTTATATCTATTTTGGTCTATGATTGGATTTCTGCATTGATTAGTTTTGTGACCATATTTATTACATGCATAACACCTACTAGAGAAGAAATTAGAATTTTGTTTCATACTATTCTTACATTCTGCTACTTTATGACCTATTTTATTGCATTTATAAAAAGAGCCATTAAAGTAAGTATTCCTTTGACTTACTTGTTCCTCAACCGGTGACTTACCTTTATCTTCCTCGATGGATTTGTTGGACTCTATTGCCTTTGCTAGAAATGAATTCTCTTTGTGATTCATGTTGGATTGTGAGTATTTTCCATATTTTGATCTTGCATCATTGTGTTTCCCAAAGACATGTTCACAGCTATCATCTTATCAAATTTAGAGTTCTTACTTCTTGTTTTATCTTTTTGCACTCCTTTGATTTGAATTTCACCATTTTGTTTAAATACTCCTTGGTATTCTCATTATCTTCACTTTTGGTTTTTAGATATGTGGTAGTGCTATTTGCTTTCTTGAGCTCTTCATTAACTTCTTTATGCCTCATTTTAGAGTTTTGAAATTGTTCTCTTAGTTTCTTAATGCATTCATTAGCCAACTGGATATTTTATTTTAGATCTTTGTTTTCACTTTCTACTACCTCAAGATCCTCAAGATTATTCCTAAGACCTTCACTTAAATCCATAAGTTCAACCTTCTGGATCTCCTTCGAGTGGTTAAACTCTTCCAAAGGACTTATCTCTAAGTATTCCCTTGTACTTATTGAAACTTCTAACTAACCAATCATATAACATAATTTAAATGCAGTAAAGGGAAATCAACACAAAAACACATAACACCGGATTTATATGTGGAAAACCCAATATGGGAAAAAACGTAGAGGATGAACTCTCAAGTGTAGTGTAATATGTAACTGGTTATGCAATACAATATTTCTCCTAGAATCACATGCACAAAAGGCTATGATGAAACATAGATTTGAAAAGATAAAAGCAAAAAGCTAAAAAAAATGAAGTGCAAGATAGAAAGAAAAAAAGAATGTAAAAGTGAACTAATTGCTAGATAGATCAAAATGAGAGAGAGGTTGGATTAAATAGAAGTTCTCTGGGTAGATCTATATTGTGGGATGAATGTGGGATAAATAATAGGGTTTGATAGTTTGATCTCACATGCATGAGGTGGATGGAAATGGGTAGAGGAGAAAGCATAAATGAATGATGTAAATGCTTATGCATATGTATGTGAAAATGGATAAATATTATTATTAAATATATAGATGATAGATGATAAATAGATGATAGAATAATGATATTATTAAATATTTAGATGGAATATGAGATAATAATAATATCAATGGATAAATAATAAATAATAATATTAATGATGATATTTAATAACAGATAATATCGATGATTAATGATAATAGATGGAATAATGCATGAAAATGAAATGGATCCACCTGGGATTAAAGCCAATTAGGATGACAAATTTTATGTGTCTACATTTTTCCCTTCTTTGAGACAATGCAGCCCATCACATTCTTTGAAAGAAAAATTGATCAACTAATATATTCCCCAGAGATATCCTGGAAAGGATGAATATTGATATGATATACCCCCTCGAGATATTGATCAAACAAATTAGAAGATTGATCTCTAGATAGATTATGGGAAAAAATTGAATGATTGATATTTCCTGAGTGATTAAGTTGAGATGTACATTTGATGGCTTAACTGAATAATTCATGGAAATGAACAATATAGTGAGGTTGATAAGATGATTAAGTTGATTGAGCTCATTAATCTGATAGGGATTGATACTAGTGCAAGATAATTTGAGATATTGATTGATTGATTCGAGGGGCAATGAGATTCCAAGGATAAAGTTGGTTGATTTGATAAAGCAATTAAAGATTCAAGAAATGCATCAATTGGATAAAGCGAGTGATTGATTGTTCTCTCTACAACAAGGAAGATGAAGAAAATGGTGAAAGAAATGATTGAAGATGAGAAGATGATGAAATAAAATGATAAAGAGAAATGATCAATGCGACATGAAATGAGAGGAGATGCAAGTGATGAGAAGATATAGGAGGATGGATGATTAGAATAGTGTGATGGGAACTCTTGTGCTTTTAAAGTGCTTGTGTCATCATCAAGTTTATTATGCCAAAAGGATAAAACTCATCTAGATATGCAGTAGACCCAAATGAATCAACATACCATTTGCATATAGGAAAACACATCAAATAATCAAGGAATGTCCCAATTCACATGAGACACATATGTCCTCGATGATCTTAGACAATCATGTCCTAAGACGAGTCATCATATTACTAAGGAACAATCCACAAGTAGCAAACTAGTGAACAAGCCCCATCCTCAGCTTTCTAGTAAAAGACATTCTGGAGATAAAATCTCTAGTCAAAGACATCTTGAAAAAGCTAAAAGACATGTCACCAAAGGAAAAATAAGAAACAATCAAAAGACATAATCAGATAAACAAACAGTGTACTTCATGCCAAAATGATTATTGTCCAACTAGCACGTTGACTTAGATATGTTGATAAGGTGTTGTTATGTCTACTCAACATTTTGATTGTGCTTGTATAAAGTGTTTGTCTTCACAATATTTATAAAATGTTTTTAGGTTTTTAAAATGTTTTGCTTTTTAGGGTTTTTTGAAATGTTTTGCTTTTTAAGGTTTTTTTAGGACTTTTTATGATTTTTAAGATTTTCTAAGCACTTTTTATGATTTTTAAGATTTTATAATGTTCTCCCCTAGTGTCTAGCAAGGTAAAAGTGATTTTGATAGGATGAATGAAAGAATGAATGGGACCAAAATGGATAAATGAATTATGTATGAAGCTTATTTGATTTTCAAGGACTATCTCACAATAGGATTACATGTTAATCTAAGCACAGGGACCAGATATAGCAATATAAAGCAAGAATATGGTGTAACGAATGTCAATGGTCCAAAGAAATCGCCATGTCAAGAGGTTTTTTGAAAACATGTTTTGTATTTTGTCCTTAGTTTTGATCAAGATCAAGGGATAGATTTGGATAGGAGGAAAATAGGATAAGCAAGATCAAAAGTGGTAATGAAGGATGGAAGAAATAATAGATAGGAGCTCAAGGGTGTGGATCAAGTGCAATAGATAGGGCACACAAAGCCTGAAAAGATCCTTAACCTTGTCAAGATCAAAGGTGGAAAAGGCATATGTATGGATATAGAGTGAACGAGGGTAATGGAGGATGAGGGATAATAGATAAATGTGGCAAATAAGATAGAATGGATGTAAATTGCACCCAATGAATAGTGCAAGAGGACAATGGATTATGCAGGATGCCTTTTTGCTAGGTTTTCATCATGCTATTTTCCCAAGGTGCCACCAAGGTGGTTTTCACACATAGAGGAATTTATTTCTCTTTACTTTTTTTCTCTTTTTTCATTTTTTTCTTGTCTTTTTTCTTTTTTTCCATTCTTTTTTATTTTTGACTTTTTGGAAGATAATGGATAAATGATATGAGATGGAAGAATCACTCAACCATCTCTCTTCTTTGGATGGTACCATTGAAATACGTTTTGCAATAGACCATGGATATGAAGTTGTGCTCAAATAAATAGGTAGGATAATGAAATGAAGCTAGGGTAAGGATTTATGCAAAGGATTGGATAAGAGGAATGGAAGGATAGAAAATAGGTGTTGGATAATAAATGGGATATTGAGATTAGTGTATGAGTGAATGGAAATTTTGATGGGATCAACATTGGAACACACCTTGAGGAGTGGTGAAGTAATGGAGGAAACTTGTATTTTAGATTTTGAGATTTGATGGAGGAATGGCAATGTATTTTGGAACATGAGGATGCAAAATGGATTTGAAAGGTTGCAGAGGTTTAGAATTAGGGATAGCAATCTTGGATGCCAACTCTGATTTTTTCTTAGGATGTTGTCCTTTGAGGATTCGTTTGGGAATCCAAATAGTTTTTTATTTTTCTTTCTGCTGTAGTTCTTTATAATACATTGGTTCTACAAGTGCCTTAAGAACCCATATGGATTTTGATTTTTCTGGGAATTTGTGGCCTTTTGTATATCTCTTTTTCTTTTTGAATTACAGTTTGCTTTTTTTTACATGTCAATTAGATGGGACATGTTGATCCTTTAATGAATGTGGATTTTTATACTTGTGGATTTTATGCTTGACATCTAGATTGTTTCCTAAGGGAATGCAATTCATGGATGGATAGGAATGATATGAAGGCCTTTTGGATGGGTTAATATAAGTAGATGGTGGTAAGGTTCTAAAAAATGTGTTGGAGGATATAAGGACCTAAAATGGGTGGAAGGGATTAAGGGGTAGGCATATATTTGGACTTATATGAAGGGATGTGGGATTTAATAGGGATACCAATGTATTGAAAGTCATCTTTGTTGTTGGGACCATGACCACCAAGATTTTCTTTGATATGGAAGGATTCTGAGGTAACTTGTTCATGGATGCTTGATCGCTTGCCTTGATTAATACTTTTACTAATGGGATACTCATTGCTTTTGGATGAAGATGCAATTCCATTTTGAGATGGATACGGAATGAAATAAATGATAGGGTCACAAAATAGACCAGACCTAATGGAAGTGGAGGAACTCAGTTGACCTAAAAAAGATTCATTAACAACTTGCTCTGAGATATTGGGGTCATGAGGGGGACTAAGAGAAATGATGGGATATTTAGGTGGATATGGAGGCATGATATGCTCATCTTGGGAGATGGAATATAGTGGAGGACATGGAGGATTATGACAAGGCAATGAAGGGATACTTTAATTTTGACATGGAAGAGGACCATTGGATAAAGTGGAAAGGGTGTTTGGCTCTTCATTTTGAATAGGATCATTTGAAAAGGTGGAAGAGGCATCATGATCTTGCTTAGGAAGTGAATTAGGAATAGGTTTTGGAAGGATTCTTAGCTCTTGAGATGAAAGGGGATCATCTTGGAATAAATGGAAAGGTATAAGAGGATTTGTTGTCATAGGAATTTGCACTTGGAAGCTAAACCTGATGCTGAGAAATCCTATGAAATATTGGGACATCTTCAAGCCTCTTGGTTGCTCATTGTGAATATGAACCTCCAAATTATGGGATAGCTCCCCTTTAGATATCCTAAAAACTACTTTTGCTTGAAAAAAGGGATAGAAAGACGCTTTTAAAACTAAAACTACTGATTACCAGGTGATGTGCCAACTAAAAATGACTTGATTTACTACTTGGATTACAATATACTTCAAAATTAAAGCTATAACTACTCACAACTCAACAACATATGTTTTGCATAAATATTTCATATGAGAGTTTTAAGTTTTTTTATGTTCATATAAAGAGAAACAATGCTACTTCCACAATTTCATGTACATCAAAATGACAATGCACTCATAGACCTACACTATAACATGCTACTTTTTTAACTCAACGATGAAGGAAAGAGATAAAAATGAAGGATTTTAAAGAAAAATCACAATATCTTTATTAAGATATTCACATACAATGTCGGAACATAAATATATGAGAAAGAACTGATATTTTTTAATTGAAACATAGGAGTCATTTCATTAGAAGTCTGCAAATGCTTACAAATTGATAGATATTTCTTACAAGAAAATGAGTTACAAAGCATATTCTTGTTGCTACAACAGAGGCTAAACTCGAAACTAGAGGATAAAAAGGAGAAGCTTGAATTATATTAAAAAAGGCTCCAATAATATAAAATTTGAATCCTTGGCTATCTTTGGGTCTTCATGATTGAGTTGATTTGTAGATGTGTTGGTTTCTCCTTCTCCTCAAAATCGGGTGCTAACTATTTTAAATTTGAAATTAAACTTGGATGGGTGAATGGACTTGAAAATCCCTTAGAAAGGGGCTAGAACTGAAAGAAGCTTGTAGTTAACTACCTCAAAACTCTCCTCAATTTATGTTTGACCAATGTGGAATCTTTGAATGATGGTTGAACTGCTAGATTGACCATAAACCTCCACTTTTCATGCTTCCAATTGATATTATTGCAAAATTTGAAACTCAACTCTTCAGCATCTTGGACCAAACATTCCTAACTAAATATCATGACATTTGTCAAATTTTACAATGATGTGGCTTTGATAGTGAAACCTTCATTCTTTCATTCCATGTATGTTGGGATTACTCTATATCTTGTAACTAAAAATTGGAAGGTGGCGGGTTAGTAAGTTTATTTTAAAAAAAACTAATAACTAGGGTGGCCGATAGTAATATCGACCACCCCCCTTAATAAAGGGAGGGGTCGGTATTACCACCGACCACCCTCCTCCCTTTTATTATACACACCCTCCTCCCTTTGCATTATATATACCCCACGTTAACTTGCAAATACGGTGGAGGCACCGATTTATATGCAAACTTTTCCATTAAGGTATGTAGTGGTGGGATAAATGTAAGGGTAGGAATTAATGTTAGTATTAACT
The DNA here is from genome assembly GCF_030272615.1 of Cryptomeria japonica. Classification (NCBI taxonomy): domain Eukaryota; kingdom Viridiplantae; phylum Streptophyta; class Pinopsida; order Cupressales; family Cupressaceae; genus Cryptomeria; species Cryptomeria japonica. Next base: position 164,467,599 of record NC_081406.1, on the reverse strand, counting down.
TGGAAATAACATGGTTCACCAGCCCACATAAACCCACCCATATCCACCATGAATGACGGTAATGTAACTTCTCCATCCAAATAGATCGCGAGGTACGTGGATCTGCATTCAATATCTAGCACTTGTTGTTAAGCCAACCATAATGGAGTCATAGAAGAGAGGTAGATGTGGAGTAGAGATGAGCACTTCTATTAATTATTTAAAATAATCGATGCATAGCTTAGTCGACATGTATGTAATCCCTTAGAGTTGTAAATCAATTAGAACTAAAAGAGAGTTTTATGAGTATCAGAGGTGTCGATGTCATGGCTAACTTAAAGCCAAGGTTATATCAATCGATGTAGAAGCAGAGTAGTATAAATAATAGTGAAGACACATTCATTCACATCCAAGAAAGGACGGTAGACTCAAGAGGAAAGAATAGAATAGAGGAAAGAGTGGAATAGAGGAAAGAATAAAATAGAGGAGAAAAATAGAATAGGATAGAGAGATAGAGAGGATACTTTTGAAGTATCAAAGAGAGTTAGTTTTGAGATAGAGTTGAGAGTATATTAGAGATAGGTTCACAAGCAAGGCACGTTACTATTTGGTGGAAGGGCGTCGAGGTCTTGGGAACCAGTCAAGATTACAAGAGGTTAGAAATTTCTTTAGTTTTGGCTTATTATTTATGGAAGTTTTTGTTATAAGTTATGATTATGATCTTGCTTATATTATGGTTATGGAAAGGTATCATTAGTCGTTTGGGATAGTTAAATGAAAAATCATAGGGTTTTAGATGTAATTAAGTTATTAGCTATAGTAGTGGAATTTTGTTTAAATGATTAGAATATTGCAATTTAAGAACATATTGCACACTTTTTATTATATTAAAGAAATTTATGCTTGCATTCAGAACCTAGGTATTAAGACTTATTTGCCACTGCTCTAGGAGAGTTTGGGGAGTAATGGCTTACTGTTGAAACATTAGGTTTATGACTTATTAAATAGTGTATTAATATAGTTGTAATTCTTCTTTTCTGGAAGTCTTTATTTGCAAGTCGTTTATGCATTTGACTGTTTTAAGGAAAGATTGCATGTGTTAGGATCGTGTGTAAATGGTGTTTTCTATCAAGTTTAAATTCCAATTCTTGTTGCATTATCGTTGTGTCCTATGTTATTATGTTTCCTTGGTCAGGTGTCGATGTATAACTTTATGGATGTGAGCCATTGTGTGTTTTGTCCAAATGGTCAACCTTTGGTTAGTAAATCGTGTATCCTTCACCTGTGGTTTGTCAGGATTAGGTATGGTTGTTGGTTTCACCATAGAGTTCTCGTAGAGAGACTTTTCCTGTAGTGTCCTATGAGAGAGACTGGCTTTCGAGCAGGGGCCATGCCCAAAGTGGATGACAGGATAACTTGTCGAAAGTCAGTTAAAAAGTGATAACCTAATAATTGATTAGGGGGTGATTAGAATAAATATTAATTAAGATAATGTACCTCGTGCATAGGTGTAGTGCTTGTACAGGGCTCATAATGTTACGAGAAGGCTTGGAATGGCAAACTTACCACCTTGTCTTCATGAAAGGATTGGTAGGGTCCGCATGAGACTTAGTTGGAGCAGGAAGCTGGGAGAGGTTACCAGGATAGAGAGTTGAAACCTAGGAGGTTATACCATGGTATCCATCGTAAGCTATGCGATGACACTCTCTCCTTAGAGTCACTAGTGTTTTGTGAGTTGAGTCACATGGATGTTTGTGGAGTCTTGTAGTCCTTTCATACTTGTCTTATTTTTCTTGCTTGAGGGTTTTCTACTATCTCCTAGCACAGTGGGGTGGTTCCATTTCGGGATCACATGGTCGGGTGGTAGTGCCACTTCACATCGGATGTTCTGGAATGTATCTTCAGGCGAGGAAGGGCTTCGCTGGTCTTCTTGGTTCGTGGTTCATGTACCAGCTCTTGTTTGTGATCATTGTTCAGTTGAAAACCTGAGGTCATTGTATCAAACCTTTATGTAACCTTGATTTCTTTGTAACGTTGTAATTTATGGTATTTTTGTAAACATGTCTTTATGGATATTGTAAAAAAAAAAATTATTGGAATGTATGTTAATTCAGTTGCTTTAATCTTTTGTATATATATAATGGTTGCATTGGAGTACTTTGATTCTTTCATTATGGAAATTAGATTTATGTGTTGATTTCATCATAAACATTTAATTTTCCTAATTAGCTGAACAATAGGATTTTATATGGTGTTAATATAATCTACGAATTAATCTTCATTGGTAACCCTTAGGGCATCAGGTGTAGACTTCCATTGTGTTGTTAAACATGCTATTGATATGATTGTGCACTTAATCTCTAATTAAAAAAAAATTATTTCACCCTTTAGTTGCCTAGATTGTGTTGTTTACCTTTAGGGTTTCTGGCAGGGCATTACATTATGTGTAGCTGTGATGAATACTAAGAGGGGGGGTGAATTAGTATGCCAAAAATCTCTACATTTAACACTTTGCAAGACTAATACTAAACCGGTAAAATAGTTTAGCAAACAAACTGGTTAACACACATGAAAACCAAATAGCTAATAATGCATTCACCCACAGAAGCAAGAACACCATAACACAAGAGATTTTGAAGTGGAAACCCAAATGCGAAAAACCATGGAGAGATGGAATTCACAAGTAAATATCTGCAGAATAGGAACCAGACCGGTTAAGGTCAGACCGATTAAGGTCTTACAATGTTCTTTACCAAAATAGATCCTGTTAGGAATCTCAATCTCTATTTGGAGATAAGTCCGATTAAAGACTACCTTGCTAGAGGATTTTAGATCGATAGATCTGAACCACCTTGTTAGAGGATTTACAAAAGGCTTTTGGGCCTACTCAGTTAAGGGCTACAAACTTGTCAAAGATGTGAGTAATCAACAAGTGTTTGATCTAGCTAGTAGCACAGACTGCTCGGTTAGATCCTTGATAGCTCATTCCTAATGCACTCTAGCATCACTTCAGTCTTCTACACATTCATATTCTCTCCAACTCCTCAACCACCTTAAACCCTATCAACAACATAAACTTTTGCTACAAACACATCAACAACCTAAAACCCTAGACATGATGTCCTTATAAAGGAATTTGATTTCATGTTGGTCCAATAGGATTACATAACAATTTCCTAGGTTCAATGAACCTGGACATACTTGGTACTATGACACAAAAAGCATTGTTTAGGTGTTGGCACCATCAAACAATCCATGGATGGTAACTCATCACAAAATGTCGATTGGCAACTCATCACAGAGTATTACCGGTTCATATAAAATGCCAGTTGTCGGTTTGACAAAAATGAAGACAAGTAAAAATGTGTTATGCCACTTTAATCTCTCATACCACTTGGGATCCACGAACCACTTGGGGTCAACATGCCACTCCAGACCGGGAAATACATTTTGCAAAACACCTATAGTCTAAAGACTATAATACAACATACCAGTTGGAACAAATATCAGTTGTGCTCTAACTCATACATATAAAGGAGATCTCAATGCAAGTGTGTGTCCATCAATGACAATCACAACATAAACATCAAAAAATGCCAACAGTTTGGACTATGATGACTATCTCTGTTAGGTTGCATAATATGTTTAGACCATGACCATCTTAGGCTGTGTTTGACCTTGTATTGGCTAGGTATCATGAAAATGATCTCTGCCAATCTGATATATCCTACAAATAATGACTCTGAAACAAATTTGTTTCCGTTACTCACTGATATTGTCGTGTCATCCATTGTAGATGCATCTTTTCCTTGGTTTCTTGATACTGGCCTTTTATCAACTCATATTAGTGATCCTATGGTCAATGACTACATTTATTTTTTAGTATTCATTGCTAACTCTTTATATGAAGGCTATTATATGACTACAAACCTAAACAACAACCTTTGATCTACCCCTCAATGGTCTATCAAACACCTTTTCCATGGATTGGTCTATGACTTTATACATAGACTATCTTCAAGGGTTTAGTCATTCTCATTTGATGAATGTCATCCTTGATAATTCTCACTATATGATTGTTCATTGCCTTTAAATGATGAATGATCACTGTCTTGAGCAATGTCATTGACTCTTTTCAAAATGATTGTTTCATGAAGGTTATGGATTGTTACCTCAAGTTTGTGCTCATAAGTTGTAAAGGAATCATAAGGTGGCTTGAATGTGCTCATATAGGACTGCAAGTCTATTTGAAGCTTTTTCTTCTGAGCTAGCACATCATCATAGAACGGATGGGTTTGGCAGATCTTGCTAAGTAGTAGGTTTCCCTCATCTAGAGCATCCCTTATATCCTTTTGTTCTTTCTTTAGTTCAGACCAGAGCTCATTCAACTTCTTCACCAGAGCTATATTAAGAGCTTTTTGATGCTCCTTCTTGACATTTGCCATTGCTGCCTCTTCTAGGCTCTGCACCTGATCATCCACTATTGTACATAGGAGCTTAAGTTTAGCTAGTGATGAATCGGTGTTGGGAAAATTTGTACCAGGTATCAAACCGGTAAGAGTGTCCACAGCCGCTTGAATTACATCCTGCTCCTTCTTCCTTCGAATAATTTCAAGGCACTCATGAGCAACCTTGATGCTCTGCATTAGCTTTGTTTCACTTGCATACTAGAGATCGATAGGACTGGTGAGATCAGCTGGTTTGGCTTGACTCCTGGTTGCCTTCTTATCCTCCATCTGGGTGCTCTTCTCCGCTTCTTCTACCTTGTCCTCGTCTACTTTCTTCTTCTCCGCTTCTCTCCTCTTCTCCGCTTCCTTAACCTCCTCTGCTTTTTTCTTCTCTGCTTCTTTCCTTTTCTCCTCTTCTTTGTCCTTCTCTTCCTTCTTCCTTTTCTCTACTTCTCTCCTCTTCTCCTCTTCTTTTTCTTCCTCTTCCTTCTTCTTCTTCTCTGCTTCCTTCCTCTTCTCCTCTTCCTTGTCTTCCTCTTCTTTATTTTTCTTTTTGTCTTCTTGCTTCTTTTTCTCTTCTTCATCCTTCTTCTTCTTCTCCTCTTCATCTTTCTTCTTCTTCTCTTCTTCATCCTTTTTCTTCTTCTCTTCTTCATCCTTTTTCCTCTGCTTGGCCTATTCCTTTGCCACTTCCTGTCTATCCTTGGCTTGCTTATCAACCTATTTAGCCTGTTGCTCCTATCTTGTTGCCTCATATGGTGTTTCCTGAGTAACATCCTCTGCATCTAGAGCATCAACATCAATGTGTCGATCGGTTCAACAACCGGATTTCCTTCATCATCAAATACTTCATCCAGTTTGGATATAACCGGTTCTTTTTCAGCTTGTCGGTTGGCTAGACGCACTTTGTGAGACTAGACAACAGTTGTCCTATACTGATGAGTGTCTTTTTCAACAACATCAACTCTACCTTCTAACAGCCAAGGTCTTCTTCTTCTAGTGAAGAAGAGTCCTTTATTTTGGTCAATAACATCAAATAATTCAAAATTTGACAGGTTGGGAAAGTACTGTGCAAAAACTTTCTCCCTAATTTCCTGTTCCTTCTCTATGGCAATGTGCCATCTATTATCTAATGACTTATATAAAGAATCTGGTGTCTGAGATTTAATCTCTGAGGGCGACTGGTCATTAACACATAAATAATGAATTATTTCCTTTTCAACCTCTTCCTTTTCATCATCATTAAAGTCATCAAAATACTCAATTAAGTCATGTAGCACTTTTCTCCTAATATTCTTTATTGTTCTTTGACAATGTGTCAAAGGTTTATAGGAAGAGATATCTATATTTACTGGTGCAGATGATGTCAGTTCATTCTTTGTCTTTCTCTTTGCTCGACGTGTTTTCTTTGGTTTTTCCTCAGACACAGTTTCTTCTGAGTCTGGAGAGGTATTCCTTGTCTTCCTCTTTCTCTCAAACACTTTAGCCAGTGTTGCTTCAGGTTTCTTCTTAGCTGGTGACCGCTTGCTCACTTTTGGAGTTGCAGTAGTAACCAGTGCTGATGCTGCAGGCATTGCCTTTGCCTTCTTCACTGCAGGTTCTTTTCCTTTCTTTGCAGAAGGTTCCTCGACCGGTGTAACCCTTTCCAGATAGGTTTCGGTCCTCTTTGCCTTAGGATCAACAGGTGAGGCAATAAGGGTAGAGGCATACCCTTCTAGCATATCATACATCACCTCATAGCCCATTGGCTCCACTTCTTCCTATCTGGGCTCAACAGCCTCCATTATGCATTTATCCACTTGGATGGTGAAATAGATATCATCTTCATATTTCTTGATGATGTCACCTAATATCCTCATTCTTTGGCTCATTTTCCATCCGAGCTCATCAAAATACTTGTTTAGAACGTCAGGGTAACTGGTTCCAATTGCTTGAATTCTTTCCTTGATTTTCTTGGTCACCAGTTGGTCAGCAAACCACTGGACATCTCCTACTCTTGGAAAGTAGCCTTGGAAATAGAAGAATAACCCAACCAGTAGTTGTCCAAACTTGAACCTTAGTGCATTATCCTGTTTGATCAACTTCAAATTCAACACGAGTTGTCTCTGCATACCGATGCACAGGTCAAATGATGCATCCTCCTTTATCATCCGGTAAGTGGCATTTACCGCTGCAACAGATATAGAGTTAATTCTACTGGTAGAGAATGTCTGGTAGCCTATCACCATGTAGGCATACTTAACTAGATCATCCTTGATAGAATTGACTGTCATGCCTCGTGAGTCGCTCATTGAACCAATGAGCTTGGACATTTCCATTTTGCTTACCATCCTTAGGGCTAGCACTTCCCCTATGTTGTAGAAACCGGTGACTGCATGAATTGTCTACAATGTGATATCATGTGTTCTCTCTAGGTACATCTTGTCACCATGGAATCTTCTCAGAATGATCCTTATATGATCCTCTGTGAAATCCTCCAGGAAGTAAACAACATTGTGGAGCTTTTTCTTCTCCGAAATATTATACTCCAGTTTGATCTTCTTATCCTTTCCACAAAATAAACCTAACTGGGAGTGGATAGCTAGAGACCCTAGATCTTCAGTCTTGCAATCTATGTAGTCAGAAATTCCCTCTTCTACTATCACACCAACCGGAACTTGTGATAGGGCATTATACTTAGACTTTCATTGAATAAAACTTGCAGACTCGACAGATGCACTAGAATTGGTATGAGATGTGGAAGCCATGATAGAAATTTTAAGAACTCAAGAAATACCTTTTGAAACACGTGAATTTAGGGCTTGCAGATTCTCCTTCACTTCACACTCCGTCAGTTTCTGAATCACCACTTTGTGTTCTCCACTTGACCGTTTGCAGTTTGAATTTGAATCTCCTTCCCGGTTTCTCAATTTCTCAAAATCTCAGCTCAAAACGCCTTTTCATCGCTCTACTCTTTGAAAAACTTTTCTTTGCTCGAAAACTGATAGTGAGAAATGATTTGAAAAATGCTTTTAAGCATATTCCTCACCTACCATCATTAATGCTCCTCCATTAGGGCGTAAACCCTAATTTGCCTTTTTACCATTTCTGGTCTTCTACCAAATGGTAGGTATCACATACTAGTTAAGGTCTTTTACTAGTGTAAACTGGGCGTTTGAAACATTTCGCCATTTGCTCCCCCTAAGCTTTTCTGAAGCTTAGTTTGTCAGTTCCATTATTTCCACACTAGGTGCAGAAACTGGTTCCTCTTGTAACACCGCTAGTTTCTTCTTCTAGGTTTTGTTCATGTTTGCTTGAACAGTGTCAACATCAATGTTTCCTTTTGGAGTGATCGGTATATCATCAGATATGTTATTTCTTGATCTACAGAATCTGGCAATGTGACTCGGTTTGTTGCAGTGATAGCAAACCAATCCAGGTGCTCTCCAAGGTCCATTGTTCATGTTTCCATTCTTCCTTCTGCATGTTGTAGCAGTGTGACCATGACCATGACAGACCATACAACTTGCTCTCCATCTGGTTGTTTCTTGATAGTCATTGCTTCTTTGCTAATGATTGAAGACATTAAACCGGTTGTGATTCCAGTTCACAAAAGGTTCAGGACCAACTCCTTGGGTCCTCTAAGGATATCTATCAATGTTGTTCATAACTAACCTACATTCAGATGCTCTATGCCCATATTTGTTGCATGCATAATAGTTACCATTGAATCTAAAGGATCTAGGCTTATCATTTAGGAAATAAGGAAAATTGTTGTAAGCCTTACTCCTACACACATTTGCAGTATGTCCTTCTTTAAGATAGTTGAAGCAAATAGGTTTAAACTTTTTCTTACCTTTATCCTTTGATGTCAGTTGTTTCTTTGATGTTCGAACATTTGTACCAGAGGTCTCACCTTCCTCATGATTGGAATAACCAAGTCCATTCATATTCTTGACCGGTTTGGCAAATTCAAGCTTTTTCTCTAGCTTGACAGTACTCTTGTTGAACTTAGCAAGTATTTCCTTTGACTCAGAGAGTTCTTTGGAAATAGCAGCATTTGTTTCCAATAGGTTTTCATTCTCAGAGATGGCAATGTTCAGTTCTCCTTGCATGTCTTCCTTTTCCACTTTGCTTGCATGGAGTTGAGCAGGTAGGGAACTGATCTCTTGTTTTAGCTTGGAGATCTCATGATCTCTTTCTTTCACTAGATCTTCAGCTTTCCTCCGGTTCTCAAGCTCTTGACACATCTAGATAGTCAGTCCTTCCACCTCCTTTCTCAGGTTGGAGTTTGATTCATTCAACTTATTTACTTCTGCAATTAGGGCTTCCATCTCTGCTTCATTTGAAGAACTATTTTCAGATAGCTCCATCAGCTTTTCAGCATGTTCTCTCCTTTTTGCTTGATATGCCTTGTATTTGACCATAAGATCATCATAGGCTTGCTCAAACTGAGTGAGCTGATGAGTAAGTTCCCTTATAGAGTATTCCTCCATATCTCTTTCCAAGTGGTTAAACTTATAGAAAGGTAGGCTCTAAAACCAATTGATGAATACTAAGAGGGGGGGGGTGAATTAGTGTGCCAAAAATCTCTGCACTTAAACACTTTGCAAGACTAATAGTAAACCGGTAAAACAGTTTAGCAGACAAACTGGTTAACACACATGCAAACCAAATAGCTAATAATACATTCACCCACAAAAGAAAGAACACCATAACACAAGAGATTTTGACGTGGAAACCCAAATGGGAAAAACCATGGTGAGATGGAACTCACAAGTAACTATCTATAGAATAGGAACCAGACCAATTAAGGTAAGACCAGTTAAGGTCTTACAATATTCTTTACCAGAACAAATCCTATTAGGAATCTCAATCTTTGTTAGGAGATAAGTTTGATTAAAGACTACCTTGCTACAGGATTTTAGATCCATAGATGTGAACCACCTTGTTAGAGGATTTACAAAAGGCTTTTGGGCCTACCCTGTTAAGGGCTATAGACTTGTCAAAGATGTGAGTAATCAATAAGTGTTTGATCTAGCTAGTAGCACAAACTGCTTGGTTAGATCCTTGATAGCTCATTCCTAATGCACTCCAGCATTACTTCAGTCTTCTACACATTCATATTCTCTCCAACTCCTCAACCACCTTAAACCCTAGCAACAACATAAAATTTTGCTAAAAACACATCAACAACCTAAAACCCTAGACATGATGTCCTTATAAAGGAATCTGATTTCATGTCGGTCCAATAGGATTACATAACAATTTCCTAGGTTCAATGAACCTGGACATATTTGGTACTACGACACAAAAAGCATTGTTTAGGTGTTGGCACCGTCAAACAATCGGTAGATGGTAACTCATCACAAAATGTCAGTTGGCAACTCATCACAGAGTATTACCGGTTCATATAAAATGTCGGTTGCCAGTTTGACAAAAATGAAGATTGGTAAAAATGTGTTATGCCGCTTTAATCTCTCATACTTCTTGGGATCCATGAACCGCTTGGGGTCAACATGCTGCTTCAGACCAAGAAACACATTCTGCAAAACACCTATAGTCTAAAGACTATAATACAACATACCGGTTGGAACAAATACCGGTTGTGCTCTAACTCATACATATAAAGGAGATCTCAATGCAAGTGTGTGTCCATCAATGACAATCACAACATAAACATCAAAAAATGCCAACAATTTGGACTATGATGACTATCTCTGTTAGGTTGCGTAATATGTTTAGACCATGACTATCTTAGGCTGTGTTTGACCTTGTATTGGCCAGGTATCATGAAAATGATCTCTGCCAATCTGATATATCCTACAAATAATGACTCTAAAACAAATTTGTTTCCGTTACTCACTGATATTGTTGTGTCATCCATTGTGGATGCATCCTTTCCTTGGTTTCTTGATACTGGCCTTTTGTCAACTCATATTAGTGATCCTATGGTCAATGACTGCATTTATTCTTTAGTATTCATTGCTAACTCTTTATAAGAAGGCTACTATATGACTACAAACCTAAACAACAACCTTTGATCTACCCCTCAATGGTCTATCAAACACCTTTTCCATGGCTTGGTCTATGAATTTATACGTAGACTATCTTCAAGGGTTTATTCATGCTCATTTGATGAATGTCATCCTTGATAATTCTCACTATATGATTGTTCATTGCCTTTAAATGATGAATGATAACTGTCTTGAGCAATGTTATTGACTCTTTTCAAAATGATTATTTCATGAAGGTTATGGATTGTTACCTCAAGACTGTCCCTAACCCAATTCATGGGTTGTTCTTCCTAAATTCTTTAATCATCATAGCTTTGTCATTCACTATCAAACTAGGCATATAAGACATGAGCTACTACTATCAAGGTTGCCTTTATGGAGAAGTTCATTGTTTTTAGGTCTCTTCTAAAGCTATGACAGCAATAAGTCTTCCCTCAAGGGTCTCTGTGCATGTAGATAGTATCTTGTGCATCTTCCATGGTTGTAACCCCTTCCTCATGACTGCAATAGTTGATTTCACTTCTGTATTGCTTAGGGGAGTCACTATCTTGACTAAAATGCAATGTTGAGTGCTCATGGCATATGAACTATCATTAAACTCTAAGACCTACAATATGTGCCCTATCTTCTTGACCCCTTCAATAACCTCACTGTAATCTATCTCCTTTGTGGCTATCAAGATGTTCATTTCCTATACTTTATCCTTCATGGTGATAGACTTTTGTTTCACTATCTTTGATGCTTCATTATGCTATTTGTCTCAAATTTTCAAGATTGTGATACATCATCCAATCCTCTACCCTATTATTGTAATTGTCTTTGGTCTTGTGTTTAATCTTTTAAACCTTACCTATAAGGCATCATGGACTGTGATTTGTGTTACATCATAGAGATGTTGCTCTCTTTCATAGACTACCCCTATCCTTTGATCTAAAAATGCTCTTTAAGACTACCTTTGATCTTTGATGCCCCTTATTGTAAATAATTTGTCCAATGGCTTGAATATGCATATTTGATGTGAAAGTATTTTGTGATAGTACCTTTTGAGTCTAAACACAACCCACACATACTCTGTTATATGTCATTGTTCTACCAATCTCATTTGATACTACTATTCACTATACTTTGCCTAAAATATTTAACTAAATTTGTCAACATAATTTCTGTCTTTGATGAGGTTTGCTCTTTGTAAGCTTATTGTCCTTTATGAACCTAGTTGTTATCTTTGTGATCATGAACATTTTTCTAAACACTACTCACCATATGCCATTAGTGCTCTTATCCTCATGACTATAAATTTACTGTTACCTCTCGAGCCAATGATTGACAATGAGTATCTTTTGATATGAATGCATCATAACTGCCTTCATTTGCACTTTGAGACCATTCAGTTGATTCTAGATGTTTAACTTCTACACCCCTATAGTCTATGTGTTTGATGGATGCTCTAAGTGCTCATATATTTCACATTGATCTATTTAATTCTCTTCCTCATTTCTTTGTGGTTTGGCATGATTGCAAATTAAACATTATTTATCTCAAATTGACAATAACCAATTTAACTCCTAGGTTGGTCATTGAGTTCCTCATGACAGTGTTTAATCTATCCATATGACTCTTTTGTTTCTCTATTTTCATTTCCATGTGATGAAAATGAGTATTTTCTTTGTAAATTTACTATTTTGTGAGATTGAGACATCTTTATTTTAACTTGTTGTCATGGTTTCTCCATAACAAAATGGGCAGTCTTTGATCTTGCATCAAGAAACCAAGTCTTTGACTATGATTTATCATAAAATCTTGTCCATAATAATGGGTTGCTGCAATCTTTAGTGATCTTTGGATTATACTTGGATTGCAAAACTTTTTTTGATAGTGGTCACTTATTCTATACTTGTTTGGTGACTATGCCTTATTCTTCATTGACTGATGTGTCTTTTATGGCCTTTGCTTGTTACACATATGCTCTTATCATAGTTGTCATTAATGATAATGATGCTTTCTAAAGACAATGATGAATTGGATCTCCTTAAATTATTGTCTTACATGTCCCTTACCATGGTGGTATACCTCCAATGCTACTCTCTCCTCATGATATATGACCATGTCTATGTTGGGGCTGATTTAATCTTTGATTGATGAACCTCACTATTTTCATGTATCTCTGAGTTAGGCATTTGTGACTTGTCATCTATCCTCATAATAGATATTTTTCTTTCTCCTTTAGTTGATCCAACCACATCTTTTGAGATTTCTATAGCTATGTTGATACATGGACTGTATTTCCAGATTTAAAAGATAGCCATTGACTGCTCCCTAATGAATATGTTCATCATTTCTATGGCTTTGTTTGGAAACTTCAATATCTCTGTCTATGGGGCTATGACTATTTCCTTTTGCCTTGATATGGTCATTATCCTTGTCTTGACTATAACAATGTCATTTTGAACTGTGTTTTATCTTTTAAAAGACTGCATATATTGTTGCTCTTAAACTGGCCTAGAGCTGCATTCTTGATGTTGGAAAGCCCCCTATGAAGACTCTCTTTGGTTCCTTTACTAGTATAAGTTCTTTCTTTCTGTCATTGTGATTGTGTCCTCTCTTTTGGACATGTCATATCACAATCTTTGCTAGCATTACTATTTCATTCACTATCTTTGCAATATTGACTAGTTTTAGGAATTCTAAGGTTATGCCTTGAATATTTCAGTAAATATAAGATGAAAACCTTTCATAGAATTAGATGCCTCCTTTTAGAACTAAGACTCAAAATAATTTACAATTTTTCCATAGGGATACATCCTACACAAGAAATAAATCTACAAAATAATTTAACAAATACAATTTAAGGGATCTGAGGCTAAATTAGGCAGCGAGATCATGGCGGAATTCTAGGGAGATAGGGTCTTGGTCAACCATTGGATGGGATTGGAGAGTTTTGGTGTATTGATCTTGATTTATGGTAGGACTCTTGACATGGAGCCACTTCTAAGGAAGGGGTAGGTTTTTGGATATGCATGAGGGATTCTTGGAAGATGTTCATGTTTTGGAATGATAGGGAAGCATTTTGGATGGGACTCTCTAAAGTGGGTATGTTTGAAATTGGAGTGCATGATTGCATAGGATCTTGGATTTTTAAATCATTAGAGGAACTTGTATCAAAATTGGGATTATCTTTGATTTCCATAGGAAACAACCATTAATGGTCATAGACACCTAAATTTGATTAATTTAATTATCCCAGATGCCTTGAATTAAATAAATATGTGTCATCTAATTCATTTGTAATATTTTCTTCTAGCTAATTAATTTTATTAATTATGCTATAGTATGCTCTTGATTAATTAATTGGTAATTAAAAAATAATTAATTAATTAATTTTGACCCTTTTATTTAATATATCAAATTTTGCAATTTAATTTTTTAATTCATGTTGACTTTTTCCTCTCATATAATTAATTAATTATATTTTTCCCTCACATGTCTCCTAACTTTAACCTGCATCTAACCCTTCTTCTAACCTAGCCTACTTAGCTAACCATGGGTTTTAGTCAACCTTATCCCTAGCCCTCACCATATGTGTGCACATTCCCAAAATATCTCAAATTTCCTAGAAAGTGGGAGACATCCTTGAATTTGGGGAAAATTTTGGGAAAATATCCCAAATTTCCTCAAACATGGGAATATCATTTTTTTGTAATCTCTTTTAGAATAGAAACTTTCAATTTGGGTGTTGTACTCCCAAATGGACATTCGTCTTTAGGAACACATGTCATTCCTTCCAATGACACATATCTTTCTTAAGGACACATGTCATCCTCATACATGGCACTTGCCCTTCTCAAAGATGTTAGGATTCCCAAAGATACTGAGAGGGGGGGGTGAATCAGTATCTAACCGGTATATAAATTTACTTGACTTAAAACATGAAAAACATATTAAAACTGTGTACCGGTAAACCAGAAATAATGCAGTAAACAAGAATAACAACAACCACACGAGAAGCACACCATAACATAGTATTTTAGTGAGGAAACCCGGTGTGGGAAAAACCTTGGTGGGATTTGTGACCCACAATATTCGCTTACTGGCCAATAAGGGAATATTACTCTTACAATAGGGGCCTGCACATGCAGTAAGGCCAAGTGCCTAGAGCTCACTACTCAATTACAAAAGAAGTCACACTGACTTACAAAATGCATTATATTAATCCAAAGTCTTGTATCGCTTCAGATTAGCATCTACTATGCCAGATCTAGTACCGGTTTAAGCTCTGCTACATACATAAACCCTTAACCAATGATTCGCATATTAGGTCTACATAATTTTGCCTATTATCCTCTTACACAATGATCTACAATGATCTCATACATATATGAGTCATATTTACAAATCTCCATGTCGGCTTACAATGATTTTACAATTAATTACAAAATATATTTCAAACAAAATTGAAGTCGGCCAACGTGTCAGTATCCTTCCTTTCACTGTCGGTGTCCTGTATGCCAGTGTAGAGTCTGTCGGTGCCAGTGCCGGTATATTTGTCTTGCTAGTATCATATGATTGCAAGGTTGCCATCAATGAAAAAACCTTCAATCGCCTACAATTTCTCATTGGAGTGTGTATTTGTCAACAAGGGACACATGTCTCATTCTTATGCCTCTCCATCTCTCATTTAAGCCTATTTAAACCCCTCAATTTCTTTCATAACCCATCCACTTTCATTTTTTGTACCCTCATAATGTAGAAATGCTAACTCATTTTACATCCATTTAGCAACCATCTTTGCATCTCATTGTAGCTTAATCCATTTTGCATTCACTATCATGGAGCACAATCAAGTATCTACCATATAGAAAGCACACATCAAATTAGAGGACAATCAAATCGAAGGAGGAAGGTAGAGTTTGCACTTTAATTAGTCTTATTCTGTTTAATCTAGTTTTCTTTCTTCTTAACGTCCTAGTCTTGAGTTTGGTTGAAATATGTGTTTGTTAATTACTTTGTTTATCTTTTCAATAGTTTACATTCACGATTTCCTACATACATTTATGGAATGCCTAGTGGGACCTCACTTTGTGGGTCTAATCTCCCATTTTTTGTTGTTTCATTGTGTTTTTTGACAGAAATTTTGGCACTTGTATGCAAAATGTGATAATTTAAGTGGATTTCCGCCTCAGTCGAGGTCTAGTATTTAAAAATCCAATTTATAGAAGTGGTGGGATTGATTGTATAAATAGCAATATTTCCTAGAGAATAGTGGGAACATGTTCTCGCCATCTTGTGCAGTGGAACCTAAATTTTGTGTTTCATTTTTGGGTTCAATTGAATTTATTTTATTAGAAATAATGGGACTACTAGTTAAAATAGTGGGATTCACTTTAGAAGTGGTGGTATTGCATATCTGGGTTTCTGTGTTTTTAATATTTTATGTCGAATATTTATTTACCAATAAAGTAGGGCATTGCTAGTGAAAATAGCAGAATTGTGAGTAGAAATGGCGAGATAGCTCTATGTTTTATTTTTTGTCATTGTTCCAAATGGAAATTTTCTTAGTTTATTTCTAACTTACTAATTTCCTATTGTTTTTCTAGTTTATGACTAATATTTGGTGAAGGTTTGATAGTAGAAGACCCCAAATGCTTGAAACACTAACTTGTTTGTTGCAAGACCACCAAAGAGGGGTGCAATTGTCCAAAATATTTTGGATTAAAATGAATCACGTGTCTTCTTTTAGTTAGAAAAAACTTCAATTTCATAAGGAAATAAACCTTTGTCTTTTGTGTTTGGCATGATTGTGCATGTAGAGTGGTCCTACTGTTAATAAACATTATCCTCACCCTAGCTCTCGTGGTCCTAAGTGCAAGAGAAAAGTGTTAACAACACTCGATCTTTTCTTTTAGGTAGAAGGGTCTTCCTCCTAAGTATCCTATAAGACTAGGTGAGAGGAAATGACCCAAGTAGTACTCTTTCGGTCTGCTATATAGATATTTGTGAATTTGGTAAAAGTCATAATCAACTGGTTCCGCTATGTTATGTTGATGGTTTCTATCACTATCTACATGCAAATACCTTCGTGATCTTAATGAAAGTTAAAATCTCCTAGTGCTTGTTTGGCAGATGCGTAAAAACCTATGTTTTATAGGCTGAGATATCTCTTAAATGAGCTATCCATTGCATGTATAACCACCAGATTTACCCTAAAAGTTCCCCCACTACAAACCAAAATTGTTTCTAGTTGCCAAAAACCTTCTATTTGTTGACTCAAGTTTATGATACATGCATACCAAAGAAACCCCTCATGTACCCTTCAACTTGAGATAGTAAATTTCTCAAGATATTTGAATCTTAAGAAATTTGAAGCTTGGCATGCCTGAGAAGTGTGTGTCATGGAGTGGAACCATTTCTACCAAGCTTCTATCTATTCAGCTGAATGTGGTATTCTGGGCAAGGGGATTCAACAAGTACTATCATTTGACTAGCCTAGGAAGTACATAATTGTTAATATGTTTATTATATTTGTGTGATTGTTGTGATTGGTGTCACTTGTATCTTTTGTCAAATAATCAACTCCAAAAAAATATCTCAGAAATATCAAATGTGCAATCCAAAAATTTGTCATTTTCATCAAATTACCAGTCTAGAAATAGCGAGATTTCTCTATCTATGTTCCTCCATCATTCATTTAAAAATGGTGGGAACACTCTGCTTTTCCTAGTCTAGAAATGATATGATTGCTATGTCTATGTTCCTCTATTAGTCTTTTAAATTTGGTAGGAACGCTCTATTTTTGCTAGTCTAGAGATGAAAGGATCGCTATGTCTATGTCCTTTGTTAGCCTTTTGGAAATGATGAAAACACCCCATTCAATATCATTGTTACCACTTTAGAGATAGCAAGATTTATAGTTAAAATGGTGAGATCATTGTTACTTGTGTCAAGTTTTCTCTTTACAGTTTTTTATTTATACAAACCTCGAGATCACTGGTTGAAATGACAAGATTGCCTATTGAAACAACGAGATTACCCTGATAACTAGCAAGATTGCATATTGTCTTGTTATTCTATCCAAATTTTCTCATAATCTGGTTTATGTTCTATTTTCGTGGGTTTTCTAGTTATCTACACTTGATTTACATCTAGTTTGTGTCATTATTATCGTTTACCAAGGTCTTGATTTATCCTATCATCTTCATCATCTTAATTCTCAAGTCAATATCATGGTCTCCAATTTTATTTTGCACTATCATCATCATCAGTCAACTTGCGTTATTGTCATATTATCAGTGTCAGACTTTTGTTCCTAAAGTCAGGGATTGATCTTTCAATCAAAATCAAATCTTTAATCCAATTTTCAAACTTTTCCAAGTTCATCGCATCAAATCAAATCAAGTCCTTTTATTACCCTCGGTCTCATATCTTAAATTGCAAATCTATATCTCTTTTGATTATATCGAGTTTAGAGCTTAGTGTATATGATGCAGGAGAATCCCCGGTCGGTGAGCAATCTTGCATCAACCAAATATATTTCCTTTCAATTTTGTTCTTGTTTACTTCTTTGTCTAGTTTTTGTGTTCTTACCGGTATGTATTGGTAGTTGCTTGTTCTTTGTGGCAGATCTTATTTTCAGTTTCTAGATGGTTTCATGTGCTTGATTCCAGATTTCTTATTCATTTTGGGTTCTTTTCCGGTCAGTTATCGCTTTTGGTTGACTATTTCTGGGTTCTGAGATAGTTCTTGTGCTTATCGGTTGGTTTTCCTTCATTTCCAGTGCAATTCTTGGCATGTGGATCTATCTTGGGTCTTGTCTGATTTGCTTTGGTGTGTGGCCGACCTTCCTGCTAAACCACATCACTTGGTTGTTATTTTTCTAGAAAGATTTATCTAATTCTTAGGGCCAACCTAATTACATGTTTCATTTTCCTGCATTGGTGAATGTAATCTTATGAGGCTGACCCAGATGTGTTCCGATGGGTATAAATATGTTATTATATATTCATATGTAGGGGCAGAGAGGATGTATAACTTAGATTAAGGATTGAGATTCACATGTTGTGATCCGTTTAATTCTTAGAGTCCTTGTTGAGTTGTATATGGCTTGAAGCCTGCATGTAACCGGTTAATTACCAGATGTTCTTTGATGATAATATGATGATGGCCGGATGTTTTTCGGAAGTTATAAGGCTTTAATATGATATGTTTATGTGAATTTGTTATGTTTTCTTATTGAGTTCAATATGTCTCTCTTCCTACATAAGACGATTGACTCTTTTGAGGGGTTTTAACGGTTATGGACTGGCTGGTGGAAGAATCGTTTGTGAACATTGAGGGATTCCTTGGGGTGGACAGATTGCCGATTGGAGGCAGGTTGCGTGTGTGTTCAATAGATGGCCGAGGGAAGGCAATTGAAACTAGTAGTCATATTGCTGAGCTAAGGCAGTTCACCGAAGTGGAAGAAGAGATGTCATCGAGGAGGACAAACCCCTGAAGGGTAGAACAGATGATGGAAGACTTCAAGAATGAAGTAAGGAATGAAATCCAAAATGATTTGACTATTTTGTGAAGAAACCCTGATTCTAAGGATGAATATGAGGAATTCAGTGAAGAGCTTGAGGAAGCTGAAGGACCGAAAGATAAAAGAGAGGAGGGATTCCTGAGAGCACTAGCACAAGTGAGTAAAGTTCATAAAGTTGAGGTTTCCAACTTTTTCGGAACACTAAACCCAGAGGATCTGATCGATTACATCAGGGAGTTGGAGGAATACTTTGAGTTTGAGGATTTCAAGGACCCATAGAGAGTTTCATTGGAACATACCAAGTTGAAAGGGTATGCTACCTTATGGTGTAAATAATTGCATAAAGACAAAGTGGAGAATGGTGAATTAAAGATCATCTAGTGGAGACAGATGGTTGCAAGATAATGCCAAGTTCATACCAGGAGACTATGAATTGGAATTGTTCAAGAAGTTATAGAACCTGAAATAGAGAAACATGACTCTGAAGGAATATACTAAGGAATTATACAAGGTGGTGATTAGATCTAGACATAAATAGATGGACAGAGAAAAGATGGCAAGGTACATCAATGGACTTTCTTTTAACATTCAAGATGAGAGGATTATGTTGAAGGTTTCCATAGTTGAAGAAGCTTACCAGTATGCTTTGAAGGTTGAGGAGAAAGTGAGAAGAAGACAATTGAATAAGGGAAAAGATAAATTCAAGATGAGTGATAGTATGAAGAAACCGGTTGAAGAAGAGGAATCAAAACCTAAGTGGAGTAAGGGTTCGAAACAAAAGACACCGAGGAAAGGTAACAATGGTACCAATAGAGAATTTCTTGGCAAATGTTTCAAGTGTGGAGAAACTAGGTATAGATCCTATGAATGTAAGAAATGGATGGAAAGAAGTTGTGTGGAAAGTGAAGAAACAAATGGTACTAGATTTGACTATGCACCGGAGCAAGGAAAATCCCTTATGTTCAGAAGAAAGGATACCAGATCTACTCAGAGGAAAGTTTTTTTCTGGATTGTGTGTAAATCAGGTGGTAAGTCTTGCAAGGTCATTGTAGATAGTGGAAGTACTGATAATTTGGATCTAAGGAGATGGTTGTGAAGCTTGGGTTGAAGAGGCTTAAACATCCTTGTCCTTATGAGGTAAATTAGCTACAAGATGATTAGAAGATAGAGATAAAGGAACAATGTTTGGTGAGTTTCAATATTGGGCCTTTCAGAGATGAAGTTTTATGTGATATTGTGTCCATGAGTGTTTGTCATGTCTTGTTAGGAAAACCTTGGCAGTATGATAGAGGAGCTATTTATGGCTATAGAAGAAACCTACTTACTATTGAAAAGGATGGGTAGAAATTCACATTGATTTCTTTGAAGGAGAAAGGGAAGGAGGTGAAAAATCCGAGTCCTAAGAAAAGTGGCAATACTGAGAAACTGATTGCAGAAGGTTATACCAGATGGTTTGAAGGAACCGATTGCAGAGGTCATACTAGAGGTTTTGAAGAAAGATCTGATACAATAAGTTGTAGAGGTTATACCAGAGGGTGACATGGGTTTGCAAAAGGATCTAACAGTTGAATCTGATGGTCAGTGGAACCAGTCGATAGAGAGCTTATGGTGACAAACTGAATGAAGTCTTATGGAAGAACCAAATATGAGTTGCAGAAATTGAGGCAATGTGCAGATATGAAGCAAAGAAAAAAAACAAAGGTAGTAAGAGGTTAGAGAAGTCGATTGAGGCACCAGAAGAGATAAAACAAAGGTTGGCAGATAAGGAAGATGTTTGGATCTTAAATGAGCATGGGATCTTCATTCCGAATCCTTTTACATGTTCATGAGTTGCCTCTCATGGAACATCTTTTTCTACCTGGGTTCTCTGATGCAAAAGAATCCTCGGTTGGTGTGCATCAACTAAAAATATTTCCTTTTAGTTTTGTTCTTGTTTAGTTCTTTGTGTAGTTTTTTGTGTTCTTACCAGTATGTACCGATAGTTGCTTGTTCTTCATGGTAGATCTTATTTTCGGTTTCTAGATGATTTCATGTGGTTGATTTCAGATTTCATATTCATTTGGGTTCTTTTCTAGTCAGTTATCACTTCTGGTTGACTATTTCTAGGTTATAGGACAGTTCTTGTGCTTACCGGTTGGTTTTCCTTCGTTTTTAGCACGATTATTGGCATGTGGATCTACCTTGGGCCTTTTCTAATGTTCTTGGTGTGTGGCTGACCTTTCTGCTAAACTACATCACTTGGTTGTTATTTTTTTGGAAAGATTTATCTAATTCTTAGGGCCGACCTAATTACATGTTTCATTTTCCTACATTAGTGAATGTAATCTTATGAGGCCAACCTAGATGTTTTTTGGTGGGTATAAATATGTTATCACTAGTAGAAGTATCACCAATAAATGACTACATGACCAAAATTTTTAGTCACGAGATCAAATTGTAGTAATTTTTTACAAAAAAGCTATGAATTGCTAAATAAATGACTCATTTGGTCATCGGGTGAGATCACACAAATAAAAATGACTAAATAAATAACTAATTTGATAAATGATTGAGAAATTCTAAATAAAAAAGTATACAATTGTTTGGCTCTTCTCTTAAAGAAATTAGGTACTTGTGGAAATGATATTAAAAATTGATCCTAATATTTCTGTTTGTAAATTATTTATTATTTAAATATTATTTTTATTTATAAAAAATAAATTATTTTATTAGCAGATGTATTATATTATATTTTATTATTTCTATTAAAAATATAATAAGAATAAAAGTATAAAAATTTCACTTGGATTGAAAATAATTTTTGAAGATAAAACAAATATTTTACCTTAAATATTTAAATTATTCTTTATATATATTATCTTAAATTAAAAATTAAAAATATTCTAATTGTCTTAAATAAAACATAAATAAAAAAATTATATTTTAGAAATATTGTTTATAGGCTAAGATGAATGGCGGTAAATGAAAAAAATTCTTTGAGTGAAATTTCATGTTGGGCGCCATTTTTGGTCGGCACTCTACTGGCACCAAATATTCCAACATACATTAACCCAGGCAGCATTTTGACTGCATTTTGGTTTTGCAAAAACTGTATGTAGCAATATTGCAAACAGATTGCTTGCAAACCTTTCTATACTACAGTTTTATCATCAGAAGCTTGTTAAAGAATAGTGATTTGTGGCGTGCAAGGCTTCATGGATAGAGGAAATTGAACAAAACTCCTAAAAGGGTGCTTAAGAGTCTTTGAAATTTCCAATTCAATAGTTTTATTCACACAAAAGGTGAGGTTTTAAGCCTTTTAAAACCTTATTTCTTCACAGGAAAAGATTTATGGTGTTTCCCCACATAATAGTGAATATTTTAGATTTGGAGTTTTTGATATCATTGAAAGCTCTAATTTCAAGCCATTTAGAAATATGGAGGAGATTTTATTCTTGTTCTTTTTTAAAGATTTTCTCCCCAAAGCCTATGCATTAAGATAGAAATAGAGAAATGAGAATATTTTGTAGAAGCCAAGGGTATTTAACTGTGTAAAGACAACCCCAAATCTGAAAACTTGAAAACATCTTCAACTACAATTTCTTAGAACGATAGAAAGACTTGAAAACATCATCTTGTTTATATTTTTCAATAAGCCTTTCCTGAAGCTTAGGATTAGAAGCAACCATAAGAAGCTCCTTATTTACGTTAATAAACACATTGTCCATTTCTATATCTTTTGTGTCCTTGGCGCAATAAGTCCATAGCTTACATAAAGCATCATTATAACCATCCCAATTGATTTTGTAGGTCCCCTCAAAAATTTTACATTACACTCCACAACTAATTTACAACACAATTCCTGCATGAAATTTTCACTATTAGATTCTCTGCATATTTGCCTATTAAGATCCTTGAGCAATTGTAGAGTTTATACGGTTTTCTCATAAATGATGCCCTTTGAAAGGTCTGGGGAAATACTCTTCAGTAGCATCATTTTCTTGAGCATAAAATTTTCATTTGAAATAGGAAGAGCACTGGTGAATCCAGAAATAATCCAATCCTCATTGCAGTGCCTGATAATGTACTCTAAAATACACTCTGCACTTTTCTTGTCACTTTCGATTTTAGCAGTGGCCATCAAATATTTTGAAGTGCCCTGTAAATTGCATAGCTTTCGTCTGATTTCCATTAGTCATCTACAAAATCTAGATATGGAATTATAACATGACCAAACTCCATGAAGTCCCATTGTCTGTGCCTGCACAATTGACTCATTGTGAACATATGAGGAAATACTCTTCAGCAACATCATTTTCTTGAGCTTAAAATTTTCATTTGAAACGGGAATAGCTCTGATGAGTCTAGAAATAATCCAATCCTCATTGCAGTGCCTAATAACATACTCTAAAATCCACTCTGCACTTTTCTTGTCGCTTCCGATTTCAAAAGGAGCAGCCATCAAACATTTGGAAGCGCATTGTAAAGTGCATAGCTTTCGTCTGATTTCCATTAGTCATCCACAAAAGCCAGATATGGAGTTATAACATGACCAAACTCCATGATGTCATATTATCTATGCCTGCACAATTGACTCATTGTGAACATATGAGGAAATACTCTTCAGCAGCATCATTTTCTTGAGCTTAAAATTTTCATTTGAAACAAGAATAGCTCTGATGAGTCCAGAAATAATCCAATCCTCATTGCAGTGCTTGATAATGTACTCTAAAACCCACTCTGCACTTTTCTTGTTGATTCTGATTTTAGAAGGAATGACCATCAAACATTTGGAAGCACCCTATAAAGTGCAAAGCTCTCGTCTACTTTCCATTAGTCATCCACAAAATAACTAGCACTTGCACCAAATGAAGTGCAATGGTTGCGTTGATATTAAGATATATAAAATGTGATTTCAATCTTGTATAAATTTATATATTAAACAAAAATTTCATGATTATGTTGTATTTGAATTTCTTTGCATTAGAGTATAAATCATTAATGTGTCATCATTGAATATCACTAGTTACTTGAATGTGTCATCTTTGGATTATTTTTTCATTTGTCATTCTCATAGACAGGTATTGAATAACTTGCATGGGTGATAAATATTGTTTGGATAGGACCTGGAGACTTTTAAAAAGGCGGGCAAGGAAATCAGAGTTTGCTGCAAAGAATTTGGAGTCAGCGAGGCCCTCTGCAACAAATTCAGAGGTAATTTGAAACCCTCATTGCTGAAAGTAAGCTAATAGGAAACACACACATATTCCATTCTTAGTAGGTAAACTTCAAATGTATATAAGATAGATCTCAAAACAATGACTCATTGTATCCTCTTCTTCCTATTACTGTCTCTATTAAAAGTGACTACTTTCAACAATGTTTTGGCATCTTTGTTTTCAAATTTATTTTATTTTCTTGGAATTAGAAACTTAATTAATACTACAATGCATAATATTACATATGGATCAGTGTCGAAGGTTGACTATGGAGAAATATCATGCACATGATAGAAGAGTAGCTAATGAGAGGGGCTTCGACAAATATCCATGTCTATGTAATGACCGTCTTGGTGGAAAGGTGAAAAAATGAAATGTGATTTATAGACATATGATAAGTTGTGGGCATAGTGGTATAAGCCCTTGGGATTACAATTATTATGAAGATATGATAGAATTGCAGACTGTGAGAGATGAAGAACAACAAACATAGATGAAGTGGCAGCAAACATAGATGAAGTGGCACCAAACATAGATAAAGAGGTAGAAATTTTTGACGAAGGGTTTGAAGTTGATATAATGTTGAATGAGGCTCTAAGAGATGATTGGTACAAGTCAATGGAGGATTCTTTAAAGCCTATTTATGCTAATTTTAAGCTAAGTCATTTGACAACAATCCTTCAAATTCTTAACTTTCAAGTGGTGCATGGTTGGACAAATGAGAGTAGATCAGTTATTGGCATTATTAAGTTCATTGTTACCAGTTAAATCCACATTTCCAACAAAATAAAGTCAATGTAAAAAAAAAATCAGTAAGCTTGGCTTGGGGTATAAAAACATCCACACATGTGTGAATGGTTGTGTATTATTTCACAAAAATCTTGCAAGTGACAGTGAATGTCCGAAATGTCATGAAGTGAGGTATAGACAAGGGTTGAAATCAGCTATGGTTCCTAGAAAAATTCTTCACCACTTTCCAATAATCCCATGATTACTTTGAATGTATAGGTGTAGAGACATTGCTAAACTTATGCAGTGGCATGCCCAAAATAAGAGCACTGATGTAAAACAATGACATGTGCCTAATTCAAGGACATGGATGGAATTTGATAATAGATGGCCTAATTTTTCTCAAGATCCTCATAATATAAGGTTGGGTTTGGCTCTAGATGGGATGAACCCATTCTTAGATCAAAGTACTAAATGGTCAACTTGGTCAGTGTTTCTAATAAATTATAACTTGCCTCCATGGTTAGCAACTAAACCATTTTTCTTAATGTTATCATTGATTATACCAGGAAAGAAAAGTGTGACTTCAGAAACAATAGATGCTTATCTAGAGCCATTGTATGATGAACTAATGTAATTGTGGAAAAAATTTGAATAAATTCAATCTTTAAGGGATGGTCATTCAATCAAATTCACTTTAAGAGCTTCCTTATTGTTTACAATTCATGATCTTCCTATGTATGGCCCATTATCTAGTCTCTTTGTTCATGGATACCACGGATGTCCTACTTGCAACTTTAAGGATTTTGTGAGGCACTCAAGAAGTTTGCATAAGTGTATTTATGGTGTACATTGTGCTTACCTTAAAATGGATCATCCCTATCGTCAGCAAAAAACGCGTTTCAACAGTCAAGAAGAGAATCGTGAAGTGCCATTGCTAATAACAGGTGATTACATTATTGAGTATGGATGGAAAAGAATGTCATTTATTGAAAATGATGGGATTGCTGGTAGTATAAATGATCCATGTAATGAAAGCGGTGTAAAATGGTTGTGCATATTGTATAAGTTTCCATACTTTAAGGAAATAGCCATTAGGCATACTGTTGACTTTTATGCATACCAAGAGAAATATAGCCTATGCTATTATAGAAACTCTTGTTGGTGCCTTAGATACTATTCCATCATGTGAATAATTTCGAGAAATAAAGATTTGTCAAAATATTTGGGTTGAAAAATGTGATAATGAAAAATATAGAAAACTTGGTGCTCCTTACGTTTGGACAAAGGAACAACATGCACAATTCTTACAGTTAATGTCTCAGACTCGTTTTCCCACTAGATATGTAAGTAGTAGCATCAGAAGCCAAACTGATATTAATATCTTACGAGGCCTCAAGACCCATGACTATTATGTCATAATTGAGAATATCTTACCTATTGTGGTAAATATATCAAGTTTGGCAAAGGGGCAAGATTGGCAATTACAAGATTGGGCCTAATATTAAAGAGAATGAGCCTACATGTATTAGATCCTTTGAACTTTGATAGTTTGAGGGAGGAGGTTGTTGAAGCCTTTTGTCTATTAGTGCGAGAATTTCCACCAACAATCTTTAACATTTGTATGCATCTTTTGATACATCTAGAATATGAACTACAACATTGTGGTCCAATAAGAATGAGATAGATGTATCCTATAGAACGATATATGAAGGTTTTGAAAAAAAATGTTCATACTAGGGCAAAATCAGAAGGCAGCATGTCTGAGGGATATTCAATGCAAGAGGCCATGGGATTTTGCATAGAATATATGAAGGATTTTAAAATTTTCAATCGACGTGTATGGGATGACGACAAAGATGATAGAGTTAAAGGTGAAGTATTAGAAGGCAATGGATGTCACTTCAAGCTATCATATCGAGAAATAAGTGCAATGCATGCCTTTATTATTCAAATTACATCTTTGTTCGATAAGTGGCATAGGTAAAAAATAAATTACACAATAATTTATTTACTCAATTGCATTTACACATTTATATTATTAATCTTACTATTTGTGCATCGTTATTTTATGTATAAAATATGAAAAAGAGAATCAAACATGGATGCAACATCGACCTCAAAAGTGCAGCCGTCATGATTTGATTCGAGGTGATTCTTTTCCAAAATTTTAAGAATGGATTGCTAATGCAATCAATGATGTAGAAGAAGGAGGTCACAATATAACAACAGAGGAAAGTGAACTTTCACAATCTTCACATTTATGGGCTATGCGTTTTAGTGGAATGTGGGCCTATGGTAGTCACTTAAGAGTGGAAGAAAAAGACAAAGGAAAGACTAATTGTGATTGTGTTGTTAGTGTTGAATTTCTTCATGGAAATGAGAATAAATTTTATATTGAATTCATCCAAGATATTATTCAAGTGGATTTTGGTGAAAACAGTCCTATAGTATTAATATGTAAGTGGATTCGACCATCTGTGGTACAAATTGATGAGCATGTATTTGTGCATGCAAATACACGATAATTTTTATCAAAGACAGATGAGTCGTATGTTTCCCCTCTTCAAATTAACTAGTCATTTCTAATTGATAATGTAAGAAGCCCAAGATGGTCTTATGCCATTCAAACAGAGTCTCATTCAAAATAAAAATTCATGGAAGTTGTCGATGTAATGCATGATGGGAAATATGCTAATTTACAAGAAACATTCGAAGAAGTAGATGAAGACAATGAGGGATTGTTTGAAGAAGAAATTTTGATTATAAATGAATAAATTGGGAGAGAGAATGTATTACATTTCTCAAATGAGAACGAGGAAGAAAATCAAGTAGATGCAGACAGTAGTGATCAAGATTCTAATCTCGGTGTGCAGATGATTATTGATGAGCCCCATTTTATGACTTTTTATTTAAGACTTTTATGTTGTTTTAAGACTGTTTTATCTTGTAAGGACACAAACCTTCTAACTAATACTTATTTGAAATAGTTAATATTGAACAAAGTTTCTATATGAATATGTTAGATTTAATCTTTGTAACCATGTTGCACTGTGACTGGCAGTTGTGCCTTATAACAGTAATGACTACAAGACAAGCATTTGATGAAATGCCTTTGTAGATAGCCATTATCTTAGACTATACTTTACTCTATCTTTGTACCATGGACTAATCTGCATCCATTGGGACTGCTATATAATGACAATCTTTTAGCTCTATGAATATCATGGTATGGTTTGTTACTTTCTTATACCTACTCTAGATGATTCACTGTTCTATGTATCAAACTATGATTCATTGAGATATGCTTTGTGAACTGAAATTTTTTATTGTTGCTTTGTATTATCATTGTTGCATTATTCAATGAAGATCTTTGACAATAATAATCCCCCTTTGGCTTTGTTCTCATGAAGTTATTGAAGTCTTTATAAGCATGATGATTGTATTTCATGATAGTGATATGCTTTGGGTTTATAATATATTGGTCTATATGATAGTTAATTCTCACTATACAAACTTATTTGCAGACTATTATTGTTTGTGGTGTGTTAAATATAACTACATATTAGAACAAAACAAACTTATTTGCACAAACTTATTTGCAGACTAATATTTTTTGTTTTGAGGAAAAAATGGTATCTAGATTCCATTTCTATTATCTCTTGTTAGATGTTCACCTCTACTAAGAGAAGTTTAGCTGGAAATTCAGCAAAGAACTAGTGGGAAGTCATATTTAATTACCAATTAGAAGTAAAAGTATTAACTTTTAAATAATTCTCTAAGATCCTCTTTTGGCTTGATTGTTTTTGTGGTATGGCTGAGTGACTATCTAAATGAAGCTCTTTTTTTCTAGTAATGAGATCTCTTCGGTTTGATGAGCTAATTATACATTATTGTTTATTTGGACATCAAGAAATGAGGAAAAAGAATTTAAGGCACAAATTAGATGATAGTGATCATATATCTGAAGTTCCAATCATATATTATGAGCTCTCTCGTGAATAATGTGTGGCCAAAAATAATGATTTTTTATCGCATCTAGGTTTGACAAATAGGCAAGTTGTAAATTCACTAAGTAGTATATTATTTGTTTAATAGCGTTTAATAAAATTTTATAGGCAATAGTTTTATGCACATAAGACATGATATGATATATTTTTTGGTTTTTCAACCAAGAAAAACAGTGCTGAGAAAAAGCAGAGAAAAAATAAAAAGAAAGTAAAGATACAATGCAGCCAACTCATAGAAGCTAATATTTTTGTGACTCATCAAATGTACTTGGTGAAAAATATAGTTGTGGTGATGTGAAATCACACAAAGAACATGGTGATGTGTAGCCTGATATACCACATGGTGATGTGCAACCTAATATACCACATAGTGATCTCTCTTAACACAAAGTCTAAGAGAAATTATTGAAAAACAAGAGAGCAAAGGAACAATTAATTTGCAGATGATTTATTCAAGTTTAAAGGATGTGTTTGAAGTGAAATCTGTAGAGACCACTACTGATCTATCTACTCATGCCACACATAATATGGTAGAGGAGCATGAAGTTCCAGTGGCTCAGAGTGAAGTTGTTGCATCTGCAACTTTTGATGGAAGTACCGGATCAGCTAGAAATATTGGTACTAGTGGTTTAACAAAAGATGTGGTTGTTTTTGTTAAAAGAAAGAGATTGAGTCAAGATTTATATAAATTTGTAGAGAAGAATGCAAAATAAAGAAAATTAGAAGGGAAGAAGGTGTTCTTGTTTGAGGTGTCAAGAGATGGTGAACCCATTGGGCAAAATGCTACAAGGTGGGCCACTAAGTTGGGCGTAAGATGTAGGGCCCATTTGGATAATGTAAATCAAATTTTGCAGACCAAGATCCACAAAGTATGGAAAATGTTATTCAAAAAATAGAAAAGGCCATTGACACTATTGGTGGACAAATCTCAAGAAAATATTATAAAAACAAGATGAGACTTTTGATGAAAAATTTTAGATACAATTGTAGAAAAGCAATCATGGAGGGAAAAGAGAGGTCCGACTACTCCACGCTATCTACAAAACAATGGGAGGCATTGAAAGAAAGCATGTGTTCTGAAGTATATTTGACAATGAGTCACAAAGGAAAGAGAGAAAGAGATAATGTGAGCATTGAATATATGTCATTTGGCCGAGGCGGGTTTCAAGACAAAATGGACAAATTAGGAGTAATTGTATGGATTTTTGGTTCGATCTACATTGTGTTATTTAATTAAAAAAAAAATGGACTGACTATGTGTTAAAATCAACATTGTATTTTAGGTGGAAAACATTAATAGAGAAGCAAATAATATGAAGTGAAAATCTAGTTCATCCACAAAGATTTCACATCCATCTATTGAACGCCCACTAAGAGGCTCACAAAATCATGTCAACTCAAATGAAGGGTTACAATATATAATGAGTTGCTTACACGGTCTCACTGAGGAAATTTCGCAGTTGGCTATCTATGTTAAGCCTATTATTTCTGCATGGATTGACCATGATTCCATCGATTTAGATCACATAAGAGTCTATCCCTCACTATTTTGATTCTCACCTATATCATATTTATATTGTATTTTGAATATGTATGCAAATGTATTTTGATCATATATATAACAATGAATCTATGAAATTTTTCCTTTTGTTGACTATTTTTTAAATGAATTCCTCCTCATATGGATAATTTTTTAAACTAAATGCAAAGATATTTTATCAAAGAAACAAATAAACAAAAACACCTTGATGCCAATAGAGCTACCGATATTGATAGTGATGATGATGAATTCAAGCAGTATGTGAATGATATTCATAGTAGTAGTTGTGCTCAACTTGAGATCAGTGCTATGAAACCTTTACTTTTGTTTTGTCTTTAATCAAATTAAAGATAACATTCACTGTAATGTCCCTACTTTGAAATATAATTTAATAATAAATAATAATATATATTCATAATACATAAGAAATTAGTATGCTTATAGTCTAAACCATGTTATTATTGCCAATACTTAAGAAGATGGGAATGAGATGTTCCAAAGAGGGGCGGTCTAAATCCAAGCAATAGGTTAAGTCCCGAGAGAGGGTGGGGATCAGCGACCCATAAGCCTTGAGGGTATAGATCCAAGATAGGTAAGGGCTTGGATCTATAAACTTTGAGGGAACCTATTGTATTTGGTTTCTAAGCACTTTGGTAACATACATATCCTCCTCCTTCCTTAAAGATGAAGTAGTAATAGAGGTTGGTACATTGAATTAAGAATTAAGGATTAGGGATGAAAGAATTAATTATCTAGTATGATAAAATGATAATTTATTCTTTAATGATTGATAAATAATTTGAACTATGACAACATCGAATAGGGAACATTACAAAATCTTTGGCCCCTATGCACAATACAAGTTTGCAACTCAGTTCTAGAGCATGATGACTGGAAAATTAATGGACATGTTGTATTTAAGTTTGATCATTTGACATATAACAAAGACAATCTATATGAACCATTTAATAAACAATAATTTTAATACTTTTTTTTACTACTAGATAAGCTTATGTACATGAGGTTGACCACAAATAATTGATCTATATAGTACAAATAAGGTTTTTTTGATTATTTTTACTGGTATCTGTGGTTAAATCGGCCCAAAGCAAGCAACTATCATTTGCATATTCAAGTGGCATGATTAGAAGTCAACAATTAGAAACAACACCATTATTTGCACACTTTGAAGGAATAATTAGACACAACAATTAATCATCTTCCCCATAAGAGACAAAGAGAAGACTGATAACATAATTTAATAGTTGTATCAGGGACAATCGAATGGCATTTCCATAATATTAACCAAAAAATTGTCATTGCATAACCCCCATGGTTATTTCAAACATAGAAAAGATATTATATGTTATTAGTTTGATAGGGACCATACATTATGAGTTATGAGTATCACTTTCATCATAACCCAATAATAGTTGCAGATCATATATCGCTTCATATATCAATTGTACCAATTAGAGGGATAAATATATCGATATAGCAGATTATAACCATCATTCTTAGTGTAAGTGGTAACTACTATTGTATATATCAGTTCTCATGAAGGTTTTGAGTTAATTACTTAAAAAAAGAAGTCATTTGTGATTAAATAATTCCTTATTCTTAAGAATTCATAAGAAGGGACATTACATTCACTAGCATTCCACACCAGGAAATTCAAGAAAACTTATCTATTGTAGATAATATTGCAAGAAATTGATACCCATGACAATATGTTCTACAACTTGCATAAAAGAAAGCAAAGTCTATTTTATTGCATTAACAAAGTCTTGATAAATTCTTCCAGAGATCTAAAACTATCTAATGATGACTAGTATTACAAAACCTTCTCATATATATGAGAATCATGAGTCTTTTGAAATGCAGGGGTGCACCCCTTTTGAACTAAACAAATATCGTTTGTTAAATAGACATAAACAAATTAAGTATACCAATATGATTGATATAATCATCATCCTGGTAACACTGGAAGTTTGAGGTCCATTTCTTCATTGTGCTCTCCATGGTATAGGATCTCTCTATCATCTAGATCACATATGGAGCTATATCCCCATCCTCATAGACTCGTCCTCTGGCTCTGCTCATGAAACTTGTCAATTGAAGTTGACAGCCTCCCAATGACATGAGTTCTCCATCACGAAACATGGCTAGCAATTGGATCGATTGTTCATTCTCTGGGAATTGGATGACATTTTTCAACTTGTTCTTGAATTTATTGTGTGCCTTTAGCGAGGTATCTGCTTCATTCTTATCGTCTGGAGTCATAGAGTCATGAGTGTTCATGATATCCTGGATTCATTCATGCAACCTCATATGCTTTGTGTATGCTTTGATGGTACCATTGTGCATCTTCCAGAAGTCTTCAGAATACTTTAGCATAACCTTAAAACAAACATCAACTATGTCATCAACAAGATTGATAATGCGAGCATGTGCAGCTTTGAGCAATCTATTCCCCTTCTCGCTCTTATACCTCCAATATGAAGCATTCTAGATTGTTTCAAGTATATCTTTATCAATTTCATAAGTAGCAATTCCAACCTCTATAATCCTTGGGGCTGATTCCAACTGTAATGCCTTATCCTACAAATATTATTTCTCTTCTTGTGGGTCAGTGCAAGAAGATGAGTCCACTTTTTGGCCAAAAAGTGGAAGTGTTTTCCCTGTTTTTCAGATTTTGTCTCATTTGAGCTTAAATTTTGAAAAACTTAGAGATTGAATCTTGGAAAAAGTCAGTAATATAAAAGATATCCCTCTTAGTGTACTTTTCAAATATGTAAATTTATTTTAATACCCACATAATAAAAAATGACTTTTTGAATGGAGTTCTAAAAACTATGTTTTAAAAATGCCCGTTTCAGGACCATACCATGCATGTGTACGACCCACACTTTTTGACACAATTAAAATTATTTTCTCAAACCGTTTTGGGAAATGGTTTGTAACGCACTGAAGATTGATGAGCATATTTTTTTGTATTTTTTTTTAATTAATTTTTTAATGGTCGTAATTATCTTTTTAAAAATTTGACGTGTACGACCCACATAATTTGACGTAAACTTAGCATTTTTTGAATTTATTTATTTTTAAATAGAAAAGAATTTTGTGTAGATTGGTGACATAATTTTTTTTTCAAAATTCATTAAAATAAAAAAGTTATTAAATTAAGAAAATTAGTTAATATTTCAAATTTATGGACCTGATTTAGTATAAATTAAATGAAAAATAGTTAAAATAATCAATTTTTAAATAAATTTACATATTTGGAATCTAAACAGTATAATCTGAAATGGGTTTTAATTTCATATAAAAATTCTCTGATTAGAGGCACGTAAACTATTTCAGAAGTTCATATTTGTGCTTTCATTCATGGAGCTTTGAATTTGCAAGTTCATGTCTCAAGTGTGGCCATCCCAGGCCTATCTTGGGCCTAATCCTGAGGCAAGTGGTAGGTTGTGGATTCAAATTTTATAGAATGGGCCCCCATTTATAAAATGGGGGCCTGTTCCATTTTTTGCCCATTGGATTTAATAAGAGGCCCCCATTTCTAAATAACTGTTACTGTAAAAAAAAGATAGATTGCATCGATTTACCACACTATCATTGAAATCCGTACTGACAAAGATTTTCTACATCATTTGGTAGTACTTTTTAATATTTTTTACATGATTTTTTGAAGAACTCAGTAAAAAGATATTATTTTTTGAAGAGGAGTTTGTAAAGATGGGTTCTAAGCAACGTCAAAAGAAAAAAAAGAGGACAATGACAACGGACAAAATTCAAGCACAAAGAGAGAAGGAGGCAAAATGCCAAAGAGATCGAAGATCACAACAACAAAAATTGAATAACACTTCTGAAGCATCTAGTTCAGTGCCCGTTGTAGATGAGACCATTGAAGACATCATGATGGATGCAAGAAATGTAGAACCACACACGGGTATGGTTGTTGATGCAAATGTTCATGTGGATGCGAATCCTGGTATGTTTTTAAATCCTGATGACAATGATGCTAATCAAATTGCTGATTTAAATGAAGCTGGATATAAATTTCATACACCAATACGAAAAGAAATAAAAATTGAAAATATTACACCACCCTCTCTAAAAGAAAATGAATGTAATTTGTTTACTATTGATAGCAATGTGCTAGATAATCTTAATGGGTTATTTTCTTGGAGACAAATCAAAACACATGCAAATAGATTATATAAACAATTTTTCTATAATAAAAAGTTAGGATTCCAATGTCAATTAATGCTACAATTAATAAAAATGTTAAAAATGCGTAAAGTCATGAAAAAAATAGGTATTTATGCAAAACCAAAAAGAAAAGATGAATCATATAAGCAAGTTGTATCTACTATTGCCAGTGCCATCGATTCTATCGGAAAAACTAGTCAATCTAAAGATAAGAATGCAGCACATAGAGTTATGACGACTACTATAGTTGACAAAATGATTGTTAGTAAAAGAATGTTAAGTGATATAAGTGGCTATTTGAACTTACATCGTAGAACCTTGTCAAGAACAGCCAAAAGAAGAGACACAATTGAAATTGATCCACTAAACCATTGTTGGAGTTTTAGTGGTAGACTTCAAAGGTCGGACATGAAATTAAATGATGAAACTAAACAATTAATTGAAAAATTTTGGCATGATAACACTAGAGTTTCATCAAATGCTAGAGATGTTTTAAAGTTAAGGGTGGGATCAAAAATTCATGATCCTCACCCAAAACATCTTCTTGACATGACTCAAACTGAATTCTTTAAAAAATTTAGTGACGAATCTGTGTTAATGAATTTACAAATTAGTCAAATATCATTTGAAAAATACAAACCCTGCTATGTTAAAATCAATAAACAAAGAAAATCTTGTTGTTGTAAAACTCATGTTCAGTTTCATTACTATTATGATGTTTTTCGATATATATGTTGTATGTTGCATGGTAATGATCTTGTGTAGGATTGTGGTGTTTATGTTCCACCTGAAACTATAAAAGATTTTATTGGAAGTTTATTTTGTAAACCACCTAATGAACAATTATTTCTTTCCAGTTCATGCATTTATGGCCTTTGCAATTTATGTGGGAACTATTCTTCGATAGGTGAATGTTTGCATGAGCATGTTTCATCTGAGTTTGGACAAAAAATGGTTGATGTTTGGAGATTTAAAAATATAGAATACCCTCTAAAGGATGGAAAGATGGGGAAACGTTTAGAATTGATTATAGAACAGAATAGTGTGAATGCATTTATTAGTGAGTTTAAAACTCATTTTTCTAAACTATGTGAAACATTCCCAGCATGCCCGATGGCTTGATGGACAGTTTCGCATATGCATGAACACATTTCCACTTGGAACAATAGTATCAATTGTGGATTTTGCAGAAAATTATACTCTAAAACCACAAGAGGAAACTCAATCACAATACTACAACTCAGTGCAAGTGGCCATATTTGTGCACATTATATATAGACATGACCATGACAGTACAGAAGATAACAGAAAATTTTTGAGGGAGTATCATTTCTATGTTAGTGATAATCGATTACACTCTTTAGAGTTTGTTCAACATTGCTTCGAGGTATTTTATGATAATCTTAAGGAAAGAGAAATTGACATGAAACAACATATGATATGATCTGATAACTACATTGGACAATTCAAAAATGCAAGAATGTTTTATTGGCTATGCAAATTTCACAAGATAACCAATGTCCAACATTTATGGAGTTTTTTTGAAGCGGGACATGGTAAGGGGGGACACAATAGAGTCGGTGCCTGTATAAAAAGAGATCTTGCTAGAGAATAATTGAAATTTGAGGATGCAGTGAAATTCAGAGATGCTCGTGCAGTTGTAGATTGATGCAATTCAAAGTTGTCAAAAGGATCAACTGAAAACTCTGCAATTCGACGTTTCTTCTGGTTGATAGAGGAAGATAGTATTCCTATTCGGCATGATTGTAATACCATCATTGGATCAGCTAAATGGCATTTGTTTAAGAGTTATAATTCAAACACATGGACTATATTCACAAGGCAACTTGCTTGCTTTTGTCATTTTTGTGTTTCCGGAGATTGGGAATTTTGTGAGAATAAAGAATGGGTTGAAGAATAGCAACAAAGATACTTAGTTCATGATGTATGTACCTTTAGTTTATCTAATCACAAGAACTATTTAAATGAAATTCGAAAAATAAAATTACAAGTCCACATGATCCCTATAAAGTTGTTTAAGCACAACTTCCATAAATAAAATTTCAAGTCCACATAATATATAAAGTATGCACAAAATATATATGATCTAATGTGCACAAAATATACTTTCACATAATTTCAAGTCCACATAATATCTAATGTGCACAATGCACATAAAGTATGCACATAATATATATGATGTAATCCTATTATGCAACTATCCATATATGTAAAGTATGTGTGCACATGTAAACAAATATGTAAAGTCCATAAAATAGTACATATCAGAGCCAAATAAACAGTAAAATTTCAAGTCCACATAATCCATATATATATCTGGATGGTAACATGATGAACTCCACATAATATCTAATGTGCACAAAATATATAAAGTATGCACAAAATATATATGATCTAATCCTATTATGCAACTATCCATATATATAAAGTATGTGCACGTGTAAACAAATGTGTAAAGTCCATAAAAAAGTATACATCAGAGCCAAATAAACAGTAAAATCTAAGTGCTATCATCAATAGCATCCCGTGGTCTCTTGTCCCCGGGACGTGGTCTAGATCCACCTGTCTCATGCTGTACAAGAAAAAAATAATATTAAAATATTACTTGAAATTAACTATTAAAAGAATCATTTATCAAATATAGTATAATTCATAAATTAAGTTACAAACTTACCATATGCTCATCAAATCCTCTAGCAATATCTCTCTTGTCCCCGGAACGTGGTCCAGATCCACCTGTCTCATGTTGTACAATAAAAAAATAATATTAAAATATTACTTGAAATTAACTATTAAAAGAATCATTTATCAAATATAGTAGAATTCATAAATTAAGTTACAAACTTACCATATGCTCATCAGATCCTCTAGCAATATCTTGTGCAGTATCAACACCAAATGTAGTGCTAGCTAACTGTTGTACAAGGTCAAATTCAAAGTGTCCAATTAAATCTTAAATTAAGAGTCAAAATAAGATCAAATTAAGTATTACATATTAATACCTCAAAGGATGTCGATGTGCGTTCAAATTGGCTCTTATCAAAATTATGAGGATAACCTATCCTAATGGTAGTGTCCACCTGCATACATGCATTTAATGAAATCATATTTAGTGAACATATATATGTGTACTAAATAATTTCAAGTTAAGTTACAATTTGTAAGAGTTCATATTTAATTTAAGAATTATAAGATACATACCATAGATGGTGTCAAAGTAGTCAGACCCTCTTCTCGATGTGATATAGAGGGTCCCTCATGACCTGAATCCTAGAGAAAGAAGCATTCAATGTATCAACATGAAAATTTATATAGTATATGATGATAACATATTAACTTAAAAAGATAGTACAATGTCTAGATAGAAATTTATACTATACCCTATAAGGTGTGCCAAGTTGTGTTCCAGTAGATGCAATATTGACTCTAATATTAGGTGTAGTCCTTATCTACATAAACAAAATTTATTTAATGAAGTATTAGATTGTATAAAAAAAAGAGATGCACTTAGTTTATACCTATATTTAATGAAGTAGTAAAATATTGACATGTACATGTATATATATCTATACCTGGTCAAGATGAACATCCGAGCAAAGAAAATCCATATAAGATGTCATCATACTATCATCTACTGCATCATGCTCAGTTGGAATTCAAGTAGATCCTGCAGCAGCAGTAGGAACTACACACGTCTCATGACAACTCGAACACATATGTGGCATCCATCGAGGAGCAGATGCCATGTGAGCAGCTTGCTCACTCAGGTTACATGTGAGGGAAGTCAAAGCATCTAATGTCGAAATGAATGATGTATTTTGGAAATTTACAGGAATCGATGGAGCAACAAGTGGTACTATGGGTGGATCTGGTAGGGGATTATTACTCTGTGCCCCTAATCTATGCTATGGCATTCCATGACCAACACCCTGGAATGACTTAATGTCAAAATAATTTGGTTTTTGGTTCATTACAAACTCACAGTATAATGTCTTCAAAAAATAAAAAGGGACCTCATAATTACGATGTGGTGGATAATCAAAAACCATCCACCATCTATCCCAAAAGTATCTAGCCATTTCTGGATGCACACACCACCTAATTGAAATTCTTTTCTGGTTAGGTTGCCTTGGTTCTCTTGTTTTTGGGTTAGTAAAATATGGACATAAATGAGCTTTGGTTATTTTCAAATCAGTGATTTGCCTATAAGTTAAACCATCGGCATAAAAATCATGCAAATCTTGTCGTCATCTATGAAATTGATCTAATTGAGAATCAATAGATCTAACTGAATCGACAACAGTTTGCATTGATTTTGCAAACTCTTTAAGATGGGGTGGTGTGATTGGCTCATTTTGGATAGTAGCAATGTTTTGTTCAATCACTTGTAGGTTTTCATTAATTCATTCTCTTAAACGAATTTCATCCAATCTAGGGGGTGGAGGTGGAGGTGGTGGTGGTGGAGGTGGAGGTGGGGGAGGAGGAGGAGGGGGTTGTGGTGGGGGATTTTCACCTAATAGTTCATCTATGTCAAATACATCCATGATAACAAAGAGCTCCTGCATATATAAAGATATACATGAATTATATACAACTCAATGTCAGAGAAGAATCTATTTTACTAAATTAAAAAAAACATTTATAAATAGTAACATTTCTATGTTGTTGAATGAGATACACATGAAATATATAATATAATATTGAACTTAAAAAAGTATACATGTACATACTATTGAATCTTTAAATATAAAATTTGCGCACAAAACTTAATAAAAACTTTCAATGAAACATCATAAATCTATTATATATTTAATTTAATAAATTCATTTCTTGTAAAATGCATCAACTATTAAAATCAATATAAAATATTTCATACATAAGATCAATAAAGAAGTGAGAAATAAGATGATCCTCCTTCTAGTGTAAGAATATATAAGGATTGATGATAAGTGCTTAAAATAAGATATTGAAATGTAAGATCATTATGCTCTATAAACCAAGATATGATCATAAGATCATCATGTGAGGCACAATCATATGATATTAAGATGCAAAAATGCGTGATCAAATAGTGATAATCTATTATATTCTCTATAATAATAGGCCAATGTATGAACATAAGATAATACTTTAAGAAGATAGATTAACCAATATACAAACATAAGATAATGCTTTAATAAGATTAAAAAAAGCACTATATGAACATACATGTGAAGCAAATAGTCTTGAAGATCATAAGCTAGAACAAAGATTAAAGTATAAGACATCAATCATTATGGGAAATTAGTAGTTACTAATAAAGATTAGATTTAATGTAAAAATAGGAGATAAAACACATGAAGTAAAAGTATGATTAAAAAAGGAAATCAAGTGAGAAAATATTAAACTTGCCCTACAAGTGGGGTAATAGAATATGAAGTAAACATAAAATATTAAATCATGTGATATCTAGTGGTTTCTCTTTTATGTTGTGTGTCACCTCAATGTGTACATTCACTTTGTTGGTGCATCATTATTTTCTTGCATTTACTATTGTATTGCATATTTGCACCTAGAGGATAGGATAAGATTACTTGGGTAGATATCTACCTAGGTAGGCATCACATGTTCAACTCATACTCCCTACTTTGGTAGAGATGTGGATATATGTTACTCATCTTCTCAATTTTTTTGTAACAGTTCTTTGTAAATAGGATTTTATATATTAGAATTTTCCTAAAACATGTCTCAAAATGATTAAAACACTTGAATCAAGGTCAAAAACTAGGAATGTGAGATACATGATATGGATGATGACAAGGATGGTTGAGAATAAAGAGAATTTGAATGGATTATGGTATACTCCTAAGTGTAGGGTACTTTTAAAAAAAATTATACATGATGCCAAGGTACTTGTCCAAGGTGTCATAAGAATGGTTTTCACCCATGAATAAAAAAATTATGTTTACTTTTCTCTCATTTTTAATTTTTATGCAAAACCAAATCCTTTAGGTGTGGATATGTTAAATGATACACAGGATATTTATAAGTTTTTAAAAATCTAATAATAGGACCAACTATGGACCTATTATGCAATGTCATGGCATAATAGGACCTATTATGCCATCATGGCATAATAGGTCCATAATTGGTCCTATCATACTAAGTAAACATGTCGAATTAGCATAGTTTCAGTGTTGGAGATGAATTAGATGATGAAGTTGGCAATTTTTGAGAAAATCATGTCATGTTGTGGCTTAGTAGGTCATATTATGGCATAATAGGTCCTATTAAGCCATGACATGACATAATAGGACCAACAATGGATCCATTGTGCAATGTCATGGCATAATAGGACATATTATGCTATCATGGCATAATAGGTCAATAATTGGTCCTATCATACTAAGTAAACATGTCGAATTAGCATAGTTTCAGTGTTGGAGATGAATTAGATGATGAAGTTGGCAATTTTTGAGAAAATCGTGTCATGTTGTGGCTTAATAAGTCCTATAATGGACCTGTTATGCCATGATGGCATAATAGGTGGACTATTATGCAATGTCATGGCATAATAGGACCTATTATGCCATGATGGCATAATAGGTCCTATTATGCCATGAGATGATATAATAGGACCAACTATGAACCCATTATGCAATTTCATGGCATAATAGGACATATTATGCCATCATGGCATAATGTGTCCTATTATGCCATGACATGACATAATGTGTCCATAATTGATCCATTTATACCATCACATGACATAATAGGACCATAATAGGACCTTTATGCCATGACATGGCATAAACCTAAGCCTAAACTTTGATATCTAAAATTTGAAGAGTAATGTTAATTACTTTTAAGGTTATACTAATTTAGTGGTAACTTTTGTATTGCTTAATGAGGATTAAGAACAATTTAGGTACATATGTTCGGTTTTATTTCGATTTGCTTTTCGAACATTTTTATTTTTGTTTTGATTTCATTTTCATTTTTTTTTTGTTTCGATTTTGTTTTTGTTTCGATTTCATTTTTGTTTTTGTTTTTGTTTCGATTTCATTTTCAATTTTGTTTTTGTTTTGATTTTGTTTTCGTTAAATTGTTTTTGTTTCGATTTCGTTTTCATTTTTGTTTCGATTTTCGTTATGATGTTTTTGAGATATCTAATTTGATATTTTGTTTTGTCAATTATCTAGGTTTGGTTTTGATTTCTAAATTTGTTGATTAGGGTTTAGGGTTAACTGTTGAAGAATATTTCAGATCAAAATCAAGAATTTACAAATATAAAAACTAATTTATTTATAGGCTACTTTAAAAAAAACCTAAAATAATACAGAAAAACTAAATAATACATAAAAAAACAAGAAAAATATACAAGAAAATTATGAAATGTGAAAATAGATGACTGAATGTGTACCTAGGATAGTGGTGGAGGCTTGAAATGGAAACCACAGCACGAGGGCCCATTTTTGATCTCCTCTTGTCAATTTACTATCACGGTGAAAATGAAAAATTCACCCAAAAAAAGGGTAAAAATAAAATTTAAAAACGGGTGCCCGTATTTTCAAAATGGGCCCCCGTTATTTACAAACAGGCCCCCATTATTTACAAATAGGCCCCCATTTTTTTTACAAACGGGGGCTTGTTTTGTAACAAAATGGGGCCTATTTTATTTAGCTTCGGTCCCCTGTCACCTTTCGGCTCGGGAGCCCGAACCATTAACGGCCCCCTGTATTTTTAGAACGGGCCCTTGTTTTTTGAAAACAGGGGCCCGTTTTGAGGAGTGCATTTTCCAACATGCAAACTTCCATGAATTTGTGACTCATTAGCTTGCACATACCCTTGTGCTTTCTCATAAAGGCCTTTGACAGTTTGGTTTTCCCTCACTAAGAACTCAACTTGTTCTTTGCTTATCTTTGCAACATCGAGGCTTAACTGGGCAGTGGTCCTAGGGGTTTTTTTCCAACTTGATGGATCATGAGGTGGCCAAATGCTTCATATGTGTCTACCAGCAGGGGTCTCTTATCTCTTGGATATAGAGCCCATAGTAACAAGGCCTTTTGTTTTGGATCATACCCTGAACCTATAAAGATCCTATCAACCTCCTCTGGTAACGATTGCTTGTCATTGTGTTGTTTTCTCTTGAAGCTGTCAAACATAATAGCAGCTTTGATTTCCCACCCAGGGTAAATTATCACACCAGCATCCTTGAGGAGTTGTTTTCCTCTTTCAGGGGTCATTTCTCTTTCCTTAGCATTGATTTCCTCCTGGAACATTTGTAGAGTGTCTTCCTCTATCAAATTTCTCATCTACTATCTGATCATCCTACCTTTGTATTGATATAAGAAGATTTCAAACTCAGGAGTGTTAGCAAACTCCAGATCTTAAACAAATACCTCATGCTCAAGGATTCTGACATCATCAATTTCCATCTTGTAGGGTTGTCCTATTGCTAGATCCATGTGGTGATCAATTCCAAACCCAGCAAGTGGGCAGAACATCTTTTTCTATGTTTACAAATTTAGCAGTGGATTCATGAGATAAGAGGGCAATGGGAGTAGTCTCCCTAGGATATTTAATATTTCTCTAAATACATACAATAGCACTACATTATCTAGAATCTCCAATTCATGA
Source organism: Cryptomeria japonica (assembly GCF_030272615.1). Classification (NCBI taxonomy): domain Eukaryota; kingdom Viridiplantae; phylum Streptophyta; class Pinopsida; order Cupressales; family Cupressaceae; genus Cryptomeria; species Cryptomeria japonica. The sequence goes on along the minus strand of NC_081406.1, from coordinate 164,424,326 downwards.
GACATTAGTTTGTTTGCTTTGGTCACAGGGTCATCAATTCCTTCCAGGACTTCTTCGTTGATCTTTCTCCTCCTCAATTTCTATTAATATGCTTTAGCTACCTTATCGTGCATCGACCTCTTCTTTATTGCTTCCTCCCTTTCCACATTCCTAATGAATTCATCAATCATTAATGGCACATGTTCTATGGCTTTCAATCTTTGTGACATTCTATCCCCCCACATATATGCTAGGATTCCCACAGATACTGAGAGGGGGGGTGAATCAGTATCTAACTAGTTTACAGAATTTCTTAACTTAAAACATGCAAAACATATTATAACAGTATACCGGTATGCAAGAAATAATGCAATAAATAGAATTAAGAACATCCACATGAAAAGCACACCATAACACAAGGATTTAATGAGGAAACCCTATGTGGGAAAAACCTCGGTGGGATTTGTGACCCACAATATCCACTTACTAGCCAATAAGAGAATATTACTTACAAGAGGGGCCTGCACATGCAGGAAGGCCAACTGCCTAGAGCTCACTGCTCAATGGGAAGTCTCACTGACTTACAATGTGGATTATACAAATCCAATAACTTGTACTACTTTACAATAGCATCTATAATGCCTGATCCAGTACCGATTGTTGCTCTGCTTCTTACATAAACCCTTTAACATATATTTCACATAATAGGTCTGCCTAATATTTTTCCTTATCGCTTACTTATCTCCTACAAAATGTCTACAATGATCTCTCTTATATATAAGAGTCATTTTACAATTTGCCAAGTCGGCTTACAAAGTTTTTACAATAATAAACAAAATATAATATACCAAAAATCCTGTTGGCCTCTGTGCCGGTATACTTCCTTTCTTTGTGCCAATGTCGATGTCTTGAGTGCCAGTGTAGAGTGTGATCTGCTGATGCTGGTGCACTAACTTGCCAATGTAATGCCTTGCTGGTGCCATAGGATTGTAAGGTTGCCATCAATGACAAAACCTTCAATCACCTACAATGTCTCATTGGAGTGTGCATATGCCAACAATCTCCCCCTTTGGCATTGATGGCAACACTCATGAGAAATTTCAAAAGTGTATCAAAAATGTGAAGTCCAAAAATGTTACCAAAAATGTGTGTGCTCCCCCTTAGCATATGGTTCCTGTGATGTTGAATTTTCTCATCCCACTACTCCCCCTTTGGCATCAATGACAAAGGTTGTCAAGATGTCAGTAGAGTTTGTAGTTTCAACCTTGTAACTGGGTAGTTACAATTTGAAATAGATCCGCCAAAATCAAGTTTATACTCTCCATAAACTTTTTACTAGCTCTTATTGTTGTCTCATTCTTTTAACTATACTGGTGAGATGCTGCAAATGCTCTGCTGATGTTTTTTGTCCCTATATTAGTGTCTCAGATACTTCCTTCCGCAGTGATGCTAAATAGTCCAATCTTGGACTCAGTTTTAATCTCAGATGCTTTGCCTTATTCACTATTCTCTCCTTTTCTGTTTCCAATTTAAGTAATTCTTCCTCAAATTTTGTTATCTTCTGTTCAAAAACTGATAATGTATCAAGTGAGTTAACAAAGTTATCTACAAGTTTGTTGATTTCATCTTGTACCTTGCTCATCTTCTTATCTATATCTATAGTCAAAAAAATTATGTTACAGGTGTCTTTGTACAGAGTTTTGTACTCTTTTAAAAAATTACACAATTTCGGTAGAAGTGTGTCAAAATCTCTGGTACACTTCTTTATTTGCTCATCAAAGAATTTTTGCTTTTCAATTTCTACTTTATCCTTCAATGTCTCTTCCTTTAATTTCTCAATGTTTTCTATGATATATTTACACAAGGTATCAAGTTGTCCTAAAGAATCTTTATTGTCTATATTACTGTTAGGAGCAATTACCTTAAAAATTGGTATGGTGTCATCTATTGCCTTATAAGCTTGTGAGTTGCAATCTATTATCTTTTTAATTGAATCCAATAGTACCTTAGTCACATTAGTTGATTTGTAGCCTGATGATGAACCTACATTCTGAGTACCGCAAGTAGAAGTAACCAAGCCTGTATTGACCTCTGGTAGGTCTGTTTGTGTTTGCATTTCCTTAAGCAATGGTTTTTCTACTTCTCTAGTTGTCGATGGCACTGTTTCCTTATGAACTTGTTCCTATTTCTGTTGTTGTTCCTATTTAGGAGGCTTTTGCTCTATTTGTTTCTCTGTTTGTTGCATTGTCTCAGTATGAGTTTGAGTCTCTACCTTTTTCTCTTTGTCATCTGTCGGTTTCTCCTGTGTGTTATCAATTTGCTCAGCTATCAGAGGCTCACTAGCCATGTCAGTCTTATCAGTTGTATCTTTGTCTACCACAATGTTGATCTTTTGAGTATCAACATCCATTATATATAAGACTTCAGGATTAGGATTACCATCCTCTACATCCATACTTTCAGCTACCGGTTGATCTTTTGTAACTATTGTTTTTACCGGTGGAGTAATCAAAGGAGGTGGAGGTAAGTTGTCTTTAACCTTGATACTAGGTGGTCCACCAACTTTACCTTTACCCTTGTCTCTTTCTTTCTGATATACTTTTATAGGTTTGTGACTCATGTATTCTTCTTGTTTTTCTTTTTCCACTAGGAAAATGTCCCATGCATTTTATGTCTCCTTAGTCACCTCATTAACTCTTCCAACCATTAAAGCAATGTGCTGGTGTGTAGTAGAAAATACTGACCGGTTGGCTTGAGCAATTAAGTCATCAATTTCTTTGGGTGAATTCACTGGATATACAGCAAGTATGTTTTCAATCTTTATTTTCTTGTCCAGTTCTATTACTGCTTGTCTTCTTGCTTCCAATCTCTTAAATAGTTCATCTGGAACTTCATTTACTACTTCCATCAAAAATTTCTTATACATATCCATATGCAATATAACACTATTTTCTACTTGTTCTTTTTCATCAGCTGTCAGAGTGTCATATATTTTCTCTATATTCTTCAATTTGCCTTCCTCTGTAATTTCATTCAACAGTATGTCAAAAGGGGCCAAGTCCTTGTTTGTCCTCTTCTTCTTTTGTGTAGCCTTTCTTACCGAAGATCTCACTGCTTGTTTTTGTCTTGTCCTCCTAGGTGAGGGTGTGGTTGCCGGTGAGGGATCTCTTTTCCTTACAACTCTTTTGAAAGTTGCAGGTATGTCACTCTCTGAAGAAGTACCTACCGGTGATAGGTGAGTTTTAGGTTGTGGAGCTGCTAACTCATCCTCTGTTATATCGGTTTGTTCCATTACTCTATCGTTGATCTCCTTTTCTTGCCTAGAACCTTTTCTTACAACTACCTCAACCTTTTCCACTCTTTTCTTAGATTGTATTTGGCTTTCAATAGTTTCTACACTACCAAATACTTCTTCCTTAGGTTCTTTAGGGGCTTCCAGAAGTTCTTTAGCATATGTTTCAATTATATGATCATCTATTTCATAACCCATCTCTATTACCCAAACTGTCCTAGGGATAACTGCTTCCATCCAGATCTCATCCTTCTTGATTACAAAGCATATTTCATCCTTATATTTGTCAACAATCTTTTATGATAATCTGATTCTTTTCTTTATTTTGGCTTTTAGTGCTTGAAAGAAATCATGGATATTGTTTTCCTTATCTTCTCCCATATTATTGAATAGTTCTGTTAACTGTTTACCTACTTGTATATCGTATCCAAGTTCTTTGTAGCCTATACAGGGAACCTGTTTGGTTATATGTAGCATCAGACATACTAGCAGATTTCCAAACCTGAAAGTTCCTTTCTTGTCCTTCTTAATCTTGCCTAAGTTGTCAATTAATTCATCCTTCAACCACTCACATATATCAATCTTTGCATTATTTGTGATCATATCATAAGCAATCTTAATGCATAAACTTGAAACTGAATTAAGTCTATTTGCATGAGTAGCTTTATACCCTAATATCATGCTAATAAATCTCACATTGATGTGTGTTACATCATTTACTCTTAAGGACCTTTTGTTAGATGTTGCACCAGTTAGGTTTGTAACTAAGTCATTGGATACCTTCTTAGTTTTGTTTGGTCTTTTACCGGTGGTCGGTAACCCTATGACAACTTTCACAACTTCCTTAGTTATTTTGTGAATTCCATCTAGACAAAAAAAATCACCATGTACCTTTCTTAAGACTATCCTAATCACATCCTTAGGGAATTCAGGAATGCTAAGGATCTCTGTAAATCCTAGGGTTTCAATGATCTTGTGTTCATCTTTTACATTGCTGGATTCATCACATATGATAGTTTTAAACTTGGTTTTAATCTCTTCATCTCCTAGTTCCTCAATGTTACAGTGAATGTAAATTCTGGGATCTTCAGCAAAAACAACTCCCCTAGGAATTTGAGAAAAAGCACCTAAGGTATCATCTTTCTTTGCTACCTTGGGAACTAATTGAAATATGGGCCTAAGTCTTTTTATAACTTTGACAACATTAGGGTTTGCTATATATTCAATTGCAGAGGTGGATGCCATTATAAAGTACCTTTTACTGCCTTTATGATGGATGATTTCTTGAAGTGTTCTTACCTCTTTCTCGAAATGCCTTAGCTCGGAATCTTCACGCTCTTCATAGGTTTGAAATCTTGGTGAAATGAAATGGAGCCAAAACCTCAAATTTATAGTGTCTTTTCACCATCTACCACATTAAATGCATGCCAGTTAAGTATTCACTTAACATTGTCTGCTGGTAACAAGTAATTTCCAACTTCTTACCTCTAACCGAGGGAATAATAGCACGTGTCATTAGTTTGTCAAACCCTCAAAGAAAATTTCTTCAATTAGATGAAGAACTTCCTACTAGTGGAGCATCACTCTATCCTGCCAGTGAAGCATTGACTGAATCTACTCGTGGAGGAGTATTCCCAATATTTAGATAAGCTTTTCTAATCCATTGTTTTGAGAATTCTTGCTTAACCTCTTCAACTTTTTCTTTACCTTTCAAGCTAGAAATTTTGTTGTCTACCGGTGATCCTTTACTTCTATAGAATTTTGCAATATGCCCAATCTTGTTACATGCATAACAAGTCACATTATTCTTTTGAATAGCTTTCCCATAACCTATGTTAGTTTGTGTTCTGCATTGATTAGATAAATGTCCAAATCTTCCACAAACATAACATCTCACATTCATTCTACAATTTTTAGAGTTGTGACCAACTTTGTTGCATTTTGAACATTGACCGGTGGGTGTGTTGATATTCTAATAATTTCTAGATCTACATTCATTTGCTTTATGACCATACATATTACAGTTAAAGCATTTTCCATTGAATTTATAAGCATTAGGTTGCCTTACCGGTTTGTTGTGATCTTGAGTATTTGCAGTACCAGAGCTTTCACCAACTTCAAAGCCAATTCCAGAAGTGTCACCTTTAGGTTTTTGATTCTTCAGCAAGGTGCCAAGTTCCTCTGAACTTTTCTTGAATTTTTCTTTATGTTGATTTGCAGCTTCTAGTTCTCTTTCTAAGACCTCTTTCTGTCTCATCAGTTCATTTGAGTCATTCTGAGTGTGCATCAAATTTGTCTTTAACATGTCATTTTCATAGCTAAGTCATGTGTTCTCATTTGCTGCATCACTTAGTCTTCTGGTCAATTCTTCTTCATTCTTCTTTCTATCCTCAATCTCTTTACAAAATCTCATAGTCATATCTTGCATCTCATTCTTTGTTGTCATGTTCTCTTGTTTTAGCTTGCTTATCTAATCATTAAGTGATTCCTTTTCATCATTCTCATTTTGCAACTTTTCACAAAGTTATCTTCTCTTATTTCTTGCAACAGTAAGATTCTCTTGAAGTGCCTGAATGATATCCTGAGCTGCCCTTAAATCATCTTCTAGTTTGATATTTTTCAATTTTTCTGCATCATAGTCTGAAAGAGCTCCTTCAAGTTGCTTCATCAGATTTTCCATCTCTACCGATGTCAAGATCTTCCTCAAGCTGTTAGGCTTCTAAAAATAGAGGACCAAGCTCTGATACCAATTGTTAGGATTCCCACAGATACTAAGAGGGGGGGGGGGGGGGGTAAATCAGTATCTAACTTGTTTACAAAATTTCTTAACGTAAAACATGCAGAACATATTATAATAGTGTACCGATATGCATGAAATAATGCAATAAACAGAATTAAGAACATCCACATGAAAACCACACCATAACACAAGGATTTAATGAGGAAACCTGGTGTGGGAAAAATTTCGGCGGGATTTATGACCCACAATATCCACTTACTAGCCAATAAGAGAATATTACTTACAAGAGGGGCATACACATGCAGGAAGGCCAACTGCCTAGAACTCACTACTCAATGGGAAGTCTCACTGACTTATAATTTGGATTATACAAATCCAATAACTTGTATTGCTTTACAATAGCATCTATAATGCCTAATCCAGTACCAGTTGCTGCTCTGCTTCTTACATAAACCCTTTAACCTATATTTCGCATAATAGTGATAGTTTTGATACTTAATATAAGTACAAATCTAATAGCCAACAAGATGAGAGCGGGGGTGAATCATACAAAATTAATCATCCATAAAAACATCAGATTCAACCTCGGTAACATATATATCAGTGATATAATCAAAACTGTCAAACATGATCACTTAAAAAGCATATGAACAATATAAACCTCGTAACACCAGATTTAACATGGAAACCCAAATAGGGAAAAACCATTGTGGGATTTTGGACCCACTAAGAAATATACTCTTCTAGAGTATGCTCGGCTAAAAGAAAATCCTATTAAAGATTACAAACACATTGCTAGATGTGACCCAGTTAAGGGATTTCCCTCAGATCTGTTAGGATCTTCACTTTGTTAGAAGTGACCTTGTCAAAGGATTTCAAACACTCAATCATAATTTCACCTTGCTAGAGGATTTACATATAAGACTGTTAAGTCCACTTGGTTAAGAGATTTTCTGTCACTTTCACAATATAACAGTAATAAAATCTATCTGCAACTTCACATCTAAAATGCTAAAGTAGATTCCTATTTGTTCAATACAATCTAGACATAGAACTAATCTTGTCTATCTGCTAGGCTTCTATACTCTATTATTCTAATAGGTCTTCAAGCTTCTGTTCTCAGTAATCACTATGTAGCATCCTTGTGCATACACTTGCCCGCATGCCTTGTTTATCAACAATTTCCTATTTATAAACAATTAGGTAACCGCTTAATCTCCTTGATCACATTTCCCATGATCAATCATAGCCATCAGATCTTCAATCTTGTCTAGGTTCAATGCATCTTTCGATCTGAAAATGTTTTACCCCATCTCGGAACTTGCATAATAGTCTTGGAACTTGTGCCAGGGTATTGCGGTTCAATCTAAGCTGTAGATCTTCATGCCGACTTTCCATTGCCTTAGATTCGTTAACAAACTTCTTCCACATCTTACCAATCATTAATCCGCTCCAACTCATCAACTTCTTTCATTAAATACCGCATGTAAAAATTTAATGCATTCTATTATAGCTTGGTTACAACTTGGTGAATACTAAACTTCACTCAGTAGACATTCCACCTTCATTAATCGATAGCGATAACCTTAGGGTTTACCGACTAGGTTCCTTAGGGTTTACTGACTAGGTTCCTTAGGGTTTACCGACTAGGTTCTTTGCCTGATAACATAGTATAGTATTAACCTTTACGTTTTACAACATATGTATGATGTTAAAACAATCTAAAACATCATGATCTCATCATTGTCTGACTCGGTAGTAGTTGCCCATTGAATACCTTATTCATCCCTTTATTCATCATATTCTTTCTTGTGTCTTATACCAACTTCTATATAATCTTCATATCATACTTCTCAAGATATGGCAACATCATACTGAATTAGAAAATCAATTTCTTGACATCAATGACAAAATAATAATATCAAGATAGTAAAACATCTTTAATTAGTTATGTCCATAATCATCAACAACCTTCTCAATATCCTTATTGAAATGTCAACAATCTTTCATTGTCTGTTATAATTTAATATTGCCAACATTCTCCCCCTTTGGCATTGATGGCAAAACCAATTGATTTGACCTTTAAAAGACTCGGATTGTTGTGATTCTAAAATGCTGAAATTCTCTCCCCCATACATTAGACTTCTCTTTTGTTTTCAGTCTTTATTTCAATTTGTAGTCTTCTCTTAGTCTTCTCCCATATATTAGTCTTCTCCCCTTTGGTAGGTCCTCTCCCCCTTTGACAACAATGCCAAAAAGAAAAGAACTAAAACATAATTTCTTTCTGTAAGAAGTTATTTCCTACTGTTGTATATCAACTGAGTCTCGCTCAGAGCATTTGTCTTCAATTCCTGTTCCCTGTATAATTCCTGTATAAATTCCAATACACTTTTAGAAAACATTCTAAAGTGTATAACTCTAGCATCAACTCCCAAAAGATATTCAATAGAGTCATCAGATTAATGCTTTCACCGAACTCGGTCAGTGAGTAGAAGATAGGGGTAGGACCCCTAACTTACTTCTGATATATTCAAAAGTGTCCTTTGGTAGTGGCTTGGTGAAGATGTTTGTTATTTGCTCCTTTGTTCTAACATATTCCAACACCACTTTCTTCTCTTGAGCTTCTTCTCTAAGATAATGATATTTGATAGATATGTGCTTTGTCTTAGAGTGCATAACAGGATTCTTTGAAATATTAATGGCACTAGTATTATCACAGAATATAGTTACAGGCTCGGTAACTTTCTCATTTATACCTTCCAACAGTTGTTTGATCCATGCAATGTTGGTACAATTCAATGATGCATCAACGTATTCAGCTTTTGTTGTTGACTGTGAAACACATCCTTGTTTCTTGCTAAGCTAACTCACTAGTCTTTCTCCTAAAAACAAAGCTCCACCACTTGTGCTTTTTCTATCATCAATGTTGCTTGCCCAATCAGCATCAGTATAAACTTGTAAATCAAAATCATTTCCTTTCTGATATACTAAGCCATAATCTTCAGTGCCTTTCAAGTATCTAAAAATTATTTTGATTGTTGTCATGTGTGTTTCCTTAGGATCTGCAAAGAATCTTGCAACTATACCTACTGCATGTGCTATGTTTGGTCTACTATGAACAACATATTGTAGTTTTCCAATCATGGATCGGTAGAGTGTCTCATCACCAGATGCAAATTCATCATTCTTTAATAATTTACAGTTGGTAGTCATAGGAGTACTTACTGATTTTGAGTCATCCATTCCAAATTTCTTCAAGATTTCCTTTATGTACTTGGATTGAGTAATGAAAATCTCATTTTTCATATGCAGTATCTATAAACCTATGAAATACTTTATCTCATTGATTAATGACATCTCAAATTCTTTGCTCATTTCATTTCCAAAGTTCTTGCATAAAGAGTCATTTCCACAAAATATAATATCATCAACAAATATGGCTGAGATTAGTATTCCATTTTCATCATTCTTCATGTACATGTTGTTGTTCTCACTTGTCCTTATAAAACCAATCTTAATCAAATAAGAGTGCAATATTTCATACCATGCTCTTGGTGCTTGTTTCAAACCATATAAAGCTTTGTTCAACTTACATACCTGATCTTTATTATTATCTTCAACAAATCCTTCAGGTTGTTCAATGAAAACTTCTTCTTCTAATATTCCATTCAGAAATGCAGATTTGACATCCATTTGATATACTTGGAGGTTCTTGAAAGTAGCATAGGCCAACAAATTTCTTACTCCTTCAAGTCTAGCAATAGGTGCAAAAGTTTCACCATAATCAATTCCTTCTTCTTGTGCATAACCTTTGTAAACTAATCTTGCTTTGTTTCGAATGACCTCCCCTTTTTCATTTAGCTTGTTTCTAAAAATCCACTTTGTACTGATTACATTTTTGTCCTTCGGTCTTGGGACCAGTGTCCATGTGTCATTCTTCTTCATTTGATCAATCTCTTATGTCATAGCATTTATCCAATCTTCACTGTTAAATGCCTCTTTCACTATTCTCGGTTCAAATTCAAAAATCAAACATGTGTTCTATCCAAGTTTGTTCCTTGTCATCACTGGATCATCCTTATCTCCTATAATATGACTTGGTGCATGATGTCGTTTGACATACTTGGCTAATACAGGCTTGGTAGGCTCTATATGATCTTCTTCATCACTCAGTAACTAGATATTTTTTTCATTTTCTTCAATAGTTATCTCAATAGGACTTCTCGGTTGCACATAGACAAATTCATCATAGTCTTCTAGTTCTTTGGAATTTCCTTCATCATTTCTTTCTGCAAATTCATCAATTTTCACATTTGCACTTTCTACTATTTTGTTAGATGATTTGATCAGACATTTAAATGCTTTGCTTCTAGAAGAATATCCTAGAAATGTTCCTTCTTCACTTTTCTGATCAAACTTGCCATTTCTATCATCTTTATGAACATAGCATCTACTTCCAAAGATTTTAAAATAACTAACATTAGGTTTCTTATCATACCAGATCTCATAAGGTGTCTTCAAAGTACCTTTCTTCAATTGAACTTGGTTCAAGGTGTAAATAGTTGTGCTTATTGCTTCTCTCCAAAATGTTTGTGGCACCTTCTTCTCAATCATTAGTGTTCTAGCACAATCCACAATAGATCTATTTCTTCTTTCAGCTATCCCATTCTGCTGTGGAGTTCTTGGTGCGGAGACTTGTCTTTTAATACCATGATCATTGCAGAACAAGTTGAATTCATCAGATGTGAACTCTCCTCCTCTATCTGGTCTAAGACATTTCAGTTGTCTTCCTGTCTCATTTTCAACTCTTGCCTTGTACCATTTAAACATTTAAAAAGCTTCTAATTTTTCTTTTAAAAACATTACTGACATCATCCTTGAATAGTCATCCACAAATAATATGAAATACTTATCACCATAATAACTTTGAACTTTCATAGGACCACAAAGATCAGTGTGAACTAGATCTAAAATTCCTTTAGAAGTGTAAGACTTACTTGTAAAGCTTGATCTTGTCATTTTACCCATCCGGCATACTCAGCACATAGCATTCTCAGGTTTTTCAAGACTTGGTAGACCTCTTACTCTGTGCTTCTTACTTATCTTGATAAGGTTATCAAAATTTACATGACAAAACCTCTTATGCCATAGCCAGATATCATCGATCTTTGCATGCAAACACTTATTCTGAGTTGAGTCAAGGTGAAATGTAATACCTCTTGTTTGTGTCCCGGTAGCAGCTAACTTTCCATGCTTGTCATGAACTTTGACAATTCCTTTCTGAAATTCTATTCAGTAACCTGTGTTGTTTAGCTATGCTACACTCAACAAATTGTATTTCAAACCTTCAACCCAATAAACATCATTGCATCTTGCATTATCAAGAAGTTTTATGGATCCTTTACCTCTTACTGGACATGATGCATCATTACCAAATCTAAGAGAGCCTCCATCATAATCTCCTCACATAACAAACTTGTGTTTATCTCCTGTCATATGATGTGAGCATCCACTATCTATAATCCAAGAATCATTAGTGTTTATGTGAGATATTAGGGATTTTTCTTCATACCTTTCTTCATCTGATCCATCCTTGATAGCCACATAAACAACTTCCTCTATATTAGTCTCATCTAATTTATCATCGTTAGATTCCTCATCAGCTATTAAGCGTGTCTTTTTATCTCTTCTTCTGAAGTCTCGGTGTCCTCTGTAATGGTTATCTTTTTGTCTGTCATCTCGGTAATCTCTCTTTTTAGTAAAATCTTTGTTAGGATAGTTATAAGCCATATGTCCAATCTTATCACAATTGAAACATTTCAAAGGTAGTTTTCCTTTATACTTACCTTTGCCTCTCGGTAACCTTTGGGCTAATAGTGCTTCAAACTCTTCTTGCTTTCTGATTTCTTCATACAATTTGTGTACTTCTTCCATGTTCTTTGGAAATCTTTCACTTGCTCCGCTATGATCTCCTTCAGAGTAGTTATACTTTCTGTCAGATAGGAATCTGGAAATCATCAAAGCAATAGCAAATTAGACTAGTTCAATCACGAAAACTCAATTGCAATGATAACAAAACCTACAAACATTCAATAGAGATATGGAAATGAAACATTCAATTCAAATGCAACCCATCACAAATGTGGATGTCTCCTCCATGATTCTCCATTGTCCTTCTTTCTCCTTCAAATTGCTTTGTTTTGTGGATCTCACCTTCAAGTGCATAAGCATAATATGAAAGCAAGATTGACAAGATGGTAGCGCAAGAATACTAGAAGTGTGATTGATTCGGGGATCGATTTGAAAAAGTGATTCGAAAAAGTGATTAATTGGGATTGAAGAAATTCATCCAATTTATAGACAAATTGGAGAGATGACAAAATTAGCATGAAGAGATTTGAAAGGAAATTTCAAATCAAGAATGACAAATATGACAAATTATGACAAATTGACACTTTCTATGCGAAATTGATTGATTGATAATTATGACAAATTGCTATGTCAAAATTGATTGATTGACAATTATGACAAATTATGACAAATTTGCTATGTCATTCCCATGAAATTAGGAGAAAATTAGGAGAGAATTGAAATTAGATGAATTAGAAATTAGGAAATTAGAAAATGAGGAAATTAGGAATTAGGAAAATTAGAAAATGAGGAAATTAGGTAAATTAATTAATAATTTTTTCATTCATTAATTAATTTACAAAAAGAAGAGGAATTAATTAGCCAATTAAATAAATATGTAATTGTGACAAGAAGACTTAGGATAAATAAATAAATTATTTAACCTAGAGGGAGAAATGGCAAACAAGGTTAAATGAATAAATCATGAAACCCTAGAAGATGAATTAGAAATGCAAGGATGACAATTAGGTCTTGATTGAAGGATCGATTTGATCATGATTCTGACTTGATAAAAGACCAATGCTAATAAATGTGCCAATTGACGAGGAACAATGACTAATTAATCCAAATTGATTTGATTGAGAAGGACGAAGATCGATGTCAAATCGATTGCAAAATGACAAGATTGAAAATGACAACGATTGATGACAAATCGATCACAAAATGACAAAATTGAAAAGATTGACAAGGATCGATGGCGAATCGATTGCAAGATGACAAGATTGAAAATGACAACGATCGATGACAAATTGATCACAAAATGACAAAATTGAAAAGATTGACAAGGATCGATGAGAAATTGATCGCAAGATGACAAGATTGAAAAGGACAAAACCCTAATTCTATCATCGATTAGGATTGACGATGTCCAAAATGATGACAAATGACAAGACGGTAGCGCAAGAATACTAGAAGTGTGATTGATTTAGGGATCGATTTGAAAAAGTGATTCGAAAAAGTGATTAATTGGGACTGAAGAAATTCATCCAATTTATAGACAAATTGGAGAGATGACAAGATTAGCATGAAGAGATTTGAAAGGAAATTTCAAATCAAGAATGACAAATATGACAAATTATGACAAATTGACACTTTCTATGCGAAATTGATTGATTGATAATTATGACAAATTGCTATGTCAAAATTGATTGATTGACAATTATGACAAATTATGACAAATTTGCTATGTCATTCCCATAAAATTAGGAGAAAATTAGGAGAGAATTGAAATTAGATGAATTAGAAATTAGGAAATTAGAAAATGAGGAAATTAGGAATTAGGAAAATTAGAAAATGAGGAAATTAGGTAAATTAATTAATAATTTTTTCATTCATTAAATAATTTACAAAAAGAAGAGGAATTAATTAGCCAATTAAATAAATATCTAATTGTGACAAGAAGACTTAGGATAAATAAATAAATTATTTAACCTAGAGGGAGAAATGACAAACACGGTTAAATGAATAAATCATGAAACCCTAGAAGATGAATTAGAAATGCAAGGATGACAATTAGGTCTTGATTGAAGGATCGATTTGATCATGATTCTGACTTGATAAAAGACCAATGCTAATAAATGTGCCAATTGATGAGGAACAATGACTAATTAATCCAAATTGACATGATTGAGAAGGACGATGATTGATGTCAAATCGATCGCAAAATGACAAGATTGAAAATGACAAAATTGAAAAGATTGACAAGGATCGATGGCAAATCGATCGCAAGATGACAAGATTGAAAATGACAACGATCGATGACAAATCGATCGCAAAATGACAAAATTGAAAAGATTGACAAGGATTGATGAAAAATTGATCGCAAGATGACAAGATTGAAAAGGACAAAACCCTAATTCTATCATCGATTAGGATTGACGATGTCCAAAATGATGACAAATGAACATGCACATTGATACGACAGGATAAGATTGACCAAAATCATGACTGAAGATTATTATCGACAAGACCAAATTCGAAAGCGAGACAAATGAAGAATGCAGAAGAAGGACTCGATGCTCGCAAATGATGAAGACCAAGTGTGCAACATAGGAGAAATGTTAATGCGACGCAAAAACCCTAAAATAAGGCAATGTGCAAATGTTAAAGTATGACTCCGCAAGCGTTGACCATTTTTAGACGTCTACATTTTGCCCCTCTTTGAGACAATGTGATTTTAAGCATTGTTTCAAAGAACAACAATGAAAATGCCCTTATTTCAAAGAACAATAATAAAAATGCCCCAGACACTGACAATGACATATGCATGCCCCCTCGAGGAATTGGCCGGAAACATCCAGAAAAGAGGCCAATTGATCGATAAGAATGATAGAAAATGATAGAAGCAACTGGACTGAAAATCGGGGATCAGATGCATGAATGATAAGCAATTGAAGGTGCAAAAGACCGTGACCAGTATAAGATGGAGAGGGTGCACGTCCATCTATGCACTGATAAAGATCTATAAATGAGACAAAGAGAGTGAAAATTGCTCATTTGCACTAGCCAAAGAGGAGAATTTATTGCTTTGGAAAAGGACGCTTGCAGAGAGATGGCGAACATTCCAATGGAAAATCACCTCAAAGAATGTGTAGGCATGTACAAATGACCAGACGACGCGGGAGCAGTGGTATGTATCTCAAAAACCCATATTGTCAATTTCATGAATTGGACTTGCTTGCGGGACATTGTGAGGCCCACAGAGAATGCAGAAAGTGACTTCTGTGCCTGTGTGAGCGCATCCTCCGCTTGTGTAGGGTATCCTGTGCTTGTGTAGGGTACACAGGCACAAGTTGATGCAACACAAGCGCAGGACACAGCACACAGGTGTAGTTGTGCACTAGGAACTCAAATGTGGTAAGAAACAACATGTGAATGATCCGAAAAGGGGGATAAGGGTAGGATAAGTCAAAATAGATTAGAAACATCCTGATTTGGACATGAAACAAGGAAATACAGCCCATAGGAGGAAACCCTAAAACTAACAAAATGTGCCCCAATTGTGATGTAGAGTCGACAGTATCCCTTGATTACGCAGGAGAACTGACCTGACTGCTTCATGTTACGACATAGACTCAGGAGCATAGAAAGAGATACATTAGCAGGTATTGGAATATACTATATCATGTTCATGCCTGAGATTAGGGAAAACACAGGACTGCTCACCGCATTGGCAAAGCGATGGCATTCAGAGACTTCCTCTTTCCATCTGGTGACTAGAGAGGCGATGGTGACACTAGAGGATGTATGGTGTATCCTCCGCATTCTGATTCATGGAGAGATGATAGAGTATGACCCAGTGACAAGGAGAGATGCTTTGTGCAAATTATTTGAGTGCAATACAAATGATCTGGATATCATAGAGAGGGAGATTGGCTGGGAGACCATGGCATCAGACTATGATCGGCGATATATGGTGATAGCAGTGGTTATAGCATGCCTATTAGTAGGGGACAGACGAGGACATGGATTCCCTATTGGATGGGGAAGAGTGCTAGAGAAGATGGCAATAGAGGGGATTGTGTACACATGGGGACCATGTGTACTAGCTATGCTATATTTTCAGTTGCATCAGATAGCATATTAGGGAGTTCAGACATTGAGATGTGGAGTCACACTGTTCCAAGTATGGGCCTTTGAGCACATAGCCATATGTCGATCGATTGCAGAGACATAGGTATTACCACATCGACCATATGTGTACTATTATGGGGGAGCACTAAGATAGGATCCTTTTGGATACATATTGTATTAGCGACATGAGCTAGACAGATTGAGAGAGTTCACATGGAGGCCATATCTTGATTGCCCTGGATGGTCAGATGATAGTTAGGAACTACTGTATTGTAGACAGGAGAGATACCTGATTGGGTGACCAGTGAATCACTAGAGAGTGATTGAGATGTACCTGCCAGAGAGAGTCAGATGACAGTTTGGAGAGAGGTAGGATGTACCCAGAGGGACTGCACACTTTGCCTGATCTCACAAAGAGACGAGTCAGTGGGGGAGAATGATTCAGCCACACATAGCATATGCTAACTTCACATAGCTACAACAAAGACAATGGGATTAGAGATCAAATGTGGTGGATATCAGGATGACAGAGGAGTATGAGTGATGGTTTGCACGATGACGGCCAGTGCCATTGACAAACCCTGATATTCCTGTACCTAGGAGACAAGAGGACTTCCCACTCGCTGGAGAGGAGGGAGATGATGAGGATAGAGATGAGGATGAGGATGGAGAGGATGAGGGGGATGACGAGGATAGAGATGATGAAGATGAAGATTATGATCCAGATTTAGGCGATCGAGAGTCATTGCAGGATATACCCATAGAGCCGGAGACAGCTAGGATAGAGGAGACAGAGATGTGCAAGGCTACCATAGCGAGTCAACATGATCACATTGTGACATTAGAGAGATAGAATGCTATCTTGAGGATAGAGCAGGATCAGTTCAAAGTGGAGATAGCCAGACTTACAGTGGCTCGAGATGCAACAATAACCTAGGCACAGCAAGAAGGACAGAGAGTCACTGAGTATATTGGGTCGATTAGGGATGCCAGTGCACGTGAGATGGCACAGATGTTGATAGAGACCAGAGAGGAGATACACCATTGGAGGACACTATATGAGAGTGCAGTTCCACTAGATCAAAGAGCAGCTTCATATCAAGCATGATCGAGGATAGAGAGTAGGCCACATTCTCGGAGGTCATTGAGCAGCATGGGGGTGAGTGGACCTATGAGACCACCATGGCCAAGACCAAGGATAGGAGGGACATCATCCTTGAGACATGGCAGGGATGAGGAGGATAGAGGGAGCACCCAGTGACAGAGGCACATGCTCCTTATGACAGACAGTGGACATTATGTAGTGTGATATTATATAGTCAGCCTGCGGGCCATACTTAGGACAGACAGTCCAATTTTGTACTCCGATATTATTTTGATATATGGTATGATATGCATCGATATGATGAGATGCAACGTGTTATGACTTATGTTATTATGCACCATTGATGTACCATTGTGGAACATTTATGGATATATTTTTTTATGTGTTTTTTATGCATTTATAATGTGAAATGGATAAAATGCGTGAGATAATGCAAATGTACTAAGCAATGAATGCAGGATGCAACATATGTGTGTCTTTTTTTTTTGTAGAGATTGGAGCACTAGACCAAACTAACTACCCCAACTGACAAAAGAAATGTTAGTAAGAAGAAATGAGATAGAGGACAGTTAGAGATGAAGAAAAACTTGCTTTCACTAATGCACTTTGTAGGTGAGAACCTTTATTTAATGTAGCAAAACGGATGCAGAGAATCATGGCATTGAAGGCTAGAGCTGAAACGCAACCCCTTTTGCAAAATACAGACACATCACACACAAGGAATGAGTGAAGCATCCTAGGGTGCAGACATCAAGGGTCGAGGTATGTGCAGCGTTCACAAAGTGAACGTACTTATCACAGACACCCAATGATATAGTTGCCCCTGTTTGTAACAAACATTCCACAAACAAAAAACACAACAAAAAAAAAAGGGACCATGAACCATCCTGGTTACTCTAAATCACTCAGTGACATCATCAAGCAACATAGGAACATGATCGAAGCCAAAGATAAATCAGTAAAAAGATAAGACTCACAAATTCCAACAAGTCAAACAAACAGTCTGATTGTCATTGTCAAAGGTGGAAAACAGGAATGATCATGCTGTCTGGTTTCAGGGAATGTGGTACCCCGTCTAAGACAGGACACAGTCTGGTTTTGAGTATATCACACCCTATATAAGACCCATGATAATATTGACAAGGACCAATGGTAATGTTGATGCTATTTTGATTGATATGACAATTTTAATCAGCTTGAATGTCTAGTTTGATTGAAAAGTTCATCTGTGAATGTGTGATTTGGAGTAAAGCGCAGTGTGTGATTGATTGTCATTGGATGTATGCTCAGTGATCTGTCTATGCACAAAGGGGATATTTTTTGTTTTGCTTTTCGAGATTTTACAAATTTTTTGTGTTCGTTTTTTTAGGACTTTATTTGATGTTTAGGGATTTTTTCAGGACATTTTTCAATTTTTTTGGATTATTTTAGGACATTTTTCAATTTTTTTGGATTATTTCAAGACATTTTTCAATTTTTTTTGGATTATTTCAGGACATTTTCAATTTTTTTTGGATTATTTCAGGACATTTTTCAATTCAAAAAGTCCAGTGATTGACCATGACAAGGGGAACACACCCAATGCACATCTGAAAGACATATATAGAGACCAAGACCAAAACATATGCATGAGAAACTGGAGTATGCAATACAATGATGTTGACCAATCACAGGCCTGAAACAGAACATTGGGTCAGGACAAGGATAGGCACGATAAACCTGTAGAGAGAGAACATAGCTAGAGGTCATGATAGATGACAGAGCAATGATCATTTTACACATGGCATCTGTTTGCCAGGTTTTCACCATGGTACTTGCCCAAAGTGCCTATTTGCCAGGTTTTCACTAGAGGGCGAATCATTTTTCTTTACTTTTTTGTTCTTTTCCTTTGTTTTTCACTTTTTTCACTTTTTTTTTTGTATTTTTTAAGCTTTTTGATTTTTTGATTTTTTTTGTATTTTTTCAGGATCATACTTGAAGAAGTGCTGATAGAAAATTATGCCCAGGACTTGCAAAGGTGCATGCTATTTACAGGATTAGACAAAGGTTCACCTTCTGGGGTGGCAAGCTGATATGCCCCCAAGCCATAGGCTACAGTCACTATGAAAGGCCCAACCCAATTAGGTTCAAACTTGCCTTTGATGATGTCAGTAGATTGTGCATTCTTGGGGTTTGCCTTTAAAACCAGATCTCCCACTTCGAAGTGTCACCCTTTGACCTTCTTATTATAAGAGCGACGGAGACGGTTTTGATATGCTTGCAAATGTGTCAGGGTTGTCTAACGTTTCTCATCTAACATCTCAAGCTGATGCAATCGAGAGACTCTTTGGATCTCATCATCAATTAGATGTTGCAAGGAAACACGCAAAGAAGGAATCTCCACTTCCAATGGTAAAATGGCTTCCGTACCATACACCAACGAATAAGGTGTTGCACCAGTAGGTGTGCGGATAGAAGTGCGATAAGCCCATAGTGTTGGATTCAACTGTACATGTCAATCTCAACCAGCATCATTGACAACCTTTTCTAGGATCTTGATAATGGTTTTATTTGATGCTTCGGCTTGACCATTACCCTGTGGATAGTATGGACTGGAGAAACAATGTTGGATATGAAACTTTTCACAGAGTTCCTTGACATCTTTATTCTTGAAGGGATGGCCATTATCTGTGACTATTGCAAGGGGAACCCCAAATTGGCATATGGTATAATTCAGTAGGAATTTTGAAATTTGCACAGTAGTGATATAGGTCATGGGGATAGCCTCGATCCATTTTGTAAAATATGATGTGGCTGTAATGATAAACTTGTGTCCATTTGCAGAGGTCAGGTGAATCTTGCCAATAAGATCCAATCCCCATTGAGAAAAGGGCCACGGAGATATGACAGAATGAAGCTCTTGGGCTGGTGCATGAATGTAATTTCCATGGATTTGGCATTTGTAGCACTTCTTAACAAAATCATGAACATCCTTTTCCAGAGTGGGCCAATAATACCCAGCATGAATCAACATTTTGGCTAAGCTCAGACCATTGAAATGGCGCCCACATATACCATCGCGAACCTTGTGTAAAGCCATTTGTGCTTCATCAGAATCCAAACACCTGAGGAGGGTATGGTCAAAGGAATGACGGTAAAGGGTGTCAGCAATGATGACATATTTGGTTGTCTGTCGGATGAAGGCTCAACATTGGTTAGTGGAAAGGTTAGGTGGTAAATTTTAGGATTTCAAATATTGATAGACATCAATGTACCATGGGGAGTTAGGACCAACAAGAACACACATCACATCTACTGTCGGAATTTCAAAAGAAGGGACAAGCAACTATTTGACCAAAAATTCACATTTGTCCATATTGTGGGGCATATTTAACATGGAAGCAATCATAGCCATTGCATCTGCCGACTTGTTTTGCATTCTTGGAACTTGACTAAAATGGATAGCCGTGAATTTTGTCTTGAAGAAATCTACCATATGCTTGTAGGGAATAAGCTTTTCATCTTTCATTTCATAGTCATCATTCAATTGATGAATGACTAACTGAGAATCTCCATAGACTTGTAAATGTGTGATGTTCCAGTGGACCGCTACTCAGAGTCCTATGACCAGAGCTTCATATTCTGCAATGTTATTGGTACAATGGAAAGTTATTCTGTAGGATTTGGGAATAGCATGACCTTGAGGGGTGACAAACAATATACCTGCTCCAGACCTGAACTTGGTATGGGATCCATCAAAGTATAACTTCCATTCATTAGAAGATGTGAGAGCAAAGACTGACTCATCCAGAAAATCAGTCAACATGGGATGATCATCATAAATAGGAGCCTCTACAAGTTGATCTTCTATGACTTGTCCTTTTATTGCCTTTCACTCCATGTACTCAATATCAAACTCATTGAGGATCATAACCCACTTTGCTAGGTGACCCGTCAAAGCTGCCCTACTAAGCAAGTATTTCAAAGGATCAATTTTTGCAACTAGCAATATCTGAGGACTTAACATATAGTGTCGAAGCTTTTGTGTTGCAAAGACCACTGCTAAACATGCTCATTCAATAGTTGAATAATTCAGCTCATAGCCCACTAGTGTCCGGCTGATATAATAAATAGATTGCTCTTTGTTGTTCTCATCCTGTTGGGCCAAGAGAACTCCTAGTGTCATTTCAGTTGCAGAAATATACAATATAAATGGCTTTCCTTCTATAGGAGGCATTAGAATAGGTGGCGATAGTAGATAATCCTTGAGAGCTTGAAATGTTGATTGACATTGCTCAGTCCATTTAAAAGTGACACCTGTATGCAATAAATGCTGGAATGGATGGCATTTGTTTGCTAATTGAGCTATAAATCAGCAGATCGACTGTAGCTTTCCTTGCAAACTTCTTAATTGATGGAGATTGGAAGGAGGAGGCATATCCATTATTGCTTTAACCTTGGTAGGGTCGACTTCGATGCCTCTGTGAGAAATAATGTACCCGAGTAATTTGTCGGCTGTGACACCAAAGACACACTTCTTTGGATTGAGTCTGAGCTTGTAGGTCTCCATTCGGTCAAAGATTGTGCCCAGGACGGCTAGATGACTATCTCTTGTGACAGATTTGCATAATAAGTCATCAACATAGTCTTCCATCAAAGTATGCATGAAATCATGGAAAATTGTCATCATCGCTCTTTGATATGTTGTGCCAGCATCTTTAAGACCAAAGGGCATCACATTCCAACAATAGGTACCCCAAGCATAGGTGAATGCAGTCTTATGTGGATCTTCAGGAGCAATGCGAATTTGGTTATAGCCAGAGAAACCATCCATCAATGAGAGCATCTCATATCCAGCTGTCATGTCAACTATGATGTCTATATTTGGCAGCAGAAAGTCATCTTTAGGGCATGCTTTATTGAGATCCCTAAAATCTGTACAGATTCTGATGCCCCCAGTTACTTTGCTAACTGGTACCAAATTTGAAATCTAGTCTGCATAATCAATGGGTCTGATAAAGCCCACATCTAGTAATTTTTTCAGTTCTACCTTGACCAAAAGAGCCACCTGGGGATGCATCTTTCTGAGTTTTTGTTTGATAGGCTTGGCATCTGCTTTTAATGGTAGGTGATGAAGGACTAATTCCGGATCAAGGCCAGGCATATCTGCATAGGACCACGCAAAACTGATCTTTTTCTCAAGAAAGAAATTGACAAAATCTATCTTTTCCTGTTTTGATAAAGAAGCAGTGAAATGAATGACCTTAGGGTTATCAGGTGTACCCAAATTGATTTCTTTGGTCATTTCCACAAGAAATGTTGATCTATCCTGACTTGATAGGGGTATGTCCACTCTTCCACCCTTGGGTGCCTTAGAGAGGTTTTCACCCGCAGGTACGTCTTTTATTTTTACTTTTGTATGATTAGAGAGTGCCTTACAGTTTTCACTCAAAGACCTATCTTTTTGATTTTGCACTTTTTATTTTCTTTTTTCATTTTGATGACTGGAAGATTGAGTTGACTCCCCAAAATATGTTGTGGAATCTAGATCAATAGCAAATCCTGCCTTATGATCACCTTGTGGTATGCCTTCCCATAGTCCAAGGAATTCTGCAATTGCTTCGTCAGTTTGAAAACAATCCAATGTGAGTGGTTCTTGTTGGTCATGTTGGATAAGTTGTGGATAGACAAGGGGCATGTCATCATTGGTTTTAAGGAGGGAGAGGGCCAAGATGGTAAAGATGTAAACGTCTATGGTATCACTGTCTGAGCTACTCGCATCTGATTCAGAGCTTGGATCCCAGAATGACTCTATCCAAGCATTAGGACATGTTTTAGGAGGGGGAGTTATTTCATGTTTGTCTTCCATGGGCAAATCATCAGGGTCAAGGAAAACATTGTCAAGAGCATAGGAGATAGAAGAAAAAGAACTCCACTCCCATTCATTGGAATCAGTTTCGGGTCGGGTATCCTCAGGTGTTGTTTCATCATCAGAGTCATGCCCCTTTCTACACATGGTCATTTTGGTAGACAAGGGTCCAATTTGCAATGGCACAAAACCTAACCCTAAAGTTGGAGGTCGCATCTTGGGTATAATAGGTTCTAGCCTTCCTTTCTTGTCAGGGCCTAAGCCACTACAACCATCATATTGTTTCTTCTACAGCATAGTAAATCCTTTGTCATACTGCTCCACTGGAAACCTGATAGGTGGTGTCTCAGTTGGATCCTTATAAAGCCAATCTATGACATCATCATCCAAAGTTTCCTTGTCAAGTTCACCCCATCTTGTAAATGTAGTGGGGGGTTGATATTGAATGACTACCTTAGGTTCCTTTTGCAACAAATGTGGTTTACCATATGATTTTGGAGATATTGGTAAATTCCCGATGAGGAATGTTTGAGCCATTGAATACTCTCTGCATCCTTGGTCCTGTATCTTCAATTTTCCTTTGACAGCATCTAACAATTCATTAGGATCCACATAACTATGTGAGTGGGCCTCTCTATTGACTGGGACTTGCTGCTGCGGAGAATCCTTTAGAGTAGCACAAAATTGAAATGGATTAGGATCTCCTGGAATTGTTATCTCAATCCCATTGTAAGGATATTTTAAACATTGATGATAAGTGGATGAAACTACTTTCATTGCGTGGATCCATGGACGACCAAGAATCATATTGTAAGGGAGATCGAGGTCTAGGACCTGCAGGAAAGTGTTTTTTGTCACTAGACCGACTCTGATAGGAAATGTAATTATCCCTTTAGATGGGCACTCAGCATGATCATATGCTTTGATTGTTATTCTTTTGGAAGAATCCATGTCATTTTCTGTATAACCAAGGCCAATGACCATTCTCAAGGTACAAATGTTAAGATCTGCTTTGCCATCTATCAAGATTCATCGGATTTTGCAATTATGGACAAAGACTTCAAGATGTAAAGGATCATTATGAGGGAGCTTATCAGGAGAAATATCCTTATCAGAAAATGCAGCGTGTTGGGAAATAGCTAGATGTCCAATTCGGGCTTGAAACTGGTTAGCATCAATGTTTGTAGGGATAGTGGACTCAATTAAAGCTTTATCTAGGATTGCGTGATGCATGGGGGACATTTTCAACAACTCAAGGATTGATATTTGTGTAGGTGTCTTTCCTAGATGATCTAGGAGATTATAATAATTCGCAGGAGTTGGTTTGGGAGGACTTGCAGGAGCTCCTTTCAGGACTATTTTGGATCGACGAGTGGTGACTGCGCAAGAAGGATCTTGTCCCTTTATTCTTAGGGTGGAAACATATTCATTTGATGCTCAAAAATAATTGATGACATTGTTATAACCAGTATTTGCATAACTTGCTATTTGGGTAGAGTTCAAAGAAGATTCTTTACCCTTGTCATGATCAAGCAAAGGAGTCTTGAAAATTGTATGATCGGTGTTAGAGGTCGTGTTGGGCAAGTCTACCTCAATTACTCCTTGATCTAACAAATCTTGAATCATATGTTTCAATTGAAAACATGACGTAGTTTTATGTCCTTTCGACTGATGGTATTCATAATAGGCATTATCATTCCACCAATGCGGCTTTACAAATGGTTCTGCCTTGATATCTGGTAACTTGATAAATTTTGCTTGTATTAATTGTTTCATTGCTGACTCAATAGGCTCTCCCAATGGCATAAATTGTCAAGGAGGCTCATCCCTTGATCTGAAAGGTTTTCGTTGCTGGTTTTGTTGCTGACCTTGTTGTTGATTATATTGTTGATTGTATTGTTGAGTATGTTGTTGGTACTGCGGCTGTTGAGTAACATTGCTCGCTGGTGTTTGATTTTGTTCCATAGTTAACATATTAGGAGCACTCAATTTCTTGATTGTGAATGGGGGTTGATTTGCATTCACTGCTCTTGCGTCAACAACTCCATCATTAGTGACATTCTTGTTTTTGTACCAAAATCTATTTCTGTCCCCTGAATTGTTTGTGTTGTCACTATCTTTATTGAGCTTAATGATTCCCTTAGCTACAAGAGAAGTTTCAATGTTCATCCCTTTCTTAATGAGTCCTCAATAGCACTGGGACTTTTCAATTTGAGTTCATACATCATTTTTGGGACCAAATTTTGGATAAACAAGTTCACTTGTTGTTCTTTAGGTATATCTAGGGAAGAACAACTATACAGACTTCGTCATTGTTGCAAGAACGTCACTAATGGTTCGCCTTGCTTTTTCTTGGTGTTGCATAAATCTGACATGGTCACGTCACTGTCGATGTTGAATGTGAAGTGAGATATAAACTTTTGAGCCAGTTCCGACCAAGTCTTTATATTCCCTGGCAAATGCGAATACCAATCCATGGCTTGTCCCATGAGACTTCGTGCAAACAAGCACATTAAATATGTTTCCTCCTAACTCACTTCATTACATGCCACAAAAAATGCTCGAATATGGTCTTTTGGATTGCCATTCCCTTTATATTTCTCAAAATTAGGTGCCTCAAAATGCTTAGGGAAGGGAGGCATGTACAAGCTCTTGTCAAATGGATTAGGACATAAATCTTGATCTGTGTACAACTTCTTTGTTCCTTTGGTTTCCAATGCATCGACTTGTCGTTGCAACTTCTCAATCTGTTGTGCAATTGTGTCAGATTTTGGAGGTCCATCATTAATCCTGGTGGGCACTCTTTGTTGATACATCGTGTTTCTGATCAGTTGTTGATGCTCTGAAATTTCCGTCTTTGGTGTCTCTGACATATAATGTTCTTGGTACACCTCTTGTTGTTGTGGTTGTGCCATGCCTTGATATTGACCTTGTTATTGTGCTTCTTGTGGTGGAATCATCATTTGTATCATAGGTT
Source organism: Cryptomeria japonica (assembly GCF_030272615.1). Taxonomy (NCBI): domain Eukaryota; kingdom Viridiplantae; phylum Streptophyta; class Pinopsida; order Cupressales; family Cupressaceae; genus Cryptomeria; species Cryptomeria japonica. Next base: position 164,398,401 of record NC_081406.1, on the reverse strand, counting down.
GATATTTCAATTGAGGGTGTTGTTGATATTGCACAGGCGTCAATTACGGTTGTGAAGTATGATAGCTTGTTTGTCTTGGCACATATTGAGGCACATGTTGTTGTTGATGCTGACGAATCAGAATTTGCTGACTTTGTGCCAATTGTTGTTGTCATGGTGTAAATTCCATCATTTGCAAAAAACTCTGTTTGGGAGGTTTTTGTTGTTTCTCCTTAAGATGGGATATGGCACTTGCATTGACTTGCTGTGTGGTTTGTCCAATCCATTGTGGTGGTTGCAAGTTTGCATTAACTTGTAATGGTGCAGAAGGCGCTGCAACTTGTTGTTGAATGCGATATTGTTGTTGTTGTGCATTGTTTGTTTGCACATTTGATTGTACCTTTTGTGTATTACTCAATTGTTGCAACATTTGCTGTTGATGCAAATCATTATCTGTAGCTCTTTGTGTCGCCATTATCAAAGGATCTATCACAATAGTTTGCATACATGGTAATTGAGTATTTGGCAAATATTGTGAGCTTAATGGGACATAGGAACTTTGCTGCATTGTGGAATTGTTTTGGACATTGGTGAGATCCGGCATTCCAATCGTGAAGTTTTCTTGCATCTTAGATTTTGATCCAATTTTATGCATGCGAGGAACCACTTCTTGGTGAGGGACAGCTATCAATATTTGTGTGGTCCTCATTTGATCTTGTGTTATAGGTGTTTTGTTAAATAATGGATTATTTATTATTTCAAATGGTGACTTTTGAGGAATAGTCACTATCAATGCCTTTGAAGCACGTTTACTCATCAAGGTAGGTTGAGTTTCTTCTTGCACATTTTCTTCATTTGGATGCGGAGAGAAACTTAACAGCTCACCACCCTGTTGTTTTTGCACATTGATTTGCTCACTTGAGAAGGTCACATTACTCATCATGTCAAGATATTTTTGTGGGAACATCTTAAAGACCTTGTTCAAGAATTTATCCATCTTTTTCATCATCTTAGGATCTTTAAGGAACATATCAACATCATCAGAAGCATCGGAATCTGATGAAGAATCTAGTTGGACATTTGGATTTGCCTCCTATTGAATGCCTTGATCTGAACCAAATCCTTGTGAAAGAGTTTGTTCCTCATGTAATGTTTGAATTTCATGTTGCAGGTTTGGTTGATTCCAATCAAAAGGTGCATTTCCTCTTGGTGTTGGTGGAACACTCCCATGTCCTGGTTTCATGGGTACAAATACTGGTTCATATAATGGAGGTGGTCCAAGTTGAACCATTCCATATGGTGGTAATCATGTGTTTGACAAACCTTCAATTTGTACTGTTTGACTAGTTTGAAACTGTGAATTTGATATGTTGTCAATGGGTTGATATGTTGGTTCACCCATCTTCTTAGATTTCAACCTTGTCTCAACAGGCATGTCACTATGCGAATGCAATATTTTTGGAAATTTTGAAGGATAATGTATGATATGCAACTAAATGCAAACTAAATAGATGAAAATGCAATCTATAGCAAGAATGCAACCTATGTTTTTGGTTGTTATCCAAGATTTTGACAAACTTTTTGGAATGCAAATCTAAAAGGAGACCCTTAGGAAAATTGAAATGATGTCTAGACCTCAAAGGACAAAAGGACCAAGTGACAAAAGGACAAAATGACAATGTCTCCCCTATATGCTTGGATACTAAGCTAGGTTTGACCAAATGACATTGATGACAAAAAGAAAAAAGTTTGATAAGGTCTAGACTTCCTAACAATAACTTAGGGTTTTATCAAAGATTTGCATTACTCAAGTATGACAAAACCTAGTTTTGACACTATATGCAAAGGGAAAATTACTATGCAAATGACCCTAATATGATATGATAATGACCTAAGCCTAATGAAGAGACCTAGGGTATGCAAATGCAAATGTATGACAATGTCAACCTAAGACAAAACCTAAGGTTGAATTATGAAATGGTATTATTCTAATGCAAGAGGACATATGCAAATGGATGACCCTTATTGATATGAAAAGGAGTATGACCTAGGTGAAACCTAACCTTGGTAGTTGACAATGCACTTGCAAAAAGAAAACTTAGGATGAACCTAAATCTAAGTGACATGAATGTTTAGACAAGATTTTGCACAATGTTTGACAACCATGTTTGAAGGTGTTTTGAACTTTGTTGAATGAAATACTCTTGTGTTTAACCTTGTTTTGAATCAATTTGTCTTGTTTTTGAAATGAGACACCACTCAACTTTTGACAAACAAAGAAGACAATATATTTTAACTTAGACTCAAAACAATCATGCTCATTCACACATTTCTTATGGTAGGCTTTGGACAGTAGGTACTTGAGAGGTAGACTCGTTATGAGATTCAAGGAGAATACATAGATGCTTGACCCCACGGGCTCCCCTCCACGACACTCACTTCTCAGGGCAGCCAAGCATCAGTCCCCATGGAAATCTCCCCATGGCGAACTTAGTATCTCTTCCAAGTATCTGAACTTGTCCTTCTCAAGCAACTAGAAGGATTTTTGGCCTCTAAATACAAGGTGTTTAGTAAGGATTTCTGTTAAGTGTTACTCCTTGGTGTCATGCAAGCATGATTGAGACATTAAGCCCACCAAGATACCAAACAAATGTAGTCGCACAAGCATGATTTAGACCATGAGGCCCTACTTAGATGTTGATATGAGAAAGAGTCCAAGGGTCATCACTTCCCAAGTAACTAAAATTCCCATGTAACCCTTCCTTCAAAGCTTTCGCCCATCAGGTATTTATTTATAGTGAGTTAGAATGCCAACGAATTATAGCCATACTCACTTTGGGTCATTCCCTTCTCATGATTATCACTTGCTTGCAAAAGAAAGCAAATGGTCGGGAAGGCAGGCCCTCTAAAGGTAACAAACAATCCGAGCCATGAGAATGGTATCGAAGATCTAGATTTCTGATCACCCTAAGAAGGATGAGAGCATACTCTCCTACTCCAATGTCAAACTTGACAATCAAAGAAAACACACATTTATTCCATCCTACTTAGCAATCATACTAGGTGCCTAATTATGAATTACAAACACAAAGTTTAGTTGGAGTACAAGGCAACCTACAAAATCACTAAGTTAGAAGTTTGATTTGTTTGGTCTTTGACTAGCGAACCTGCATAAGATTTGTTAGTAGTTTCATTTTTGTCTTCTCCATGTGTAATGCCAAGGTGTTGCATAGAGAATAAGTACCAAATAAAACTAGAATACCAGAACAGAATGCAAAACAAAGTAATTTTGCAAGTGAAATCACTAATTTTTACCTCTGTTTCTGGCCTTACACAGGCGCAGAATGTCTTACACAGGTGCAGAATGCATTGACATAGGTGAAAATCCCTTTGACACAGGCATAGAAGTCCTTGACATAAGCGCAAATCACTTGACACAGGCACAGATCTCTTCTACACAAGCGCAGAAGTGCCCAGAAAGCCCTGAATTACCCTGTTTCTTGGGTTTTTTACCTGCACATCAGCTCAAAAGCACTCAAAAGCATGGTTAGGGGGTTAGTTCACGTCGAGTTCACCAATTAATGTTAGATAGGAATCTAGAAATCATCAAAGCAATAGCAAATTAGACTAGTTCAATCACGAAAACTCAATTGCAATGATAACAAAACCTACAAACATTCAATAGAGATATGGAAATGAAACATTCAATTCAAATGCAAACCATTGCAAATGCGGATGTCATTTTCCTTCTTTCTCCTTCAAAATGCTTTGTTTTGTGGATCTCACCTTCAAGTGCATAAGCATAATGTGAAAGCAAGATTGACAAGACGGTAGCGCAAGAATACTAGAAGCGTGATTGATTCGGGGATCGATTTGAAAAAGTGATTAATTGGGATTGAAGAAATTCATCCAATTTATAGACAAATTGGAGAGATGACAAGATTAGCATGAAGAGATTTGAAAGGAAATTTCAAATCAAGAATGACAAATATGACAAATTATGACAAATTGACACTTTCTATGCGAAATTGATTGATTGATAATTATGACAGATTGCTATGTGAAAATTGATTGATTGACAATTATGACAAATTATGACAAATTTGCTATGTCATTCCCATGAAATTAGGAGAAAATTAGGAGAGAATTGAAATTAGATGAATTAGAAATTAGGAAATTAGAAAATGAGGACATTAGGATTTAGGAAAATTAGAAAATGAGGAAATTAGGTAAATTAATTAATAATTTTTTCATTCATTAAATAATTTACAAAAAGAAGAGGAATTAATTAGCCAATTAAATAAATATCTAATTGTGACAAGAAGACTTAGGATAAATAAATAAATTATTTAACCTAGAGGGAGAAATGACAAACAAGGTTAAATGAATAAATCATGAAACCCTAGAAGATGAATTAGAAATGCAAGGATGACAATTAGGTCTTGATTGAAGGATCGATTTGATCATGATTCTGACTTGATAAAGGACCAATGCTGATAAATGATTTGATTGATAAATGCGCCAATTGACGAGGAACAATGACTAATTAATCCAAATTGACATGATTGAGAAGGACGACGATCGATGTCAAATCAATCTCAAAATGACAAGATTGAAAATGACAACGATCGATGACAAATCAATCGCAAAATGACAAAATTGAAAAGATTGACAAGGATCGATGGCAAATCGATCGCAAGATGACAAGATTGAAAATGACAACGATCGATGACAAATCGATTGCAAAATGACAAAATTGAAAAGATTGACAAGGATCGATGAGAAATTGATCGCAAGATGACAAGATTGAAAAGGACAAAACCCTAATTCTATCATCGATTAGGATTGACGATGTCCAAAATGATGACAAATGAACACGCACATTGATATAATAGGATAAGATTGACCAAAATCATGACTAAAGATTATTATCGACAAGACCAAATTCGAAAGCGAGACAAATGAAGAACGCAGAAGAAGGACTCAATGCTCGCAAATGATGAAGACCAAGTGCGCAACATAGGAGAATTGTTAATGCTACACAAAAACCCTAAAATAAGGCAATGCGCAAATGTTAAAGTATGACTCCGCAAGCGTTGACCATTTTTAGACGTCTACACTTTCTTTCATTGTAATCATTAGATTCATTAAGATGAAAAGAACTAAATGCAAATTCAACTTTATTTACCGAAGATCCACTGTTATCAAAATTACTTAACTCAAATGCATGTAGGTTACCAATAGTAGCATCCAAGGAAACTAGCATATTAGGTACAGACCTCAATTCATTGATTGCTGAGACTCAGATTGCATAAGCTGGTAGAAGGGTTCTTAACAACTTACGTGTTATATCTTTTTCTTCAAGAGTTCCACCTACTCCTTTGATTTTATTGACAATCTCCTTTAGTCTTGTACTGTAGTGAGTTATGTTCTCACCTTCATTCATCCTCATAGATTCAAGTTGTCCTCTTAAACTGTCTACTTTTTCTCTTTGAACATGTTCATCTCCTCCATATACAGATATGAGCTTATCCCACATTGCCTTTGCATCATTGCAACCTTCTAGATCATTAAACTCTGAATCGGTCAATGCAGATGTTATTTCAATCATTGCTTGAATATGTTCTTGCTTTGCCTTTATCTCTTCCATAGTCAATGGATAGGTGCTCGGTGTGACAAAATCATTCTCTAGATAGTATATAGCATATTCTCCAACTACTGATAGATGTAGCTTCATCCTTTTCTACGATGTAGAGAAACTTGACTTATTCAGCTTCGGTGCATCCCTCTTATACATCTTTGGATCTTTAACTCAAGTGCCTTTAAACTTTCCTTCCGGAGTCCAAAGCTCTGATACCAATTGATAGTTCTGATACTTAATATAAGTATAGAACCAATAGCCAACAAGATGAGAGGTGGGGGGGTGAATCATACAAACTTAATCATCCATTAAAACATCAGATTCAACCTTGGTAACATATATATCAGTGATATAATCAAAACTATCAAACATGATAACTTAAAAAGCATATAAAAAATATAAACCTCATAACACTAGATTTAACATGGAAACCTAAATAGGGAAAAACCGCTGTGGGATTTCAGACCCACTAAGAAATATACTCTTCTAGAGTATGCTCAGTTAAAAGAAAATCCTATTAAAGATTACAAACACATTGCTAGATGTGACCCAGTTAAGGGATTTCCCTTAGATCTCTTAGGATCTTCACTCTATTAGAAGTGACCTTGTCAAATGATTTCAAACACTCAATTAGAATGTCACCTTGCTAGAGTATTTACATATAAGACTGTTAAGTCCACTCGGTTAAGAGATTTTCTGTCACTTTCACAATATAATAGTAATAAAATCTATCTGCAACTTCACATCTAAAATGCTAAAGCAGATTCCTATTTGTTCAATACAATCTAGACATAGAACTAATCTTGTTTATCTGCTGAGCTTCTATACTCTATTATTCTAACAGGTCTTCAAGCTTCTATGCTTGGTAATCACTATGTAGCATCCCTATGCATACACTTGCCCGCATGCCTTGTTTATCAACAGTTTCCTATTTATAAACAATTAGGTAACCGCTTAATCTCCTTGATCACATTTCCCATGATCAATCATAGCCATCAGTTCTTCAATCTTGTCTAGGTTCAATGCATCTTTCGATCTGAAAACATTTTACCCAGCCTTGGAACTTGCATAATAGTCTTGGAACTTGTGCCAGGGTATTGCAGTTCAATGTGAGCTGTAGATCTTCATGCCGACTTTCCATTGCCTTAGATTCGTTAACAAACTACTTCCATGGCTTACCAATCATTGATCCACTCTAGCTCATCAGCTTCTTTCATTAAATACCACATGTAAAAATTTAATGCATTTTGTTATAGCTCGGTTACAACTCGGTGAATACTAAACTTCACTCGGTAGACATTCTGCCTTCATTAATGGATAGCGATAACCTTAGGGTTTACCGACTAGGTTCTTTTCCTGATAACATAGTATAGTATTAACCTTTACATTTTACAACATATGTATGATGTTAAAACAATCTAAAACATCATTGTCTGACTCGATAGTAGTTGCCCATTGAATACCTTATTCATCCCTTTATTCATCATATTCTTTCATGTGTCTTATACCGGCTTCTATATAAGCTTCATATCATACTTCTCAAGATATGGCAACATCATACTGAATTAGAAAATCAATTTCTTGACATCAATGACAAAATAATAATATCAAGATAGTAAAACATCTTTAATCAGTTATGTCCATAATCATCAATAACCTTCTCAATATCCTTATTGAAATGTCAACAATCTTTCATTGTCTGTTATAATGTAATATTGCCAACAAATAGGTTTGCCTAATATTTTTCCTTATTGCTTACTTATCTCCTACAAAATGTCTACAATGATCTCTATTATATATAAGAGTCATTTTACAGTTTGCCAAGTCGGCTTACAAAGTTTTTACAATAATAAACAAAATATAATATACCAAAAATATTGTCGGCCTCTGTGCCGGTATACTTCCTTTTTTTTTGCCGGTGTCGGTGTCCTGAGTGCCAGTGTAGAGTGTGATCTGTTGATGTTGGTGCACTAACTTGCTGGTGTAATACCTTGTCGGTATAATGCTTTGCCAATGCCATAGGATTGTAAGGTTGCCATCAATGACAAAACCTTCAATCACCTACAATGTCTCATTGGAGTGTTCATATGCCAACATATATCCTTCTCGATCAAAGTTGGACCTGGAGTCTCCTTTCACAAGGTGGAAATATTCTAACATATTTTGCATTAAACCATAAATTTTTGAACTCTTAACAAGAAAATCAGAAAAGAACAACAAGCTAGGCACAATTGACTGCTTCCCATGATCTATAAGATTTTTGGCACTGGCTATAGACAATTGCCTAATGATTTCCAAATAAGCAATTTTGTCTAGGACAATCATAGGCAATAAGTAAGGCTCTCCCTTGAACCGATACACCCTAATTTGTGTGTAACCCAAGAAATAGTACCAATCCCCCTAGTTATGGCCCAATGTGGCTTTCTTCATCAAAATCTTTAGGTCAAAGGAATTTCTTAACCTGAGGGGCAATTGAAAAATCACATGGATATCCAAGAAATTTGTATAACAGTTTCACAAAATGTTCTTCAAAGTGCACGTACTGGTTGTTAATGTAGCTTTGGTCCCAGGATGATAACCATAATTGCACTAGCTTGCAGATTCCTTCTCTATCATACTCCCTAATGGACAGACCTTGAGTCCACATCCCTATATCTTGACCAACGTATAGCAACATATGCATAAGGTGATAGTAGTATCTAAAATTCACATTAACCTTGTCTCCCTTTAATTTTTCTAACCCATGGTTGATGGCATGAGCTAAGTAAGAAGCATAATCAAACCTCCTTGGGTCCTTTGATTGGATGTTGGCACAAATCACCATAGTAGAAATTTCCATTAATGGGGAGGCTTCCATACCCAACACTTGTGCAATACAATAATAGGTGAACTTAAAGTAGCCTAGAGAAAACAAGTTAACATCAAATGGGGCTTTGTCATTATCTGCAAACAAAGTCACAACTCCTTCAATCTTCGATCTGTGTGGTGGGAGTCTCCATCATTTATAAATTCTCTCTATGTTTAAATACTCATCCACCAACTTTTTGGTGTCAACTTCTTCCTCATGCTAGACCAAAAGCTTGTTCAATATACTCTTTACTAATCAGCAACAAGTGGTTCCCTTTATAGTCATAGATGGTTTCTATTTGTGGATCATATCTATCTACCAATGCTATTATCAGCTCTACATTCACAAAGACATTGGGAATGACAAGTCTCCCTAGATTCAGCTTCCAAATATTGTACACTGGCTCTACTGCAAACCTTCTAGCATGGCTGAAAATAAACAATTCATGCCCTCAAACCTCTATCCAAATGTCCCCTATGTTTTCAAATGTATCTTCCAATCCCTCATCATCGTTCTTAATCTTTCTAGACCGGTGAATTGAGAGAGGGAACTGGTCTATTAGTTCTTGGTCTAAGGGACGACCTTCCTTTTTCTGTCATTTTGGATTTTCTTCTTTGGTTTCAGGAGGGTGAGGATATTTTTTCTTCTTTGTTTTAGCTTTCATAGACGACAAAGCTTCCATCTTTATGTTTAATTTATAAAAAGACAAGAAATTGTGAGAAGCACTTACAGTTTTTACTTCTTTTCATGAAGAATTTTGTGAACACTATTGCACCAGTTCCTTCTTTCCTTGACGAATTTATCTGCCTAAATAATTCTGGTATCCAAGTAATTTGATTGCTTCTGGTACTATAACGGTCATTAAGAAATGCGTTTTGAATTTATGATGATGTGACTCATTTGGATTCATGTAATATTTCTCAGCGGATTGATTGTGCTTTTTTGTTGATTTATGCATTTCGATGCATGACCGTGCCACATTTCTTGAAGGCAACTCTTATTTCGATGAAACATACCCCTTTCATGACTTTATTTTCATGTTCTTCGATGCCCTAGTTTCATTGATGTCCATCTTCAATATCAACCCAACACTATTTATTTTGTTTCGATGAAACTCTCTCTTCACTCGAGTGTTTTCACCTTTTATCGATATGCATTTTCTATTGACAACCATATTTTGATGAGTTATCCATTGAATTCATCGATATTGGATTTTCAATGAAAGGTCATGTTTTTCCATGCACTCTAATTCTTTACTCGATAGCTTGTTTTCATTGAAACCCCTTTTACTTCTATGAGATCTCATTCCATTTCATCGATCTATGACTCCGATGAGAGGGCCCCACTTCATATCCACTACAATGAGTCTCATGATTCGGCAGATGCTATTGGGATTTTACCAACATGTCCTTTTCATCGATGAGACCATCTCTATGAGACCATGCCCATTTTCGTTGAACCAGATACTTCAATGGAATTCAGTCTTTTGATAGATACTTTGAGGGTCAAGTTGATGTGCTTGTCTCACTTTCTTTTCGTTTTGATGGAACATGCTGCTTCGATAAGTTGTTTATCCCATTCATAGAAACCCATATTTTATTGACGAGTTCCTTTCACTAAAATTTGGCATGATTCCATCACAATACATATTTCGATGAAACTTTGTCTTCACCAAGAGTTCATTCGATTCTTCCGACATCATCCTTTCATTGAAAAAGTTTTCTTCAGAAAGACCATTGTTATTTTCATCAATGTTGGGTTTTTCGATGAAACTTTAGTGTCACTAGGTGCCTTTTTTATTTCCTCAACATCGCTCTTTCACCGAAAGGCTTTTCTAGTTACATTTTAATGCCTCTCAGGTTACCCTAATGAGGGTTTTGACATCCTTCCAGTAAAATGTGAATTTCTCGGCCAATACTTAATGGAATCAGTTGTTTCAAAAGCCAAAATGAACTGGAGTCATGCCTCCATCCAACGCACTAGGTTTTAGAACCTGGCACTAAGTCTATGACATGAAATAACATTGTAATCAGATTGCTATGTAGAATAATATAAGAAAATATGTGCAGAAAAATACTTTTACTGGCATTGCAGTATTTCTCATAATTGTATGACTATTATAGTGAATTCATAACTTTGGACTACTAGATGTCTTTTTTTTTCAGCTATAGAATCATTGCGATTTTTTTGAAAATTTCTTTTTGTAGTTATTTTAACAAACGTACTATTAAATTAATGGTTGTTTTATTATACAAATAAGGGTAATCATTACACGTGTTATTTTTTCTTCTTGTAGAAACGCACTGATAAATTCAATGAAGGTGATAAAGTTATCCTGTTGGATCCATTTGATAGTGTTGTTGTTGGTATTGGGACGATTCACTCTCTATCTATTCTACATGGAGTAAACTTAAAAGGAACAAGCGACGCAAATGTGAACATTTTAATGGTCACAAGTAACATACCTCTTCCTTATGAAGACAAACTAGATGGAGTCGTTCGTCTAAAAGTGAAAGAGGGAACCTTCGCAAGGTGACCATTAAAATATTTGCAAAAAATGATATAGTTAAATATGTTTATCATGTTTCTTATTTTTTTATGTGGTACTTTGAATATTTTGAAAGAGTTGGAAACTCTTAGATAACTTTGGCATTTTCTATTATATTTACATATATACCCTTAGACAGATTTGACATCTTATAACTTGATTTATATATACATATTTGCATTATATTTTTTTATTGCAGATTACCTTGTTTGTCATGATGTTCAATCAATCTTTTAATTCTAACATGTAGCTTGTTCGTATATGTAATATTTTTATTTTCTTTTATGATCTAGTTCGAGTTTAATGTTATATTATTTCTGCATTATAAAATGATTAAATATGCTACCAATAAATAAAAATGATTAAATATACTACCAATGGATGTAAATATATGGCTAAAATAAAGACTAAATATATGACTAAAATAATGACTATGATGACTAAATAAATGACCATTTAACAACAATCAATGATTAAATTAATGACTCCATATATAACTAAATTAATGACTAAATAAATCACTAATGTGACTAAAAAAATGACCAAAGAACAACAATCAATGAATAAATTAATGATTAAATATATGACTAAATTAGTGACTAAAGATGTGACTAAATTAGTGACTAAATCAATGACCAAATCGATAACCAAATCAATGACCAAATCTATGACCAAATTGATCAATCAAAACTACCAGTGGTCACGTGACCAAATTGATTTATGACTGGCAATAAACTACCAGTGGTCACGTGATCAAATTTAGTCATTTATCTACAATTTTTGGTAGTTTTTTTAGTCATATATTGTTGTTTTTGTACTAGTGTTCACACCTAATGTCTCTTCTACAGATTTCAGTTCATCCACATTAGTATACAAAGCAAAAATGAATCTCCAATGATCAAGTGAATACCTTTTAGGTGGTTGTCTATGTCTTGTATACCTTTGAACAAGTTGAGTTGGAGTTTCTTCCTCCTCTTCTAAAGATTCAAAGCTAGACGAGCTCTCCTCAACTTCTTGCCTATCTAGGGGTCTCAAATCAACTCTTTCAGGTGAGGAAATTGAATCACATCTTCCTTTTTAGTCTGTTATGGCTGCAATGTAACAAAAGGAGACTTAATTTCTCTATAAATAACAATTCTACTATGAATTACCTTTTTTGCAATAGGGTCCCAAAGCTTGTATCCTTTCACAAAGTATTCAGGGGTAAAATAAGTGTAAATAGCATAATCAGATATCAAAGAGCGGATCATAACTCTAATATAATTAATATTGCTCCTAAATTACAATGGGATTGATAGCCCTGAAAATTGGTTGCACGAGAATTTTTAGTTTTGAGCTTAAATATTGATCTATTTGGTTTTATTTGTATCCTATGTCAAGGTTCAATGTCTTGGGTTTAGGGTTTATCAATTTATCCTAAGCTTTGTGAAGAAAAAACCTAAGAATGTTATAACTCGTTGTTATTTTTTCCCACTTAAAGGCCGAGGGTTTTATTCTATTGGCGGGGCCATTTTATTTCCTAAGCGCTAAGTTGCATTAGATCGGTCTATGAAATGATTTTCCTAAGTCACATAAAATCTTTCCTATAGTCAGTCTCCTTTTAGTATTTCTTCTTGCACCCATAATGTTTCCTAATTCCAAAGTTCCTAAATGTTTCAGCCAATTGATAATAGTAGAATAGATCTAACGGTCCACACTTCTTCGTCATTGAAGATGCAGGGATGATAAAGACCGCAGCATCACAAGATGATACCATGTGTCTTCAACAAAAAAGAGGCAAGCTAGTAGTGTAACTTGTCAAAACCTTGTGTTACTAGTTCTCAGGTGGTAAAGACCAGTTTACTAAAAGTCCTATGGATTGGCATGTGTTCAAGATAAATAGTGAAGTTATGTTCAAGGATAAAAGGTGCCTGACTTTTAACTCTGAAAAGGGTAACAGGCACTGTGTTTAAGCGATAAAGCACGAGCATATATAATGGCCCCTGTATCCCCATGATAGAAGTTGCAAGAAGGTTATGGAACATAGCATCACAAGATGATGCCACATGTCTCGGGCTGACTAGGAAAACCTATGGTAAGGTCGTTGAAAGAGTTGGGTCAAAAAATGATATGGTGCTGATGTGTTACAATTTTATGGGTCCATAAGCATAGATGGAAGGTCAATTGACACATCAAATAATAATGATCATTTGATTTGCCAAGTTGGGTATGATCTACGGCTGAGTTTCAAATTTGAAATTAACAGGGATCATTAAAGATATTGGCCGTAGCCGATGCAGGAAAGATAGGATGAACAGGATGCAGACTTGTCAACTTCAGATAGATGACGATAAGTTTGAAGTTTTAAATGTTTCCTCGCCCCTGAGGAAGCTTGTGGGAGGTCTTAGTTGGGTAAAGGACTAATTAGACATGCAAGAACAATATCTCAGAGATATGACAGGATTGGGATTGATTCAGATTTAGATTTGATGGATCACGAATTCTCTAATGAATTTAGAGATTGCTTGTTGACAGGTATCCTAAATTAGAAGACTATACACTCAATAAGGAATAAGATCAGAATAAAATCATTCACGTAAGATTAATAGGATGCAGGTAGAAATGGAGTGATGGCCTAGAAATGAAGGTGACCTGATTTGTAGGCATAATTGCTAGAATCCATAGCTAACAGGATGAGCACAAAATATTAGGATGATGATTCTTCATGAGGATTAGCACTACCATTTTGAGTTGAATTATGATTATAAATTTAATACGTTGGTTATAAATGGGTAGAAAAGGATACAAAATTCTTCATCTTCTAAAAAGGGTTATGCATCAGTAATAGGATGGTGCTTGAATAGAATTATGCATGAAGCTGTTGCATGTTTTTTGACACTGGATGGATGTTTTTCTCTAGTATGAGATTGCTCATTGTTAGAGGGGATGTGAAAGATCAGAGGATTTTTAGAGGGGGCATGAAAGCCTTTTCTTATAAAAAAGCCACCCATGACATATCATTTATTCTTACTCTATGAATTGTTTGTAGAGTGTGAGAGCAAGCAGCTTGCAGGGGATTGAAACAAGGATTTTTTCAAGTAAGGAGTAGAAGTCGGTCCTCTCTGCAACAACATGAAAGTTACAATGCCTTCTCAACATATCATGTTTACCCCGAAGCTCCTCTTTCCATTTTCTCTGATCCGAGGAATTAAGGTTGGAGATCTTCCTCTAGTTTGGGGGAGATTTTACTTCGTGTCGGTATTTGTTTTCCTTTTCAAGAAGGGAAATGTTGTATAAAATAGACTAAGCATCTCAAGGTCCATCTGAAAGTGTCATGGTGATATCGACATGGCTCAAGTGTTTCTGTTTCTACCAATAATCAGTTGAAGATTTTGGTTCCACTTCATCACGAGAACCAACATATGAATAAGGAATATTTTATAACAGAATTGTTTATTGCCCCCTCAGCTTAACTTTCTAATAACTTATGTCCTTAGCCTAAAGCTTGTTTCTCCCTTGTTCTCTATAAAAGGAAAATCAAGGCCATAAGTTAGGGTTCTAAAATTTCTAAGAAGGGTCTCTATGAAATAGGTCCAGTCTACAAGGTTTGGTTCCATATAGTTTCAGGGAGTCATGGAAAAACCGAAGGGACAATAATGTCATTATGCATATCAACAGTAATGAAATAGTTACCAGTTTCATTTTCAAATGGGTTATTATGTAAATGAAATTTTTGTATGTTGTCTGATAAAGATAGCTTATGAGATTAATACAGATATATTCTCAAATATTTACTAGCAAATATTTACTGATAAAGATAGATGGAACGATATTGTAAGGCAATATTGTTTAAGACTAAATCAGCGATTAGATAATTTTTATCAGATTTCAATAACGTTTCAGAGACTCTGTAATCCAAATGAATAAGGCAGTGGTATTTGCTAGCAAATGTCATTAGGTTTTCAATTTCTTGTCAATTTTATTTGTGTCTTCTCAAACAATATTTTAAATATTAAAATATATTTGTTACATTTTCATGTATTTTCTGAAGTTATCCTGCCTGTCTCATGCTCCAGCTTAAGGTTGAGAATCACTGAAAGATTTTCCATCCTTGAGCATTCCCCCTTTCTATTGAGGCTTTTTATGAGATAAACTTCCTTGTTTTCAGTAAATTTTTTAGTGTGGTGCAAACATCAAGAGGTTTTCTAAAGGGATTGCCCTCTTGGGTTTTGCAGAGCCCTAAGTGTAGAAGGATCTTGTATCCTTGTTAGGTTGGTCCAATCCTAAAGGATATTGATAGTTGGAAGTGGCTTTCCATAGGTATCTCAGAGGAATCGACTTGGTCTCTGCTTTGTGGTAGTGTAAACCCATTTGTTTTAGGAACCAACAAAACTGGCGACTCTGCTGGGGAAATTAATTGTTGAGAATCTCTGGTTAGACAAAATTTGCTTAATATATAGTTGAGATTATCCCATCCAAGTCACCAGCAAAAATGGCGACTCTGCTGGGGAATGTTGTATAAATTTTTCTGGGTTTTTCTGTGATTTGATGGTTGATTTTTTCTCCCGCTTCGCATGACCCAAATATTTGCCTCATAGAGTGAAGAGTTTCTTAATCTCTCCCTTATCAGTTTGAGTCAATTCTCATAAATGTTGCTGAAGAATCTGTTGTGATTTATCTTTTATAAAGTTTTGTCTAGATCTGTCCATGTTTCAAGATTATTTTGTAATACCTCAGATTGTGAGTGGCAACTCTGAGACTCAGAGATCTATACACCAGTGTGAATTTGTTTGAAGAAGAACCAAAGAATTTGTAGAAGAGATGAAGCAGATTTGAGCTCTTATGGTGAAGTACCCCGACAAGTTTAGGATGGAATCTACATGATGTCATATGATGATAAGGAAGTGTTGCAGTACTGGTTTGAAACAAATCTGACTTGTGAAACTCCAAATATTTGAGTATTTGTCTTTTGCAAGGAGGTGGTGACTCTATCAAAGATGAGTGTTAAAGATTGGAAGAATTGAAGGCAATTTCTCAAATACCCGGTTTAAGAAGGCAGCAACAAATTCAACATTTCCAGGTATTTTGATTTTCATGAGCCAAGTATACTGTCATGAAAATTATGTGTAAAAAGTGTTCCCTGGAAAGTGAGTAAAGCACTAAGGAAGGGAATGGTGGTGATTATCTTACATGCTTCTATGACACAATTTTTACATTTTATATGAGGTTAGATGGAGTATGTTTTAAGATATGTTTTGTAATAGTTTAAGATTTATGGTAAAGGGAAAGAAGTAGGGAAATGAATGAAAATATGTATTATGTGCATGTACTTCCTTATGAAATGTCAAGTGTAAATGTGCAACCTCTGCCAAATCATCATAGAGTTTTCTTTATGGAAAGATATAAGCCATTGAGTTTTAATGGTATCCAAGGTTTCCCAAACCTTGTTACCACTAAGGGTAGGGAACACCTACCAAAATTCAGTGGGAAGAGATCACAATCAACATGATAGCATATGCAGGAGTTTTTTGAATTAATGAGAGATTTTGAGATAAATCAAGAAGATGTCTTAATGAAGATATTTGTTTAATATTTGAAGGAAAATGTCAGAGATTGGTTTTCTTATCTATCAGCATGTTCTATCTCATCATGGGATGAACTAAAGATAGCATTTATGGAACAATTTGGTGAAAGAATCAGTCCAAGCTCAGTTATGAAGAGATTCATGGGTATTTAGAAGGAAGAGGATGAGATGGAAATGTTTTTAATCTCAGGTTTGCAAGAACATTGGATGACATTCCTAATAGTTATAGACCAAATGATACAACATGTTTAGTTGTTTATTTGGTTGCATTTGACAAGGAAGAGAGTTATCTGCTGAGAGATAAAGATCTCAAAACCTTGCATCAGGCTTATAGGATAGCAATGGATATTGAGAACAACTTGAAGTATGGAATTCCTAAGGGTTATCTATCCGCAAGGGTATGGTATCCCAAGACATTAGATGTTAAAGAGAGGCATGATCCTGAAGGTAAAGATCAATGTCAAAGTATCTACATCCCTATTGATCATATTACCCCTGTTATTGATTATGATTTGAACAAAAATGTAGGTGAGGAGAACTTGTCCCAGACAGTGGTTATTCCTCATATTGATGAAGAAAAGGTTAGTGAGAAATTATGTGACATAATTGATATAGAGATAGAGATGATTTCCATCACTCCACCAAATGACAACAAGAATGGTTATTCTAGAAAGGAGATCCCATAGGAGGTTCATCTACAATCTTGTGTTTCAGATAGACCCAAGAGTGAGTATGAAGAATTTAAAAGTTTTATGTTTGAAGTAGATGTAAGTATGAAAGATTTTGATGATATGATTTAAATCTCTCAGGAATTAGTTATGTATGGTAATGAAAATTTAGATGATGAGATGTCATCATTTCTTGTTGATGATGTTTGTGAGATAGATAGTTGTACAGTGTCTTCAAACAATGAGATGCCATCATTTCTTGTTGATAATGTTCATACTTGTGTCTATGCCACAGGGATCCATCTAGAGTAATGTGAATGAAAAGTTGGCTAAGATGTGTGTCCTTCAAAATATTGTTTTAAATAGTTACAAACCAATTGTTCCATTAAAAACAGTTGTGTATGAAAGGAATCAGAAATCAAAAAATAGTGAGGAGATTCTATTAGAGCAGTTTAGGGATAAATCATATAGTGAATTGGTTTTGTGTGAAAAGTCTGCTTCACGTGAAAAATAGGGGATTAAAAAAGATGAAATAAGATATGTGATGTAGAGGGGATGCTCAATCCTTCAGGGTTTGCTAATTCTTGGTGTCTCACTAAGTTGTCTCTTGAACCATCCTATGGTTCCTTTCTATTCTAACCTTCCAAAGGTTGTCGCTGATAAGTTGATAATTTGACATGTTTTTTTATCAAAAATCTTAGGTTATTGGCATCTTTTGGGTTGCATTTTGATATTAAAGGATTGTGAATTGACTATATGTAATCCATGTGTTAAACCTGAAATTATGAAATCATGTTTGAACTTTGTCGGTTAATTCCTGCAGCCATACCAAGTTATTCCTGCAGCCAAGTGATTTGTCCTTGTTGATATGGATTATTTAGGATAATGTCATATGTGAGTTAATGAATGTATTAGTTGAGTAAGATACATATACATGTCCTTTTATGTTGTTCTTGTTTAGTGCAGATAATAAATGATGATGCGGTGGATGATTTCCTTTCGCGCCCAAAGACTGAAGAATCATGTACATATAATTGGAGATCAAACTGAAGGGGATCCGAGCAGGTGCAACATATGGAAAAATTGAAGCAGTCATACTTTACTATGGGAGTTTAACTCTAGTGCTAATATAATTCACAAAATATCGCTATGGCGTGCAAAGACTGTGGTTCGGTTTAGATCCACTGACTGTTCCTATAGCCAAGCTCTAGTTATCTCCTTCATTTGACATTCATCCACCTCTTCTTCTAGGCATGATTTGAGTTGTCCATTGTAGTTTATCTTTTCTTTATAATAAGCTCTTCCTTTTTCTTAGAGGTTAGATAAGATAGAAAGGAATTGAGCAAAGAGTTTTTAAAAGCATTCTAGAGTTTCCTTTTAGAACATGTAATCGATTTCAAAATGAAATAAAGCAAAGATATGTTGTTCTGATCTATTAAAAAGTATTTTGCTGGAAGTTTGATATCACTCATCCAAGGGGGCCCACTTGGTGAGTGATCCTATGTTTATGTTCATTGAAGTTCATTTTTACCTAGTTGCAGTAGAAGTTCATGACTAGATTGTTCCTGCAGCCACTGGAAATAGATCCACTGACTGTTCCTGCAGCCAAGATAGAATGGTGCGATTTCTGTTATTTACATTGCACCATTCTAGCATTATTTTATAAAGCTTTCATGTAGCCTTTTATGATTTCCATGCTTGCCTTTCCTTTCTGTGTAATGTTAGTTACTGCAGCAATGCAGAATAACCATTTAGGGAGCTTAGTGCATATATATTGCAGACCCATTTCAAGTTTTATGTTCCTGGATTGATAACTAAATGAACACCAGCCATGAAAATAGTAAACTCTACAATATGAATGTCCAAACTTCGGATTGAGATTTCAATTAAAGTAATTATTATCATTATAGTTGGGGTAGAAATTTTTGGTGTCGTTGACGAGGATGGTGTCAAACTGAGAACCTTTTATGGTTATTATAGTTTCCAGTTAATTGTTTGAAATTTAATGAATCTGCATGCATAGCAGAAGAAGAGATGCCAGAGGTAGATTTCTACCCACTCATCCTAATCATGTAGAAGATAATTTCCCAGATATAAACCCTTTTGCTAAACTTTATCAAGTCCCACAAAATTTGAATCACCCTGAATTTGAATTTCCAGAAGGTAGTCTTCAGTTCCTTTTTGGTCCACAAGAAGAAGAATTTCCTATAGTAACAACCCCCACAAGTCTAATGCAAGGGAACCCTCCTCCTGTTGGGAATAATCCACCACCACGACTAGGTCCAACATTTGAGTTTCCCATCTCTGACCAGCATGATAATGCTAACCTCAAGAACATTCCAACATCTTCACTTCCTAAATTCTATGGGTTGGTGACATAGGATCCTGATACATTTCTTTTTGAGTTTGATGTTCTTTGTAGGAGTTTTGACTATACTATAGATGCCCATAGACTCAAAAATTTTCCTGCCACTTTGAAGGAGTCATCTTTGAGATGGTTCATGAGCTTGGGTAGTATCACAATCAATACATGGGATGAGATGAAATGGTTGTTTCTTGAAAAATACAAAGACTATTGTAGAGGCACTGATCATCACGGAGATGTTATCTTTAGATTGACACAAACTGAAGATGAGAGTCTTGAGGATTATCTGGAAAGGTTTTTGTTTAGTGTCAAGAAGTCCAAGCATAGCACTCTGAATGAAGATTCCCTCAAATTGATATTTTTGAGGGGTATCAGTGATGAATGCACCGATTCCTTAGATCTCATGGGAGGAGGTGACATTACACAATCTACTTGGGCTGAAATAGGGCAAATTTGCAAAAAGTATTCCAGATCTACATCTAAGAAGAACAAGAGATTTAAGCCAGGGGCATCATTATCAGCATCTAGAACTGGAGTTTCTAGATTGGAACTTAGTCATCTATTAAAAGACTTCAAGGAGGACATAATAAACAATATGGCTACCCAGTTGGATACATTGGCAGCTAAGAAGAAGCATGAGGAAGCTGATGCATTCCTTGCAGAATTCTGTCCTTATTGTAAACAACGGAAGAAAGATTGTAGATGTAAGGTGGTTGCAAATGTGCAAGTACCTGACTTCAAACTAGTTCAAGGTGAGGACGAGCAAGTCTTCTATGTTGCTCAAAGAAGACCAAATTTTTAAAGACAAGGTATGCCACCTGATCCACTTTCTTTTTATGGTTATAGTGGTAATACTTATGCACCAAATAACCAATGGCAACCATAGTATTCTCAAAATTTTGGTAACTATCCACATTGGTATGGGTCACAAGGCCAAGGGTAGCAATTTGTTAATCAAGCTCCATAGTGGCAACAACCATAGGGGAACTGGTATCCATCTTAGGGTCAAGGGAACCAATTTCAAGGGAACTAGAAACCTACCTCTCAATGCAGGGGAAACCAATCATGGCCAGCCCAATCTTATGGATACCAGCCTCCTGTTCAGCAGCCACAACCTCCTGCTTTAATGCCTCCTCCTGCAGCTACAGTTGCACCACCTAAGCCAATACAGTTGCCTACTCAATTGGTGCCTAATCCAAATATCAAATCTCAGCGACAACAACAAGCTTATTCCGCTAATGCTAATCAATACCCAACCTATTCTTTATCACTAGATGATATTCACCTCCGATCTGGGACAACTCTACCTAATCCCTCTCATCCAGTTATTACTGAGGTATAGGAAGAGCATCCAATCTCTGACCCAAAAGATACAATACCTCAGAATCAAATATTACCACCATTTTCCCATAGACTGCAAGACAAAGAAGTTCCCACTAAACAACAGCAAAGCTTTGATATTCTAGATCAACTGAAGCACATTTGTGTTAAAATTCCATTGTTGCAAGCAATAAAGGATGTCCCTATATATGGTAAGTTATTAAGTGATGCATGCCTAAAGAAACCTAGTAGGAAGAAAAAGGATCCACAAACAGTGCATCTTATGGGTCAATTGGCTGATATCATGTTAGGTAAAATTGCAATTCCAAAGTATGTTGATCCAGGTAGTCCTGTTGTGAGTATAGTCATTAATGGCAGTCAAATAAGGAATGTTTTGATTGATTTAGGAGCAGCCATTAATGTAATGATAAGGGAAGTAATGAAACATCTAGAGATCAATAGTTTAAGGACTACACACACAGTTCTACAACTTGCTGATGGCTCTACAATGAAACCTGAGGGTATCATAGAGGATGTCAAAGTTATTCTAGATTCCTGGGAATATCCTATAGACTTTATGATTCTATCTCCAAAAGCAACATTGGGAGGATATCCGGTCATTTTGGGTAGACCCTGGCTTGCTACAGCTGATTCTTATATAGGGTGTAGATCAAGAGACATGACTATTTCAGATGGAAGTTCTACAAAAACATTAGCCTTGTATTCTCTAGCATAACCATAGCTTGAGCAACAACAAGTTGTTTGGCCTATCTTGGAAGAGGAATCTGATGAAATTGACTCTATTAATCACCTTATGATGATTAATCGAGGACCACTCCAACAGTTATATGATGAGGAATCAATTCTTTATAAAATACTGCTAAATGAATTTATAGAAGATCAAAAATTGCAAGAATTGGTTTCGAATATTGCAGGTCTGGACTTTCCTACAGCCACTGATATTTTGCATACTCCGTTGCTGCAAGAATTATCTTTTTCTCATTTTTTTGATATAAACCAAATTGATCTTACTATTAAGATAGAGGTGGAATTGAATAAATATTTAAATGTCAATAGAGATCTATCAAATACTCAAAATGAGGGCCTTGTAGACTTGCTGAAACTCCATAAAAATGCTTTTGCATGGGATTACAAGGATATGAGTGGGATTGATCCAGTAGTTTGTACTCATCATATTTACATAAAGGATGATTGTTGTCCACTTAGACAACCTCAAAGAAGAGTCAATCCTACCTTGAAGGAGATAGTTAAAGAAGAATTACAGAAATTGTTAAAAGCTATGTTTATCTATCCTATCTCTCACAGTCAATGGGTATCATCTCTGGTGATAGTGCCTAAAAAAGAAGGCAAATGGAGAGTATGTGTTGATTATAGAGCTCTGAATTTGGCAACAAGAAAAGACCATTTCCCATTGCCATTTGTGGATCAGGTATTATATTCTCTTGTTGGTAAGAGATTATTTTCATTCCTTGATCGATTCAGTGGTTACAATCAGATATAGATAGCCCCAGAGGATCAAGAGAAGACAAAATTTACTTGCCCATGGGGCATGTATGCATATTTTGTTCTTCCTTTTGGGTTGTGTAATGCTCCAGACACTTTTCAAAGAGTAGTGATTAGTATTTTTTCTGATATTTCTCAAGATATTATGAAAATTTACATGGATGACTTCACAACTTATGGTTCTAAATTTGATCAAGCATTGGGTAATTTGAAGAAAATGTTGCAGTGATGTGAAGACTACAATTTGTCTTTGAATAGTGTGAAGTGTTTTATTATGATGGAAGAAGGAATAGTCCTTGGCCATCATATATCTATACAAGGTATAAAGGTGGATCCAGCAAAGATTGAGGTCATTTAGCATATTAATGACACTATAAAGAAAAAATATGTGAGAAGTTTTCTTGGTCATGCTGGATACTACAGAAGGTTTATCAAAGATTTCAGTGAAATTGCAAGTCCCTTAGATTCACTGCTTACCAAAGATGCAGAATTTAAATGGACCCCAGCATGCAATGAAGCTTTCTCAAAGCTTAATAATGCTTTGACTCAAGCACCAATTCTTAAGGGGCCAAATTGGTCTGTACCATTCCAAATCCATACAGATGCATCTGATTATGCAATAGGAGCAGTGCTGGGACAAAAAGTTGACAAGTTGGAAAATGCAATATATTATATCAGCAAGAATTTGTAGGGACCTGAATTGAATTATACAGTTACTGAAAAGGAAATGCTAGCTATCATATATGCCCTTAATAAATTTAGACACTATATTACAAGGTATCCCATATTTGTGCATATAGATCATACTGCAATTAGATATCTCATGAATAAGCCATCAATCACCAGTAGATTAGCTCGCTGGTTATAGTTGATGCAGGAATTTGATATCACGGTTGTTGATAAGCCAGGGAAGTCTAATGTGGTTACAGATTATCTTTCACATCTTCAATTGCAGGAAGATTCTATAATGATACATGACACTTTTCCAAATGAGCATTTGTTTCTCATACAGGCTCACACTCCATGGTATGCTGATATTGCCAACTATTTAGCTGCAGCTAAGATGCCAATTTCTTTTTCTCCTAAGGAAAGAAGGTCGCTGGTTGAGAAAAGTTTTAACTTTTCATGGATTGCTGATTGTCTATTTTATACTGGACCTGACCAAGTCATGCGAAGATGTGCCAGAGAAGATGAAACATATGACATCCTGCATGCATGTCATGATGAACCATGTGGAGGTCATTTTGCTACCAAAAGAACAACACTGAAAATACTTAATATAGGATATTATTGGCCCACATTACACTGTTGGCATATGGACACTCCAATGAGACATTGTATGTGATTGAAGGTCTTGTCATTGATGGAAACCTTGCAATCCTATGGCACCGACAAGACATCATACCGACAAAGCATTATACAGGCAAGACAGTGCACCGGCATCAACAAGATCACTCTACACCAGCACCGACACCAGCACAGAAGAAAAGATGTATACCGGCATAGAGGCCGACAGGATTTTTGATATGTAATATTTTGTTTATTATTGTAAGCCGACTTGGCAAATTGTAAAATGACTCTTGTATATAAAGGAGATCATTGTAGACATTTAGAGAGAAAAAAAAGTAGAGAGCATAAAGAAAATTATTAGGCAGACCTAATGTGCGAATTATAGGTCAAGGGTATATGTAAAGAATAGAGCAAGAACCGGTACTAAATCTGGCATTGGAGATGCTATTATAAAGTAGTACAAGTTATTGGATTAGTATAATCCTTATTGTAAGTCAGTGTGACTTCTCATTAAGCAGTGAGCTCTAGGTAGTTGGCCTTCCTGCATGTGCAGGCCCTTATTGTAAGTAATATTCTCTTATTGGCCAGTGAGTGAATATTGTGGGTCACAAATCCCACCGAGGTTTTTCCCACACCGGGTTTCCTTGTTAAACATCTTGTGTTATGGTGTTCTTTACATGTGGATGTTTCTGATTCTGTTTATTGCATTAATTCTTGCATATCGATATACTGTTATTTTATGTTCTGCATGTTTTAACTTAAGAAAATCTTATCACTGGTTAGATACTGATTCAACCCCCCTCTCAATATCTATGGGAATCCTAACAATTGGTATCAGAGCCTAGTCCTCTATTTTCAGAAGCCTAATAGCTTGAGGAAGATCTTGACACCGGTAAAGATGGAAAATCTGATGAAGCAACTTGAAGGAGCTCTTACAGACTATGATGCAGAGAAGTTGAAAAATATCAAATTAGAAGATGATTTAAGAGCAGGTTAGGATATCATTCAGGCACTTCAAGAAAATCTTACTGTTGCAAGAAATAAAAGAAGAGAACTTTGTGAAAAATTGAAAAATGAAAATGATGAAAAGGAATCACTTAATGACATGATAAGCAAGCTGAAACAAGAGATCATGACAAAAAAAAATGAAATGCAAGATATGACTATGAGATTTTGCAAAGAGATTGAGGATAGAAAGAAGAATGAAGAAGAATTGACTAGAAGACTAAGTGATGCAACAAATGACAACACAAGACTTAGCTATGAAAATGACATGTTGAAGACAAATCTGATGCATACTCAGAATGACTCAAATAAACTGATGAGACAAAAAGAAATCTTGGAAAGGGAATTGGAAACTGCAAATCAACATAAAGTAAAATTCAAGAAAAGCTCAAAAGAACTCGGTACCTTATTAAAGAATCAAAAACCTAAAGGTGACACCTCTGGAATTGGCTTTGAAGTTGGTGAAAGCTCCAGTACTACAAATACTCAGGATCACAGCAAACCGGTAAGACCACCTAATGCTTATAAATTCAATGGAAAATGCTTTAACTGCAATAAGTATGGTCATAGGGAAAATGAATGTAGATCTAGGAATTATCAGAATATCAATACACCCACCGGTCAATGTTCCAAATGCAACAAAGTTGGTCATAACTCTGAAAACTGCAGAATGAATGTGAGATGTTATGTTTGTGGAAGATTTGGACATTTATCTAATCAATGCAGAACACAAACCGGCATAGGTTATGGGAAAGCTATTCAGAAAAATAATGTAACTTGTTATGCATGTAACAAGATTGGGCATATTGCTAAATTTTGTAGAAGTAAAGGTACACCGGTAGACAACAAAAGTGCTAGCTTGAAAGGTAAAGAAAAAGTTGAAGAGGTTAAGCAAGAATTCTCAAAGCAATGGATTAGAAAAGCTGATCTAAATATTGGGAATACTCCTCCACTGGTAGAACCAACAAATGCTTCATTGGCAAGATAGAGTGATGCTTCACCAGTAGGATAGAGCAGTGCTCCACCGATAGGAAGTTCTTCATCTAATTGAAGAAAATTTCCTTGAGGGTTTGGCAATCTAATGACACATATGCTATTATTCCCTCGGTTAGAGATAAGAAGTTGAAAATTACTTATTACCGGCAAACAATGCTAAGTGAATACTTAACCGGCATGCAATTAATGTGGTAGATGGTGAAAAGACATTATAAAAATAAGGTTTTGGCTCCATTTCATTTCACCATGATTTCAAACTTTTAGAGAGCACGAAGATTCCGAGCTAAGGCATTTTGAGCAAGAAGCAAGCACACTCCAAGTATTCATCCATCCAAGACAGAAAAAGGTATTTAATCATGGCATCCACCTCTACAATTGAATACATAGAAAACCCTACTATTGTGGAAGTAATTAAAAGACCTAGGCCCATATTTCAATTAGTCCCCGAGATAGCAAAAAAGGATGATACCTTAGGTGCATTTTCTCAAATTCCTAAAGGTGTTGTATATGTTGAAGACCCTAGAATGTACATCCACTGCAACATTGAAGAGTTAGGAGATGAGGAAATCAAAACCATGTATAAAACCAAGATATGTGATGATACTAGCAATATTAAAGTTGAACACAAGATTATTGAAACCCTACGATTCACAGAAATCCTTAGCATTCCTGAATTTCCTAAGGATGTGATTAGGATAGTGTTAAGCAGAGTTCATGGAGAATTTTTCTAGCTAGATGCAATTCATAAGATCACCAAGGGAGTGGTAAAAGCTGTCACAGGGTTACCGACCACCGATAAGAGGCCAGACAAAAACAAGAAGGTTTCCAATGATTTAGTCATAGACCTAACAGGTGTGACATTCGATAAGAGATCTCTAAGGGTTAACGATGTAAAAGATATCAATGTGAGATTCATAAGTATGATATTAGGTTAAAAAGCCACTCATGCTAATAGACTTAACTCAGTTTCAAGTTTATGCATTAAGAGTGCTTATGATATGGTAACAGATAATGCAAAAATTGACATCTGTGAATGGTTAAAAGATGAACTGATAGACAACCTTGGAAAGATAAAGAAGGATAAGAAAGGAACTTTCATATTTGGAAATCCATTAGTAAGTCTAATGCTTCATATAACAAAATAGGTTCCCGGTATAGGATATAAAGAACTCGGATATGACATACCGCTAGGAAAGCAATTTACAAAACTGTTTAATACCATGGGTGAGAACAAGGAGAACAACATTCATGACTTTTTCCAAGCATTAAAGACAAAAATGAAGAAAAGAATAAGGTTATCTCAGAAAATTGTAGACAAATACAAAGATGATATATGCTTTGTTATTAAGAAAGATGAAATATGGATGGAAGCAGTCATCCCAAGGACAATCTGGGTAACCAAAATGGGCTATGAGACAGATGACCACATAGTTGAAACTTATGCTAAAGCACTTCTGGAAGCCCCCAAAGAACCTAAGGAAGAAGTATTTGGTAGTGCTGAAACCATAGAAAGCCAAATATAGTCTAAGAAAAGAGTAAAGAAGGTAGAGGCATTTGTGAGGAAAGGATCCAGACAAGCAAAGGCCATTAAGGAAGATGTATTAAAGAAAACTGGCATAACAGAAGATGAGTTGGCAGCCCCACAACCTGAAGCTCATCTATCACCGATAGGTACCTCTTCAGAAGGTGACATGCCAGCAACTTTTAAAAGAGTTGTTAGGAAAAGAGATCCCCCACCGGCAACCACTCCTTCACCTAGAAGGACAAGGCATAAGCAACAAGTTGTGAGATCTCTGGTTAGAAAGGTCACACCTAAGAAGAAGCTAACCCCTAAGAAAAAGAAAAAGACAAAAACTGACTTGGCACCCCTAGACTTATTGCTAAATGAGATCACAGAGGAAGGAAAATTGAAAAACATAGAGAAAATTTATGACACTCTATCTGCTGATGAGAAAGGGAAAGTTGAGGAAAGTGTAATACTGCATATGGACATGTACAAAAAGTTTTTGATGGAAGTAATCAATGAAATTCCTGATGATTTGTACAAAAGACTTGAGGCAAGAAGGCGAGGACATAAAAATAGAAAAACTACTTGCTATATGTCCGGTAAACTCTCCAAAGGAAATTGATGATTTGATTGCTCAAGCAAACTAGACAGTATTCTCTACTGCACACCAGCATATTTCACTGATGGCAAGAAGAGTTACTGAAGTAATAGAAGAAACAGAAGATGGTTGGGACATATTCCTGGTTGAAAAGGAAAAACAAGAAGAATACAGGAACCCTAAGCCTATTAAAGTATATCAGAAGGATAGGGACAAAGGGAAAGGCAAAGTTGGTGGACCTCCAAGCATAAAGGTTAAAGACAACCTACCTCCACCTATGAAAATTATAACCATTGAAGACCAATCGACAGCAGAAAGTATGGACGTAGAGGATAGCAATCCAAATCCTGAAGTCCTATACACTATAAATATTGATACCCAAAAGATCAACATAACAGTTGATAAAGATACAACTGAAAAGTTAGATATGGCTAAAGAGCCTTCGATAATAGGAGATACAGAGAAACCGACAAAGGATACAGGGAAAAAGATGGAATCTGAGGCACAAACAAAGAAACCAACAGAGCTAAAGGCTCCGGAACAGGCTCACAAGGAAACAATGCCATCAGTAAGCAATGAAGCAGGGAAACCAGTGCTAAAAGAAATGCAAACACAAACTGACCTACCAGAGGTCAATACAAGCATGGTTATTTCAACCGGCACTCAAACTCTTAGATCATCATCAATATTCAAGTCAACTAATGTGACTGAGGTATTATTAGATTCTATTAAGAAAATAACTAAATGCAGTTCACAAGCTTATAAAGCAATAGATGATTCAATACCATTTTTGAAGTTAGTTGCTCCTGATTGTAATATTGATAATAAAGATTCTTTAGGACAATTGGATACATTATGTAAATACATTTCTGGAAATATTGATAAAATAAAGGAAGAATTAGTAAAGGACATGGTAGAAAAGGAGAAACATAAATTCTTTGATGAAGAAATAAAGAAGTGTAACAAAGACTTTGACACACTTCTACCGAAACTATGTAGTCTATTGAAAGAGTATAAAAATCTGTATAAAGATACATGTAAAACAAACTTCTTGACTTTAGATATTGACAAGAAAATAAGCAAGACACAGGATGAGATAAATAAGCTTGCGGACAATTTTGTCAACTCACCAGATTCATTATCTATTTTTGAAGAGAAGTTAGTGAATTTTGAGGAAGAATTGCTCAAATAGGAGAGAGAGAAAGAAAGAATAATAAACAAGGCAAAACACTTGAGATCTAAACTGAGTCCAAGATTGGACTATCTAGCATCTCTATGGAAGGAAATCTCAGAGGCATTAGCACAAGGAAGCAAAACACCAGTAAAACATTTGCAGCATCTCACCGGTACTATGAAGAGGATTGGAACAACAATAAAAGATAGCAAAAAGTTTATGGATAGTATAAACTTAATTTTGGGCGATCTTTTTCAGATAATAACTACCCAACTATAGGGTTGAGGATATGGACAGATATAACTACAAACTCTACAACATCTTGACATCCTTTGTCATTGATGCCAAAGGGGGAGTAGTAGGATGAGAAAGTTCAAAGACAGGAATCATATGCTCAGGCAGAGCCCTTCATATTTTTGGTAAACATTTTTTGGAAAAAATTTTACTACACATTTTGGACACTTTTTGAAATTTCTCATGAGTGTTGCCATCAATGCCAAAGGGGGAGATTGTTGGCATATGGACACTCCAATGAGACATTGTATGTGATTGAAGGTTTTGTTATTGATAGCAACCTTGCAATCCTATGGCACTGGCAAGACATCATACTGGCAAAGCATTATACAGGCAAGACAGTGCACCGACATCAACAAGATCACTCTACACCAGCACCGGCACCGGCATAGAAGAAAAGATGTATACCGACATAGAGGCCGACAGTATTTTTGATATGTAATATTTTGTTTATTATTGTAAGCCAACTTGGAAAATTGTAAAATGACTCTTGTATATAAAGGAGATCATTGTAGACATTTAAAGAGAAAAAAAAGTAGCGAGCATAAAGAAAATTATTAGGCAGACCTAGTGTGTGAATTATAGGTCAAGGGTATATGTAAAAAACAAAGCAAGAACCGGTACTAAATATGGCATTGGAGATGCTATTGTAAAGTAGTACAAGTTATTGGATTAGTATAATCCTTATTGTAAGTCAGTGTGACTTCTCATTGAGCAGTGAGCTCTAGGTAGTTGGCCTTGCTGCATGTGCAGGCCCCTATTGTAAGTAATATTCTCTTATTGGCCAGTGAGTGAATATTGTGGGTCACAAATCCCATCGAGGTTTTTCCCACACTGATTTTCCTCGTTAAACATCTTGTGTTATGTTCTTTTCATGTGGATGTTTCTGATTCTGTTTATTGCATTAATTCTTGCATACCAGTATACTGTTATTTTATGTTCTACATGTTTTAACTTAAGAAAATCTTATCACCGGTTAGATACTGATTCAACCCCCCTCTCAGTATCTATGGGAATCCTAACATACACAAGGATGCAACTCAGTACACAAGGAAATGTGACAGATGTCAGCGAATGGGCAAACCTACAAAATCTGATGAGATGCCATTATATCCTCAAATATCTGTTACACCATTTGACAAGTAGGGATTAGGTTTTGTTGGCCCCATTGATCCACCTTCTAATGGAAAATCTTATATCTTGGTATGTACCGACGATGTAACAAAATGGGTAGAAGCTAGAGCCATGACACGTGCAAGAGATAATAAGGTGGCAAAGTTTCTCTATGAAGAGATATTTACAAGATATGGAGTACCAAGGGAGATTGCCTCAGATCAGGGACCTCAATTTACATCAACCTTGATAAAAGCTTTGGTCAATGAATACAATATAAGACATAGGAAATCTACTCCATATCATCCATAGTCTAATGGACAAGTAGAAGTTACAAATAGAGAGCTTGAGGCTATTCTTACAAAAATAGTGTCTGTTCATAGGAAAGATTGGTCTCATCGGCTTTCAGAAGCAATTTGGGCATATAGAACAACTTGGAAAACACCAATTGGTTTCACACCTTTTGAGATGGTTTATGGAAAAATAGCAATGATGCCTATTGAATTTGAACATAAAACCTTGAGAACACCTTTACAACTAAATATGACATTGTCTGAAGCACAGAAAGAACACATTCAACAGTTAAATGCTCTTGATGAATGGAGGAAGATAGCTGTTCAATAGATAGAATTGATTCAAAATCAAAGAGCAAGATGGCATGATAAATATATTAGAGAAAAGAAATTCAAAGTTGGTGATTGGGCACTCCTGTATGATTCCAGATATAAAGATGCTATGGGAAAACTTCAAACAAGGTGGTTAGGTCCTTATGAAATAGAAGAAGTTTTTCAGAATGGAGCAGTTTGTTTGTCTACAATAGATCCTGTTCGATTTAAACTCTTAGTGAATGGACACCGCCTACGACTATATCACAAGCTAGCTACTAGAGAGGAGTTCCTATAGCAGTTTGTTCCACAAAGTGACATAAAGGTTCCTGCAGCCACTGAAAAGGTTCTTCCAACAACTGATGCAGATTCTGCAGCAACTCATGAGCTTCTTGTTGCAATTAAGCAGGCTAATATAGGTAATGTTCCTACAGCCTCTGCAATGGACATATTTGCCAGTTCATAATAAAATATTTCCATTTTATATGGGAATATTCTTCTCCGTACATAAAATCCCATCCATGTCATTCCATCCCACATTCTTACCTATCACTTCATTTCATTTCACCTTCATTTTCATGCAATTGCAGGTACGTGTATATTGTATTTTATTTTAATTATGCATTTATTAGTTCATTATGATTATATCTTGTTTAAATCCGCTCCACTACCTGAAATCTTGTCAGCTGGTGTGCACACGTGCTAGGTTAAGTTGGGGGGCAGGGGGTACTTTATGGTTCATTTTCCAATATGATTAATTATCAGTCCTTTTTGGGTCCCCAAATTGATATGCTTCCCATCATTGCCGAATATGTTATAATTTCACGCAAGTGAATGATAAAGTCTGCCACTAGAACTAAGATGTGTAAAGAGATTTCATTTTTAGCAATACTGTCAAATATTCTGGTTTAGCTGCTGAGAGAGAAAATTATCAGAGTAAAAGATGGGTGGTGATCTAATTTACCATGAGCCAACGGTCCATGAAAGGTTGCTACAAGATGGTCTGTGTGAATAGTATTTCTGAAACCACGTCTGGTTGGATTACTTCTTGAAAATTAGGGATTACAATGAAGAAATTGTTGCAGAATTCATGCATTCCTTTCATGAAGGGGAAGCTGTGGTTAAAGGTTTGAGGGTAATTGCTACAAAACAGAAAATAGCGGAAGTAACAGGGTTGCTAAAGGAAGGAGAACTCTTTCCAAAATCAAAAGACGCAAGGAGTGTCAGGGCAGAGTTCATAATTCCTACAGATGGACCCTTAATGGTGGATAGACAAGGAACTAGAAGGGTTTCTTTACCGAAACATTGGCCTCAGGTAGCTTTGTATATCATGAAGTATATTACATGTGAAGGATGGTATTCAAACCTACATTCACCTCATTTTAGGTTACTTATTCATCTACGGCATGGTCGGCGAGTTAATGTACCTAATTTTTTATATCATCTCATCTCTACAAGTGCTAAGGAGATGCAAAAAATGGAAATCGCTCCGTTAGCCATCATGGACTGGTTAAGCTACTTGTACAGTGGTCCCTGAGAGATCTTTCGCAAATGGAATGGGGTGTATTTGAGGATATACTACAATTTCAAATTGAGGATGCCCCTATCGCAGATAACCCACCGGTTGAAGAAGAGAATGTTGTAGAAGATCCTTCTGATGAAGATGAGGGTTTGCTTGTTGCTAAAGGAGCCGCAGTTATGATAGAAGAAAATATTGAAGTGGAGTCAATTGAAGAACAACCCTCTACTTCTCTTCAAAGAGATTCACTCATTCTGCAAAGGAAAGGAAAGGAGTTAGAAAAGGATGAATCAAATGAAGAACTTGTTATCCGGCCGTAGGTAACTCAGATTCCTCCTGCAGCCAAGAGGCGTAGGACAAAAACAAAAACTCTTGTAGCCATTCCAAAAGTGTATGTAAGGAGAACAAGAAGGAGGACACAAAAGGCTCAACCCGTGAGTAATCTAGTAGAGGTTATTGAAGTAGAAACTTTGGAAGAAGAAAATCTAGTGGAGGAAGAAATTCAAGAACACCCAGTGGAGGAAGAAATTCAAGAACACCCTGTAGAAGAATAAATTCAAGAAGAGGTTGTTACGGATAAACTAGCAAATCTTGCTTCTATGGCATTGCAATGTGAAGAAATTGTTGAGGATGTTCTACGGCAACCTGAAGAAAAAATGGGAGATATGTCGGCCCAGAATGAGGAGTTTATTGAAGAAATCGCACAGTCTAAGGTAGGACCTATTAGACCTCCTTCATCCCTAAGTAGTTTATCTATTGCTTTAACATTTTATAGGCAATGGGAAATAGAGAAGGATAGGTTGCAGGGGATAATTAATAAGCAGCAAAAAGAGATTGAAAAGAGAGATAATAGAATTGAGGAATTAGAAGCTAAGGTAGAAGTGATTTATGGTATGGTTCCTAAGTTGA
Source organism: Cryptomeria japonica (assembly GCF_030272615.1). Lineage (NCBI taxonomy): Eukaryota > Viridiplantae > Streptophyta > Pinopsida > Cupressales > Cupressaceae > Cryptomeria > Cryptomeria japonica. The sequence continues at coordinate 164,364,935 of NC_081406.1, read as the reverse complement.
TGTAGTGTAGGGCACCTCCAAGAGTTTATGCAGTACATTTGAAAGAGCGGTATCTGAACCTCAGACTAAACCGCATTGTTAGGGACCTGAATCCATCCTTGGAAACACTTGAGGAATTCTATTTATGCTCATCAAAGCTCCCCACCTGCTGTGAAGAATTTGTTATGTGAGTTATACTTACATAACTATGTTGTACCCCAAGATAGGGAATGGAATCCTTTATTGTATATTGGGGATATCCATATCAGAGCTTTAATGTCATGGATCCAAAATGAGATTATCATAGGGCCACAAGCCAGGGAGTTTAAAAAATTAGAGCTTGACTATCCATTACCATTGAGAAGGGAATCAGAAGCACTAGGGGTTCTCTATTATGATTGGCAAAAGTTACTGATAAGAGATGATGTTAGTAAGATAGTACTTCCAATGAGAGAGGAAGTCTATCAAGCGTATGAGCATTTGGTTCAAATTGATAGGACAACCGCAATGAAAGGGTTAGCTCAATGCTGGAATAATCTACCAGAACATTTAAAACAGGGAGAACCTCACTCACTTCACAATTTTCATGCAGCCATACAAAGAGCCCCCAGATACATATAGTTAGGCAGGGAGAAAGCCAACAACTGGCTTCCATTGATCTTTCAACCTCCGATCCTTATGTGGCCACTTTTGGCATGCCAACCAACAAAACAGAATTATGATGCAGTTGCAGAGGAAACAGCTAGATGGACCAGGTTGGAAAAAATGAAAGGATTTTATTGGAATTTGGCTTCCAAGGGAATAGGACAGGACACTGTTGGTGATTTCAGAGTTTCAGCAAAAATCAAAAATTTTCCTTTTGCTACAGGAGCAGCAAACCCTTAAAGCTGGGGGGCATGATAAGTTGATACTTTGACATTTTTTTTAATCAAAACTCTTAGGTTATTGGCATCTTTTGGGTTGCATTTTGATAGTAAAGGATTGTGAATTGACTATATGTAATCCATGTGTTAAACCTGAACTTATGAAATCATGTTAAATTTGTCGGTTAATTCCTGCAGCCATACCAAGTTATTCTTGCAGTCAAGTGATTTGGCCTTGTTGATATGCAGATTATTTAGGATAATGTCATATGTGAGTTAATGAATATATTAATTGAGTAAGATACGTATGCATGCCCTTGTATGTTGTTCTTGTTTAGTGCAGATAATAAATGATGTTTCAGTGGATGATTTCCTTTCGCGCCCAAAGACTGAAGAATCACGTACAGATAACTGGAGATCAAACTGAAGGGGATCCAAGTAGGCGCAATGTATGGCATAATCAGAGCAGTCATACTTTACTATGGGAGTTTAACTCTAGTGCGAATTGGATTCACAAAATATCGCTATGGCGTGCAAAGACTATGGTTCAATTTAGATCCATTGACTGTTCCTATAGCCAAGCTCTAGTTATCTCCTTCATCTGACATTCATCTGCCTCTTCTTCTAGGTGTGATTTGAGTTGTCCATTGTAGTTTATATTTTCTTTATAATAAGCTCTTCCTTTTTCTTAGAGGTTAGACAAGATAGAAAGGAATTGAGAAAAGAGTTTTTAAAATCATTCTAGAGTTTTCTTTTAGAACATGTAATCAATTTCAGAATGAAATAAAGAAAAGATATGTTGTTCTAATATGTTAAAAAGTATTTTGCTGGAAGTTTGATATCACTCATCCAAGGGGGCCCACTTGGTGAGTGATCCTGTGTTTATGTTCATTGAAGTTCATTTTTACCTAGTTGCAGTAGAAGTTCATGACTAGATTGTTCCTGTAGCCACTAGAAATAGATCCACTAACTGTTCCTACAGCCAAGATAGAACGGTGTGATTTCTGTTATTTAGATTAGACCATTCCAGCATTGTTTTGTAAAGCTTTCATGTAGCCTTTTATGATTTCCATGCTTGCCTTTCCTTTCTGCATAATGTTAGTTACTGCAACAGTGCAGAATAACCATTTAAGGAGCTTAGTGCATATATATTGTAGACCCATTTCAAGTTTTACGTTCCTGGATTGATAACTAAATGAACACCAGCCATGAAAATAGTAAACTCTACAATATGAATGTCTAAACTTCGGATTGAGATTTCAATCAGAGTAATTATTATCATTATAGTTGGGGTAGATAGTAGGGCCCACCCTTATTGAACTTCCCAAGGTCTTATGACTAAGGTGATCATCCCTAGAATTGTGAGTGTCCAACACTCCTTAATTCAGACTCTCCAACCCAGCACCTACTCACACCTTCACCATGAGCCAACCCCCTCCACTATAGGATCTTCATTCAAACATTCCCAACACACATAGGGTTAATTTTCTTTTGTTTTCCAACCCTATCCCTTCATCTATGTCTTTAGAGATTACCGATCTCAAGCTTAAGGACCAAATTGCTCTTTTAGGTCTACTAGGAGTCCTAGTCCAATTAGCCCTACTGGTGAGGTATTTTACACTTATCTGCTAGAAGTCCTACACAATGGTATGAAATATTTATCTTTTCAAATACCCTTTTGGAAGCTTCATACAATATCTCAGAATTGGATCTGGGTTTGGTCACTAACCCACCTAACCCTTTTTAGGCCTAATTCCCTCCTTTTAAGCCTACAAAATAGGGTTTTGCTCAAATGTCCTCACCAATCCATTTGGCAAAGGATTATAGTGATTGTTTTAGATATATACACCTATTAGGATGTCCAATCCAACCTAGTATCAAATCCATCCAATGGATTTACCCATCTAGGGCTTGCTATCCAAGATCCCCATTGGTTGCCAACTCAACGTGTCAAGCCTAGGGTATGGTGGCAAATCTAGAGTATAGCCTCCCTTCTCTTAAAAAAAAGTGCAAACATACTTTACAGTGTCTCCTAGCAATCCACAAGGTTTTATTACAAGGTTCCACCATGGAATATTAGGATTGAGCCATTGAGTCTTCAAAGCCCTTGTTTTAAGGTCCTTAGGACCCACCTGCAACCAAAATTGATAAAAATTATAAACTATAACATTTCAAAACCTCAAATCACCATGAAATGAAAGGTATGCCTCTACTCTAAAATTTCATGCCTTGGTCTAGGCTTAGAAGTCCATACATACCGTACAATGTCAATGAAACTCAACTCAACTCGTTGAAAACACAAAATTTGAGGCTAAAAATTACTCTCCTTAATTCAATTCTTCAAACAACATTCTCATCAGTTGTCCCAAGCCTTATATCGGCCTTGGGTTGGTTACAAATTTCTTTAACTGAAAAAGAAAACCAACTATCTGTTGGTGTTTGGAAAATGCAAATGTTGCAAAGTTGCTATGAGCAACTTTTGAAACTTTTTACAACTTTTACATAGTTGAGAAAATTTTGCCCAAATCAAACCTAGATCACTTCTAAAGGTTCAAATGACCTTAAAAAACCACTAGAAAATATCAACCATCCTATTCTAACACAAAATCAACTTATCCTACCAAGTGCTTGTTGGCAAATGCACACTCCAATGAGAAATTGTAGGTGATTGAAGGTATTGTCATTGATGGCAACCTTGCAATCATATGATACCGGTAGACTCTACACCGATACCCTCTCCTACACCAAAAAGAACTAGACAAAAACAACAGGCAGTAAGGTCTCCAACATAGAAAATGACTCCTAAGAAGAAGAAGGTAAAACAAGATATCGCTCCAATAGACAAACTTCTTAGTGAAATCACAGAGGATGGTAAGCTGAAGAACATCAGCAAAATATACAATACACTATCAGCTGATGATAAGGAAAGCATAGAGAATAGTGTAATCTTACACTTAGATATTTATAAGAAATTTTTTATGGAAGTTGTTGATGAAATTGCAAATGATCTATATAGGAGACTTGAAGCTAGAAGGTTAGCCATCGTTGAGCTGGACAAGAAAATTAAGATTGAAAAATTACTTGCAGTACATCTTGTCAACTCAACTGATGAAATAGATAAACTAATCAGTGAAGCAAACTGGACATTATTCTCCATTTCTCACCAGCATGTATCACTAATGGCAGGTAGAGTAAAGGAAGTCTTTGAGGAAATAATAGATGCATGGGATATATTCTTTGTGGAAAAAGAAAAACATGAAGAATTACTCAAACCAAAGACTATTAAAGTATATCAAAAAGACAGAGATAAGGGGAAAGGTAAGGTAGGTGGACCTCCAAGCCTGAAAATAACTGATAATGTACCCCCACCTCCTTCAAATACTCCATTGGTAGATACTACTGAGTTAACCGGCCACAGAAAGTATGGAGACTCCACTAGAGGATACAAATCCTAAGTCTAAAATTTTGTATACTATGAGTGTAGACACCTAGGAAGTAAATGTTGTGGTTGATAGAGAAACTGTTGAAGATGAGGAGAAAGATGTGACTACTGAGTCACTGTCTGTAGAGGTTAAGATAAGCATAGAAAAAACTACACAGGCAGAGCAACCGGCTGAGGATACCACTAAGAAACTGGTAGAAACAACTGAAAAACCATCTGAAGAACTGGAAAAAGAGAGTTCAAAGGTACAAACTGAGACTACATCTGAGAAACCTTCTGAAACACATATAGAGAAAATGAAATAGGTACAAGTTGAAGCATAGGTTTAGATAGACACAATACCACCGGCCCAAACTGAAAAGCCCAAACCCTTACTTATTGAAATACAAACATAGACTGACCTATTAGAGGTCGAATCAAGCAAGGTAATTACCACAACCTGTAGCATGGCTATTATGAGAACTATTGGACAAACATCTGGTACATCTATGGCAAAATTCAAACCTACAAATGTAACAGAGGTCTTGTTGGATTCAATAAAGAAGATCACATAATGTAATGCACAAGCATATGAGGCTATTGATGATACAATTCCAATTCTTAAATTGATAGCACCAAAGTGCATTGTTGATAATAAGGATTCTTTAGGTCAGCTAGATGCATTGTCTAAGTGCATCACTGGCAACATATTGACTGTTGATCAAATAAATAAGGATACATTTAAGGAGAGAATGATTAAAGAAAAAGAGAAATTCATTGAGGATATTGTGAAGAAGAACTAGGAGAAAATGGATACCCTATTACCAGAACTTGGAGAAATAATTTTTGACTTCAAGAAACTATACAGGGACACTTGTAAAACAAATGTCTTAACAGAAGACCTTGACAAGGAAATCAGCAAAGCACAAGATAAGATTAACAATATTGTTGACAATCTGATAGGATCATCAAATTCATTTTTGGAGATAGAAAATAAGATTGCAAAGCTAGAAGAGAAAATCAAGAAGTTAGATAATGACAAACAAAAAATAAAGGATAAAGAAAAGGACGTGAAATACAGACTTGGTCCAAGACTAGAATACCTCATTTCTTTGAGAAAAGAAATATCTGAGGCTCTAGTTCCTGGACTGAAGACACTGGAAGAGAAAATGCACATACTCACTAGTACAGTGTAGAGAACACAAGAGGCAATAAAAGATAGCAAAACATTCAGTAATGGTATAAATTTGATTTTGACAAATATCTTTCAGATTGTAACCCACCAGTTACAAGAATCCAGGCAGGACTCCACTAACAGCGAATGACAACCTTTGTCATTGATGTCAAAGGGGGAGTAGTGTGATGATAAAAATGGTCAGAAGGAAGTAGAGATTATCTGCTCAAGGGCAGCATACATTTTTGGCATGCATTTTTTATAACACAGTTTTTTTTGGCAAAGGTTTTTTGGACTTCAGTTTTCGGATGCGTTCTTGAATTTTTCTCTTGAGTGTTGCCATCAATGCCAAAGGGGGAGATTGTTGGCAAATGCACACTCCAATGAGAAATTGTAGGTGATTGAAGGTATTGTCATTGATGGAAACCTTGCAATCATATGATATCGGCAGACTCTACACTGGCAGACTCTACACCAACACACAGAACACCAGTCGCGAAAAGGAAGAATACCGACATCCTAGCTAACAACAATTTTGTATTAATGTATTTTGTAATTAATTGTAAATTTTTTTGTAAGCCAACATGGTGGATTGTAATATGACTCATATATGTATGAGATCATTGTAGATCATTTTGTAGAATAGATAGGATGCGAAGTATGGAAAAGTTATGTTGTAGCAGAGCTTAAACCGGTACTGAATCTGGCATAGAAGATGCTAATCTGAAGCAGTACAAGACATTGGATTAGGATAATCCATTTTTGTAAGTCAGTGTGACTTCTTTTGTAATTGAGCAATGAGCTCTAGGCACTTGGCCTTCCTACGTGTGCAGGCCTCTATTGTAAGAGTAATATTCCCTTATTGGCCAATATGCGAATATTGTGGGTCACAAATCCCACCGAGGTTTTTCCCACACCAGTTTTCCTCATTAAAACATTGTGTTATGGTGTGCTTCTCACGTTGTTGTTGTTGTTCTTATTTACTACATTATTTTTGATTTATCGGTACTTAGTTTTAATATGCTTTTCATGTTTTAAATCAAGTAATTTGATATACCGGTTAGATATTGATTCACCCCCCTCTCAGTATCTTTGGGAATCCTAACAGTGCTCTTCTTAGCACCCTTAAGAGACCATATGCTAAAATTGTCTAATGAGTGACTCCTAGGGTCCTTACAAACATCTGAGTACTTATTCACAAACCTAGTCACCTTATTACAAACCAAGATCACATGATTCCAAACTCCTGGAACCAACACAACAAAATTGCTCAAGTGCTCTTGCACCATGTTCCGGGGGGTAAGAAGAACTCAAGTCTCTTGAGTGGATAAAGCTTGTATAGAGGTACCATGTTGTTTTATATCTCTCTCTAATATCCATGTAGCCTCTGACTCTGGTAACCCTGTCCATTTGATCAAATAGTCTCTATAGACTCCTTTCCTAGTCTTTTTCACAATTTTAGAATCGAAGATGCATTCCAATGTGACTGGTTGGATTGGAGGTAAATCTTGTAACCATTCTATATCTTCTATATCAGAAGGTTCTTCTTCATTTGTTGTTGTCTGAGACTCTTTGTATGGATACAAATCACATACATTGAAGATTGGGGATATGCCCAAGTTTGGAGGTAACTCTAACTCATAGGTATTATTGCCAAATTTATGCATCACCTTAAGAGGTCTAATCTTCTTCATGCATAGCTTACTAGGTTGTCCCTTAGGTATCCTTTCCTTCCTCAAGTAGGCCAATACTAGATCACCTACCTCATAGTGTACTCCTCTTCTTTTCTTGTCTTCTAGTGCCTTGTACTTCTCATTGTGCTGTTGCAATGTCTTCTTGACCTGCTCATGTATCTCTTTTATATTCTCTGCAAATTTTTCTCCTTGTGCACTTCTATGGTCCATAGGACTAAGGTCTCTATGTTCCAAGATGCCCTCCATAAACAATCCCAAAGGGACTCCGAACTGTGCTTCTATTAACCGAGTCATTGTAGGTATACTTTGCTTGACCCAATACTAGATCCCAAAATTGTCCATGTTGTTTGGTGAGACATCTCAACAAGTTACCTAAGGATCTATTAACCACTTTAGTTTGACCATCTAATTGTGGATGGTATGCTGATGAAAAGGAAATTTTTGTGCCTAGTTTCTTCCATAAGGTTCGCCAAAATTGACTTACAAATTTAGTGTCTCTGTCACTCACAATGCTAACCGGTAAGCCATGAATCCTCACAACTTCCTCGAAGAATAACCCTGCTATGTAGGAGGCATCATTAGTGCATTTTCAAGGCACAAAGTGTGTCATCTTGCTGAATTTGTCCACTATGACAAAAACACTACCATACCCTCCTGGTGACCTAGGCAAGCCAAGAACAAAGTCCATGCTCAAACATTCCCAAGGTCTAGTTGGCATGGCCAATGTCTGATATAAACCTACATTATTGGAGGTTCCCTTAGCTCTCTGACATATGGGACATTGCTCCACAAACCTCCTAACATCTGACTAAAGTTTAGGCCAATGATAAAACCTTCCAACCTGCTCTAAGGTCTTGTCAATGCCAAAATGTCCTCCTAAGCTGCCTTGATGCTTCTCCTTGATGATATTATCTTTCATAGAGTACTGAGGTATGCAAAGTAAGTGCCCTTTAAACAAAAGGCCTTCCTAGAACATGAAATCAAAATAGGCAACATGGCAAACATTAGTAAACTTGGTGCAAACATCATATGCTTCACCAAAATTCTTGTCACCTTGGTATAGATCTTTGAGATCATTTAAGCCCACACTTTGGAGATGCACTTCTTGTATGGTAAGAACTCATCTACTTAAGGCATCTACTACCTTATTGGTGACTCCTTTCTTGTGTTTGATGGAAAAGGTATAAGCCTGCAAATGCTCAACCCATTTGATGTGTCTTTGATATAACTTCTCTTGTCCATTCTAGAAGCTACGTGCATGGTTGTTAGTATAAACTATGAATTCCTTGGGAAGTAGATAATGTTGCCATTTCTTAAGGGCTTTTACCATGGTGCACAACTCTAGGTCATAGGTAGAATACTTTTTCTTTTCCTCATTGAGCTTCTTAGAGAAAAATGCTACCGGATGACCTTCTTGGCTCAAAACTGTTCCTATTGCCAACTTGCTAGCATCACACTCCACAGTAAAGAGCTGATTGAAATTAGGAAGCCTAAGATAAGGTAGTTCTGCTACTTTTTGTTTCAACAACTCAAACCCCTTGTCTGCTACACTAGTCCACTTAAACTATCATTTCATTCCTCCTTTGATGGTATTCAATATGGATGCACATACATGGATAAATCCTCTAATAAACTTCCTATTGAATGAAGCTAACCCATGAAAAATTCTCACATCTGCTATTGACTTAGGAATAGGCCAATTAACTATTGCATCTACCTTTGTTGAATCCATTTTCAAACAACATTGAGAAACTACAAAACCAAGATATACTACTTTAGTTTTGAAGAACTCACACCTGTCTAAGTTGATCATCAACTTTTCTTGATGTAGCTTCCTCAAGACCTGATCCAAATTTCTGATATGCTCCTCCCTTAACCTGCTAAAAATCAGAATGTCATCAAGATAAACAATCACAAATTTACCAATAGTCTCTACAAGCACTTCATTCATGAGTCTCATGAAGGTGCTAGGTGCATTTGTGAGCCCAAAGGGCATCACCAACCATTCATAGAGTCACTCATTGGTCTTAAAGGTTGTTTTCCACTCATCTCCAGGTCTAATCCTTATTTGATGATAGCCTGATTTCAAATCCACCTTTGAAAAGTAACAAGCTCCTCCTAGGTAGTCCTTTAGGTCCTCAATTCTTGGCATTGGAAACTGGTATCTGATAGTAATCTTGTTGATGTCTCTTAAGTCAGTGCACATTCCCCATTTGCCATTCTTCTTAGGTACCAATATAGTAGGTACTGCACATGGGCTTAAACTCTTCTTTATCAACCCCTTATCTAACAATTCTTTCACTTGTCTTGCTATTTCTTTATTTTGAGTAGGTGTCATATTGTAAGCAGCTTTGTTTGGCAAGATAGCTCCACGTATAAGGTCTATCTGCTGGTTCACATCTCTGTATGGGGGTAAAGCATCTAGTATCTCATTCACCACAATGTCCTTGTACCGGTCCAACAATTTTTTCACTTCTTGAGGTACTACCGGTTTGGGTTCAATCTTTGCCTCTTCTTTTGGTTTCACTATGATGGCATATCCTTGGTTCCCTTCATGCTTCAACTCTTATAGGAACTCTTTCCCACTAAGAAACATCACACTTGAACCTACATAGATTTCTTCTCCTTGAACAACCAAATGATACATTTGGAACTTTCTTCCTTCCTTAGTGATAACATAAGAATTATTCTCCCCATCATGTATGGCTTTGACATCATATTGCCAAGGGGGTCCAAGCAACAAATGACATGCATCCATAGGTAATATATCACATATTACTATGTCCTTATACTCTCTAATTTCAAAATCTATCAAAGCTTTCTCATCAACTAGCACATATTGTCCTTTACTCAACCATGATACCTTATGAGGATTGGTGTATGGAAACCTTTTCAACTTGAGTTTGTTGACCATTTCAACTGCTACAATATTCTCAGTAGATCCTGAATCCACTATGACCCTACAAATCCTACCATATGATTTGCAAGTGGTTTTAAAAAGTGTCTTTCTTTGAGTAGGTTCTTTGGGTTGTGGTACCTTCAACAAGGTCCTCCTTAACATCAGGTTCTCTACATCTAAAATTGGTCCAGCTTTGCGGATTGGGGAGGTAACACTTTGATTGTCTTCCTCCTACACCAACTGAGTTCTCCTTTCACCTACATATGAACTTGAAGTCTTTTTAGGATGTCGGTTCATTGTGTGGCCCACTTGATGACAATGAAAACACTTACCAGTGAATAATGTGTGTCCTCTTCCTTGAGTACCAAATATGCCCCTGAAGCTATTTCTTCCTCTATAGTTGCCTCTAAATGAACCATTCTTGCTAGAGTTATCCCCACTATGTTCAGTTTGATTGCTTTATTCATTCTTTCTAGAGTTATGAACCCTTCCAAAAGTGCCTCTTCCTATGAATCCTTTACCGACTCTACCTCTTTGATTGAACTCACTTTTCCTCTTGAACTTGTCCTCTTCTCTCAAGGCCAACTGAAAACTCTTATGAACTGTCTCAGATGCCATCATGATAATTTCATCTTGAATGTTTTGTCTAAGGCCATTTAGGTATCTTGCTACCTTCTCCACTTCTTCCTCTTGTTTCCTTTCTCTTAGAGTTAGTTTTTTGAACTCCTTTGTGTAAGCACTCACATCCATTTCTCTTTTCTTCAAACTCATCAATTTCTTGTGTATCTGCACCTCATAATCTAAAGGTAGGATTTGAGTTTTGATTCTGATCTTCATTCTCTCCCAAGAGTTGATCTTCTTTCTTCCAATTTGTTCCCTTTCTTCTTGCATCATGTTCCACCACACTAGAGTTGATCCTTTCAACTTGGTCTTAGCCATATTTACCCTCTTCTCTTTTGCAACCTCCTTGTATTCAAAATAGTTGTTCAAATCTTCTATCCAATCCAATAGCTCTTCTCCATTCAGGCTTCCACTATAGACCAATAAACCATCTAGGCTATCTTTATTGAGTGATTTAAGGGAATCTAGGAAGATTTGTTGATCATTCTCCAACTCCTTCTTTTCAGTTACCACTCCTATCACATCCGCATCTTCATCATCAGTTTCATCACCCCACTCTATGATCTTGCCTTTACCTTTCTTGGAGTCTTTCTCCTAAGCTTCATTAAGCATGTCTTGGACCATCTTCCTAATGGCCTCTTGACTCATTGCCTTAGGTGGAATTTTGTTGGATCTTGATTCTACCTCTTGGTCTAACATACACCACTTTGTTTAATCAGGTGGCCTGATACCAATCTAATTTAGAGGGGATGCTCAATCCTTTAGGGTTTGCTAATTCTTGGTGTCTAACTAAGTTGTCTCTTGAACCATCCTATGGTTCCTCTCTATTCCAACCTTCAAAAGGTTTTAGGGCCCACCCTTATTGACCTTCCCAAGGTCCTATGACTAAGGTCATCACCCCTAGACTTGTGAGTGTCCAACACTCCTTAATTCAGACTCTCCAACCCAAAACCTACTCACATCTTCACCATGAGCCAACCCCCTCCACTATAGGATCTTCACTCAAACATTCCCAACACACATAGGGTTCATTTTATTTTGTTTTCCAACCCTATCCCTTCATCTATGTCTTTGGAGATTACCGATTTCAAGCTTAAGGACCAAATTGCTCTTTTAGGCCTACTAGGAGTCCTAGTCCAATTAGCCCTACCGATGAGGTATTTTGCACTTATTTGCCATAAGTCCTACACACCACTCTGAACTATTTAGCATTTTGGATACTCTTTTGGAAGCTTCATACAATATCTTAGAATTGGATCTGGGTTTGGTCTCTAACCCACCTAACCCTTTTTAGGCCTAATTCCCTCCTTGTAAGCCTACAAAATAGGGTTTTGCTCAAATGTCCTCATCAGTCCATTTGGCCAATAATTCTAGTGATTGGTTTAGATCTGTACACCCATGAGGATGTCTAATCCAACCTGGTGTCAAATCCATCCAATGGATTTACCCATCTAGGGCCTGTTGTCCATGATCCCCATTACTTGCCAACTAATGGGTATGGTGGCAAATCTGGAGTATAGCCTCCCTTGTCTTAAAAACAAAATGAAAACATACTTTACAAGGTATCCTAGCATTCCACAAGGTTTTAGTACAAGGTTCCACCATGGAATGCTAGGATTGAGCCATTGAGTCTTCAAAACCCTTGTTTTAAGGTCCGTAAGACCCGCCTACAACCAAAATTGATAAAAATTACAAACTATAACACTTCAAAACCTCAAATCACCATGAAATGAAAGGTATTTTTCTATTCTAATAATTCATGCCTTGGTCTGGGCTTAGAAGTCCATACAGATCATACAATGTCAATGAAACTCAACTCAACTCACTAAAAACACAAATTTGAGGCTAAAACATACTCTCCTTAATTCAATTCTTCAACCAACATTCTCATTGGTTATACCAAGACTTATATTGACCTTGGGTTGGTTACAAATGTCTTTAACTAAAAAATACAACCAACTAACCGTTGGTGTTTGGAAAATGCAAATGTTGCAAAGTTGCTATGAGCAACTTTTGCAACTTTTTACAACTTTTACATAGTTGAGCAACGTTTGCCCAAATCAAACCTAGATCACTTCTAAAGGTTCAAATGACCTTAAAAACCACTAGACAACATCAACCATTCTATTCTAACACAAAATCAACTTATCCTACCAAGTGTTCTTCCTGGCACCCTTAAGAGCCCATATGCTAACATTGGCCAATCAGTGACTCCTAGGTTCCCTACAAACATCTGAGTACTTATTCACAAACCTAATGACCTTATTACAAACCAAGATCACATGATTGGAAACTCGTGGAACCTACACAACAAAATTGCTCAAGTCCTCCTACACCAATATGCTAAAACTTGATGTCCTGATGATTTGGAGGATTTCTTTAAAATTGATCTAGAAACATTCATGATTAGTTAATGTGAGGGTGATTTTCTTTTCGATGTTATAAGTGATAACATTGAATAAGAGAGTATGGAGTTCATTGATATCGACCAAGGCTATAAAACATAGGAAGAAGATTGTTGCTTTGTTACTCCACATGACATTTTGAAACTAGAATTGGAATGTTTTATTGTATCTGAGAATAGTTTTGTTGAAAGGGTGAATGATGATATTTTTTCATCATTCAGTGATCTGAAGGTACACAATATTGATCAAGAACCACAAGTTACAACAATGGAAAACATAAGTGAATTAGAATGGTTTTAAAATATCGACTTTTTAGATATAGATATTTGTAAGATAATTGTTATGTTGGATGGACCAGCATATGAGAGATTTTCCTTTGATATTTCTAATAAATTTGTACTATGTTTGCAAGAATACTTTAATGATGAAAATGTTATGGAGGTGCAAACAGATGAGGAAACCAATTTTTAGGATGACAGTTACATAACAGAATACGAAGTGTTTCACTTCCCTTTTGAGCTTGATGGGGCAGTCATGAAGCTTGTTGAATGTTGTTATCAACATATCTCAATTTAAGACATTGAGCATGGGTTTTGTTTATTTCAAGAAGTGCTTGATAAAAGGTTCAAATTAATGGAGAGTACACCAAGATTAAAGTTTTCTATAACATGCTGAGGAATGAATAGTTACGTAGCAGTGATGTTTCTAGATTGTTCAAGATGCAATGTGATCATAACTACATTTTTAATAGAGGAAAACAGTGGTTGATATTGATAGATGGCATTGGGCCATCATATGTGGTTTGACCTGCAGGCCACAAGCAACTTGGGGTAGAGTAAAGTTTTCTGACTCTATGCCCAATGGAATAATTAATAATTCCCTCTTAAATTGCTTGTTCATGGATAATTTTTTGAGGTTCTACTTTTCTTAAAGTAGTTGTTATCCATGAGCATTAGTTAGGTTTCTTTGGTAAAGTAGTTTCCTTTTTTGTTAAAGTTAGCCTTTCTAGGTAATTTATTTTTTGTCTACCTTGCAATTGTTCTGCTTCACCAAAGATTCTGGTTTCTCACCTCATTACTGTGAAATGGACGTCCCCAACAAGACCCACAGATAACCGTGAAAATTGATTGCATGAGAATTTTTAGTTTTGAACTTAAATATTGATCTATCTGGTTTTATTTGTATCCTCTGTTAAGGTTCAATGTCTTGGGTTTAGGTTTTATCAATTTATCCTAAGCTTTGTGAAGAAAAACCCTAACAATGTTATATCTCATTTTTACTTTTTCCCACTTAAAGGTTGAGGGTTGTATTCCATTGATGGGGCCATTTTATTTCCTAGGCACTAAGTTGCGTTAGACCGATCTATGAAATGATTTTCCTAAGCTGCATAAAATCTTCCCTAGTCGGTCTCCTTTTAGTATTTCTTCCTGTGCCCATAATGTTTCCTATGTCCAAAGTTCCTAAATGTTTCAACCGATTGATAAAAGAAAGATAGATCTAACAGTCTACACTTCTTCATGATTGAAGATGCAAGGATAATAAAGACCGTGACATCACAAGATGATACCACGTGTCTTTGGCAGAAAAGAGGTGAGCTGGTAGTGTAACTCGCCAAAACCTTGTGTTGCTGGTTCTCAGGCAGTAACGACCAGTTTACTAAAAGTCCTATTGATTGGAACATGTTCAAGATGAACAGTGATTTTATGTTCAAGGATAAAAGGTGCCCGACTTTTAACTCTGAAAAGGGTAATGGACACTGTGTTGAAGCGATAAAGCACGAAAAATATCCTATGGCCCCTATATCCCCACGATAGAAGTTGGAAGAAGGTTATGGACCATGGCATCATGAGATGATGCCATGTGTCCCAAGATGACTAAGAAAACCTATGATAAGGCCACTGACAGAGTTGGGTCAAAAAATAATATGGTGCTGATGTGTTACAATTTTATGGGTCCACGAGCACAGATGGAAGGTCAATTGCCACATTGATCAATAATGATCATTTGATTTGCCAGGTTGGGTATGATCTGCAGCTGAGTTTTAAAATTAAAATTAAAAGGGATCATTAAAGATATTGGTCATAGCCCATACGGGAAAGATAGGATTAATAGGATGCAGACTTGTCGACTTCAGATAGATGGTGATGAGTTTGAATTTTTAAACATTGACTCACCCCTAAGGAATCTTCTAGGAGGTCTTAGTTGGGTAAAGGATTGATTAGACATGTAAGGATAATATCTCAAAGATGTGAGATGATTGGGATTTCTTCAGGTTTAGATATGACGAATCACGAGTTCTCTAATGAATTTAGACATTGTATGTTTACAGGGATCCTGAAGCAGAAGACTGTACACTCAATAAGGAATAAGATTCGAATAAAATCATTCACGTAAGATGAACAGGATGCAGGTAGAAATGGAGTGATGGCCTAGAAATGAAGCTGACCTGAGTTGTAGGCATGATTGCTAGAGTGCATAGCTGATAGGATGAGCAAAAAATATCAGGATTATGATTCTTCACAGGGATTAGCACCGCCATTTTGAGTTGAATTTTGATTATAAATTTACTAGGATGGTAATAAATGGGTAGAAAAGGATACAAACTTCTTCATCTTCTGACAAAGGTTTTGTATCAGTAATAGGATGGTGCTTGAACAAAATTATGCATGGAGTTGTTGCATGTTTTTTGACACTGGATGGATATTTTTCTCTACTATGAGATTGCTCATTGTTAGAGGGGATGTGAAAGATTGGAGGATTGTCAAAGGGGGCATGAAAGTCTTTTCTTATTAGAAAAAGCCACCCATGATATATCTTTTGTTCTTACTCTATGAATTGTTGGCAGAGTGTGAGAGGAAGGAGCTAGCAGGGGACTGAAAGAAGGATTTTTTCAAGTAAGGAGTAGAAGCCAGTCCTCTCTGCAACAACATGAAAGTTACAATGCCTTCTCAACATATCATGTTTACCCCGAAGCTCCTCTTTCCATTTTCTTTGATCCGAGGCATTAAGGTTGGAGATCTTCCCCTAGTTTGGGGGTGATTTTACTTCTTGTCGGGATCTGTTTTCCTTTTCAAGAAGGAAAACCCTGTGTAAAAGAGACTAAGCATATCAGGGTCCATCTGAAAGTGTTAGGGTGATATCGACATGGCTCAAGTGTTTTTATTTCTACCAATAATCAGTTGAATATTTTAGTTCCACTTCATCACACACATCAACATATGGATAAAGAGTATTTTGTAACAAAATTGTTTATTTCCTCCTTGGCTTAACTTTCTTATAACATGTTTCCTTAGGCCTAAAGCTTGTTGCTCCCTTGTTCTTTATAAAAGGGAAATCAAGGCCATAAGTTAGGGTTCCAAAATTTATGAGAAGGGTCTCTGTGAAGTAGGTCCTATCTGATGGGTTAGGTTCCATATAGTTTTAAGAAGTCATGGAAAAATCGAAGGGACTATAATATCATTCTGCAAAGAAGCAATAATGAAATGGTTACCAGTTTCATTTTCAAATGGGTTATTCTATAAATGAAATTGTTGTCTATTGTTTGATAAAGACAGTTTATGAGATTAATACAGATATATTCTCAAATCTTTACTCTCCCATGTACAATTTTATTTTGTTTTGAGTTAATGAGATCAAAGGTTTTATTTACTTATAGCATTGTTATGATGTATGTAGTTTTCTATTTTATGCTTTAATCCAAGGAGTTAATTAAAAATGTTTGAATGAAATTACAGAGAGATAAAACTTGTACCGGGATTTGATAAGTAGTTTGGGTAAGGGATTGTAGATGGAATGATATTGTAAGGCAATATTATTTAAGACTAAATCATCTATTAGATAAATTTTATCAGATTTTAGTAACGTTTCAAAGACTTTGTAATCCAAATGAATAAGGCACTGGTATTTGCTAGCAAATGTCATTAGGTTTTCGATTTCTTGTCAATTTTCTTTGTGACTTCTCAAACAATCTTTTAAATATCAGAATATCTTTATTAGGTTTTCATTTTTTTTTTTAAGTTATCCTACCCATCTCATGCTCCAAATTAAGGTCGAGGATCACTAAAGGATTTTATATCCTTGAGAATTCTCCCTTTCTGTTGAGCCTTTTTATGAGATAATTTCCCTTGTTTTCCATAAATTACTAAGTGTGGTGCAAAGATCGGGAGGTTCACTGAAGGGATTACCCTCCCGGGTTTTGCAGAGCCCTAAGTGTAGAAGGATCTTGTATCCTTGTTATGTTAGTCCAAGCCTGACGGATATTGATATTTGGAAGTGGCTTTCCATAGGTGTCTCGGAGGAATCAGCTTGGTCTCTGCCCTGTGGTATTGTAAACCCATTTATTTTGGGAACCAAGAGGAATGATGCAAAATCAATTAAAATGAAATAAAGATCTATCTAAAACTCCCTCAATTGACATAGCAAGGCTTCTATTTCTCTTCTCCATTGTTGTTGGTGTAGATGGCTCTCAGGTATTGCACTTGATTTCCTACATAAGATAGACAACAATTTTGAAGACTATGATTCTAGCTTGAATTAAGAAAAATGAGGTTGAATTTATATATTTTCAACAAAAATGATTCTAGCTTGAATTAAGAAAAATGAGGTTGAATTTATATATTTTCAACAAAAATGATTCTAGCTTGAATTAAGAAAAATGAGGTTGAATTTATATATTTAGGTTGATCAGTTAACAGAGTTGATTGATTTGTTAACTCAATAGATTGGAGAGTGAACTAAATAGATTGGCTAGTAAACTCAATTGATTGATCAGTAGACTAAATTGACTAGCTAGTTGACTGGATTGATTAGGGAGATGATTGATTAGATGGATTAGTCAAAAAAAGGTGATTGAGAGTTAAAAAGGATGATTGATGAGTTAACTGAGTTAACTAATTAGATAACTGATTTGATCAATCAGTCTTGATTTTAGCAAGTGTTGTAGGATTTTGAAATTGAATTTGATTTTCATTGATGTTTGATAGGTCCAATTTTATGCATTTCGCAATTGCATGTCGATTTTCTTGCATTTGATATTAATGAATCACATTTTCTTTTAATGCTTCACAATTGATTTTTTAGCTCACACTTGTTTTGATTAATTCACGTTTGTTGAAATCAGTTCACACTTGAAAATTTTGATTCGCAGTTGACAATACTAATTCACACTTATGAATATTATCTCACAGCTGGTTTAAGTATTTTGCAATTGAAACTTTAAATTTATAATTCATAATGATAGGCATTTATTCATGCGTCCTATTGATTCAAATGATATAACTAATTCATTTTTATTTTCAAATGCGAGAGCATTGTCCAATATTGCTTGCTAGACAGACAAGGCTAGATGATCTTGATCGATGTCATGAGTTGGACGTATAGGATACCACTTTGTTGCGAGAGGTTGGATTTATCACATAGCGCATTTGCCTGAGGTTGTGGCCAACAAGGCCATGATTACTGCTTTGATTGAGCGGTGGCATTCAGAGACATGTTCTTTTCATCTGCTGATTGGTGAGGTGTCCATCACACTTGAGGATGTGTGGCATATCTTACACATTCTGATATTTGGTACACGAGTTACTTTTGATCGTTGTGATGGTGTATCTTCTTTGTGCACACTATTTGAGTGTTCAAAGGAGGATCTCCATATTCATGGTCATTATGAGATTCATTGGGATGATTTTGATTATGATGTTCTCACTATTGTTCTTGCTTGCACTATTATTGGATTATTGATCCTTGATAGATGTACCCATGGTTTCTCTATTGGATGGGGACGAGTCATGCATGATATGATTATTGATAGATGGGTGTTTGCTTGGGGTCACTATCTTCTTGCAAGTTTATATCATCAGATGCATTGGATTATTTACTTGCGGCAGAAATCAGTTGGATGTGGCATTACTTTGCTCTAGATATGGGCTTGGGAGCACATAGCTATCTTTCATCATATGTTACATGTTGATTTAGAGCCAAATCAACCATATGCTTATCAGTACACAATTGGTCTGAGACATAGGGCATCAGGTAACATTTTATATTGGCGTCATTAGATCGATATCTTACAATATTTTTCATGGAGACTTTATCTCACTTGCCCCGATTTGGCTGATGATTCCCAACATCTTTATTTTTGTCGATAATGGAGATATCTTATTGGTCGAGATGTGGGTGGTCATAGGGTTATTGATATGCATCTCCCTGGACATGTACGTCAACAGTTCGGGGAGATACAAAGTATTCCGGATGTGACAACTTATTTTGCCCGCACAACTCGAGAGGTTGGTGATTAGGGTGCTTGTGTGCAACCTCATGTTGATATTGTTGAGTTTTATGCTCTTTCTCCTATTAAGTGGGGATGGCGAGTTGGTCTTGTAGATACGGGGACCACAACATAGTATAGTGTATTATGGATACAACACATTCTCATACCTTTGACAGATCTGACAATTCTGATTGTTGTTCAACAGATTAGACATGGTAGGGGTCCTAGGGGGAGAGGGAGAGGTGGGGGGAGAGATGGAGGGAGAGATAGAGGAGGGAGAGATGGTGGTGGGATAGATCTGGTAGCAGCGGTTACAGAAAAGTAGAGAGTGGAGAGGAGGATGTGGATATTAGTGGAGAGACTACATCTATGAGCAGTTCTAATAAGAGTGATAGAGAGCGCGATTAGTCAACATCTATAGTACCCCTACTGTAATCGATCTCTAACATTGGTTTAATCTTGATTAGTTATCTTAATATAATGATTATAGTCAGATGTTTGATTTACGCATAGCTAATGATGTGGTTTTCACACTAGTTGTATGCAAGTTGTTAGTGTACCTATTTCGTGGTATCAATATTGAGCTAACGCTTTCATTAAATTTTATATATGTATGCATGTATGACTCTTGGTTGCAGGAGATTTCAGGTACAACGCCGCATGAGTGCGAGGTTCATCTTCACCTGGAATTGCAGGTTTGAGTGTACCTTTTTAATCCTTAGAGTTGGATTAGGTGGTCGTAAGACCCTAGTCGACCTTAGTCGTGCTCCAATGAGCATCGCCAGTTGTCGTCGGTAATCCCCTTCCTGTTTGGGTTTGCGAGTCATCTGTTTGGTTGGCTTTCTCGATTTGCGTGCCTGGTGTGTTTAGTTAAATGATTAATTAGTCTTTAGTAATTTTCTTTATTAAATATATGAGTTTGTGCATTGATGATTAATGGATTAAATTAATCTGGTTTCCGTTATGCGATTTCCGTTGATATGAATTGCTTATTTTAAATTGGAAGTGAATTCGATTAAATGACTGATCTTGAATAGTTAATGCATTCTATATATGCTGTAGAAAAAGAAAGTTTTATATTTTATCGCCATAGAGTTAATTGTGTTCTGTTGGCTTATTTGAATTGAAAGATTAAACTTCAGTTAGTTGAGAAAATCGATTTTGGAATTGAAAAACAAGTTAAATTGTTGTTATAGTTGAAAAGAATTAAATTTTGTGAATTATTTTTAAATAAGAAATTTTATTCCAAAAATGGAATTTTTGGGTCAACTCTTCCATATAACCCAAATTTGGGGAAAATGGGAGAGGATGGACAAATTTGGAAAATCTTTGGTTGGAGAGAATTTTGGAAGGAAATTTGGGGGTTTTTTTGGAGAGGAGGCAGTTTGCTGGATCTGGGAGGTGGGCTCTCCTTCAGCTATGCCAGGATTGCGTGTTAAGGTAGGATCCAACTCTCTCAATTTTAGTTTTTGTTTGAAATGGAAATGGGGGTTTTATCTGGTTTTAGATTCTCCATTGTCTGCCATGCTTATGAACTGATTTAGTAAATTATTTAGCTGGCTGGAAGTGTATTTGAGATGTTGTTATTCCTCTTTTCGTTTTGGGCATTTGAAACCCTTGGGAGTTTGAAAAGAATGAGAAACCCATCAAGAAAATGTGATATCGATCTCAGTTTGTTTAAACCGAATTTGTATTGAATCGGAATTCATTATCAAACCTAGTAGTGGGCGTTTTGTTTTATAGTTCGAACTGTGTTTTAAGGAAAATGAAAACATTGATTTTTTAATATCGAACTGTGTGTATTCAAAAAAAAAATAAAGAAAAGATTTTATTTTCGAACTGTGCGTTTGAATGATATCACTGTGTATTGTATTTTTCTCAAGCCGTGCATTTTGGTTTTTAGTACCATTGGTTGGGGGTTTGGAGGCGGGGAGCGGAGCTCCACCGCTCCTCCTCCCCTCGCCCGCACGTCCTCCCCCTTCTCCTCCGTTCTCGCCCGCAGTGGGTTGCGATGTGCGTGGCCTGTGGCTCACGGCGGTGGCCGCAGGGCGCCGCGGCACCTGCGGGCACCACCGCGAGCGCCGCCCGCACCCTTCCCTCAGTTAGGGTTAGGGCACGGCCGCCTCGCCTCCATCCTTAATTTAAATGCGTTTTTTTTAGCTCACCTCCCACATAATTTTAAATGCATTTTTTGTTGTTATAAACGTAGTTTTTAAAATCGTTTTTTTTTTTTATGCATGTTTTTTTTAGTATTCTAAAAAAAAATGCTTATAATATGTTGAATATTATTTTAATGTTAGTGTTAATTAGTTGCGTAATTATGATTAAGGGGCATAAAAATGATAAATGTTAAATCGGTATTGTTTAATTTTATAATGGAGATTATAGATTAAGCATTACTCAACTTCATTTCGTGACTTATGCCTCCTTTTAATTAAGTTCTAAAACTGTTAACTTCGCAACTGAATATCATTGATGTTATTCTGATTGATCTTGGATTAATGAATCTAGATCTTGATCGTTGAAATACGATGTAATTACTGCTTGTAGAACATATCACTGAGTAATTGAAAAGTAGTGAAATATTTATCGTTGGGCATTAGAAATTTAACGATATGCTTTTGATAATGATTATCTTCATTTGGATTTCCTTTTTATATTTAAATTTCTGTGATCCATATAATGTATCTGGAATTGAAATTATGAATCTGTAGAGATTGATTTTAGACCAGTATGTTAATGACGTTTTGATTGGAGATTAAATATCTTATTTTAGTTGATTAATGGTTGTCTGAGATTTACTAATATGATTTGGTTAAAAACTCATTATGGCTTAATTTGCCTGTTCGATGCTTTGAACCTTAAGAGTTAGAAAACCAAGAACAACTTATCCCTAGTTGAGGTAGATAACTGTAATCTGATTTAGATCTTGTAGAAAACTTGATCGACTTGTAATGATTAAATCAATTTGAGGAAATATTGTCTTTTCTGATTATTGCCTTGCGAGTTTAATTTCTGTATTCGCCTTTAATTATGAAATGGCATGTTTTGCTTTGTTTAATAGGACCCTGTCGTATGGATTGACTTGGGGTACCTGTTTCAGTCCTCGATTCCGAGTTGACTGTTGTATTGTGGTAGTGTCGTTTTGATCTTATCCTCCTTGTGTGTGAGTCGAATGATGATTGTGGTTGACCGTTGTTGGTCGGGTCTCTAGTTAGAGTACCGTCAGTAGGTGATTACCCTTGAGTCATGTTTGACCTGATGATTGTCTCTCCCTTCTTGAACTCCGTTCGTCTTACCATGTGTATTCCTTGGTTTGAGTTCGTCCGAGTATAGTCTAGTGTCGTATGGGAAAGTGGCTTTCGATTGGGGGCCGCGCCCAAAGTGGCTGCTGGGTAACTCGTCGAAAGTGAGTCTAATAAGTGATAACCTTTAAGTAGATTAGAATGTAATCTCTAAATAAGATAATTGTGCCTCACACATGGGACGAGTGCTATCATAGATTCGACATGCTGTGAGAAGGCCTGAAATGGCAAACCATCTTCCTTGTCTTCGCGAGAGGATGTGTGGGTCCACATGAGGCTTGGATGGGCCAGAAGCTCGGATTAGGTTGCCAGGGTGACCCAATGTATGGGACCGGGACCTATGAAGACCTGCCATGGTATCCATACCAGGTTGTGTGATGACACTTGTCCCTACGTTCGCTAGTGTGTTGTCGTTTTGTCCTGTTAGGAGTACCTTTTGTGAGTCGTCCTTTTGTCTCTGCCCTTGTGAGTGTCGGTTTCATGTTAGACTTGGGGGGTGATGGCTCAGTGTTATGGATGCTCTTCTGGACCTTTGTATTAGCTTGATTATGTTCAGCTGGATCCTGTTCTTTTAAAGGATCGTTTATGTATTAATTGACCAGTGCGGTCGTTTGTATATTGTTTATGTATCGCCTTGATGGCTGGATTGTATAGTGTAACCTCTTGTATTCTTAACCTTTATTAATTATCAGAGGGGTCTTGCAGTTGAGCAGACCCGGAGATGTAGCCCTTTAGGGGTGAACTCCGAGATCATTTTGGTGTTATGTGATGTATTCTCTTATGTTCCTTTATTCAGCTTTATCATGTATGATTAACTTATGTTAGAATGGTTAAGTGGATAATTGGAATTAACTATAAATGCTTTTATTCAGTTCTTTCTTGAATGCCATGTTGATCGAATGCGTAAGTGGTTTAGATGAGTTTATCGTAGATGCTAGTATGCAATCATCTTTTAAATGCAATAAGTTAGAATATGGAAGAATGTAACTTAGAGTAATGAATTACACTCAGTTGTTGTTAAGGAATTTAAATATGCTTGAAAAGATCTCATATGATTTTGATGAAATCCTAGTGTATTAGAATGTTAGATGTATGGTTTGTAATTTTAAATAAAAAGCTTGAATGAAGATTATGAATGGATCTTAATGATGAATCTTCGCTTGTGATTTATATTTCCCTCTTTTGAAAGGAATTATCCTGATTATGATTTATCTCGTTATTAAGATATTCAGCTTTTGGATTAATCGTGTGAGTTAAGAGAATTGTGAAATTTAATTAATCTCGTTGGGAAACTCTTTAGGAGTTAGTTGAAGTCTTCCGCTATGTAATCTGAATCTTTGATATCTTGTTGCTTCTTATGTGTTGTAACTTTAAAAAAAAAAAAATTGCACTCTATTCTTGTGTTTGGCTTAATCCCTTCGGGGTTTCCTGGCGGGGCATTACATTTGGTATCAGAGCCCATGTTGCAAACATTGGGATCTCTGGTGTCGCGTGTGCCCTCGATTTGTGTGAGGTGTATCGACCTTATGTGTATGCTTGTCCTCCTTTTGCATGTGAGTGATTGAGCAAACCTTAGCTGGTGTGTAACGTGTGTGTTCACACCTGGTTTTCGCCTTCTTGATGTTGGTGTTTGAGTGCTTATTTGTGCATTGTGTGCTTATTGATGTCTTGGTCTACGATCACTCTTATTTTGAAAGAGAGTCGTATGTACCTTCCCTTATTGAATGCTTATTTTGTAGAAAATTAATGATCATCACCATTCCTCTCTCTCCTTCTGGAAATTGAAGTGATTAGGATATGTGTAATTATCTTTGATTTGAGTTTCTTGTTGCAAGAGAAAAGGGTGTGACTTCTTGAACCCTTGTATGAGCCTTATGTCGCTTATGTTTTTAGATTATTAAAGGGCTATAAGTTTTAAGAATAATTTATTTTGGGTGATTGGGAGAAAACTGTATGTGTACGTTTAAAGAATTCTCCATGTGTATTTTGTAGGAGTAGCATGATTAAATTCTACCTTAGTAAGGTGCAATTCTATGCGAATAGTTGAATTATGTGAAACTGCTTGGTTTGTAGAAGAAGTATTAAAAAGAGCATGTTATTGTAGCTTCGAGAGAATATTAATGTGTTTTTCGAAAGATTGTCTTATGTGTTTCATTAAACCAGTTTGACTAAAAATTTATTTTAGCAAATGCTCCATTGAGCTCGCTTTTGGGTATGTGTAATTACCTTAATGTGTTTGGAAAGTGTGGATGAAAAGCTTGTTTGATGTGCATGCATTAATATGTTTTATTTGGGTTAATAGCTCTTTGCTTATCTTTGATCGTTATGTGATCTTGTCTAATAGGTTGCAATTTTGACATGTGTCTATATTGTATTATTATAAGTGAGTGTTCTTATGAGGTCTTGCATTATCGAAAAGATTGCCTCTCTTGATCTCTGTTTTGTTTGGAAAGCTAGAACCTCCTGTTGCAACCATAATTATTGGAAATGTTTTGTGAGACTGATTGTCATCCTTCTAAAACGGTAGCGAAATGAAAACCGTGTATTTAAATGATAGGCTTATAGTGAGAAATTTAATATTATAGCGTGATCTTGATTGATCTTGCATTTTTGTAGGAAATAGTTTGGTTACCAAACTCTCTTTCCCTTCTCTTTGCCTAATCATAAGAATTTTAGAAATGGTATTAAAAGATGCATTGATTTAAATAGAATGTTTATAAAACATGTGAAATTGTATATTTGCTTTTGGCTTCATAGTGATAGATGAAAGTCTTAAGCTTTAGAAATGAATTTGCTTAGCTAGTAATTTAGTTATGAATGCTTAGTGAGATTCGAGAAAGCTATAGGAATGATGTTAATTCCTTATATAATTGTGAATTGTTAATGATTTCAGTACTTGAATCTAGAGTAAACTTGATTCAGTTATTTATATAGAAAGCATAATTAAAATCTTCCTTGAATAGATGTTAGCCTACTGAAAAGTACTCCCCGTATATGTGACTAAACCAGTACTGGTGTAATTGTGTGTGTTGTAAGAAACCAGTGCTTATCTTGTGTGCCCATGGATTGGTGAAGTAATCAACCATGGAGGATATGTTGCTTATGAGTATGGGAAACCATACTGTTTATGTAATGTTGCTTATTTGTTTCCCTACTGAGTACCAAACCTCGGGTTGTGGGTAACTTGGTATGTTAAGGGGTAGTATTCAAAGCGACCGTTCCTTGGATAGTATGGATTGGCGTACGAGTAATATCGGCGCGAAGCGACTTTAGCTTCTCTACTTCGAGGAATGATATAGTTGTACTACTAAACTGTATCAAGGTGTACTCAATACTTTCCCTTTTGATGAATCTATTTATAGGTTTATGTGTGCCAGCCTATTCCTCTCCTTTATTTGAGCTTATAGATGGCAGTTTTTGAGCATATTGTTGGAATTCTATTGGAGCATCTGTTGCCTTGTCTTCATGAGAGGCGTGTTATTGTTCTTACATAAGTTGCCAACTGACCAGTGTTGGTAGACTTGTGGGTAGACCTTAGCCATGTATACCTCTGGCTTACGGCGAGTATCCTGAGAGGAACATCGCTATGCGGAGTGTGACCAGCGCGTGCCTTATCCGCGGGGTACACTGCCATGCGGGATACGTCCATTGCGTGCTTTGTCCGCTTGGAGTATTGCCATGCTGTGCTGAGACACGATGCGGGATGTAGTAGACATTTCCATGCGGCCTACCGCTAGGTATAGGGTAGAGCCATGCCACGTGACAACGTGATGCGGGGTGATGTCGAGGTGCACACTGCCATGCCATGTGGATGTGTGACTTGGCCACACCACATGATGAGCTACTAGGATAGCTAGACGATTGTTCCTTCCTTCCTCGTTGGTGGCTAGCTATTAGTCACGTAGTGATGTAATGTGCACTTATGAATTTCTTTTATTTATTTATTTATTCTTTGTGGGCCAACAATTTATTCTACTTTGACTGTGAAGGTTTAGCCACGATCTTGTGATCTTTTGCACTTTTGATTTGGTGTTGAGATTCCGGATTATTTTTTTTGCCTTACTGTTGGAATTGATGATTATTATCTTTATTCATCTGTACTTTGGTGGCTAAACCGGTTTATCCTTGATGTTTTCGTACGCTGGTCTTGTGTTGCAATGTGAATTCCTCTCCAAGAACGTAGGAGACGGGCTTGGATGAGTGTATACGAGGAAGTAGACGCAGGGAACCTTGAGGATGGGGGTATGTGAGGCTGTGTTGCAGCTAGTACTCACTACCTACCTATGTGTGGTGACTATCTCTTGGAGGCTAACCACCTTGCTCAACAAGGGATATTCACAAAGGTCTTGTATGGAAGGTAGCACCGTTATGGTGTGCCTAGCACCATCAAGCCTTTCAGTGAGATATTGGATTCTTATGATCATATTGTTGTTATGAGATTAGGCATAGAGATGTTGATCGTGCATGTTATCCTTGACCGAGCATTAGACATGCTCATATGTGGCCTTTTATGTTATGCATTCCAGTTATGTGGATGGTTATTATTTGTATCATGGAGTAAATTGTGTTAACTTGTCGCTATGTTATGGGACATAGTCTTTGGAAAGGTTTTCTTATGCCTGGCAAGTGTAATCAATTGAGTTATTTATGTTGCTCTTATTTCATGGAAGTTAATTTGGTTGTAGAAATTGATAGTACCAACTTGTTTGTAATCTCGATGATGAGAATTAGGTTTTTGTTGTGTTATCGACCTAATTGATTTGTATTTAAGGTCGATGAAGTTGTTTGTAAAGGTGGTTGGCAAGATTGATAGAAACCTATTGAGTGTTTAGTTGCCTAACCAGTGAATGGATCTGCACTTTGAGTGAAGGCAGATTGAAGCTTAGAAGGATTTGATCAAGAAAATGTAGTGCTAATCAGATAGATCAAGAAATCCTGTTGTTTTCTAACAATTACAACATAAGTGAAATCCCTTAACCAAGTAAGCTCTAACAAGCTTGGTTCTCATTAAATCCTCTAACCAGGTGGTCCATTAGCTTGGATTATTAAATCCTCCAGCAAGGTTACTCCTAACAAGGTATTATGCTATTCATCAAGGCATATTTGTAAATCCCTTAACCGGGTGATTCCTAACCGGAATTAGTTCTGAAAATGACTTATTGTAAAGCTTTAATAGGCTTGGCTCCTAATAGGGCAAACTTTAGAAGAGTTCAAATAGCTATCCTTTTGAGTCTCATCTCACCGGGGTTTTTACCTATTTTGGTTTTCTACGTATAAACATTTGTGTCAAGTGGTCAATGTTTTTGTGGTTATGATCTTATTTATTCATTTGATTAACTTCTGATAAGGCATGATAAGTAGCAACATTGAGAGATGAATATATTGAGTTATGATTAAGCATTGTTGATGTTTACAAGATTGAATTTGTTTGTTGTTAAGTTGTCATAACAGTTAAACCGGTTGATGTCAAGTATTCTTATGAATATTGATCTTAACTGAGATATGTTTACTTTGTGTGATTGAATTTGAGTTTGGGAACTTTGTATCAGTTTTTCAATATACTGATTCACCAGCCCCCCTCTTAGTATTCTACTAGATACTTATTCTTTTAACATACCATCAATTGGTATCAGAGCATCTCAGGTCCTCTTAATCTAAAAGCCTAACAACTTGAGGAAAAGATCTTGTAGATCATGATGAAGAAAGAAGGTCCGAAGTTCAACAAAGATAACTATAGAATATGGAGTGATGGAATGAAGATTTACATTAAGAGTCTTGGTAGTCAATATTCGGATCGTATAGGAACTAAGTATATTACACCTACTGGAATCCTAGCTAATGATCAGAAGAAAGAACAACAAGAAAATCACCAAGCATTAGAGGCTATTATCAGTTCTTTGTCTGATGTTGAATATGTAGATGTTCATAATCTTGAGACTACACATGAAGTATGGCAAAAACTTGAAGAAATTTATAGCGGTGATGGACATGTTAAGATTTCCAAAGAGGAGAGTTTAAGAGGAAAGTTTGATGACATGAGAATGTCTGAAGGTGAGAATATCCAACAGTATGGTCAAAGGATTAAAGAGATAGTTGGTGAGATAAAGAGTGTAGGAGGGAAAGTGGAAGATGCCACAATAATAAATAAGGTACTGAGAACCCTACTACTGGTTTATGCTATCCGAGTTGCAGCTATTCAAGAGCTGAAATCCATTGACAAGACAAAGGTAACTCTTGACTCTATTATTGGCAAACTTTTTGATTTTGAACTAAATGGTTATGATGGTAGTGTACAAAAATTAGAATCTACATTCAGAGCTTCTATCTCTAACTCATTTGTGAGAAGAAGTAGAGATACCGACCATAGCTATGAATCTAGATCCAATAGAGATGTTGATGATGAAGACATCTTAGTGTAACTTGAAGCATTGTTGGAAAAACAACTCCCTAGAGGCACTGGTAAATATAGAGGTAAGCTACCTTTAAAATGTTTTGCATGACAAGATTGGTCATATAGAAGCTAATTGCCCTAATGGTAAAAATGAAAATAAGAGAGACAAATTTAAGAAGTCTAAGGGTAAAGGCAAGAGAGATTGTCTTGTAGCTATTGATAGAGGTATTACTGATGAAGAATTTGATAATGATGCTAGTGAAGATATTGTGTTTATAGTTATTAAGGAAGAAATATCATATTAGAAGGCACTAGTATCCCGAATGGATAACTCTAATGATTGGATCATTGATAGTGGTTGTTCACATCACATGACCGGTGATCGAAGCAAATTTATTTCCTTGAAGGAATTTGATGGAGGTGTTGTCAGATTTGGCAATGACTCACCTTGTATGGTTAAAGGTAAGGGAGTTATTTCTCTCAATGGGAAGAGAAGTGTTGATGATGTCTATTGGGTTGAAGGCCTAAAGAAAAATCTTTTAAGTGTGGCACAACTTAATGACATAGGATACCCACTGGAGTTTACAAATGGAATGTTTAAAACCTTTGACAACAAAGGTGAATTGATTGCAACTGGGAAACAAACCAAAGGTAATCTATTTCATCTCAATCCTAAAGTTAGCAACTGTTTGATTACAAAATTAGATGATAGTTGGCTTTGGAATAGGAGATTTTGTCATATAAATTTTGACAATATTGTTAAAGTAAGAAAGTCTAAGACAGTAAGATGTTTGCCTCAGCTAGACAAACCGGTTAATGCTCTTTGTAAGGAATGTCATCTAGGAAAGATGACTTCTTCAACTTTCAAGAGCAAGTCCTTCTCAACAGAGCACTTGTTAGATTTGGTTCATATAGATCTATGTGGACCAATAAGAATAAGAAGCATTCAAGGTGACATATATTTCATGATCTTCACTGATGACTGTTCAAGGATGATGTGGGTCACATTCTTGAAGGATAAGAATGAAGCTTTTGGTAAATTCAAGGCATTCAAAGCCTTAGCTGAGAAAGAGAGTGGCAAAAAGATAAAATGTCTAAGAACATATCAAGGCGATGAATTCACTTCTATGGAGTTCACTAAGTATTGTGATGATAATGGTATCAAGAGGCAACTTTCTACACCAAGGACACCACAATAGAATGGTATAGTAGAGAGAAACAGTCAGTCAGTGTTTGAAGTTGCTAGCACTTTGTTGATACAAGGAGGTGTAACAAAAACATTTTGGAAAGAAGCTGTAAGTACAACTATCTACACAATGAACCGAGTTCTGGTGAAAAGAGGTAAGGACAAGACCCCATATGAATAATGGTATGGGAGATCACCTGATGTTAGCTATTTTAAGATATTTGGAAGAAAATGTTTTATTAAAAGAGGTGATTACATAAGCAAGTTTGAAGCTAAGAGTGATGAAGGCATATTTCTTGGCTATTCCACCAAGAGTGTCAAGTGGTGAATGTTTTTGTGGTTATGATCTTATTTATTGATTTGATTAACTTCTGATAAGCCATGATAAGTAGAAGAATTAAGAGATGAATATGTTGAGTTATGATTAAGCATTGTTGATGTTTACAAGATTGGATTTGTTTGTTGTTAAGTTGTCATAATAGTTAAACTGGTTGATGTCAAGTATTCTTATGAATATTGATCTTAACTGAGAAATGTTTACTTTGTGTGATTGAATTTGAGTTTGGGGACTTTGTATCAGCTTTTCAATATACTGATTCAACCCCCCTCTCAGTATTCTACCAGGTACTTATTCTTTCATCATACCATCAATAATCAATGTCGGCAAGAGATGGAGGCATTGACTACAGAGAGGGATCGGATAGTCGTTGAGAGAGATTGACTATAGAGGGAGATGGATGAGGCAGTTAGGAGAGCTCGGATCACCATGAATGCATACAATTAGTTATTTGGGTTGGTGACAGAGGCATGAAGCCATGCAGATAGATATTTTGCTGCTGCATAGGAGGCTATTTACTATAGGCAGGCTTATGAGAGAGCCATTCCTAAGGATTAGAGGGAGCCTAGTTTTAGTGCTTTCATGGGGAGAAGATCGAGTCGGTCTACCTCTCAACAGACTAGCAGTGGAGGAGTGATGGGTCCACCTAGAGTGTTGTCGGGAAAGACTGGAGTTAGGCAAGATGCACCTACTGATAGAGGAAACATAGGTTGAGAGTTTTGTTATTAATGTTGTATCATAGATACGATGTATTTTGACACATTTTTATTAGATATCTGATATACATTCTTGATGAGCTATTTTATGACGAACTTCATGGTATAATGTTTCTTTGTTGCTTTTTATGCTTATGTGATGATGATTGCAATGTGAATGTGATATCATGCAGTGATGTGATGTACCTTTATTTTGTGATGTATAATGGTTGATGAAATTATTATTATAATGCAATAGACTAATATTATGAAGTGATTTATATGAAAATGCAATGTGACAATGTTTATTTTTTTGTTATGTCAATATAGGTGTTGAAAAGCGCAAATTTGGAAGAATTGTTAGTTGTTAGATGTAGAATATATGAAATGATAAATAAATTGAATCACTTTTCATTTATTCTAGAAATAGATATGATAGGAACGATTTGATTGATAGGATTTTGATGAGAAAGTCTCCATTTCTTTATTCATAGTGCAATACATCATCATCATTGAGCCTTATTATTTAACAATGGAGCTTAATACGCCAGAGTATGAGGAACCAAGATGTATAGATATCTCATTGCAAAGAAACAAACATGTAGCAAACAAGGAATGAACTCTCCATTCAGGAAATTATGCTAGGGGTCGAGGTATGTGTGGTATTCACAAGCTGAATGCTCCTATCACAAACACCCACTAGAGAAACCACCCCAAAACTTCATTGGTTCAAACCACAAACAACAAACAAAGAAAAAGATCATGCCCATCATGACTCCTCTAGTTAGTTTTTGGACATCCTTGAGTAGCTAAAAGTAATGATCTTCACCAATTTGATAAAAAGAGTCAACCAAAATAGACAAAACTCACCAGTTGGACTGACTGTGCCTTTTCTTTGATATGTTTGATATGATTTTGATAATGTTTGGTTTCAGAAGTTTTGGATCATGTTTAAGACTGACCTATCTAGTTTTGAGTGTACTGATTCTATTTAAGACAAGATGTTGATCGTTTTGATAGTTTGATAATGATTCGATAGATTAGACAGTTGATCAGCTTGATTGCAGATGTTTTGACAAGATAGTTATATCCTTTGTTTAACTTCGTGTGAAGTGTTTGTTAGATATCTGCTAGGGTGTTGGATTCTTGCGAGACAATTTATTGCAAGTTGTTGATGTTTTTCAATATTTAATTTGTTTTTGAAGAGCTTTTTGATTTTTAGGGTTTTTGGCATTTTCTCAATGTTTTGTGCTTTTTTGGGACTTTATTTGATTTTTTTTGTTGTGATTTTGATATTTGAATGTTTTAGATTTTTTCAAGACTTTATCTGATTTTTAGATTTTTTTTAGTTATGCCCTCGGGTATGCAACCCTATATGATGATATGCAACATTTATGTGAAGACAATGAATTTTGGCATAAGGGAAAATGTAGTATGCAAGATGAAGATACAGTTCCTATTCGAACAAGGATGATTGTGTGTTTCCTTTATTTTGACATGTATTGATTGAATTGAAGGTGTGAAACGTTTCAGAGATAGGAGTTCAATCAGTTCTCGAAAAATCTTAGACCATCCAACCTAACACATTATGTAGCCAAGATTTATGAATGGAGGCGTGGAAAAATTCTCCATCAATTCTTAAAACTTTGATCTTCGTTTGCCCATGTGTGTCCATTTGGATTCATTCTGACTCTTATAACCATCAAAGACCCTTGGAATCCTATGTGGCTAGCTACATGAGTTATTCTGACTTCAAAAGCATCTTGGATAGAGCCTCATTGCCAGCAAGCTTTTAGGGCTCTGGCAAGGTTATGCACTATAATCTTGTAAATATCGCTCCATTTCTAGCAGGCATCCATAACCTTGATGGAGTTACTTGCATGTTCCCATAGTCAAGATTTTTATTGTCGCACTTGTATGCGTGATATTTCAATAATATATAAAAAAAATTGTATTTTGCCTTGAGATGGATATTGGCATAGTATTTATTTCTCTTTTATTTCATTTCCTTGACTTGTAAGTAATGAAACCTACTTGGGTATGACAATTACAGCAACACTAAAGCTGAATATTGGATTTTTCACTAGCCACATGACCAACTAGGTATTTGTAATGACTTAGAGCTTTTGATTAATGTGTGAGATATAGAAATTGATAGATTTTGGGTAAAAATACTTTATAATGAAACCTCTACCCAAACAAGGATAAATATTAATCACAAGGTGACTTTGAAGATGAATAACTAAAGGCCTCCTAAAGACTTCATGAACAAGTATCTAGGAAAAGAGACAACCTTCATTTTTTCCAGTGCAGATAGGTGAATGACTTAGACAATCTCATTGATTTATTGATGCAACTATATGTGAAAGAAATAATGATATGCAACTATATGTTGTGCAATGGTGATATGCAAGCAACTATGATGTACTCTAAAATGAAAATATATAATGCAATGCAGTAAAGAAATATGCAAATGCAGTACTAAAAATTGAAATGAACCCTCCCTTAGATGTAATATCTTTTTAGGTGCATGCTGTTAATGGGATCAGGGAGTGGATTTCCCTCCATTGTTTGCAAATTATAAATGTCATTTTTTATTACTTTCATTATGACAAAAGGACCTAACTAGTTTGGCTGAAATTTTCCGGTTTTTCGCATTAAATGAGGTTCCTTTGATTTTCTTTAAGAATGATGTCTCCTATTTCAAAGAAATGTGGGTTAACTCTTTTGTTGTGGCTTCTTCTCATTTTTTTTTGATATCCTTATAAATGATTTAGAGCACCTTTTCATTTTTTATCTAGGAATTCTAGTTCTTGCAAACATGCTACTCTATAGTCTTCTTCTGAGATAATGTTTTTCAAAGAGACCCTTAGCGATGGAAATTCTACCTCGATAGGAAAATAAGCTTCCAAACCATAAAAAAAAGAGAAGGGTGTGGAACCAGTTGCTGTGCGGACACTAGTTCGGTAGGCCTAGAGAGTCGGGTTCAGTTGGAGATGCCAATCTTGTCCACTATCGTTGATAACTTTCTTTAAAATTTTCAAAATAATTTTGTTTGTTGCCTCAGCTTGACCATTACTTTGGGGATAGTAGGGTGTCACAAAATGTTGTTTGATATGAAATTGTTTGCAAAGTTCAATCACTTATTGGTTTTTAAAAGGTCATATGTTATTAGTTACAATGCACATAGGTACTCTATATTTGCAAATAATATAATTCAAAATGAAATTAGCTATTTTCTTTCCTATTGTGAAGGTCATCGAGATTGCTTCAACCCATTTTGTGAAGTATTTTGTAGCTATAAGGATAAACTTATGTCTATTGGAGGAGGTAGGGTTTATTTTCCCTACAATATCTAATCCCCATTGTGAAAATAGTCATGGTGATGTTATTGGCTAAAAATCTTGAGCAGGTGCATGAATTAGGCTCCCATGCTTTTGGCATTGCTTGCATCTTTGGACATACTTGTAAGCATCCTTTTCCATTGTAGGCTAGTAATAACCTTCTCGCAACAATGTTTTTGCTAGAGAAGGTCTAGAAGAATGTCCCCCACATATGCCATCATGAACTTCTTTTAGGGCGATTTGCGCCTCCTCAACATTAAGGTGTCTAAGTAAGGTGCCATCTACACTTATTTTATACAAAGTGTCAGCAATAATTGAATGTTTTGATGATTGTCAGATGAGTGCCTTCCTTTGATTTTGTAAAACATCAGGATGTATATATTGATCATGAAGGTATGCATATATATCTCTATACCATGGGGACTCAGGTCCTATTATCATACATACATATTTAGTGGATGATATTTCATAAGCTGGGACAATGAGTTATTCTACTTGAAATTCAAAGTGAGTTGCATCATTTCGCATATCCAAGAAAGAACCTACCATTACCATTGTATCTATTGCCTTGTGTTGTACCCTTGTTATCTATTCAAATGTTACATTGGTGAAGTGTTGCTTGTATTCTTCCACCAATTCTTTGTATGGTGTTATCTTATCATCTTTTGTATTGTAATCATCATTGACTTGATTAATAATAAGGTGTGAGTCTCCAAAGACTTGTAGGTCCATGATATTCCATTGTAGTGCAGTGCGTAGTCCTACCATCGGGGATTCATATTCAACAATGTTATTGGTGCAAGGGAAGTTGATCCTGAAAAAATTGGGAATCTAATCTCTTTGAGTTATGAACAAAATTCCTGCTCTTGATCCATGATTTGTGTGTGAACCATTAAAGAATAATTTCCATTTTGTTTGTGCCAATAGTGCAAATGTTGATTCATCTACAAAATCTATCACCATTGGATGACTGTCTTGTAGGGGTGCTTCTCCAAGTTGATCTACTATGATTTGTCCTTTTATGGCTTTTCTATTGACATATTTGTGAGACATGGACCAGCTCTGATACCATGTGAGATTTTGCCAAGATCTAGAGGCAATGGAAAGCACAAATAGAGAAAACAAAATAGATGATAGAAATAAATTGTATTCTATCAAGATGAAAATATTGATCAACTGGATCATCAAGCGTTACATACAATGAATATGAGCTTGCTTATATAGGCAAGGCTATATGGATATGTGAGCACACAAACATGACATGTGGCTCAATAAGAAACAAGGGTAGGTAGGAAATAGGTGTGGGTAGGTAGGAGAAACAATATAATAGTCCACATGAGGTGGATCACCCACTGAATGTGGAGTGTAACAACAAGACCAACACCATAAAAGGTGAAAATTCTCCTACACACACTATCCCAATGTGGCACAAACAACCAAGTGTCTCATACCCAAACTACTATGAAATTCATGTACCTAAGTAAACTTAAGTAAAGTGTAATAATATCCATGATGAATAATTATTTACACCAACACCCCCCCTTAAGTGCAACTTAGGGGAAAGCACTTAAGTCTACAATGCAATTAAGCAATGCAAGATGGGTCCCGGCTACTAGGCCATGTTAGGTACCCATGAACAAATGCAAATGCATGAAAACCAATGCAAGGAAATCTCTCACAAAGTGGGGAAAGAGAGAAAAACCCAATGGGAAAAAACCCTCCCCCAAAAGAGAGATGAAAACTAGATACAAAGAACTCTCATAGAAGTATGTGAAGGACAAAACCCCATGTGAGGAAAAAGTCCCCCCCATATGAGAGAAGAAGAAGAGAGACTAGGAAGCCCCCCCTCAATCTAGAATCTACACCAATGATAGAAGCTCGAAGATGAATGAAGAAACTGCTCCATGAATGTCGAACAACATTCCTCCCCTTAGGAAGAAACAAAACCAAAGGTGTATCCATGAAGTCTCCCCAGCCATGAAGGGAAGATGAAGCAAAAATACTCATGATGAAGGGAATCTCTGAAAACTGCTCAAGTGTCCCCATGTCGATGATGAAAGGTACCCCCTCCAAAGGTGGTAAACTATGCCACACTGTTGAAAAAGGCACTCCAAGATCTAGTGGAGATGAATGTAGAACAATATCCAAAGACTCTTATGTCTCCTCAAAAGATAAAGAGACCTCCTCCAAGTGTTGTACAAAAGTATCCACAATCATGTCAACCTCTAAAGATTGATCATGTAGAGAATGCACAAGAGGGTCAGAGTTATCCCTTGCAACAATCAAAGAAGGATCATCTTCATCAAAGAGAAGATGAATGTCATGAATGGTGTCTTCCAAATCTGCAATGTAGGACTCCACAAACAAACCTACAATGTCTGTCAAGTAGGCATCCCAATCAACTGAAGCTGGAAGACATGAAATATCCTGCTACACTAAATCATAAGAAGGCAAAACTGTCGCACTAGCTGCATCATCGGGTGCAATAGGTGGTGTGATATCAATAGAAGGAGATGAAATGCAAGGCTCAAGAATGGGGTCACATTTGAGAATCCCCAAGTTCAAATGCCCAAAGTTCTCCTCAAAATCTGAATCATCAACATAGGAAGAACCAACCTTATCAATAGGACCAAAATTTGAAAAAGAGTACAACCGAGATGCATGATCAACCACCCCAGTCGCAATCATAGATCCACTCTCCATGTCTCTAATGATAACTAAATCAGGTGTGAACTCCGTAGTTTTCCTAGTTGCCCCATGTGTGATTTGATAGATGGAAAGAAGATTATTTGTCAAGTGGGGTACACAACACATCATTGAAGGAGGTATCCCAAATGGAAATAGATCCTTTCCCAATCACATCCATGTATGTATGATTTCCCATCAAAATTTGTGGCATGTGGCAAGGCTCAAATGTAGAAAACATAGACTGCAAAGATCCCATATGATGAGAAGCCCCTGAATCTAGAAGCCATCTCCTTGAATCATGACTTGTAGTAGCACAAAGAGCTTGTCCCTTTCCTTTATCTATCCCAAAAGAGTGATCCTTTCCTTTATCCTTGGAAGAAGAAGCCGATGTAGACATTCTAGAAGGTAGGTTGATTCTATTCTTCTCAAGAAGATTCTTCAACTCATCAATATCCTTCTTATAACAATGATGTTCATCATGTCCTGACTTCTTGCAATATCCACAAAAAAGATTATCCTTATATGATTTCCTCTTAGGTGAGAATGGTGAATCACCTTGTTGTGGAGAGGAATATTGTGCTCCATCTTGTTGTGGCTTAGACTTAGGTTGCTTTTGATTCTTGCATTTTTCTTGATTACTTTGATTCCCTTTGTTAGCCACCAAAGCTTGTGACTTTGAAGATTTGAGAATCCCCATCATGGTCAACTTAGATTGCTCAAGTATCAACATCTTCGTGAATGAATCAAATGAGGGAGAAGTGTATGAGGAACCTTGAGCTAACCTATGGGTGTGAAAGCTAGATACAAAGGTTGCATATTCTGAAGGAAGCTTGTCCAACAAGTTATAAACCAATTGAGCATCATTTTTGTCAATTCCACAATCCTTTAGCTTTGCTCTTAGCTCAGTTGCTTTTGTGATATAATCTTGGATTGTATCAAAATCCTTGGGATCCAAAGTTGTGAGTTCACTATCAAACTTGTAGCCCTTAATCTCATCAACTTGACCATACAATTTCTTTAAAATATCCCAAGCCTCTTTAATTGTTGTACACTTATCAATGTGAAAAATGAGGTCATCTGATACATACTATCTAAGAGTTCCAAGTGTCATAGCATTCTTAGTAAGCCATTCAATTTGAGCATTAGGATCAGCCTTAGGATCAAGTGGTGTTCTAATAGTTTCATTTACATAATGAATGAGTCCTTTTTCCATTAGTTTACTCCATGCCTTAATTTTCCATGATGCATAATTATGAGGAGTTAAAAGTGGAAATTTAGGAGAACCCATAGCACCAAAATGAAAAAACACAAGATAGAGAGAGGCACAATCACACAAGACACCCCCCAAAAAAATACTCAATCAAGAAATCCCCCCAAAATGGTGATTTTGGCACTTTATACTTAGTGCGTATACAATGGGCCACTTGCAAAACAAGGCAAAGTGGACTTCTGATTTCAATTTACAATTTCTCAAAATGAGATCTAAGAGACTTCAACAAATACTGCTAGTGATCTAAACTGAGATCCAAGCAAAATGCAAGTACCAAATATGTCAAAAATGGCTAAATTTTGAAAGTACAATTTCTACTTAAAATCACTGCAAATAGATGGCAGATTATGACAGTAGATGAAAAAATATGCACTTTCAAAAAAAATGGCACCTAAAAAGGAGTCCATATGAGCCCAAATGAAGCCTCCAAAGTTGTAAAAATCAGGATTTCATGATTTTTGAAAAAACTGTATCGGAAAATCAGAAAACTCCTGCACCACTATACACATCATGAAATTATACCCCAAAACAAAAATAATTGCTCGAAAAAATGAGTCCAGATGAGTGAGATATCGCTATTTGAAAAATGCCTGCAAAATTATAATTTCTAGAAAATTTCCACCACAGCGTCAAACTTCAAATGCCTCTAGATTTGGCTTTCGAAGTCTAATTTGGATGAAACAAAAGGAAAAACTAACTTTCTTGGACCTCCTCAATCCAATGGTAACCTCAGATTTGACCCATCAAGCTTCAATAATAACCTGCATTAGAAAACTCCAAAATACACAACCCCAAATAGCATCAAATTTCTCTTAATTAGCAAACCAATGACACTCTAATGGCTCTGATACCATGTGAGACATGGACCAGCTCTGATACCATGTGGGATTTTGCCAAGATCTAGAGCCAATGGAAAGCACAAATAGAGAAAACAAAATAGATGATAGAAATAAACTATATTCTATCAAGATGAAAATACTGATCAACTGGATCATCAAGCGTTACATACAATGAATATGAGTCTGCTTATATAGGCAAGGCTATATGGATATGTGAGCATACAAACATGACATGTGGATCAATAAGAAACAAGGGTAGGTAGGAAATAGGTGTGGGTAGGTAGGACAAACAATATAATAGTCCACATGAGGTGGATCACCCACTGAATGTGGAGTGTAACAACAAGATCAACACCATAAAAGGTGGAAATTCTCCTACACACACTATCCCAATGTGGCACAAACACTCAAGTGTCTCATACCTAGACTACTATGAAATGCATGTACCTAAGTAAACTTAAGTAAAGTGTAATAATATCCATGATGAATAATTATTTACAGCAACAATATTCAATGTCGGATTCACTAAGTTTCATAACCCACTTTGCAACTCTTTTGGTTAGTGCTTCTCTATTCATCAGGTACTTGAGTGGATCAAATTGTAAAATGAGTTGGACTTTATGACTCAACATATAGTGTCTCATTTTTTGTGATGCAAAAACTATTGCAATACATTCTCTTTCTATTGGTGTGTAGTTGAGTTCATATCCAATGAATGTTCTACTGATGTAGTAGACAACTCTCTCTTTTCCTTGTTCATCATGTTGTGCTATGAGAGCACCTAAGGAGGATTTTGTTGCAGCTATATACAGGAGTAATAGTTTCCCATGCATGGGTGGAACCAATATCGGTGAGGAAAAAAGATATTCTTTTAGTGTCTCAAATGCCTCTTGGCATTGTTGCATCCATTTGAATGTGCCACCTTTCTTTAAAATATTTTGAAATGGTTTGCACTTTTCAACCAATTGGGCAATGAAATGCCTTATGGACTGTAATCTACCTCGCAGACTTCTAAGTTGCTTGAGCATAGTAGGTGATGGCATGTCTAAAATAGCTTTCACTTTCTCTGGATCTATCTCAATGTCGTGATTGGATACGATGAAACCCAAGAGTTTTCCGGACATTACTCTGAAGACACATTTTTGGGGATTTAGTCTTACATTGTATTGCTCAAGTATATCAAAGATCTTAGCCAATATGTCTAGATGACTAGCCCTTGTGTTGGATTTTGCTAGCAAGTCATCTACATAGTCATG
The DNA here is from genome assembly GCF_030272615.1 of Cryptomeria japonica. Classification (NCBI taxonomy): domain Eukaryota; kingdom Viridiplantae; phylum Streptophyta; class Pinopsida; order Cupressales; family Cupressaceae; genus Cryptomeria; species Cryptomeria japonica. Next base: position 164,324,303 of record NC_081406.1, on the reverse strand, counting down.
CATGATTGTGTGTATCGTGTCATGGAATAAGGTGGTCATTGCCCTTTGATAAGTGGTACCTACATTTTTAAGGCTGAACAACATCACATTCCAACAATATGTTTCCCATGGACAAGAATATTATTTTAGGTTTCTCTTCTGGTGCAATTTTGATTTGATTATAAACGGAAAAACCATCCATGAGTGATAGCATTTCATTTCCAGCTATCAAGTCCACTATCATGTCTATGTTAGGGAGTGGAAATTCATCTTTTGGGCAAGCCTTGTTGAGATCTCTAAAGTCGATGCAGATCCAGATACCTCCAGTATGCTTGGATATTGGGACTAGATTTGAAATCCATTCAGCATAGTCTATAGGTCTAATGAAACCCACATCTAACAATTTTTGTAGCTCAATTTTGACTAACAAGGCTATGTGAGGGTGCATCTTCCTAAGCTTCTTCTTATATGGTTTTACTCTTGGAAGCAATGGTAAATGATGTAAGACCAATTCAGGATCTAATCCACACATATCTGCATAAGACTATGCAAAATTGACTAGTCTTTGCTTAAAGAATTGGATAAATTTTTGTTTTTCTATTGGATTTAGGGACTTTTCTAGGTGAATGTTATGAACTTTCTCAGCATCACCGATGTTGATTTCCTCAGTTTCTTCTACCAATAGTGTTGACTATTCTTTATCAATAGGTAGAGCATCCATTATGTTATGAGGATTGTGTCTTGCTTCATTATCATTGTCTTGATTAGGAGAGGAGCTTGCTTCTCCAAAATATGCAGTTCTATCTAGATCTATTGCAAAGCCAGCCTTGTGATCATCATAAGGGAGTCCATCCCTTGCACCCAAGAATTCAGCTATGGCTTCATCATTTTGAAACCAATCTAATTGTGGCTTTCTTTTTTGCCCCTAGTCAATCAAATATAGATGTTTAAGGGGTAAGTCTTTGTTCCTTGTTGTCATAGAAGATCATGATGCCATGCATACTTGGTTATGACTTGATATGTCCTCATCATAAATTGGTGGTGGGTTGTCTTCATTATCAGATGGGAATTCACAATCATGAGAATCTATGACACTTTCTATGTATGTGTCACTTTGTGATTTTGTGTCACTCATCTCCTCTTGTTCTTGTAACTGAGTTTTTTTCAGATTAGTGGATCTTCTTTGTATTGTGGATAAACTTCTTAAGCCCGATATCAGTCTTTGCATTCTTTCTTCACCTGAATCAAATGGAGGAGATGGAGTTGTTTCCCCTGAAAACATTATTAACAAGAACCAAGGATTTGGATCATTTGTTGGTGTTAAGCCTATATGTGCTATCATATTTCCTTGTGCAAATATTTCAGGTACTATACTGCTAGATGACTCTATGCTAGTTTCTTGTAGAAGTTGCCTCATGTCTTCCCCATCTGATTCCATAATAGGAGATGTTGGTACTCTCCTTTTCTAAGATGAAGAGGAAAATACTCTTCTTGATAACTGATTCTGAGGTATGTATTCTGAGGGTAACCTAGGCTTGTTCAATATATCTAATGTACGTTGTCTAGCTATCGTTATTTGTGGTACATGTTTACATCCCAAACCTTGAGTTTTTGGGTTTTCATGTGGGAAAATAGGTTCTAATATTTCTTGATTTTATATTCCCAATCCTGTGGTGCCATCATACTCATGTTTTTTTAACATCTTGAAGTCGTTGCCATATTGATGTAGAGGTAACCTAGGTATGGTCATGTAATCTTCTTTTTTGTATATCCAGGGATTGATATATTCACTTAGAGATTCTTCTTGTAAGTCTCCCCACCTAATGAAAGAGAATGAATCTGAGTACTTCACTATCTGTATTTCTTTATCTTTCTTCATTGTTGTGTTCTGACGCTTCCCAAAAGATCTGGGAGAAAAAGATGATTGTTTGTCATTTGAGGTACTCAAAATGGAATATTCTCCACAACCAACTTCCTTAATCTGCAAAGAAAGGTTGGTGTATTCTTCTCTATTACTCTTATTGATAATTATTACATTTGTAAGTGAAGTGGGGCTTCTTGATTATTTGGTACTTAATTGTATGTTCTTGCCCTTAAATAATTATAGTGTTGAAAAGGGTTTGGGTCACCATGGACAGTGATCTCTATGCCATTATATGGGAGCTTCACACATTAGTGAAAAGTTGAGGGTACTTCTTGCATGGTATGCATCTATGGGCGATCTAATAGCATATTGTATCACAATTATTTGTCTAGGTCTTGAAAGGTGATGTCTATTGTAAATGGTCCCACTTGTACTGGTAAAGTCACCACACCCTTAGAAGGGCATTCCTCATCATCATAGGCTTTGATATTGATTCTCTTTATAGAATCAATATAATGTTTGGAATATCCCAAAGCTTTGATCAAATGTAGTGTGCATATGTTAAGGCCATCTCGACCATCTATAAGCACTCTTCAAACCTTCTTTCGGTGAACCAAAGCTTCTAAGTGCAAGGAATCATTATGCATGGGTCGGTCTATAGGTACATCTTGTTCAATGAATGCGACCTTTGAAGCTGCAAAGTTTCCAACCATGGATTGGAATGTGTTCTCATCAATATCTCTAGCAACAACTAAATCTTGTAAGGCTTTGTCCAGGACTTCCTTATGAGTCGACGAGATGCGCAGTAACTCAAATAATGAAATTTGGGTTGGAGTTCACTTCAACTGATCCACCATATTGTAGTTGCTAGTTGTTGAAGGGGCATTTGAAGGTACCCCTTGTAATGTGACCTTTGATCTTCTAGTGATGACAACACAGTCTCTTTTTGTGGGATTTATTGTGATTGTAGCCACCATTTCATCTCCAACACTTAGTATGTTTATGGCATAGTCGAATGTGACATTTGTATTGTTGGCAGTATTGTTTTGTGCATTGGAACTAGAAGCCTTTCCTTTGTCATGTTTGATGAAAGGATCCTTAAAAATGGTATGATCTGTGTTTGATTCCTTATTGGTATTCATAGTAATGTCACCTTGATCAATTAGATCTTGGATGAGGTTTTTCAATTTGTTGCAACTTGTTGTCTTGTGACCCTTATTGTGGTGATACTCACATAAATCATTGTCATTCCACCAAGCAGGCTTGAATGGACCTAGTTCATATGGTCTAGCTTCTGGTAAAGTTATGGCATTGCTCTGTATCTATTTTTTGAGTGCTAATTCAATAGGCTCACCAAGAGGTGTAAAGCTTCTTTTGGGTGTACTAGCCCTTAGTGGTCTTGGATTGCTTAACTGCAGTGCATTGGTGTTGTTTATCAGAGACTGGTTCTTATTGCCAAAATCAGTGGATCCTTGTAGAGATATTGTTGATTAAGCTCTATTTACAACATGTTAATCAACAACTCCATCATTTTTGACATTTTTGTTCCTAGGCCAAAATTTTGGCCTTTCATTATTTGTATTGGTGGTCGGTCCACTATCCTTGTGGTGTTTCAGTATCCCTTGTTCTAACAAGCCTCTCTCACACTTGATTCCTTTTTCTGTTATGTCTTTAAAATTATTTAGGCATTGCATTTGCAATGGATACTTAATTGGAGGCACAAGATTTTCATTGAAAATGTCTACTTGCTCAACTTCAAGGATGTGACTAAGACATCTGCAGTATAGGCCCCTCCATCTTTGAAAGAACGTGGCAAAATTTTTACCTTCTTTTTTCTTTGTTTCACATAAATCCATTAAGGTAATCAAATTATCTATGTTGAATGCAAAGTTGGATATGAATAACTCAACCAATTATCCCTGTGAAGTAATTTTGGGTGGAAGGTGTGAAAACCATTCCAATGATGTCCCTCCAAGACTTTTGGAAAATAGCCTCGTTGAGTATGTATCATCGTGGGCTACTTCAATACATGTCATTAATAATTATTTGATATGACCTCAAGGATCGCCTTTCCCTCTATACTTGTTGAACCTTGGAGTTTCAAAATGTGGAGGAAATGGTGGCATGTATAACTTTTTTTCAAAAGGATACAGATGGAGGTCCTCTATTGTGTAGCTCATTTTATCATTAACTTCTTGCATAGTGGCCATTTGCTTTTGAAGATTCTCCATTTGTTGAGTCAAGATCCCTTTTTGGGTCAATGGTGCATTGAATTAATAAGTATTTCCCACAAAAGGTATAGTGTTGGAGTATCTTGGAGCTTGCTGAAATGTGGACAGCCCATGTAATTGTTTACCATGAATCCCATTGGGTGGTGTAAAGTATGTAAATTATAGACTAACATTTGGTTGAATTAAGCTAGTTGTCCCTTGATTCACATTCCAGTTACTGTAGGTGAACCAACTAAAACTGAGGATTGAGTTATATTTGCCAAGGTAGCATTGTGAGCCATTGTAGCTTGCATTGTCACATTGGGCATTGTCAGAGATGTAACATTAGTACTTTTTGATGTCATTGTTGACTGTGTTGAGGTTGCATCCATATGGGTACTTTGAGATATACCTTATGGTTATATAGAAAGTGTTGCTTTAGTCTATAACAGTATGTACTTGAGGAACATTTTTAAACAATGTCTCCCCTAGCAGAAATATTGTTGGAATGTCTACCCGTGGAGGTAACTTGGCTCCATTTTGGAATAACAGTGTGAGATATTTGTCTCTATCATTAGATCTCGCTCTTCATCAATTTGTGATCCATCAAGTATAGAATTGATAATATTTTTGACATTAAAAATTTGTTTGAATCAATGCACTGCTCACAGGTAAACTCACAATGTTGGATCCCACTTTTTGGTACATCCTGATTTTTGCTGAAATCATACATTTTTTAGAAAATATAATGATTTAAGATTTAAAAGGTCCCATTTGAAGTAATTAATTAAAGAGAGTTAGATCAAAGGCTCTTAGATCAAATTTTCTTGGATAGAACCTCTCTACTTCTAAATCATACTTGCAATGGAGTCTCCTTTGCATCTATCAAATGCTGATAAAAAACCAATTTTACATTAGCTTTTGGGGGGTCAAATGAATTCATTTAGAATTTTTGGCTTTTTAAGAATTTAATCCTTATTATAAGCTTTCCAAATAGTATAATTTTTAATATATTTAATTTCATTAATATATTTTTATTTAATTTCATATGATTGTAGGTTTTTCACCGAACATGAACTTCTTTGTTCAATACATTGGGAAAAATAGTAAACTAATTCAAAAACATTCTAAAAAATATCTATGCACTAGGTATTGATGTCTTCTTTCTAACAAAAAAGATAAAAATGAATTTTGATATATATAGAACAAGTTATGTGTTCAAATCTACACCTATATCTAAATTATAATTAGTCGGACTTCAAAACAATAAAATGAAAAATATTCAATATATAACTATCAAACCAACTGCATGCCCTGGTTATTGATGTTACAATTAAAAGAATAATGTTTTAATCATTTATAGAAAAAAAGTGTTATGCATTTTGGGATGCACATCACTCTTAAAAAAAAGTTGTTTTCTGTAAAAAAACTACTTTTTGAGGGAGATTGAAAAATCAATAAAGTTTTATTTAAAAAAAAAATTAAAAATATATATAGAATCTACAAACAAGATGTTACAAATCACTAGCCTACATCATCTTCAAATGCTTAACGGTTTAAAAGTTATAGGTGTCGGAATGTGAAGGTTTTTTTTCAAAATGTTCATCTAAGTGTCAAAGTTGGTCAAAAAGTGGGAACTAGTATTGTGAGTTCACCCTCGCACATCAATTCAAAGAGGGGCAAATGTAATACCCTAAAATTGGTCGTCTAAAGGGCCCCTAATCTTGACTACATCACCAAGGTCCTAACCAAAGGAAAACCAAATCAATCATGAACACCTAATTCATTAATTCTTAGTCATAAATATCACATGACAAATAAATCACTCAATATTAATTAAATAATCATTCCAAGTAAATCATTTTAATCAATTATCATATTTATTCAACTAAATATCCTAGCATATTTAATTAATAAATCAATTTATCATTAAAACGTCAAAAAAGGAATTAATTTTGGAAAAGACTTTAAAATTGAGAAAAGAAATCAAAATGGAATTAAATTGAAAAATCTTAGAAAAGCAATTAAATGAATTAAAAGAAATAAAAATTAAAGTTGAATATCAAAATATAAAATATGAAATAAATCTGTTTTTTCTAATTTTATCTTAAAATTAGCTCAATTTCCTTTAAAGCTGAGAAAAGCAGCCAATCACATCAATTCACCTACATTGTGCTTCCTCTTGGAGAATCTTTGTCACTCATCGTTGATCAATCTTGACCATTGGTCTCTCTTTGGATTTTCTATAAATTCAAGCCCTCATCTCTCATTGAAAAAAGAACCTGGTGATTATTGTTATTATGTTGTTTTTACGCTCTAGGCTTATTGAGATTTGTTCATTGAGATATTACATATTAGTTATTGCATATTTGTTAAATCATCTAGATTAATGTTCTTTCATATTACTTAAATCATGTCAGATTAATCGTGCATATCTAGCTTAATCTTGCATCCATTTAGCTCAATTTCATACTCATATAGATTAAATCCTTCGTTTAGGTGTCATCTAGTCATTGGTGTTGCATATGAAATATGAGAACAAAACTAAACTCACATCTACTAGAAGGCAATAGGTCACTTTATAATGGTTTATTGTTTGTTATTGATTATTGATTTACTAACCATGCATCTAATGACTTAATTGAAGTGTTGTGTATTCAGATATAGATACATATACAAATCCACTTTTCACACACATAGTGGGCTACCCAGCCTAATTTTCCAATTATAGAGCTCTGACTTTTTACAAACAGAAAGAAATTCTGATAAAACCATAACTGAACTAAAACAGAATGAAAAAAATTGCAACTTACCTATTGAGCAACTGCGAATTGATGTCAGATCAATTACAAATTGATATACCATCAATTGTGAATTATTGTTTAAGCAATTGCAATGTGATGATTGATCAATTGCGAATTGATATAAGATCAATTGCTCATCAGGAAAAAAAACAAAAAAAATGTTTTGAATTTTAAGAAACAACAGAAAAAGACTGAAGATAATAGGATTATTTGGCAATGATATTATCCCACACCACTCGAGCCATCACATCAATGTCATCGTAAAATTTGTACTTGGCTAAGAAATGGTGGATATTTCTATGATATTGAGCAATCTCCTCTTTTTCTTTGATTTCACAAAGCTCCCTGTCTGCCTTTAAGAGCCTTTATTATGTCATTTGTTGTCTCTGTTGGCTTGATGATGATTGTAATGAATGACTTCATATGTTATCATTTATGAAACATGTACACAAACATATGTTCACATTATCTACCGGTGTTACTTCAAAGTTATTTGTATTATATTGCAACCGGTACTAGAAGTTTTGTTTAGAGAGTATCAAACCAGTACTTGGAGACAACCGGTGTATATATATGTATATACAGGAACAACTTGACATCAACCTGAAGATCCAAGAAAGATTATCAGAGGAGAATTGAAGGACAATATGTTTACATGTTGATATGGTTAACTCCAACCAGTATTGATGTTCCAATCGGTATTAATTGATTGTGTGATGAGTTACCCTAACAGACAATTTTTGGTGGTAATTTATGATGAGTTATGTTTTTATTGTCTAGATTCACTGCACCTATAAAATTGTGATAAAATTTCTAAGGCTGACATGAAATTAAAATGTCTATATAATGACATATGATGAGAAAAGGAGACATGTTATAATATGTTGATGCAAATATAGAAGTGTTGAGAGTATTGCAGAGCATGTTGGCAATAAAGTTTTGAATGCGTAGAAAAGGATCTATTCAAGCAAGTTGTGCTACTTCTAGATCACACCAGCTGTTGTTTTCTAATCACTACAACAATCAAATCCCCTAACCAGGTAAGCTCTAACAAGCTTCATTGTACAAATCCTCTAACCAAGAGATCCATTAGTTTGGATTCTGAAATCCTCTACTGAGGCTACTCCTAACAGGGTACTACCTTTAATAGAGTAAATCTTTTAATAGAGTTTTGGGATCTTTAACAGGATTCGCTCCTAGCAGAGCATTTTTGTAAACCTTAACCGGTCAATTACCTATCACTGCAGTTAGTTAACTTGTGAGTCCCATCTCACCATGGTTTTTTCCATTTGGGTTTTCCATGTATAAACACCTATGTTATGGTGGATGCTTTACTTATTGTGGATGCTTTTATATCATTTTGGATAGCATGCAAAGTGTTTAACAAACATGCTAAGTATATCTACCAGTTAGTATTTAAAGTAGTATTGTTTTTGGTGTCACCGATTCACCTCCCCCCTCTCAATGTGTTATAAGTCTATTAGTCTCCTATGTTGTTTTGCCTTCCTTGCAACTGAAATTTGGAATCTCACCTTTCCTACCATTGAATTAGATACAATTTATATGCAGAAATTAAAATTTTCAGAATTTAATAAAATTTATGGGTTAGGTGTGCAAGACTAGATATGACAAAACGACATGATAAATTAATTTTGAATATTCCCAAGGCAATTGGCAACTATTTTTGTAATTGTGGTGCAAGAAATGATCAATTGCGGTACAATATTCTATCAATTGTGGTGTAATATTGTCAAATGCAAATTTCTACTTAAGTAATTGCAGTATCAGGATCTCCTTTTCAGTACGAACCTGCAAAATAAATTTAAACAGACAATTGAAGTTAGCAAGTTTTCACGTTGAGTTCACCAAATGTATTCAGGGGTAAAATAAGTGTAAATAGCATAATCAGGTATCAAAGAGAGAATCACAACTCTAATCTAATTAATATTACTCCAAAATTACAATGGAATGATGCAAAATCAATTAAAATGAAAGAAAGATCTATCTAAAACTCCCTCAATTGACATAGCAAGGCTTGCATTTCTCTTCTCCATTGTTGTTGGTGTAGATGGCTCTCAAGTATTGCACTTTATTTACTGCATCAGATGGACAACAATTTTGAAGACTATGATTCTAGCTTGAATTGAGAAAATGAGGTTGAATTTATAGATTTTCAACACAAAGGGGGTGAGAAATAGAACTGAAGTGTTGATTGATAAATAATTGATTTAGATTGATCAGTTAATAGAGTTGATTGATTTGTTAACAAAATAGATTGGAGAGTGAACTAAATAGATTCGCTAGGAAACTCAGTTGATTGATTAGTAGACTGAATTGACTAGCTAGTTGATTGGATTGATTAGGGGGATGACTGATTAGATGGATTAGTCAAAAAAAGGTGATTGAGAGTTAAAAAGGATGATTGATGAGTTAACTGATTTGATCAATCAGTTTTGATTTTAGCATGTGTTGTAGGATTTTGAAATTGAATTCTCATTTTCAATTTGGATTTGAATGTGGTCATTTGAATGCTGAAATGCACATGAAATTAATTGAAATTCAGATTTGGTGAAATGTGAATTTGGAGGAAATGAAATTAGGGGAAATTCGAATTTGGGAGAACTGGAATGAAATTAGATGGAATTAATTGGAATTATAATTTGGGGATTTGGGGGAATTTAATTAGTTAATTTAAATAATATGAAATTATTTAAACTTAGGAAATTGAATTAATCAAATAATAAAGATTATTTAACTAAGGAAAATATCGCAATTAATTAAATAATTGATATTTAATTAATAATTGAGATAGGGTTAACTAATTATAATGATGCAGAAGTTTGGACAATTAATAATGATTTGAATTGATTAGAAGAATAGGTTAGTTTAATTAAATAATTAAAGAATTACTTAATTAAATAGACGAATAATTAGTGTAAGATTGATGAAATATTTTTAGGTGTCAACACACACCATAACTATACCCGATGAAGATACATTTCACAGCCTTGTTCTCCAACTTTGTCTACTTCTTCTTTGGCACATGTGCATATTCCTCACAACCAAAAACTCTAAGATGTCTCAATGAAGGCTTGTGACTTGACCATGCTTCCATAGGTGTTTTATCAACAAGAGTTGATGTGGGAGACCTGTTAATCAAGTAGCAAGCAGTGGAAACAACTTCAGTCCAAAATTTTTGTTCTAGACCACTTAGCATACTCCTAGCCTTCTCCATTAGTGTTTTGTTCATTCTTTTTGCAACTCCATTCTGTTGTGGAGAATACAGAGTTGTCTTTTTTCTGTTAATACCACAATCTTTACAAAATCTATCAAAATCATTAGAGAAAAATTCACCACCATTATCAGTCTTCAAACTTTTAATTTTCTTTCCGATCTGCAACTCAACCATTTCTTTATATTCTTTAAATTGACTAATAACTTCAGATTAACTCTTTAGAAAATATACCCATATTCTTCTACAAAAGTTATCAATAAATGAAACATAATATGTAAATTTTCCAATCGAAGGAACATCTACAGGCCCAAACACATTAGAATGGATAAGATCAAAACACCACAAGTTTTATGAGAACTTGATTAAAACTGAACGCAGTTTTATTTTCCATAAATGCAATACTCATAAAAATCAAAGTCAAGATTACAATCATTCAAACCTTCAACAAGGTTTTTATTTTTCAAGGTCCTTAGACCCTTTTCTCCAATGTGGCCAAGCCTTTGGTGCGATAACATAGTCTTCTTTGCAGGTAACTTTTCTTTAGAAGAAAGATCACCCTTAGGTATCCAAAAGCCATTTCCATTTGCTGAAGGTGAAACCCTCAAATCTTCCACAGATTTACTTTTAATAGAAGTGCTATTACACTCAACAGTGTATGCATCAAGCTTATACAAAATGTCAAACCTGACAACTCTAGCAATTACCATAGCACCCTTAATCATCTTACATCCTGCTTCAGAAAAGACTACCTACACACCTGCATATATCAGTTTTCTTATAGATAATAGATTAATTTCATTTTAAACCAAGGATATGCAGCACACCATTGATCCTTTTTATTCTACCATCAGAAAACCTGATTCTAACTTTACCTCAACCAGCAATGTCTAAATGTGAATCATCACCCAAGTACACCTTACCTCTATTAAATTCTTCATAGTTAGAAAACCAATCTCTATTGGCAGTCATATGAAAAGATGCACATGAGTCAATTAACTAGGCATCATTACTTGCAAGAGTGACCAAAGTTGCAATAAATGCATCACCATCTTCCTTCTCGAACTCAAAATCGAAATCAATCTTCTTCTTTTTCTTTTTCTTTTTTTCTTTGTAGTCCTTACAGATTTGACCTGGTTTACTACAATTTCAGCAAATGACTTTGGACTTTCCAGGATATTTCGATCTCCCTCTCAATTTTGACTTATCATGCTTCTCATTCTTCTTGCCTTTCTCCTTAGGTCTTCCATGAACGGTTAGGGATTCCTTCAAACTGTGGGATACCTTCCTTTGAATCTCTTCACCAAGTAGGGCACCCATCACATCTTCAGACTTCTAAACAACAAAATTACTACCAATAGCCATAACAAGAGAATCACACAAATCAAATAAGGAACAAAGCAAGATCTAGCATTTCTCATCTTTTTTCATCTTAACACCGACAAATACTAATTGAGCCACCAACATATTGAATGCTTCTAGGTGTTCTACAACTTGTCCACCCTCTTCCATCTTCAAGGAATCCAATTTATTTCTCAAGAAAATCTGATTTAATAAAGATTTTGCTTGATATATTTCACCAAGCTTAGTCCATAACTTCTTTGCAGTGTTTTATTCGTGGCCATTGATCATAACAGAGTCTTCCAAGCACAGTCTGATTAGACCCTTTTCTTTTTGGTCCATAACATCATACTAAGTTAGCGAAGTAGGATCTAAGGGCCTTTGGACACTCGCATCAACATCCCACAGATCTCATTCTATTAGCATATCTTCCATCTTCAGCTTCCACATCTCAAAATTTGTTCCATTAAATTTCTCCACCTCCATTTTCCCTGACGATCTTGCCATCTAAAAATTCCTGCAATAAGATCAAAAAGTGTCTTCTGCAAAAGGTCCCACTCAAATCTGGATTAGTTCAAAAAACCCAACAACCCACAACTGAAACCAAAGGTGATCAATGTTAGGTCCTGGAGACAACCACAATCAGATGATACTACTGCAGATAGTATGTGTATATAAATAGGGTCTGGACATGTTGAAAGGCCAAGTGCCTAGAGCTCACTGCTCAATCACAAAATAAGAGTCACACTAACTATAATTGGATGGTTAAATCCAATAAGGATGTACTGCTCAAAATAGCATCTTTCTATGTTGGATTTAGTACCGGTGTAGTTCTGATATGCCATTACAAAACCTTCCTTCAACCTTCAAATGATGTCTGCGTGTATAGCTCTGCTTATTCTCACATATATCGAATTATTCCTTCCTTCACATTCGCATTTGAACTTACAAATAAGATTTTACTTTTATACCATAACCTAAGACCAATTTTTGTAGGTCAACTCTAAAAGATATTACAATAAAAATAATTTACAAGTAAATCAATCACCGATGCAATATCTTATTCAACATGTCAGCTTAATGCATTTACAACAATAATAAATCATCTCCATAGTGTGTTGAGCTGATCTGGAATAGATAAGCCTATCGGTGCTTATCCTGGACCTATTTGTCGGTAACAACAAATATGCAAACTCGAATATACCAACAAACAAATCTCCAAGACAAAGTGTCCAAATGATGTCTTAGACATAACCAAGTGTTTTCCATGTCATTCCAAGTGCCGGTGAACAATATATCCTACCAGTGAATCAGATACTGGTGACTTTGCATAAATCACTTGCTTGCCAGTGAATATTGTCAAATCTCCAAATGCCAAAGTTGATAAGTGTTAATAGGTGTTGACATCAATGACAAAACCATATCAACATAACCAAAATACGAACAATCAAGCACTGATACCACTTGTAAGGAAGTTAAGTAGCAGAACAACTTCCTACACTAACCTTGAGAGGAGGGTAATACAATTTTTTTTACAGATCATCACAATAGTTACAAAAAATAGAAATAGATATAATAACATTCAAACCATAACATAGTGATTTACGTGGGGAAAATCCTCTTGGGAGAAAAAACCCACACTTCAAAACCCACCCAATATATTATTTCACAATCAAAACAGATTACAATATAGTTGTAGAGAAAGCTCTTTGGAAGAGTACCACTAATTAGAGATTCAGAGATAAGTCAATAGCTATAAAACTCTTACACACAACCTCTATCTCACACACCTCATATATAGGAGATACAATACAAGAAACCGTCAAATGGTATTACAAAACTATGGGCTAAAACGACCCAATAAGGTGTAGCCAACCTTATCTCCCTTCTAGATTCCTTATTACATGCCCCTCCCTTTTTACAACTCATTTATGTGTTCGATGTATTTTATATTTCTTATTTCAGGAGTACAAACTTCTAGAGGCCATAACTTGAGAACCGTGTGTCCTATTGGCGAACCGTTTGAAGCGTCAAAAAGATCATGAAGTGCTCTATTGCCTTGCAAATTGCTACATCATTTATGCCCACTTTTTAGGGCATTTAGGGGCCTCTAAAGTCCTAAAAATAAAATTCAAACCTTTCATTGGACCCCTCCAGAATGAAAAAAATTACTATCTTCAAAATTAGTTGTGATCTTGCAACGTAACTTTACCGGAATTATTATCTAGCCAACCAAATGCTTTGGGTGCTCAAATAATAACTTACTATAAATAGTAACCTCATATAAATGAAAGGTTTAGACACCATTTTCCCAACAAGATGCAACCATCGATAGATACACTAACACATTTGGGGTTGTTTTCCAATGAACTATCGTCGTAATTCTGACATATTAATATCGCAGATCCGACAAAATAGCAAAAATATTTTTGTCACTAAAATTTTGCCGGGTTATTTGATGGATATATTTTCATTGAAATTCCTATGGCTTCTTGTTGGAAGTTGATGTTGGCCATTTAGAGGAATTGATTATGTGTTGCATTGATGTTTTGTCATTGATGTCAACACTAGTTGTTTTCACTGCTTTACCAGTTTCCTTTTGGTCCCAGTAGGTTGTTTGGTTAGATCATGATGATCTGGTATGCTCTGGTATGTTTGGGTTATGAAATTGTCTTATTCATGCTACTTAGATTCATATTCAGTCAGTTGTTTTTGATTTGGTGATCGGATGCTATCCTATATGCTGGCAAGCTTGGTTTGTTATTCCGATGAGGGTTTCACCAACAGAGATTTGTTGAAGATGTTTGATGTTATGCATAAGTGGTGTTGGTGCAGTTTCTAGTAGAGATTTGGGATGCTGATGATGATAATGTTAGAGACTTGTTTAATTGGGATCATTTCTTTAGCATGTGTGGACCTAAATTGGGTCCCGATTTATCTAGGTTATGGACTGGCTTAATGTAACGTGTTGATTGGACTTCTCGATGTGTTTTTGGGATGTCTTATGGGTTGGATATTATTTATTTTGTCTTTGGCCAACATGTTTTATAATTATGTAATTGTTTTATTGTCTAGTGGTTGACCTTATTTTTTATGGTCGAGGGTTTGTATATATGATGTAAGATCTCATTGTAGATCATATATGAAAGGGATATGGATATGTGAGGAGCGAATAATGTAATAATCATTCAGGCAGAGGATTTGGTGGATCATTGGTGATCGAGTTGGTTTTGTGTAAGAGCATTTAGTCCTCTAGTATTGAGCTTAACTAGAACTATACTCAGGAATAGGAAATGTTATCTTTGCAATTCATTCTCTCTTCTGGATTGTAGTCTAGATTTCTATGTAGTCAATGAGACTCCTTTTGTGATGAGGAATGTGCTCTATGCTATTGGCCTTCCCGAAAGTGTAGGCCCCTCAACTGTAATCACATACTTACTACAAAAGTATTATCTGACTGTGGGTAGGCTTCCCACCATGGTTTTTCCTTTTATCAATAATTGCACATACAAATATTGGTGTCATGTGGATGGTATTTATTCTCTAATTGTTATTTATGCTTAATTGGTTTATCTACTAATGCATTCTGGTATTGATCTTATGGGTTCTGTTATTAAATTTTTAATTGCTTAAGGTTTTGGTAATTTGATGACAACTAATTCACCCCCCCCCCTCTCAATTGTCTTCCAGTTATTTGAACTGTCTAATAATTGGTATTAGAGCTCTGGTCCTCAATACAGAATCTTAACCACTTGAGGAATATCATATGGTGACTAACAGTTCAAGTTCATCTAGTTTATCTATTGCTATCTTTCAGAGAGAAATTCCTAGCCCTGATGGAACAAATTACAGAGTATGGAAGATTCGAATGGAGACTCATCTGAGATGTCTTAATAAGGAAATTTAGAAATCACAAAGAATGGTATTACACCTTATAATCTAGCATCTATAAATCCTCCTTTGGCAAACTTGGATAAGGAGATTGAGAATGATTGTAGAGCTAGAGAAGCCCTCTTGTGTGTACTTTCTGATCAAGAAATAATGGGATTAATTGACAAATCAACAACAAAGGCTATATGGGACAAGTTGGAGACTCTAAATGAAGGTGACCCTACTGTTAAGATTGCTAAACTTGATGGTTACCAGGTGAGATATGAAAAATTGAAGATGGAAGAAGATGAAAGGATTACTGCATTCATGTAAAGGGTAAATGAAATTGTTATGGGAATTCAATATTGTGGTGGATCTTTGAGTGAAGATGAAATAGTTTCTAAAGTTTTGAGAGATTTGCCATAGGCTTATAAGATGAAGGCCACTACAATTAATAAATTGAGAACAATAACTAATACTTCTATCAATAGAGATACCTTGGTTGGGAAATTATCTGCTTTTGAGCTTGAAGAATTTGGACCTTTTGGAGCTGTGAAGTCTGAACCTTCTTTTCATGCATCTACATCATCAACTAGCAAGCAAGATTTGAAACCTTTGTATGCAAAGGAATTGGATGATATGAAGAGAGAAGATGAATAATTTGAGAAACTTGAAGCCCTATTTGATAGAAGAGTACCTAAAGGACTGGTAGGAAGTAAGTATGGAGGAAAATCACCTTTTAAATGTTTTGCATGTAATAAGATAGGTCATTTTGCATCTAGATGTCCTGAAAGGAATTCAAGTTTGAAGAGAGAACTAGAAAATATTTTAAGCCTAACACTGAATATCAAAACAAGTATAAGTACAGGAAACACAAAGATAAATAATTCTACATAGCGAATGAGGAAGGTGTGACTGATTGTGATGATGAACTTGCACAAGACTCTGCTAGTGGTTCCGGCAATGGAAAGGAATGGGTGTTCCTAGCTATCAATGAAGATGTTCTGACACTAGAATAGAATGTACCTGAAGAGAAGGCACTTGCTGCTAAAATTGAAGATAAGGATGAATGGGTAATTGATAGTGGATGTTCACATCATATGACTAGAGATAAAAGGAAGTTTCTATCTTTGCAAGAATTTTATGGCGGTCTGGATAGATTTGGAAATGACAAAGCATGTATGATCAAAGGAAAAGGAACTATATCATTGGATGGTAAGGACAATACTGATAATGTTTATTATGTTGAAGGTTTAAGGCATAACCTTTTGAGTGTAGGACAATTGGTGGATAAGGGATTTCAATTACAATTCAAGGATGGAAAAGCAAAATCATTAATATATCTGGATTGGAGATTGCAATCGATACTCAGAAAAAAGGTAATATATTTCATTTGAATTTCAGTGTGAAGACATGTTTGATTGCAAAAATTGATGATAGTTGGCTATGGCATAAAAGGATACGTCATGTGAATTTTGATTGCATGGTAAAGATCAGTTCAACTAAGGCAGTTAGAGATATACCTAAGATTGTGAAGCCCTATAATCTAGTATGTAAGGAATGTCAAATGGGAAAATAGGTCAGAACCTCTTTTAAGAGTATACAAGACAAATCTAATGATGTCCTTGATCTTATGCATACTAATTTGTGTGGCCCTGCTAGAGTTAAAAGTTTTCAAGGTGATAAATATTTTATGCTAATCATTGATGATTATGTGGGTTAGTTTTCTAAGGGAGAAACCCGAGGCTTTTCAAAAGTTTAAAATCTTTAAAGCTAAAGTTGAGACTGAGACAAGATTGAAGATTAAATGTTTAAGTTTAGATCATGGTGGAGAATTCACATCCGATGAGTTTAATAACTTTTGTGAGAAGCATGGCATAAAGAGAAAATTTTCTGCTCCCTGGACACCTCAATAGAATGGAGTTGTGGAAAGTTAGAACAGAACTATCTTGGATGTTGCTAGAACCATTATGATAGAAACTAATCTACCTCATATTTATTGGAGAGAAGTGGTCAGCACAACAGTCTATACATTCAACAGAGTACATATCAAAGGAGAAACCGATACAACACCTTCTGAATTCTGGTTTGGCAATACACCTACAGTTAAGTATTTTAGAATCTTTGGTAGTAAATGTTATATCAGGAGAGATGATATCATTGGAAAATTTGATCCTAGATGTGATTAAGGAATATTTATTGTTTATTTTAATGAAAGGAAAGCATATAGATGTTATAACAAGAGATTGCAGAGAATTGTGGAAAGTGCTAACGTCAAGGTGGATGAGATGAATAGAATTCAAATCAGAGTTTATGAGAAAGAACTAGCAATAGAAATGATCATAATTGAACCAGTAACACCTTTAACAGAACAGAATGTTGAACCAATTAATCCAGAAGTATCAAAAAATTCAACAGTAACTGAACCATAGGAAAGAGGAACAGAGAATCAAAAGACTCCTAGGTATGTAAGGCTAAATCATTCAGAAGATCATATCATTAGGGATAAGAATAATGGAGTGATGAAAAGAAGGAGATTGGAATCTAATGAAGTATGTTTAATTTCTCAAGTTGAACTGGTATCAGTAATTGAAGCATGTAAATATGAATGTTGGATGAAAGTTATAGAAGAACAATTAGATCAGATAGAGAAGAATAACACATGGAATTTAGTTCCCCAGCCTAAAAATAAGAATGTTATTGGAAATAGTTGGGTTTGTAGTAACAAATTAAATGAAGATGGACAAGTTGTAAGTAATAAAGCTACATTGGTTTGTAAAGGATATTATCAGAAGGAAGAAATTGATTATGGTGAAACTTTTGCACGGGTAGCTAGGATTGAAACTGTAAGATTATTTCTTGCCTATGTTGCACATAAAAACTACAAGTTTTATCAGACGAATGCTAAGTGTGCCTTTCTGAATGAGGATCTTTATGAGGAAGTTTATATTGAGAAACTTGATGGTTTTTCACTTTCAGATGATAAAAACATGGTAAGCAGGTTAAGGAAGCCTTATATGGATTGAAATAGGCACCTAGAGCTTAGTATGCAAGCTTAGATAAATATCTTTTGAAGCTTGGTTTCACTAAAGGTAATGCTGACAGTAATATTTATTATAAAGTTACTGATGATGATATATTGATTATTAAGGTCTTTGTTGATGACATCATTTTTGGAGGTGAAGATAAGCTGTTTATGGAATTTTTTAAAAATATGGAGAAAGAATATGAAATATCTATGATTGGGGAAATGAAATTTTTCTTAGGTTTGTAGATTACTCAGACTAATAAAGGTATTTTCATCTATCAAACTAAGTATGCTAGGGAATTGTTGAAGAAATTTGGTATGGAAGACTCTAAACTGGTAAGTACTCCTATGGTTACAAGTAATAAATTGACAAGGAAAGATGTATATGCATCGATAAATACTACAAGACACAAGTCTATGATTGGAGGTCTGTAATATTTGACTCTGAATAGGCCTAATATAATGAATGGTGTTTGTATTTCATCAAGATATCAAAGTGATCCTAGAGAAAATCATGAGAGTGCGGTGAAAACAATTTTTAGATACTTGCAAGGTACATTTGAATATGGTCTGTGGTACCCTAAGGATGATGAACTTAATTTATGTGCATATATAGATGTAGATTGGGTAGGTGATGTTCATGACCGTAAAAGTTCATGACCGTAAAAGTACTTTTGGTGGAGATTTCTTTCTTGGAAAGAAGTTGGTTTCATGGATCAGCAAGGAACAGTCATGTACTTTTTTATCTACTGCTGGAGCTGAGTATGTTGTTGTTGCTACTAACTATACATAATTTCTATGGATGAAGAAAATGCTGAAGGACATAAAAGTGCATTGTATTGGACCGGTAGTTACTCACTGTGATAACTCCGTTGTTACAGACATATCAAAGAATCTGGTATTTCACTCTAAGACAAAGCATATATCTATCAAGTATAACTTTTTGAAGGAGAAGGTGGAAGAAAATAAGGTAGGACTATTTTATGTGAAAACTAAAGAGAAGATTGTAGATATCTTCACTAAACCTTTGCCTAAAGAATCATTTGAGTACCTCAGAGACAGATTAGGGGTTTCTACCCCTCCAACAAAGAACTGGTTGATTCTTTTTGCATCAATCCGGTATGCATTATCAGAGATATTATTCATTTTGGATTGATGTGGGGATGCTACTTCTCAGGGGGAGTAGTTAGCCTTATGATTTAGTGGTTTTTGGTTTTTTCTTTGATATTTATGCCAGATCTTTGGCATTGATGTCAAAGGGGGAGAGATATTAATGTGAAAAACTTAAGGGATATATACATTAGGGGGAGTGTGTTTCAGAACTGCATTTCTAAATTATTTTGTGGGAGATTTGTTTGGCATTTCTTGGCGCTTGGATATTTTTCACATCTAGTGTTGCCATCAATGCAGAAGGGGGAGATTGTTGGCCATTTGGAGGAACTTATTTGTTTTGTCATTGATGTCAACACTAGATGTTTTGACTGCTTCACCATTATCCTTCTGGTCCCGGTAGGTTGTTTGGTTTTTGGTTGGTTAGATCATGATGATCTAGTATGCTTCGGTATGTTTGGGTTATGGAATTGGCTTATTCATGCTACTCAGATTCATGTTCAATTAGTTGGTTTTGATTTGGTGATTGGATGCTATCCTATATGCTGGCAAGCTTGGTTTGTTGTTCCAGTGAGGGTTTCACCGACAAAGCTTTGTTGAAGATCTTTGATGTTATGCATAAGTGGTGTTGGTGTAGCTTCTAGTAGAGATTTAGGATGCTAATGGTCATCATGTTCAAGAATTGGTTAATTGGGATCATTTTTTTAGCATATGTGGACCTAAATTGTGTCCTGGTTTATCTAGGTTATGGATCAACTTAATGTAACGTGTTGATTGGACTTCTTGTTATGTTTCCAAGATGTCTTATGGGTTGGATATTATTTTTTTGGTCTCTGGCTGATATGTTTTGTAATTATGTAATTGTTTTATTGTCTAGTGGCTGACCTTATTGTTTATGGTCAAGGGTTTGTATATATATGATGTAAGATCTCATTGTAGATCATATATGAAATGGGTATGGATATGTGAGGAGATAATAATGTAATAATCATTCAAGCAGAGGATTTGGTGGATCATTGGTGATCAAGTTGGGTTTATGTAAGAGGATTTAGTCCTCTAGTATTTAGCTTAACCAGAACTGTACTCAGGCATAGGAGATGTTATCTTTATAGTGTTAGACAGTACAAATAACTGAAAGATAACTAAGAGTGGGGGGGTGAATCATTTGTCACATATTACATACATCATTAGAAATTTAAACTTCAATACCAGAACCCAAAATATTAATACTGGAATATCAGATAAACCAATTAAGTATGAACAATTCTCACAAAATAAATACCATCCACATGACACCAAGATTTGTACGTGGAAAACCCAATAAAGGGAAAAATCACTGTGGGAAGCCTACCCACAATCAGATAATACTTATGTAGTAAGTATGTGAATTACAATTGAGGGGCCTGCACATGCAAGAAGGCCAACAACCTAGAGCACATTGCTCATCACAAAAGGAGCCTCATTGGTTACATATAAATCCATACTACAATCAAGAGAAATGTTGAACTGCAAAAGATAGCATCTCCTATGCCTGAGTACAGTTCCAATTAAGCTCAATACCGAAGGACTAAATCCTCTAACATAAACTCAATTCTATCTCCAATGATCAACCAACTCCTCTGCCTGAATGATATTACATTATTCGCACATTACATTCCTTGACCATGACCTCTTACAATAACCATGATGATCTACAATGAGATCTTACATCTATTTATACAAACCCTTGACCCTAAACAATCAGGTCGACCACTAGATAATAAACCAATTACATAATTATAAAACATCTCGGCTTGAGGCCAAACAAATAATATCCAATACATAAGACATCCTAAAAATACATCAGTAGTTCCTATCCACACGTTTCAATAAAGTCGGTGCATAACCTAGATCAACCAGGACCAAGAATAGGTCCATACGCCACATCAATTATTCCAACTACCAAGTCTCGAACATTATCACCAATAGCATCCTAAAACTCCATCAGAAGCTGCAAAAACACCACTTATGCAATTCATCAAAGATATCTATCAAAAGCTCTACCAGTGAAACCCTCGCCAGAACCAGAAACCAATCTCTTAAGAAAGAAGGATATCATCCGATCACCAAACCAAAACCAACTGACTAAATATGAGCATGGGTATCATGAACAAGCCAATTCCATCACCAGACTATACCAGAGCCTACTGGATCATGTCGGATCCAAGTTAACCAAAAACCACTTAACCTATCGAGACTAGAAGGGTGTCGGTAAAGCATCCAAATACCTAGTGTTAGCATCAATGACAAAACATCAATGCAACACATAATCAATTCTACCAAATGGCCAACAATCTCCCCCTTTGGCATTGATGGCAACACTAGATGTGAAAAACATCTAAGTACCAAGAAACGCAAATCAAGTCTCTCCCAATGGAAGACAGCCAAGAATATCCCACAGATAGCTTTGGAAATCAATATCTCTCCCCCTTTTCTTTTTCTTTTTCACATCAATATCTCTCCGCCTTTGAAATCAATGCTAGAAATCTGACAAAAATATCAAAGCAAAAACATAAGCCTCTGAATCACAAAGCTAACCATGCCCCCTGAGCAATAGCATCCCACATCAGTGCCAAAATGAATAGTATCTCTGATAATTCATGTCGGACTGATGTCAAACCGCACCAATCAAGTCTCTAACAGAGGGGCAGAAACTCCCAATTTGTCTCTCAGGTACTTAAATGATTCCTTCAACAAATGTTTAGTGAAAATATCTGCAATTTGTTCTTTAGTGTTCACATAAAATAGTCTAACTTCATTTGCTTCCACCTTCTCCTTCAAAATTTTTTACTTGATAGATATGTTTTTTGTTTTAGAATGAAATACCGAATTCTTTGATATATCAATAGCAGTAGAGTTATCACTAAGAATAACTACCGGTGCATCACAATCCACTATTATACCCTTCAACATTTTCTTTATCCATAAAAATTATGTACAGTTAGTAGCAACAACAACATACTTAGCTTCAGCAGTAGATAAAGAAGTACATGACCGTTTCTTATTGATCCATGAAACCAACTTCTTTCCAAGAAAGAAAGCTCCACTGAAAGCACTTTTCCAGTCATCAACATCTACAGCCCAATCAGCATCTGTATATGCACATAAAGTAAAGTTATCATCCTTAGGGTACCACAAACCATATTCTGATGTACCTTGGAAGTATCTAAAAATCATTTTCACCACCATCTCGTGATTTTCTCTAGGATCACTCTGAAATCTTGAAACAATACAAACAACATTCATAATGTCGGGCCTAGTCTGAGTCAAAGAAGGTAGACCTCCAATCATAGATTTGTATCTTGTGGGATTTATCGGTGCAGAAACATATTTTCTTGTCAATTTATCACTGGTAACCGTAGGAGTAATTACTGGTTTAGAATCTCCCATACCAAATTTCTTCAACAATTCCTTAGCATATTTAGTTTGACAGGTGAAAATACCTTTGTCGGTCTGAGTAATTTGTAACCTAAGAAAAATTTCATCTCACCAATCATAGACATCTCAACTTATTTCTCCATATTATTAGAAAATTTTATGCATAACTTATCTTCACCTCCAAAAATAATGCCATCAACAAATAATTCAATAATCAATATATCATCATCAGTGATTTTATAATATAGATTACTGTCAACACTGCCCTTAGTAAAACCAAGATTCAAAAGATATTTATCCAACCTTGGATACCAATCTCTAGGTTCTTGTTTCAATCCATATAAATCTTTTCTTAACCTGCAAACCATATCTATGTCATCTGATAGTGAAAACCCATCAGGTTACTCAATATAAACTTCCTCATCAAGATCCCTAGTCAAAAATGCACATTTAACATCCATCTGATAAACCTTATAGTTTTTATAAGGAGCATAGGCAAGAAATAATCTTACAGCTTCAATCCTAGCTACAGGTGCAAAAGTCTCTCCATAATCAATTCCTTCCTTCTAAGAATATCCTTTACAAATAAACCTAGCCTTATTCCTTATAACTTGACTATCCTCATTCAATTTATTCCTAAAAACCCATTTAGTTCCAATAATATTTTTATTTTTACGTCGGAGAACCAAGGTCCATGTGTTATATTTTTCAATCTGATCTACTTCTTCTTCCATAGCTTTCAATCAATATTCATCTTTGCATGCCTCAATTACGGATACCAGTTCAACTTGTGAAATTAAACATACCTCATTAGTTGACAGTCTTCTTCTTGTCATCACTCCATTTCTCTTATCCACAATGATTTGATCTTTTGAATATTCAATCTCACATACCTAGGACTCTTCTTACTTTTTGTTCCTCTTCTGTGTTCTTCAATTACTGTAAAATCCTCTGATGTTTATGGAGTAACTGGTTCAACTCTCTACTCAAGTAAAGGTGCTACCAGTTCAGATATAATCATTTCCACTGTCGGTTCCTTCTCATAAACTCTGATTTAATTTTTGTTCAGCTCATCTACTTTGACATTAGTACTCTCCAAAATTCTCCGCAATGTCTTGTTATAACATCTTTATGCTTTTCTTTCATTAGAATAACCAAGAAATATGCCTTCATCACATCTAGGATCAAACTTCCCAATAATATCATCTCTCCTTATATAACATTTGCTACCAAAAATTCTGAAATATTTAACTATAGGTGTATTGCCAAACCATAATTCATAAGGTGTCTTACCGATTTCTCCTTTGATATGTACTCTGTTGAATGTATAAACTGTTGTGCTCACTGCTTCTCTCTAGTAGATATGAGGTAGACTATCTTCCATCATCATTGTTCTAGCAACATCCAAGATAGTTTTGTTCTTCCTTCCCACAACTCCATTCTGGTGAGGTGTCTGACGAGCAGAAAATTGTCTTCTTATACCATGCTTGTCACAAAAGTTATTAAACTCACCGGATGTGAATTCACCACCATGATCTGATCTCAAACATTTAATCTTCTCTCAATTTCCTCTTTAGCCTTAAATATTTTAAACTTTTCAAATGCTTCATATTTTTCTCTCAGAAAAGTAACCCACATCAATCTAGAATAATCATCAATGATTAGCATGAAATATCTATCACCTTGAAAACTTTTAACTCCGGTAGAGCCACACAAATCAGTATGAATAAGATCAAGAACATGATTTGATTTATCTTGTATACTCCTAAAAGAGGTTCTGACCTATTTACCCATTTGGCATTCTTAACATACCAGATTATAGGGCTTCATAATCTTAGGTATATCCATAACTGCCTTAGGTGAACTAATCTTCACAATGCAATAAAAATTCACATGTCACAACCTTTATGCCATAGCCATCTCTCATCAATCTGTATAATCAAACATGTCTTCTCATCACAGTTCAAATGAAATATAGTACCTTTTTTTTGTCTACCAGTTGTAATCTCCAAGCTAGATCTTTTAATGATTTTGCATTTTCTATCTTTGAACTGTAATTCAAATCCCTTGTCTACTAGTTGCCCTACACTCAAAAGATTGTGCCTCAAACCTTCAACATAATAAACATTGTCAGTATTGTTCTTACCATCCAATGATATAGTTCCTTTTCCTTTGATCATACATGTTTTGTCATCCCCAAATCTAAATAGACCACCATCAAATTCTTGTAAGGACAGGAACTTCCTTTTATCTCCAGTCATATGATGTGAATAGCCACTGTCAATTACCCATTCATCCTTGTCTTCAATTTTAGCAACAAGTGTCTTCTCTTCAGGTACATTCTCTTGCAGTGCCAGACCATCTTCCTTGATAGTCGAGAATACCCATTCCTTGCCATTGCCGGATCCACTAGCAGAGTCTTCTATTGGTTCATTATCAGAATTAGTAATGCTTTCCTCATCCACTATGTATCATGATTTGTCTTTATTTTTCTTGTACTTATACTTGTTCTGATATCCAGGGTTAGGCTTAAATGATCTTCTAACTCTTTCTTCAAATCTTGAATTCCTTTCAAGACATCTTGATTCAAAATGACCAATCTTATTACATGCAAAACATTTAAAAGGTGTTTTTCCTTCATATTTACTTTGTACCGATCCTTTAGGTACTCTTCTAGAAAATAGTGCTTAAAGTTTCTCAAACTCATCATCTTCTCTCTTCATATCTATGAATTCCTTTGCATATAAAGCCTTCCAATCTTTCTTATCAGTTGTATATGTAGATGAATGAAAAGTAGGTTTAGTATTTACAGCTCCAGAAGGTCCAAATTCTTCAAGCTCAAAAGCAAATAGTTTCCCAACAAAAGTATCTTTGTTGATAGATGTATTAGCCATTATTCTCAACTCATTAATAGAAATAGCCTTTATTTTGTAAGTAGGTGGTAGGGCTCTCAGAACATTAGAAAAAAATTCATCTTCACTCAGAGTTCCACCACAATATTAAATTCCCATAATAATCTCATTTACCCTTTCCATGAATGCAGTAATCCTTTCATCTTCTTCCATCTTCATATTTTCATATCTCACGTAACCATCAAGTTTATAAATCTTCACTGTAGGTTCACCTTCATTAAGAGTCTCCAACCTATCCCATATATCCTTTCTAAATGATTCTCTTTCTCTACAATCATTCTCAAGCTCCTTATCTAGGTTTGTCAAAGGAGGATTGTTAGATGTTGGATTATGAGTTGTGACACCATTCTGTGTAATCACCCAAATCTCCTTGCCAAAACATCTCATATGAGTCTCCATCTGAATCTTCCATATTGTGTAATTTGTTCCATCAAGTCTAGGAATATCTCTTCAAAAGATAGCTCTAGATGAACTGGATGAACTTGAATTGTTAGATGCCATAGGATCTTCCTCAAGCGGTTAAGATTTTTGCAGAGAGGACCAAAGCTCTTATACCAATTGTTAGATAGTTCAAATAATCAAAAGACAACTAAGAAGGGGGGGGTGAATCAGTTGTCACAAATTACCAGAACCATTAGCAATTTTAATACTGAAACCCAAAACATTAATATCGGAATATAAATTAAACCAATTAAGCATAAACAATAATCACAAAATAAATACCATCCACATGACACCAATATTTGTATGTGCAAAACTCGGTAAAGGGAAAAATCGTGGTGGGAAGCCTACCCATAGTTAGATAATACTTCTGTAGTTAGTATGTGAATTACAATTGAGGGGCCTGCACTTGTAGGAAGGCCAATAGCCTAAAGGGCACTTATCATCACAAAAGGAGCCTCACTGACTACATAGAAATGCAAAAGATAGTATCTCCTATGCTTTAGTACAGTTCTGGTTAAGCTCAATACCAGAGGACTAAATCCTCTTACATAAACCCAATTTGATCTCCAATGATCAACCAAATCCTCTGCCTAAATGATATTACATTATTCACACATTATATATCCATTACCATAACCATGATGATCTACAATAAGATCTTACATCTACATATACAAACCCTTGACCATAAACAATTAGGTCAGCCACCAGACAATAAGACAATTACATAATTACAAACCATGTTGTCCTTATACCAAATAAACAATATCCAACACATAAGACATCTCGGAAACGTATCAAGAAGCCCAATCCACACTCTTAATTAAAGTTGGTCCATAACCTAGACCAATCGAGACCTAGTATAGGTCCACACGCTAAAGTAATGATGTCCATCCACCAAGTCTCAAACATTAGCACTAACAACATCCTGAAACTCCATGAGAAACTGAACCAACATCACTTATGTAATTCATCATAGATCTTCATCAAAATCTCTGCTGGTGAAACCCTCGCCGGAGCCAGTAACCAGGCTTCTAAACAAACAGGATATCATCTGATCACCAGACCAAAATCAATTGACTGAATATGAGCATGATATCATGAACAAGCCAATTCCATAACCAAACTATATTGGATCATGTCGGATCCAAATCAAATAGAAACCACTCAACTTACTGGGACTAGAAGAGTGTCGGTAAAGCACCCAAACAGCTAGTGTTAGCATCAATGACAAAACATCAATGCAACACATAATCAATTCCACCAAATGGCCAACAAATAGTAGGTTCACCTTCATTCAGTGTCTCCAATTTGTCCCATATATCCTTTGTAGTTGATTTGTCAGTTAGTCTCATTATTTGTTAATCAGAGAGTGCACACAAAAGTGCTTCTCTATCTCTACAATCATACTCAAGCTCTTTATCTAGGCCTGCTGGAGGAGGATTGTCAAATGCCAGATTAAAAAGTGTAACACCATTCTCAGTAATCTTGCAAATCTCTTTTCCAATACATCTCAAATGAGTCTCCATCCAAATCTTCCATAGCCTATAGTGTGTTCCATCAAGCCTAGGAATTTCTCTCCAGAAAATAGCTACAGATGAGCTTGATGAACTTGCACTATTAGACGTCATAGGATCTTCCTCAAGTGGTTAAGATTCTATAGAGAGGACCAAGCTTTGATACCAATTGTTAGACAACTCAGATAAATAGAGGACATTTGAGAGGGGGGGTGGTGAATCAATTGTCACCAGATTATAGAACTTTAAACATTTAAATCCTTATTACAAGAACACATAAACTTAATACCAGAATGCATAAACTAAATATTGGAATAGAAGATGTAGCAATTAAACATAAACATAAATCACAGAACAGTTACCATCCATCCAAAACACATGACACCAATATTTGTACGTGGAAAACTCGATAAAGGGAAAAACCACAATGGGAAGCCTACCCACAATCAGATAATACTTCTACAATAAGTATGTGATTACAATATGAAGGGGGCCTGCACATGCAAGAAGGCCAACAACCTAGAGCACATTTCTCATCACAAAATGAGCCTCATTGACTACAAAATACATCAAACTATAATATGAAATGAAGATTGAACTACAAGTATAGCATCTCCTATGCCTGCGTATAGTTACGGTTAAGCTCAATACCGAAAGCCTTAAACCTCTCTTACAAACTTAATTTGATCACCTATGATCAACCAAAACCTCTATATATGATTACAACATTATCTACACACAAATAATTCTATATCCCATAATCATACATTCATTCATGATTTACAAAGAGATCTTACGTCATATTTATACCAACCCGGGACCTAAACAATTAGGTCAACCACCTAAAAGATAATACAATAAATTCATAACATAAACCCACAATCCAATGATCAAGTAAGTTAGCTCAAGCCGAAAACAATGTAAACCAATCATTAAATCACATCGGTAACACATCAAGAACATCCACCAATATGTTACATAAACTGGTCCATAACCTAAATAACACTGGACCCAAAATAGGTCGCCATAAACCAAATCTAACACCACTGATCAATAGGAATACAAACAAGATAACTAACAATGTCTCAATAGTAATCTAGAAGCCGCACCAACACCACTTATTACGTGCATAAAAAGATCTCCAACAAAGCTTTGTCGCTAAAACCCTTACCGGTGACCAAAAGGCTTACTAGAACAACTGATAGCTCTAAGTCATCAAATCCCAAACCAACTAATCATGATACACATATGAATAGCATGAATGAAATATCCAAACCAAATCCACAAACCAAAGCATACCGAAGCATATTGGATCAATATCATAAACCAACCGCTCTATCAGAACCAACCAGAAACCGGTAAACAACCAAAATTGTCGGTGTTTCCATCAATGACAAAACATCAATGCAACACATAATCAATTACTCCAAATTTCCAACAAGCATATACCTGTTATTTTTCATCTAGAGCATAGCATCTTTATAGTATGCCCTTGTCATTGTGTTACATGATTTTGTCGATTATATCCTAGCTTGTTCAAGCAATCATCCCTCAATCTAATCAATCTGATCCTCTTAGATCATGTCTTATACATGATAGATCATTCTTGAAACTAGACAATCTCCAATAATCACCTCAAGCAAACATCTAGCTTTGATTTAATCTTGACATCTGTATCACTTCTATCTCTTGGTCACATCAATTGTACATGACCATTTTAACCAAGGCTCAGATATGAAAGATCAAAGAAATTGAAATAGAAACACTTGAAATGACAGAAGATCATGAGGAAATGGCACAAGGAAATGAAATACAAGAACAAAGAGATAACTAATCAATACATCAAATAAATCCAACAAGATCCTAAATTTGATAAATTCATGGAGAAATATTGAAGGGTATAAAAGAAAAATACTTCCTAATGTTAGTAAAATCTAGTGCTAAACTTCCCCAAGATTTTGACATAAATAATTTAAGACCAAGGGGAAGATCAAGTGACACTTACAATGACAATGAAAAAAATGAAAAAAAATTCAATCGCAAGAAGGATGACACAAGAATTCTTGATGATGCAAGAATTCATGAGGAAACACAAAGAAATAATGATGACACACAAAGGAATCATGATGACACAAGAACTCATGAAGACACACAACGAACTAATGACAAAACAAGAAGGAATCATGATGATACAAGAAGAGATCATGATCACACAAGAACTCATGATGATACGAGAGGAAATTGTGTTGATGATTCGATCCTCTCTTAGCTCTCATGCAATAGATACAAACTCTTCAAATGCAAATTCAAGATATACAAAAAGGAACTACTAAGAGATATTCGCTTCAAGAAATTTGTCCTTATCCATTTGATAGAAGTCTTAACATGATACCTTTTCCTCCAAATTGTGAAACTCCTAGATATGACAAATATAATGGAAGAATTGATCCCCAAGATCATATAAGAGAATTTTGCACAATGAGCATGGGATTTGCACATGAGGACACATACTTAATGAGGTTATTTCCAAAGAGCTTAAGTGGACAAGCTATGTAATGGTTCT
The DNA here is from genome assembly GCF_030272615.1 of Cryptomeria japonica. Classification (NCBI taxonomy): domain Eukaryota; kingdom Viridiplantae; phylum Streptophyta; class Pinopsida; order Cupressales; family Cupressaceae; genus Cryptomeria; species Cryptomeria japonica. Next base: position 164,294,012 of record NC_081406.1, on the reverse strand, counting down.
CAAAAATTCCACCCGAAATTAGATCATTTGCAGAATTGGTGGACAAGTTTGTTTCACAATATGTGTACAACATATAACATGAGATCACAATGCTAGACTTGTGTCACACCAAGCAAAAGAGTGGAGAACCTTTCATGATGATTCTACAATGGTTGAGATGATTAGCTGCATGATATCCTCATACGGTGCTATGATATGAAAAGATGGACATATTCATTGGCAATCTAAATGAACAAATGAGTTATAACCTAAAAATGCAAAGTCATCCAAGTTTTGAAAAGATGATTGATAATGGAATCGGGATTGAGGAATCTATGGTAAATAAATGAGAGTTAAAAATATACAGAGTTAATCCTCCTCCCAACAATACTACTAATAATAACAACAATTATAAGCCCAATTTTTTGAACAAAAATTGAAACATCGTCAATGATGGGATAGTGGATAATAGTAATGTGAACCAAAGCAACCAATGTTTAATTTATCAAATCACACAGCAGTGGTTCAACAAGATAACAATAAAGCAAAACCATCATTTAATAATTTATTTCGTAGGAAATTTACCAACATTGGTGAACCACTTGGGTCAACATTAAAGACACTTCTTGCAAACAAGTTGATTACCTTGCTAGAAGAAATAAACTTTGAACCCAAGGTGAAACCTGCTTGGTGGAATGACAATCATTATTATGATTCCCATAAAAACAAAGGACACCAAACATATGATTGTCAGTGTTTAAAACATGTGATCCAAGATTTGATTGACAATAGCGTAATAACTGTGGATGGGCATAAGATAAACGAATTGCACATGACTTTCAAAACTCTGCTTCCTAATTATGAGAAGGGTGAATAAATAGTAGCGCCAAATGGCAGGGGTAAAGAAAAAGTTAACTATGCTCATACTTATGATAGTGTGGTCAATGTAATTGTGGTAAAAAAGAAACAACAAGAAGAACCCACTCATGTTATCACAAGAAGAAAATCCAAGGTTACTTTATCGGATCCTACAACTAAACATCATCCACTTCAAAACAATATAGTATAGTGGAGAAACTACAAAAAAAACCTATGCAAATATCAATTTTAGAACTTTTAAAACTTTCACCCACACATAAAGAAATTTTAGAAAGAGTGCTAGTAGATGCAATGGTATCCAAAGATCTTGGTGTAGATCAATTCCAAACTATGGCGGGACACCTCACAATGCCTCAATGTTTATCATTCACAGAATAAGATGACATGTCTTTGCAACATCTCCATAATGCTCCATTGCATATTGAAGTCCTTATTCATAAAATGCACATTAAAGGTGTCCTAATAGATGGAGGAGTTGGCCTGAATATTTGCTCATTAAGTCTTGTTTGTGCTTTAGGTTATTTTGGAGATGTAGTTGATCCCTATAAAAAGATCACAATCAAAGCATATGATGAAGAAGAGTGTTTCTCCAAAGGAATTGTGTTATTACCAATCAGAGTAGGACCCTTTCAAAAAGATACAACATGCCAAGTTCTAGACCTAGATTTATCATACTACATACTTTTGGGAAGACCATGGATTCATGACATACAAGCTATTCCCTCAACTTATCACTAGTGCTTGAATTTTTCGTACAATGGGTAGGAAATCACAATTTCAGCAGACTCGAATCCATTCTAATATTATAGTGATTTGAAACCAACACAAGAGGTCACGGTTCCACATAATAGAGAGGCATCCTCTTCAAGCATAAAATCCAAGGAAAAATCATTTTCCTCAATCTTGTCAAGTTTTGAAAAGCAGATACAGCTGAGAGATCAAGGGAACGAAGAATATTCACTATCACAGTTACCACTTTGTCCTAAATCTTATGGTAAACCATACAACTCAAAACAACATTTGTTAGCGTTGGGACATTATATGAAGAAACAAAGCACAAAGATGTGCTACAATGGCTATACAAGGATGAAGAAGTTCAATAAAAAAACAATAATGTCAAAATACCCACAGAGAAATATGGAAAAGGATTTAACATCCTTGAGAAAATGGGATACACTGGAGTAGGTCATGTAGGAAAAAGAAAAGAAGGTATCTTAGAACCCATACAACCTAATACTAAGTGAGATAAAGACAAATCAGGCTTAGGGTATGGACAAGTTACTCCACAAGAAGAAACATCTTCTAGGCAACAAAAAGATGAACATAACAAAAGACAAGAGCAACTTGCAATCAAAAGAGAAGAAGCATTTGCCAAACAACAAGAATAAACAAACATAAGATCACAAAAAGAAATAGATTCTAATCAACAATAAAGACAAAATAATGGCACTTCCCAAGTAGAGTCAACTTCTAATCAAAATAGACAAGAAGTTTGTCTAAAGCAAGGAGAACTAATAGCAAGACTAACAGAACTAAATATCAGCCTAGAGGAAGCTGAATATGAGAGAAGAAAAGAGATAGCGAGGAAAATAGAAGAAACAAACCAAAATCTATATGAACAAATATGTAGATTCCAATGAATGGCAATGGGATTCCTACCATTCTGAACAAACAGCTGAAGAAACCTTCTATGAAGAAGATGTGAGTGTCGATGTAGTTCATGCGTATACAAGACCTATGTCAGGAACTAGTTCGCTTGAATTATAATCACATTTAGTCGACTTGGATTTAATCGAGGATGATCAAGAAGTACTTCCGAAAGGTCATTTTGACAAGAGTATTGTCCTAGACATTGAAATACATCTTGAAGACTTTATCATTTCTATCATGACCCTTAATGCCTTTGAAACATCTCAATATGAGGATCCCTTACCTTTAATAAATCCTGAACTTATTTACTATGATAATGAAGTACATACTAAAATTGATACCTTTCTTAATGACCATGATATTGCCTTATACCTCAATGCAATTGAGCCCACAACAACTTCCACTAGGGATTTCACCAACACATCTTCTAGTCAATTGGGTGCCAAATCTCCCAGATGCAAAAGTAAAAATAAAGAAAAAAATATCAAGTCTAATGCTAAAAACCATTTATTGACAACATTAGACCAAAGAAAAGTAAAAGAAAGCACACATCTCACGGTGAAAACCTCCTTGAGGCACTGGAAGATGGGAGATTTGACACCTTACCTTAATATTGTCAAGAGAGATCATTTATACTCATTGAACCAATAGAGACACTCAACATTGGAACAACATATCAACCAAAGATTCTACAACCGACAACCTCTCTATCAGAACAAGAAAAGCAAAAATATCCGAAAGTTTTCAAAAGATGACAAACCAATTTTTCCTGGTCATATGCAGACATTCCAGGATTGGATCCAGATCTTATAATGCATCACCTAAATGTCACTCCAGGAGCCAAACTAGTAAAAGAAAAATTGAGAAAGATGTATCCTCATATAGCTCTCCTTGTCAAAGCAGAATTGAAGAAATTACTGGACGTGGGATTCATTAGACTTGTGGCATATCCCCAATGGGTATCAAACATAGTTTCTATTTCAAAATTAGATAAAAGTATCAGAGTATGCACAGACATCAGAGATCTCAATAATGCATGTCCAAAGGATGACTTTCCTTTGCCTAATATTGACATCATTATAGATTTAACTACTGGACATTCCATGTTTTCTCTAATGGAAGGCTTCTTGAGATATAATCAGATTAAAATAGCTCCATAAGATCAAGAAAAGACAACTTTCACATGTCCATGGGGTACTTTTTGCTGGAATGTCACACCATTTAGACTAAAGAATGTAGGTGCTACTTATCAGAGAGATATGACAGCAATATTCCATGACATAATGCATACATTCATGGAAGACTATGTAGATGACATATTGGCAAAATCATACAACAGAGTTGAACATCTAAAAATACTGGAAAAGACCTTTGAATGGTTAGAACAATACAAGCTAAGGCTAAATCCCAAGAAATATGCCTATGGTGTCACTTCAGGTAAGCTATTGGGATACATTGTTTTAGCTAGGGGTATAGAATTAGATCTGACTAAAGTTAAAGCAATCATGGAAATAAAATCTCCCAAAATATCAGCCAACTCAGATTACTTCGAGGAAGATTGTAGTCAATTAGAAGATTCATTGCTCATTTGGTAGATAAGTGGCAACCATTTACTCATTTCTTGCACAAGAATGTTCATTTCAAATGGGACAATCAATGTGAAGAAGCATTCAACAAAATCAAGGAATATCTCATGGAACCACCAGTCCTAATATCATCAATTCAAAGTAAGTCATTGTTACTATATGTATCAGCCACAAAAGTATCATTAGGAGTTCTTCTCACACAACATGATAATGAAGGAAAAGAATGAGCTATTTACTACATCAGCAGAACATTAGTGGGATACGAGTTCAATTATTCACCAACAGAAAAAGCATGCTTAGCAATAGTATTCACTTCTCAAAAATTGCGACCCACCATCTACTCTCTCACTCAATCAAATTGATTGCTAAAATAGATGATCCATTAAAGTATTTGCTTAGCAAGGCAACATTAACGAGAAGATTAGCAAAATGGGTCATGATCCCGAGAAAATTTGATATTGAATATGTGGATAGAAAAGCTACTAAGGGACAAGTCATTGCAGACTAGCTCGCAAAAGCACCACTTCAAGATGATCATCCCTTGAACTTTGAATTTCCAGATGTTATATACTCACAGTCACCAAATAGACATGGTAGTTGTACTTTGATGGTTCATATACCCAACATGGATCAGGAGAAGGAATTTTATTCATCACATCGCAAGGTCACACAATTCCAAAGGCGTATACATTAAGTTTCCCATGCACTAACAATACAAACAAAATACAAAGCTTTGGTCACAAGAATCAAAATGGCCATAGAATGGAACATCACACAACTACAGGTTTTTGGAGACTCTCAACTCGTCATCAATCAAATTAATAATTATTATCAAACAAAGGATGATAAACTAATACCTTATAAAAATATGGTAGATGATTTCAAAAACTATTTTATAGAAATCACTTTTGAGCAGATTCCAAGAAATGACAACAAAGCAGCAGACGCCATGGCAACACTTGCTTGTCTACTTCAGACACAAGAAAATCAAGAGCGTTATGAATTCTTGGTGGAAGAGTTATTTTACTCTGCCCATAACTGTCCTAATTACCAAATTATCTATCACCTTGTTGGGCATGATTCCTCCCGCTATGGCCAAATTTATACATACCTGAAAGATAACACCATCCCTCCTGACTTGTCAAAGAACCAAAATAAAAATGTCATCTGCCAATCTTCTCATTATACTCTTGTTGTGGATACCCTTTTTAAACAAGGCATGGACAGTACTCTCTTAAGATGTCTCGAGCAAGAAGAATCTAAAAAGGCCTTACATGAAGTCCATAACAGCATTTGTGGCACTCATTCAAGTGGTCTTACCCTTTCGAAAAACCTCATACACTTGGGCTATTATTGGCCAACTATGGAACGAGATTCTTTTAAGATAGCTAAAATGTGCAAGCAATGTCAGATCCATGGCAATTTAATTCATGCATTTACCTTGAACTACAAATTGCTACATTTATTTTGAACTACATCGTATGTCACTATGGCATACCCATGACCATTATCACTGATAATGAGTGACCATTCAAGAACCAAGATGTACAAGAGCTTTGTGAGAAATTTTAGATCCAACACAGGTTCTCCACACCCTACTATCCACAAGGGAATGGACAAGAAGAAGCATCAAACAAAACAATTTTGAAAATCCTCAAAAAGACAATGAATGATGCTAGCAAAGATTGGCATATTCAATTAAACCTTTCTCTATGGGACTACCGTACCAGTATCTACACCCTTATAGGAGCCACACCTTTCTCTCTTGTTTATGGATCAGAAGTAATACTGCTAATAGAAGTAGATATATCTTCTCTATGGGTATCATTAAAAGGCCTTATCCCCGATGAAGAACAATGAGTATCTAGACTACAAGAGCTAGAATTGATCCATGAATGATGACAAAATGCCTTTGATCATTTGAAGGTGTATTAGCAAAGAATGTGTCGAATTTATAATCACAAGGTCAAACCAAGAGCATTTCAAGTTGGAGAACTAGTGCAAAAGGAAAATCCACATAACCAATCAGATCGAGAAAAGAAAGGGAAGTTTGAACCAAATTGGTTGGGTCTGTTTGTGGTGACAACAACATTTGGGTCAGGAGCCTATCAACTATCAACACTAGACAAGGATCAACTTGAGGAACCCATCAATAGAATGCATTTGAAAAAGTTTTATGTCTAAAAGCAAAAAATCCAAAAAAAGTGGAAAAGTAGAAAATTCAAAAATAGTGAAAAAGCAAAAAATACAAAAACAGCAAAAATAGTGAGAAATAAAAAATCAAATCAAATGTGAGAAAAAGTGCATTAAAAACAGATGGTGAAAACCTAGCAACAGGCGCTATCTATCAGCTAGCTCTTCCATCTATTAGTTCATGCATCCTTCCACTTGCATTCATTTTCATCAACATTGTTCATATCCATAATAAATCCTTTATACATACGTAGGATTCACAGGTGATTTCTCACCATGGTTTGGATCATTTTATATACCATAATAAAGTTTGTTTTTAGACTAGGGGCAAAAATCGTGAACCTAGCTAGGGGCAAAATTTCCTTGGGCTTAATCAAGCAGGTAGAACAACAGTTAGGAAATACTTGTCAAGTGAAAACTGAGACACATCCAACATTGAACACAAGATCAAATTATCTACCATCAATTATCAAAAAATGGTATGATCCTAACAAACACATATCAATGGATGACATCTTTTGACTAACAGTTTTAACACTTTATCAATAATGGTTCAACTTTTATATCTTGATTTTTCGTTATCATGATTTCTGAGTGACTCCAAGATGTCTCTAAGTAGAGGAACAAGGAAGGAACATGATATTTTCTTTTCTACTATCTATAAATTAATTGTTAATATGTGCAAATTTTTCTCAGGACCTAATCATCGAAGTATCATCGAAGACATTTCGGATTTGCATATAGAAATGGTTAATACTGCATGTTTTCCACAAGCAACATTGAGGGCATCTTGGTTCAATTATACCTCGATGCTTGTGCTAACTTGCAATATCAAAACCTAGGAAAGTAGTGCTCAGGTCATCATGGTTTAATTATACCATCAACGTTTGCACTCACTTCCCACATTTTAAAGGCTCAATGATGATGAAAAACAATGACCAGGTGACTGATCCGATCGCAACATTGCATTTCATTTGCATATTTAAAGTAGATTGCATTTCATTTTGCATGGGATCACAAAAGCTCATATTTTCCAAGGCCAAATGCTTCAACATGTTTTATCTCTCTTATTAAGTGATTGAGTACATTGGACATTAACAAAAATAATTCATTCATTCATCTTGCATGATAAGTTAGTTCATTTCATCACACGTAAGCATTGCATGATAAGACACCATTCATATAGATCCTTCAATCATTCATTTAAAGTCGATCATTCATGGCATAAATATCAATCATATAAAGTGGCATCATCATTGTATTACATTGCATCCATCTCATATTAATATGCATAGATAAAATCTTAAAAGTATCATACAAATAGGAAACATTTCATTGCACATGAATCACATAGTACATATAGCATCATCTTGCATCATCATGTAAGAAGCATACATCCATCATCTAGGGTCCATAATCATATAGCAAGTAGAATGCATCCATAATCTCATAAATCATATAAAGAAAATAGAATCGACTGCATATCATATCATTAGAAATAATCAAGATCCAATGTACAATGATATCACAAAATGTTGAAGATACATTGCAAAAATATATCACGGGAGTCATCAATGTCTCATCAATGGTGTATACAAAATCGGTTCAATGATAAATCTCTCATATCAATGTCAACTGGGATGATGACCAAAAATTTCTCCAGATATTGTCAGCCTAAATAAATCTCATGCTGCTCCTTTGAATGCACCAACATCATCACATCTAAATCTTCCTGCAACAAGATATCAACAAAATATCAATTCTTTATCCAATCAATTGATCTTCTATCCTATCAATTCATTGGAGATTTCCATCAATCTCTTTGAGCACCCATCAGTGATGCTCATTCATCATGAGGTCACACATCTAGTCTTATCCAATGTTGAGTTTACATCATTAACACTCATCAATCATGAAGTCAATCAAACTCATCATATCATATCATCAAATATTGGAGTTTATATCATTGACCCTCATCGATCATGAGGTCAATCAAACTCCATCAATCATCATTTCAAGAAAAACATCAAAGTAATCAAATAACTAACACTTTCATCAACCAAAGTTGCAGGAATTACATAAATTTTATCGGTAAATCAATTTCACAAAAATCCAAACAATCCAATCATCAATTCTCTCAATTGATCTCTCGAGGGGGCATCATCGCATCATAATCTATCAATCAGCATCTGGGGCATCATATTGAATCATGTCTGGATCAAATCAAAATTTATCATATCAAGATCAAATCCACATCGAATCATATCGTATCAACATCATCAAATTGAATTTTCTTTGAGCCAATGTGTCATCACACATCGCTTCAAAGAGGGGCAAAATGTATACACCTAAAAATGGTCTAAAGATAATTAGTTAAATACATAGTTATTTGATTAATCCTCATTTCTAATTAATTAAATTCACAAATAATTTGATTAATTTCCCCATTCATCTACTTATAAATAAATCTAAGGATTTATTCATTAAGTTCATTTCAATAATCCCCCTTTGATTAATTAATTCAAATGAATTAATCCTCCCCTCATTTTATTCAATTCTTCTAATTCCTAATTAAGATTAACAAATTTTTAATTTGTTGAGATTAATTACCATTTTTCTAAATATTTGAATTTCTAAATTCAAATATGAGCACATGGCTCCTAACTTCTAACCACCTAACCTAACCCATTCTATCTAATCTTGGGTTTAACTAACCCTATCGTATCTTACACATCCTAACCTCTTATGGGTTGGATATTCTCCCCTTGAGACACATGGCACTTTTTCCACATGTCTCTTCCCTTGGACACTTTCCCTCACATGAGTAAGGTTCCCTGACACTTGTCACCACAGAGATGACAAGTGTCCCTTCCTCCAACCTCTTCTCCAACTTCCCCAATCTTAGCCCTTGATATCTTCAGATCAAATCTGGACCGTCGATTCCTACCACCTCAACTTTGGCCGTGGAATTCCTATAAATACCTCTCATTTTGGAGCAAAAAAATATCCATTGCATTCATATTTTTTGCATTGTTACTATAGGCATTTTTATCTCAATCATCTAGCATAATTAGCATTTTAGAATAATCATGTATACAATCATGTTTCTCATATCATTTTAGATTAATCTAGCTTAATTTTCTTAATCTTGCATTCATTAAATTTGCATTCATATAGATTAAATCCTTTGTCTTGGTGTAGTCTAGTCACTGGTATTGCTTAGATAAATCTGAGAGCAAATCTATACCCGCATCTTTTAGGAGGCAATAGGTTGATTTGTTATGGTTTTTACATTTATTGATTTTGATCAACTAACCATGCATGCAATGATTTATTGAGTGTTTGTATTTTAGATACATATTCCAAATTTCACACACACAGTTACTATTAAGCTTAGACAACACATCAACTGCTTGTAGTAGATCCAATAAAGAAACTTTGCAACTCATTCGCTATTTTCTTGCTCACACTCAAAAGATTGTTACACAAAAAAAGGTCCTTTTTATTTACCCAGCTTTATCACTTTGTTTCTCATCACCTTATTCATTCACACTTCACTCTTCTCTCTTGTATATGTCTGGACATAATATGTGTGTGTGTGTGTGTGTGTGTGTGTGTCCTGATAAGAATATACATCAAGTCGACCTCAAATACATTTTTCCAAAAGATACTTCAACATTCAGATCACATGCTACAATCATTGGAGCAAAACAATAATAAAAACATTCAAGCTTGACCTGACTCAAAATGAACATAGTCTCGAATTTCCACAAGAGCATGTTGTCGGAGGATCTACATCAGTGTGGAAAAAGTTAAAGACATGAACAATAGATCATCAACAAGATTAACATTAGATATAAAAAGCCACTAGAGGAAAATTGAAGCTCATAGAACTATCAAACACTACACGACTGAATATATTTCTAGAGTGCAACATTCAGAGAAAGACTTCTGGAGAACTAAAACTTGAATATGGTAATCTTGACAAATGAATACTAACATATCAAAAATGTGTTGCCATATCTACAACGAGACAATAATGTGGAGCACTACAATCTTGTCAACTATCAACTGAATATCACTAGACTAAAATATACATTAAAGCATATACATTTAGAGCATGAAAGTAATTGCCACAACCAACACCAAAACTCAAACACTATGAGAAACATATCCATGAACTGACACTACACAATTCCAAAGCAACAGTCTTCTAGAAGAGTATACTAGCAAGCACTACTAACTTCCTTTCATTCATACATTACCTATTTTCTAATGTTTTGCACTACCAACATTCTGCATACTCATCATACATTGCAAACAATATATACTGCAATATCTATACCAATTAGGATCACCAAGATTGACATCAATGACAACCAATCAAGCATTTCTAACAGAGTGTGAGCGATTTTGAAATGATGCTTGATGACCTTTTCCTTAAGATAATATTCAAATACATTTGATGTATAAATTCACCATTATTATGAGTTCTTTGTGTCCTAATATGAGATTGAGAATCTTGTCAACCATTTAATGAATAATTTGAAAGCTTCCAAAAGATTTTGATTTTTTCTTTAAATAATATATCTAGGTCATTTTTTTATAATTATCAATGAACATCTTGAAGTTATTATTTCCACTAGTAAAGAGACTAGTAATGGAACACATAAATCATAGTGGATAAAACTGCAATGTCCTTTAATCTCTCCAATTTGATTTTGAAATAGCTTTGCTTATTGTTTGACCAATATATAAGATTCACATTTTTAAATTATTTTAGGAGAATTGGCAAGCTTAGGATATCTTGTTTTTGTATTATTATTTTAATTTTGTCATAGTTTACAAACCTAAATTAATATAAAATACTATTGACATAACTTCTTTGATAATATGAGAAAAAATTCTTGAAAATTAAGACTCACATTTGAGTCTTAGCAACTTTCCTTCCTCAAAACTAGTCAAGATGACTGAACTGTCAATTTTTTGTTACCCCTACACTATAAAACATGATGGAGTGCTATAATTATTGAATGAACACCAGAAATGATAATTTTATTTTCAATTAACGAAGTTATGGTATATTTCAAAGACTAAGATCTAGAAAATTTGGTAGCTCAAGCACCCAATAGTTCATTTTCCTTCTAACTGTATACTTGTTGTGTTTACCCAAAATAATATTACATAATTTCCTTCATGAAAATCCTAAAAGAAATCCTTTCAAAACTTCATGTGTTGTTTGGTAGGTGGCACCATTATATAAAGCACCATATTGTATTGTGTTAGGTCCTGGAGATAACTAAGAGGGGGGGGGAGGGGGGGGGGGGGTCTGAATCAGTTGTCAAATAAATTCAAACCAAAAACAACTTAACCAAACTTAATGTCGGTAGACAGTTTATTAGTTAATTGCAATACCGGTAAAGATTAATGCATGAAATAGAAAGACAATAACATCTACAACACGTAACACCAATATTTGTAAGTGGAAACCCTGTAAGGGGAAAAACCATGGTGGGAAACCTTACCCACAATCAGATGGTACTACTGCAGATAGTATGTGTGTACAATAGGGGGTCTGCACATGCAAAAAGGCCAAGTGCCTAGAGCTCACTTCTCAAACACAAATAGGAGTCACACTGACTACAATTGGATGGTTAAATCCAATAATGATGTACTACTCAAAATAGCATCTTCATATGTTGGATTCAGTACCGATTCAGTTCTGATATGTATTCACAAAACCTTCCTTCAACCTTCAAATGATGTATGTGTGTATTACTCTGCTTATTCTCACATATACCTTATTGCAAATCTTTTCCCAATCGCATATCAACCTTACAACTAAGATCTTACATATATACCGAAGCCTAGGACCAAAATGTATAGGTTGGCTTTACAAAAGATATTACAATAAAAACAATTTACAAGTAAAACAATAACCGATGCAATATCCAATTCAACATGTCGGCTTAATTCATTTACAACATTAATAAATCATCTCCATAGCATGTCGTGCTGATCTGGAATAGGTAAGTCTGTCGGTGCTTATCCTGGACCTATTTGTTGGTAACAACAAATATGCAAACATGAATATACCAATGAACAAATCTCCAAGACAAAGTGTCCAAATGATGTCTTCGACATAACCAAGTTTTTTCCATGTCATTCCAAGTGTCGATGAACATTATATCCTGTCGGTGAACAAGATACCAGTGACTATGCATAATTCACTTGCTTGCCGGTGAACATTGTCAATTCTCCAAGTGCCAGTAGGCTGACCGAAGTTGATAAGTGTTGACATCAATGACAAAACCATATCAACATATCCAAAATACCAACAATCTCCCCCTTTGGCATTGATGGCAACACAAGATGGAAAAACCATCAAAGTGCCAAAATAGAAATGCCAAATACCAAAAACCAACAATCTCCCAAAAGAGATCATAACCAAAAATCAAAATTCAGATACAGAGAGTAATCAATCTCTCTCAAAATAACAATGTCTCCCCCTAGGAGTAACATGTGTTTTCCTTGTGTTTTTCCATATCTATCTCTCCTCCTTTGACATCAAATGCCAAAGCAATACAAAAACCAGGTTCAAATACAAAATACCAACTTATTCAGTATACCAACTACTCCCCCTGAGAAGTAGCTCACCTCATCAAAGCCAGAGTAAAAGATTTCTCTGTTAGTTTTGGCGGTTGATGAAAAACATCAACTGTCTAGGTCTCTACTAGTGGGGGTATGACCCCATGCTGATCTCTGAGATATTCAAAAGTCTCCTTAGGCAGAGGCTTAGTGAAAATATCTGCAATCTGCTCTTTAGTATTCACATAAACCAGTTTTGCTTCTTTTGCTTCAACATTCTCTTTCAGAAAATTCAGTTTGATAGAAACATGTTTAGTTTTAGAATGTAGTACCAGGTTCTTTGATATATCAATTGTTGCAATGTTATCACAATAGATAGTTATAGGTTCCTTACATTTTACCTTTATGTCCTTCAACATTTGCTTAAGCCATAATACTTGTGTATAGTTAGTTGTTGCTGCAACATATTCTGATTCAGCTGTTGATAAAGATGTATAGCTTTGTTTCTTACTCAACCAAGAAATTAATCTGCTTCCAAGAAAAAAAATTCCGTCGGTGGTACTTTTTCTGTCATCTACATCTTCTGCCCAATTTGCATCTGTGTATGCACATAATTTAAAGCTTTCATCTCTAGGATACCATAAGCCAATATTTGTAGTGCCTTTTAAGTATCGGTAAATCCTTTTTACTGCTGATTCGTGATTTTCTTTAGGATTACTCTGAAATCTTGAAACAATACATACTGCATTAATGATATCAGGCCTTGTTTGTGTCAAATACAATAAACCTCCTATCATAGATTTGTACCTAGTCGGATTAACAAGTGTAGATTCATCCCTTAGTGATAATTTGTCATTTGTAGTCATAGGTGTACTTACTAGTTTAGAGTTTTCCATACCAAACTTCTTTAGTAACTCCTTCAAGTACTTAGTTTGACTCAAGAATATACCTTTATTAGTCTATGAAATCTGCAATCCCAAAAAGAATTTTATCTCTGCAATCATAGACATTTCAAATTCTTGTTGCATTTCAATAGAAAAGTCTTTACATAATCCATCTTCTCCTCCAAAGATTATATCATCAACAAAAACTTCTATAACCAAGATGTCATCATTAGTCACTTTATAGTATAAGTTGTTGTTAGCATTACCTTTAGAAAAACCAATCTTCAAGAGATGTTTATTCAGTCTAGCATACCCAGCTCTTGGAGCTTGCTTCAACCCATACAAAGCTTTCTTAACTTGCAAACCATATCTTTGTTATCTGTCAAATAAAATCCATCAGGTTGCTCAATGTAAACTTCTTCTTCAAGATCTTCATTCAAAAATGCACATTTAATATCCATTTGATATACTTTGTAGCTCTTGTGTGCTGCAAAAGCCAAGAATAATCTAACTACCTCAATTCTAGCTACCAGTGCAAAGGTTTCATTGTAATCAATTCCTTCTTTATGTGAATATCCCTTACACACTAGTCTTGCTTTATTTCTGATTACCTTACCATCTTCATTAAGTTTGTTTCTGAATACCCATTTTGTCCCAATTACATTTTTGTCTTTAGGTCGAGGAACCAATGTCCATGTGTTATTCTTTTCAATTTGTTCTAATTCTTCTTCCATAGCTTTAATCTAGTGTTTATCTTCACATGCCTCATTAATTGATGTTGGTTCAATTTGAGAAATAAGACATACCTCTTCATTTTCCAGTCTTCCTCTTGTCATAACTCCTTGATACTTGTTCCCAATTATCTAATCTTTAGAGTGATTCAATCTTACATACCGGGGTATGATCGTTTGTTGTTGTTCTTCAGTTACAGTGGAATTTTTAGATGATACTGGTGTGTTCAATGTAGGTTCATTTGTCAGTATCTCCGTTGCCAGTTCAGAGTCTATATACCTTGAAGTTCCTCTAAATTGTTCATCAATTTTCACATTTGTACTCTCAACTATTTTCTGCAATCTCTTGTTAAAACATCTATATGCTTTTCTCTTAGATGAATAACCAAGAAATATTCCTTCATCACTTCTAGGACCAAATTTCCCAATATAATCATCTCTTCTAATATAGCATTTACTTCCAAATATTCTGAAATATTTAAGAGTAGGGGTAATACTAAACCATAGTTCATGAGGGGTCTTACTAGTTTCACCTTTGATGTGAACTTTGTTGAATGTGTAGACTGTTGTGCTTACTGCCTCTCTCCAATATACATGTGGTATATTTGCTTTTGATGACATACTTCTAGGTGCATCCAAGATAGTTCTATTTTTCCTTTCTACAACTCCATTGTGCTGGGGTGTCTGGGGTGCTAATAGTTGTCTTCTGATTCTATTTACTTCACAGAATATATTAAATTCCTTAGATGTGAATTCACCTCCTTGATCTGATCTCAAACATTTGATTTTCTTATCGGTTTCATTCTCTACCATTGCTTTGAATAGCTTGAATTTCGCAAGTGCTTCTGATTTTTCTCTGAGAAAAGTAACCCAACACATTCTAGAATAGTTATCAATGATTAGCATGAAATATCTATCACCTTGTAAGCTTTTAGTTCTAGATGGACCACATAAATCAATATGAATTAAGTCAAGAGCGTTATTGGATTTTTCTGGAATACTTTTAAAAGATGCTCTAACTTATTTTCCAAATTGACATTCCTTACATACCGGATTGTGAGGTTTAACAATCTTAGGTAAATCTCTAACTGCTTTACTAGTACTGATTTTCACAATGCAATCAAAATTTACATGACAGGGTCTCTTATGCCATAGCCGACTTTCATCAATATGTGCAATCAAGTATGTCTTTTCACTGTTGTTCAAATGAAAGATATTACCTCTAGTTTGATTACCGATTGCAATTTCCAAACCAGTTTTGTTCATAATTTTGCATTTCCCATTCTTGAATTGTAACTGAAATCCTTTTTCAGCTAATTGACCAACACTCAAAAGATTGTGCTTTAAACCTTCAACATAGTAAACATTGTCAGTATTATGCTTACCATGAAGAGATATAGTACCTTTTCCTTTGATCAAACAAGCTTTATCATCTCCAAATCTTACTAGACCTCCATTATATTCCTGAAAAGTCAAGAATTTTCTTTTATCCCCAGTCATATGATGTGAACATCCTGAATCAATGATCCATTCATCCTTAACTTCAATTTTAGCTACCAGGGCATGCTCTATCAGTTGAACAGTAGGTGTCGGTTTATATTCTATTATAGCAACAAAAACCCATCCATTGTCTGCCAGATCCTCATCAGAATCATTAGTGACTCCTTCATCAACAAGATAACAAGATTTGTCTTTATTCTTCTTAAATATGTATCTCTGATATTCAGGGTTTGGCTTGTATGTTCTTCTAGCTTCTTCTTTTAATCTTGCATGTCTATCAAGGCATCTTGAAGCCATATGACCAATCTTATTGCAATTAAAACATTTAAAGGGTGTGTTACCTTCATACTTACTTCCAACTGGACCTTTAGGCATCTTCCTTGCAAATAGTGCTTCAAGTTCTTCATTTTCTCTCCTTCTTTCTTCAAGTTCTCTTGCATAAAAGGCTTTCCAATCAGACTTGAAAAATGATGATGATGCAGATGATGTTGATGCCTTAAAAGCTAAATCTATCTTTATAGTAGCAATAGGGCCAAATTACTCAATCTCAAAAGCTGAAAGTTTTCCAATCAATGTATCTCTAGTTACTAATGTATTAGGCATTGTTCTTAACTCATTTATAGCAGTAACTTTCATTTTGTATGCCGGTGGCAATCCTCTTAAAACTTTTGAAACAATTTCATCTTCACTGAAGTTTCTTCCACAACATTTAATACCCAAAACAATTTCATTTACTCTTTTCATAAAAGCAGAAATCCTTTCATCTTCTTCCATTTTTAGATTTTCATACCTAACCCGAAAGCTTTCAAGTTTTGCAATTTTGACTGTGGAATCTCCTTCATTCTATGTTTCCCAATGGTCCCAAATAGCTTTAGCAGTAGATCTATCTGATAATCTCATGATTTTTTGATCTATTAATGCTCTCAAAAGTGCTTCTCTTGCTTTGCAATCATTTTCTTCATCTTTAGCCAAGTTAGGTGGATTATGCTGATTTTGAGTAGGAGCAGTATAGCCATTCTTTGTAACTTCCCAGATGTCCTTTCCAATGCAATTCAGATGTGTTTCCATCCTGATCTTCCATATGCCATAGTTGGTTCCATCAAGTTTAGGACTGTCCTTCCTGAAATAGTTAGAAGACATTAGATCTCCTCAAGTTGTTAAGCTTCTGGAAAAAGAGGACTAGGCTCTAATACCAATTGGTAGGTCCCAGAGACAATTGAGAGGAGGGGGGGGGGGGTGTGAATCAGTTGTCAAATAAATTCAAACCAAAAACAACTTAACCAAACTTAATGCTTAATACCGGTAAACCAAACTTAATGCCGATAGACAGTTTATCAATTAATTGCAGTACCGGTAAAGATTAATGCATGAAACAAAAAGAAAATAACATCCACAACACATAACACCAATATTTGTACGTGGAAACCCTGTAAGGGGAAAAACCATGGTGGGAAACCTTACCCACAATCAGATGGTACTACTGCAGATAGTATGTGTATACAATAGGGGGTCTGCACATGTAGAAAGGCCAAGCACCTAGAGCTCACTGCTCAAACATAAATAGGAGTCACACTGACTACAATTGGATGGTTAAATACAATAATGATGTACTGCTCAAAATAGCATCTTCATATGCTGGATTCAGTACCGGTTCAGTTCTGATATGTCTTCACAAAATCTTCCTTCAACCTTCAAATGATGTCTATGTGTATTGCTCTACTTATTCTCGCATATACCTTATTACAAATATTTTCTCAATCACATATCGATCTTACAAATTAGATCTTACATATATACCGAAGCCTAGGACCAAAATGTATAGGTCAGCTTTACAAAAGATATTACAATAAAAACAATTTACAAGTAAAACAATAACCGATGCAATATTTGATTCAACATGTCAGATTAATGCATTTACAACATTAATAAATCATCTCCATAGCGTGTCATGCTGATCTGGAATAGATAAGCCTATAAGTGCTTATCCTGGACCTATTTGCCGATAACAACAAATATGCAAACACGAATATACCAATGAACAAATCTCCAAGACAAAGTGTCCAAATGATGTCTTCAATATAACCAAGTGTTTTCCATGTTATTCCAAGTGCCAGTGAACATTATATCATGTCGGTGAACAAGATACCGGTGACTGTGCATAAGTCACTTGCTTGCCAGTGAATATTGTCAATTCTCCAAGTGCCACTAGACTAACCAAAGTTGATAGGTGTTGACATCAATGACAAAACCATATCAACATATCCAAAATACCAACATATTGTTCTATTGAAACTGTTAAAGTTGTCAAATACAACATCATAGAACCCAACAAACACCTATATGCAATTAGCCTGTCACAACAACCAAAGATTCACAAAAAAACACAAAAGTTGCTTTGAAACCCTAGAGAAAAAATATGCAATAATAATAATCAGATAAAGAACTACAAAAGGGATCAATCCTTATAAAAGGAGATCAAAACCTAAAAAACATAAACCCTAAAAGAAATTAATAATGAATAATGAATTAATTATTAATGGGCCTAAGTTTATCTTCCTAAATTTAGCTTAAGTGAAAATAAAGTAAAAGGTGACTTAACTAATAAATCAATATGATTTAATTGATTAAGTATATAACCTTATTACTCCAACACCCCCACTTAAGATGAAGTTAGGGAGAAGCTAAAAAAACTAAGGACTAGATGCATGAAAGCAAAAATGGGTCCATACTACTAACGTTAGCATGACATCATGTTGATGTCAATAGAATATTCCCTTCCTGTAAAAAAAAATACCCTATCGAAAAATCTCGCCTGAAAAATATTGGTCGTGTGACAAAGGAAAAATGGTTTTCGAAAAAAAAATGGAGGTGGAAGTCATGGCAGCGGCAGTGGTGGGGTTGTTGCTATTGGTCGTAGCGGCCTAGGCATTGGGAAAGGTACGTCGACCTACTACAGGGCACCAAAAAAAGCTTAGCAGGGCCTGGGTAGGGTCTGTTGCAAAGTCCACGACTTGCTGCAAGCTGTATGGACCTGCATAGGCCACCCCTCCCCTTCATTTTTTTGCTTAAAAAAAATTCAAAAATAAAGTTTGGGAATTGTTTTTTTTTAATTTTCTTTTAATTTTTTTGGAAAAAATAAGCCAAAAAGAAAAATTAAAAACATACCAATTTTTTTCAAAGTGCGTGCAGGCAACTGTATTGTCGTACAAGCAAAAAAAATCACCTCGGAGATAAACTATGCCCAAATTGGTTGAATTATATATCAAACTTCATGGAATTGACCTCCCAAATCCAATCGTGAGGTACTTTTATTTCCAAATTGCTCCAAAAAATAGGTGCCCCCCTGGATCAAAAAAAAAAAAAGTTGAATCTTCAAACCATCACAGATCGAGCCCCGTGAATATAAATTGACAAACAAAAGGTCAGTCTTTAGTATTTTGCACATATTAGATTCAATGGTGAGGTCCAAATCAACTAAAATTGCATACAAAAATTTCTATAGGTAAAATCTCTCAATCAAACGAACATGAATGCCTCATCTCTGAAGCTCTGATACCATGTTAAAGTTGTGAAATACAACCTCACAGAACACAGTGAACACCTGTATGCAAATAACATATCACAACAATGGAAGATTCATATAAAACACAAACATTGCTTTGAAACTTGTTATCACTTGAACCTGCACCCCTATTTGCTAAGCTATCAACTCAACAAGCTTGTGACACATGGGAACACTCCTAGGCCTGTAGACTGCCTAAAACTTGGAGTTAGCATCCAGAGGAATCTGGTTCTTAGCTGGTTATCACTTAAACTTAACTATTCTAATGATTTTGCTAAGAAAAGAGTAAGGAGGAAAAAATAAATTGAAACGAAAATCTAATAGGTGATACACCAAATGATATCTTGAGAATACACAACAAATAACACACAATAAAGCCAACAATCAAAGGTTCCCCTACACAACCCAATAAATCATAACACTTGCATCAGTGATTCATAAGAAGGCTAAAAATTACAATCCTAAGAGGAGAAAACACTCTTTCTCACAACCTAAGACTGTTATTTCACACACAACTTATAACCTGCAAATAATTATACTTCTGCAAAAGATACCCACATAAAAATACAATTTCAAGGACAAAGAATGTCATAAAAAATTGTACTAACACTATGGACATACAATATCAGAAGAATTAGGAAGGTATGAACTACTTAATACTATTGAAAGGTGTTACAAATCTGTATTACTCCTGAAAATGGGTTCCAAAATTATCCATTTCTATAGAAAGGACTCTGAAAACTACAGGCTACCAAAAGTGAACAAGTAAGATCTCCTGAAATAATGAAGTCGAGCAGTATATATGCTTTTACAAAAGGTAGTCAAAAGGACTCCACCTCCTCTTTTTGGGTTGATCAAACTCAAAAAGCCAATTTTTTAGGGGTCTAAACATGTCTAGAAGGGGATGGGCTTGAGCCAAAAGTCAAGCCTCATCAACCCTTACCATAAAAGCTATTAACTATGCATTTATGACCCCTAAATATCTTCAAACATGCCTGCAAATGTCATTAATGCAAAAAATATCCCTTTCACTTCTCAATAAATGAAAATAAGATAAATATCTCATAAAGTGATTTATAACATCACTTTATTAAATATTTATTTTTCTCCATTTTTACAATAAAGTCAAGACATTGATAAGAAATACATTTAATAAAGTGATAAGCTATTATCACTTTGATAAACATTTTTCTCACGCCCTTTTACTTCAAAAATTGAATAAATATAAATAAGAAAAATATTTATTAAATTAATTAATAAATATAACTTTAATAAATATTTTTAATATTTAATTTATAAATAAGAAAAACCCCATGCTTCAAAATTCTCTACTTATTAAGTGATTATATATTATCACTTAATCAACATTTACATTGACATTATTAAGTGATAAGACATAATGACTTAATAAGTCATTTACATAGGCAATATTATGAGATGGAAAACATCACGGGGGACATAATGGCAAGGAGAAAAAATAAAATAAAGACCAAAAAAAGAAATGCCTTTGAGTCATTCGATAAATTTTTAGGGAAAAAAGAACCCTAAATGCCTCATTTCACCCTTTACTCGATGCATTTTTCATTTGCTTTGTCGCCATGGGGTTTGCCTGTAGGGTTCGAGCTGCACTATTTTGGCATTTTTTTGAGATTTGTAATACATATTTTCTTGTGCAAAATGCATGGTAAGATGATATGACCTTCAAACCTGAGGGTTTGACCTCCATTTTTTTGATTTGGAAGAAGATTTGAGCCTTAAAGGCTATGGCTTTGACTGGATTTGATGTATATTTTCCTCTATTATGCTCTTTGTATTCACCATGCTTGTGTTTCTAAAAAATTTGAAGCCTTTCTGGGAAATATGAAGCTGAAAAACAAGTCGCCATGGGAGCTTCAAATCATGAGGGTTAGAAAGGGGATTTTTGGAAATGCTTTTGCAGATTTTTCTTTCATTGCCAGTCATTGTAGGTGCACATTCCTTTTCAATCCAAACAATTCAATTTTGTACTTTTCTTGACTTAAAAAAAACACGTGAAATGTTTATGTTGTTTGAAATGTCATAAATTGACGTGGTTGCCTGCAAAATTTGTATTTATCTGCATTATTAGAGGTTGCATACTTGGATTTTGAGGTTTTGACTGTGATATTGTGACTATCATGCTCAACACTGTTATTTAATATCACTATGAATGTTGTTTTTCTATCATATCTGATTCTATGTATTTGTATATCTTTTAACTACAATATTGAGGATGATGCCCTTTGAACCATGATTTTGGTTAAAAAGCACATGTAGGACTACATTTTGTAAACTTTGACTATTGTATACTACTCTGTTACTTCTATTATAGTCATACTAGTGTCATTGTAACTCATCATTTAACCTCTAGTGGTCTATTCCTTTTTTGACAATCACTACATGGTATCTCTTGTGACTTAAAAAGTGTGATCCTTGTCTCTATATTTCCCTATGAAAATGATTGTCCAAAGGCTGCTTATGTAACATATGCTTCTTGTATGCTTAGATATTATATTTTGATAGTGGCTACACTAATCAGTGATAGTTGTCTTTATGGTGGTTGAAGGTCTTCACTATTTGTTGTCTTTGAAGCTTAATGAGTGTTAAAGAGCTCCTTACTTGTCATTGTGCTATGACTGTTGCTCAGATTTTCGTTGTTATTGACATCTTTTAATATTGTTACTTATGTCAAATTATTCAAGGCTTTTGACCACACAATAAACTCTTGAACTCTTTAACAATGATTGTCATTGACATATCTTCTTTAATGAGCGATACTCTTTAAAGTTGTTGCTATGATAGTGATTCTTATGACATTTACCAATCACTGTTTCAGACTCTTTGCATTGTTTTACTGTCTTCAAGCTACCATGGCTGCATCTCTGCCTTATCTCATGATAATTTCCATGATCTCTTAGCTTTTATTTGCATGAATTATTGTTGTGGATGCCTGTAATTACAAATGAATTACTTATCCATACTATGGGTGCTCTAAAGAGTATTTCTGCACCTATTGTTGCTTTCTTTTATAGCACAATTTTAGTGTCTATCATGGTAACAGATGCTTCTATGTTGATTTATTTGATAGAAATCTTATCTTAATCAATCATGAGTTGTTCTCATTGTTGTATGGATACATTCTCTTATGTTGTCAGTGATCTTGTTCAAGGTAAGATGCCTACCTTGCCTTCTCTATATTGTCTTCTTGTCTTCTTTAGTTGTTTGGCTCTATGGTTGTACCTCCATTGTATAAATATGCTCACTATTATTTTGTTTGTCCATGTTTCATGCCAATGAGATTATGATAGTATTCATACCTTGTATCAATGATATATCAATATCTTATTGGTTGTAGGAGATGGTAAAGCCTTAATTTTCAATGACTAGCATATTATGATATATTCTGGTTGAGATCTATTCTTGCACTATTTGGCTTTTAAAAATCGCATGGTAGCCTTGTGACTATGTCACTATGTGTTCACTGCATATACCTTTCCATATTATATTGAGGCTATAGTCTGGTTTTAGACTATTGTATTACTTCAAGTGTCTTTTCATGCATGTCATTTACTTTCTTCTTGTGCATATAATGATTGGAATGGTATAATGCATTATAGGAGTAAGTTATGCATGTATCGATTATGTATATGCAAGGATATAGTATCCCGAGCTCTAACATAACTTTCTCCTATCTTTTGTAGACACTTGGAGCAGTGGGGGGACTTCTATGTAGGAGCTGGAGATGAAGTTACTCAACTACGGGGGTTCATGATTACGAGGCAATGACAGATCCCTTGTCTTTGTTTACGCTTTTATTTTTACATGTCTCATTTCTTGTTATAATGCATTATGGTAGTTATTCCCATGGCTTGTGTGGGAGCATTTCATTTGACATTCTTGAATAAAGAAAATGCCTTTTAAAGTATGCAATGTTGTATGGTTCTTCTTGGTTGTGAACACTTGCATTCATCTGAAGCTCTTTTATGGAATTCTATAGTATCTCCTGCAAAACAAAAACAACAGACATGTCCCCTTAAATTTATAAAAACTTGACCAACTCCACTTGATTGAGCTAGAGAATAAAAATGGGTAACATTTTCTGGTGACATCTGCGTAGTGCTTACCAGCTAAGTACCCAAACCGGCTGCCTAAAGCTATCTATCGGGTATAGAGTCACTCAAACTGAGAAAACACATTCACTTGCACTATTGTAACTCAATCTCAGACACATATTATGCTAATCCATTAAGTACATGTGTCTGATTGGTGATAGTGAACCAAGAAAAAACACTATAATTGATGATATACATCTACTTGGTGAACTAGAAGAAGTTGGTTGGTAATAACACCTCCTTATCAAACTACTGTGAGTTATCCTATTTTTATGAGGTAGATATGTATGATGTGTGGCAGTGAAATCATATATTCATTTTTTTAGATGATGGATGTCTACTTCATACAACTGTAGTAACTTACAACAGTTACAAACCTCCGCAAAACCATAAACAACTAACAACTAACTAAGGTGTGGACGAAGCACTTAGGGAAAAGAAAACAACAACTAATCTATTATACAACAATAATTATTTAGCATCAAAAACCTACTCTAGTAAATACAGGTTGTTGATCATACCTCAAAAGAAATGCTTAAGGTGAATCCCATTGACTGGGAGTGCCTCCATTTCGCCATCTAGCTTGGAGAGATGGAAAGCATTGTTGGACACAAGATACCACTGACAGGGGGTTGAATCAGTGGTTTCCAATTTCTTATCTCTTAATCTTATACATATGTGTACCGGTTAACATCCTAATACCTAGTGGGCCTATTGGTAAGATAAATTAAGATAATGCAATGCAAGCATACACAAGGGTACATCACATAACACCAGTATATATGAGGAAAACCCAAGATGGGAAAAACCTCGATGAGAAATATTATTGGAGTCTACTGCTCCAATCCAGCCTCACAGTAAAAATAATGTATTATAATTTTTAGGGCACCAACCCAAGGAGCACCAACCCCTGATAGTTTATGGGCACCAACCCCTGTTGTTTATAGGCACCAACCCAAAGGAGCTACAACCCCTACACCAAGCACCAACTCATTGACCACAATACATGATATCATAAGAAAAGTAATAGCCTGGTTACAAATTATTTCTGCAACCACTTATGAATAATATCTCTACCGCTTTACTCTTCTCTACCGATTACCTTCTACTTTATTTTATGTCTATTCTCACTCAGTCTCATCACTGCTTCCACCTTGTGTCTCTATTTCTCTCTTGCAAACTCAGCCTCTACCACTTGTTTATCTGATAGACTTTGCACTTGACTGGTGGTTGCTCAGCTTACCAGTTTATCCATGATCTCTTCTATGCTTGTTGAATCCTCTCTACCACTCTCGCACATAGATACTTCACCTTGAGCTACCTTTGTACGGGTTCTAACACTGCTGATTATCTTCACTACTGCACTTTTGCAATTTACCGGTTACTCTGGCCTTACCGGTTAAACCTCTGCTAAACCCTTCCACCGGTTGCCTCACTCTCATTGGTTGAACTCTTCAACTTGATTCTCTCACTCACTCAGTCTCTTCTCTGATCAATGTTGAGCACTTGACTGAAAATGATTCTCTTCACTTCTTCACTCTCTCATCTAGCAGCAACAATCACATTCCTATCTTTGGCTTGCATACATATACATGAGTTTTCCCACCAAATCTTTAGTTCAAACTCCACACCTTAGGGTTTCTTCTTCAACCACCATAACATAATTAGATATGATCGGATCTCATCTCCTTGATTGATGATCTGTAACTCATCAATCAGCAGCACTATTATCATGCCTTCCAGAACATGCCTTCTATATCTATCAATCTGCATTAATATGTTTGTTGATCTCTTGGTCGATCACCAAGAAAGGTTTGGTGGTTTCCTTCACCTACTTCAATATGCTCAATAAGCCTATCCTGGATCTCTTTTGTCTGTTTGATCTTGAGCCACAAACCTCTTCTTTTCCTCCTTGAGCTTCGCAGTCACCATTAAATGTTGGACTAGTCACCAATGACCTAACCAAAAAAATTCACCGACCTGTGCATGTATACCACTTCACCTTCACATGGCCCATTTGTCAGCATCCACCTTTTCCAGGTCATCTATGTCAATCTGAATAGGATCACCGACCAACCCCATAACTGGGTTCATCTACCGATTCACAAACCCTGTCGGTTATACCCTAACCGGTTTGTCTTCAACATTGCACTTTTCTTCTCTTTGGGTAGAAGACCTTCACTAGTCATCACTCTTTCCAAAACACCTCATGCACATCTTCATCAGATGAGAACCTACCACCTCTATACCTTGTCAGCTTTACCAATGGACATACTCACCGGTAACCACCTTGATGACACCATGTCATCAAACTTCAACAAACTCCATCTTCAATTCAGCAATGTCCTCTATCCACAATTGTTCCAACTTTACCTTCTTTCATCATTTGACCGGTCCTCCTCTTAACTGGTTTGCCAAGATGGAAAACATATCCTTCCTTCTCTGTACCGGCAACTACCTTTGTAGATCTGGTACACATCTCTGATCTTAAGGTTAGGAGGATTCCTTATCATTCACATTTGTCATCCATTCTATGCATACAATCTCCTTCATTTGCTTCCTTTGACTTCCTTTTCTCAAAGGGATATGATGCATTCCATGCATATGGTGAGATAAGTTACACTATCTTGTGGGAGTGGATCTATGTCACCTACTAGTATTAATGTGACATCTCTGAGGAGTAGATGCATCTTCAACTTGACATATGACCTGGTAGCTTTCCCATATGTCATCTTTGCTTACTGAAGGAACACATTCTCTATCAATATTTTATTCATCTAGTGGGAGTCCATCTATGTGACATCCAACTCATAATGGTGGCTTGCACATGCTTCACCTCTAATGTTGATGTGATTCTTGGTAACATTCCCCCTCTTAATCACAATCAACAACCAACAACCTTGCGCTCTTGCAGAAAACATCATACCACGCTGATCTCCAATACTTGTCTTTAACACAAGTCCACACTGACTTGTGTACCGGTGATCATCAATGATATCACAAATCTGGTTGACATTAAAGACAACATGTTAACTATTCTCCCATACCGGTTATCCTGATCTACCGGTAACATGCAATACCGGTGACAACTATACTGGTAATCTGTTGTATCGGTTGACATCAATGACAATACAATGCCAACAATCTCCCCCTTTGGCATTAATGTCAACACATGTAGTATCCAACATACTATAGATTATTTCTCCCCCTTTGACAACAATGGCAAAGGGCACTAACAGGGTTTCTCTTCTCCTTGTGTCTATGAGGCACTAATACTTTTCTCCCCTTTTTCTCCACCGAATGCATCTTCTCCTTTAACCTTAATACTTTGCATCCTCTCAAGACACAACTTTTGAGATGGAGGGCTCAACCATCAACTGACACCAATTGCTTAGGAACCAAGTGTATATGAAAATTGGAACCCTAATGCATATGCAAGACTGAAACCAATTGAAGGTCCATGTATTAGTGAATACAACATACCTGCTAGTCAAACTGCATCATCTTCCCTTGATATGAAAAAGCCATTCTGGACCTCAAATTATTGATACCAAGTGTTGGAGCTAACACTGATACCAATTGTATCTCTTCTGATACCAAATACATGTTCTCTTATGTAGGTAACTCTCCTTCTTAGCAAGTGACACTCCCAATGATCTAGTTGTGATTTCAATTGAATATGCATTAAAATATCTCACAATCTTGGATACCTCCAAAGACACAAACATACTGATACAGCCATGGACACTTGCACACCCTCTGTGTCTAGCAAGTCTGATAATTAGTCAGAAAACATGTTTGTCAACTCCCCCTGAGTCATGCATCTCAGGTCCACATTGTCGGTCAGGTCCAAAACTGGAGCTTCAATCTTCACCATACACCGATTGACCTGTGCATATGTGATCAATCTAACAATCTATCATTTCCACAATTTCCACCACAGCATATGACATGATCCTAGGTGTACACAATGCCATACAATATCATCATAACGCCAAAAATCAAACCAGTTAGCCCACAAAGGGTGTATGCATACATAATCAACAACCAGGCCAACATATGTCATTTAGATCTTCATCAACACCACCTGAGACATAAACTCCTCATTCCCTGATATCGGGGCTAATGCAATGATCCTGGACATCATTGTCTTACATAACCTACACTATCAGTTAGTATACATACCGGTAACATACTGCGCATACCGGTTTCATACCCCAGTCCAATGTCTCCAGTGGGACACCCTGTCCATCATCCTTCATCTTCTTGTGTCAAGATACCAGTTGTTAGACATAGGTATGAGTGTGTAGTCAAGGGAAAAAATCACTCAACCTCCTATCTCAACTTTTCCTTCTTACTGGTAGCAACCTCTTATCTCCTTTGTCCTTTTCAAGAAAGAGGGTGAATTATGTGATCAATAAGAGACTCCCCTAAGATCCTACATCTCCTTTAAGCCTTAGGAGATATCACCTTTGCATTGAATGTACAGTGTTGATCCATGGTCATAATCTCTTATTTCTTCCTCCAAACCTTCTTGGTTTCACTCACTTTCTCACTTGCAGCCTTTGGAGCTGTGTTGACTTTCTTCTGCTTATTTTCCCTTGCTCTACAAACATTGTTGTGATAGCACACAACATCCATGCCATAGGATTAAATGAGGGATCTCCTATTAAACTAGTTTACACCTCTTCTTTTGATTATGCAATTGTAATCAGCTACCAAAACCAGTGGTCCTCTTGATCCTACAAGGACATTTCTCCTTTGGTTCCATGTAGGTCTTTGTCTCTCATATGCTCATATCCATTTCCATGTTGAGCATAGTTTCTATGCTGGTTGTCATATGACTAAACTTTCCTGCTTCTACATTCATGACATCTATGGCCAAGTCCATTGCAGTTATAACATACATAGTTTACATTTCTTGTAGCAACAAATGGACTCTTCTTATTATGCATAGGAGTAGATCTATGCATGTTCCTACATCCTAACATACTATGGCCATATGCATTACTTCTTGGATAGAATACATTATTATTTCTAGACCTCTTTATGCATTCATCTTCCCTATGACCATACTCTTTGGAAGAGAAGCAGTAATCGGTATAGGATGGCATGTGACTTACAAATTTATTCTGCAATGCATGAGGAGATCTTACCGGTTTAGTTTCTCCATTTCTTCTTCTATGGGGGTGGATCTTGGATCATCTATGCTCTACAACTCTTCCATCTGATCCCTTCTTTTCCCAAACTTGCCTTGACTTAGTAGTGGCAAAATTTCCTTGTCTTCTACTAGTAGTAGGTCTTCTTTGTTGTCTTCTCATGTTTTTCCTTCCAATGAAGCTGCCTTCTCCCATCTTCCCTTTTTCCTTTGGGATCTACATTATTCCTCCTTGTAGTAATGGTCTTCTTCTTCATGTATTCACCAGTTGTAGTTAGGTCAACCTTTATCATTAGAGCATTTCTGACTATGAAGGTCTGATCCTTGCCATTTCCACTTGAGGAGACAAATTGAATATCTTTGCAGGGGATATCCTTGCTTGTGAAGAATTCACCAGTATCAAATCCTAATCCTCCAGTATCCTTGGAGTGTCTCTGTTGACTCAACATTTTTGCCAAGACATTAGTACTACCATCATACCAGATCCTCACCATGAGCTCATTCTGACACTTCTTGAGGTCTTTCCTGAGTTCCTCCACTTCACTAATTAGATCTTGACATTTCTTGTCCTTGGCCTCTAGCTCTGATGCTAAATCTTTGCATCTTCATGTCTTGGTTTCCAAGTCAGATTTGGATTCCACATTCCCCTTCTTAGCATCATCCACTTGTGTTTTCAGATTAGCAATAGCTAACTCTGACTCTTGAAGACTATTGACCAATCAGTTTTGTTCCACTATAGAAGCATTCTTGAACAACATGTATTATGTTCTTACTCTGCTAAGTTCCTCAAGTGCTCTTACAAGTTCTCCTTCAAGATATACTTCAGCTTCTTCTTCTTCTTAACTCCCAAACAGATCTTGTCGATGAGATTCAACTGCACTATCACTTTGAGATGTGTGCATCTCACATTCTGTCTCTTGGGCCATAAAGAGATGAGTTTCCTCATCACCAAAACTATTGTAGCTACTAACAAAACTTCCTCTCTCATCTGCACAATCATTCTTATTACTTTCACAAACTAACCCTGCAGTTGTAGGCTCATTTCCATAGAGTTTCTTCAATCTATATCATAGGCTTTTTGTCGATTTGCATCTATCCACCTGTGAGGAAATATCATCTGAGAGCCCATAGAGTATAATCTTCATTGCTTCATCATTACACCAGTATCTTCTTTCTGCTTTTGAACTGGTGGGAGGACTGACATGACTAGGGAGACCATTTACAATAGACATCCAGACATCATACCTTAATGAGGATAGGTAGACTCCCATTCTGCAACACCAAATGGAATAGTTAGACCCATTTAACACCAGAGTTGGCATTGACTCAAACTTAACCATTGTGTACTAATACTAGAATCTACCCAAGCTGGAGAAAGCTTATCTAACTGGGAACCTAGGCTCTGATACCAATTGTTGGACACAAGATACCACTAAGAGGGGTGTGAATCAGTGGTTTCCAATTTCTTATCCCTTAATCTTCTAAGTATTTGTACCGGTTAACATCCTAATACCTAGTGGACCTATTGGTAAGATAAATCAAGACAATGCAATGTAAGCATACAAAAGGACACATCACATTGCACTAGTGTTAGGTCCCAGAGACAACTGAGAGGGGGGTGGGGGGGGTGAATCAGTTGTCTAATAAATTTAAACCAAAACCATTTAACCAACTTAATGCTTAATATCGGTAAACTAGTTAAGTATGCCGGTAGACAGTGTTAATAGTAAATTGCTATACCGGTAAAGATTAATGCATGAAACATAAATATAAATTCATCCACAACACATAACACCAATATTTGTACGTGGAAACCCTGTAAGGGGAAAAACCACGGTGGGAAACCTTACCCACAATCAGATGATACTACTGCAGATAGTAAGTGTGCATAAATGGGATCTGCACATGCAGAAAGGCCAACAACCTAGAGCTAATTGCCCAATCACAAAATGGGAGTCACACTGACTACACTTGGATGGTTAAATCCAATAAGAATGTACTGTACAAAATAGCATCTTCATATGCTGGATTCAGTACTGGTGTAATGTTGATATGCTTCTGCAAAAACCTAGCTTCACCTTCAAATGATGTCTTCATGTATACCTCTGCTTAATCTCGCATATACCTTCTCACAATTCTTCTTCACATTCCACATTCGATCTTACAAATAAGATCTTACATTTATATCATAACCTAAGACCAATTTTAGTAGGTCGGCTCTACAAGATATTACAATAAAAACATTTTACAAACAATATAATATCTGATGCAATAACCGATTGAACATGTCAGCTTAATGCATTTACAACAATAATAAATCATCTCCATAGCATGCCATACTGATCTGGAAAAGATAAACCTATCGGTGTAACCCTAGGTAACCTTGGACCTATTTGTCGGTAAAAGCAAATATGCAAATATGAATATAGCAATGATTAATTCTTCAAAACAAAGTGTCCACATGATGTATTCGACATTACCAAGTGTCTTCCATATTAGTCCAAGTGTCGATGATCATTATATCCTGTCGGTGAACCATATACTAGTAATTGTGCAATAGTTACTTGCTTGTCAGTGAATGTTGTTGGATCTCCAAAGTGCTATTGTTTTAGTAGGTGTTGACATCAATGACAAAACCATACCAAAATACCAACAATCTCCCCCTTTGGCATTGATGGCAACACAAGATGGAAAAACCATCAAAGTGCCAAAATAGAAATGCCAAATACCAAAAACAAACAATCTCTCCTAAACAACAATCTCTTCCCCTGGGAGCAACATGTGTTTGTCCAAAGTTTTATTTTCAATACCAATCTCTCTATCAATCTCTCCTCAAAGGATAATGTGTTTTTCTATAGATATCTCTCCCCCTTTGACATCAAATGCCAAAGTTCATATACAAAATACCAATCAATTCAATATACCAACTACTCCCCCTGAGAAGTAGCTTCCTCATCAAAGACTGGAGTAAAAGATTTGTCTTTCAATTATGTCGGTTGATGACAATCATTAACTATCTAAGTCTCTATCAGTGGTGGTATGACTCCAAGCTGATCTCTGAGATATTAAAAAGTCTCCTTAGGCAAAGGTTTTGTGAAAATATCTGCAAGTTGTTCTTTAGTATTCACATAAACCAATTTTATCTCTTTTTCTTCAACTTTTTCCCTTAGAAAATTTAGTTTGATAGAAACATGTCTTATTTTAGAATGTAATACCGGATTCTTAGATATATCAATTGTTGTAGTGTTATCACAATATATAGTAATAGGTTCCTTGCATTTTACCTTTATGTCTTTAAACATTTGCTTAAGCCATAGTACCTGTGTACAGTTAGTTGCTGCTGCAACATATTCTGATTTTGTTGTTGATAAAGATGTAAAACTCTGTTTCTTACTCAACCAAGAAACTAATCTCTTTCCAAGAAAGAATGCTCCTCCAGTGGTGTTTTTTCTATCATCCACATCTCCTGCCCAATTTGCATCTGTGTATGCACATAGATCAAAATTTTCATCTCTAGGATACCATAATCCAAGATTTGTAGTGCCTTGTAAGTACCGGAAAATCCTTTTTACTGTTGATTCATGATTTTCCTTAGGATTAATTTGAAATATAGAAACAATACATACTGCATTCATAATATCAGGCCTGGTTTGTGTCAAATACAGTAAACCTCCTATCATAGATTTGTATCTAGTTGGATTAACAGGTGTAGATTCATCCCTTTGAGATAATTTGTCATTTGTGGTCATAGGTGTGCTTACCGGTTTAGAGTTCTCCATCCCAAATTTCTTGAGCAATTCTTTCAAGTACTTGGATTGACTCAAAAATATACCTTTATCAGTCTGTGAAATCTGCAATCCTAAAAAGAATTTTATTTCTCCAATCATAGACATTTCAAAATTCTTACTGCATTTTAATAGAAAATTCCTTACATAATCCATCTTCTCCTCCAAAGATTATATCATCAACAAATACTTCTATAATCAAGATGTCATCATTAGTTATTTTATAATATAAATTGTTGTCTGCATTTCCTTTAGTAAAACCAATCTTTAAAAGATACTTATCCAACCTTGCATACCAAGCTCTTGGGGCTTGTTTCAATCCATACAGAGCTTTTCTTAACCTGCAAACCATATCATTTTCATATGTCAAAGAAAATCCATCAGGTTGTTCAATATAGACTTCCTGTTCAAGATCTCCATTCAAGAATGCACATTTAATATCCATTTGATAAACTTTGTAGTTCTTGTGAGCTACAAAAGCCAAGAATAATCTGACTGCCTCAATTCTAGCTATCGGTGCAAAGGTTTCATTGTAATCAACTCCTTCTTTCTAAGAATATCCCTTACACACTAATCTTTCTTTATTTCTGACAACCTTACCATCTTCATTAAGTTTGTTTCTAAATACCCATTTGGTTCCAATTACATTTTTATCTTTAGGTCAGGGAAATAATGTCGAAGTATTATTTTTCTCAATTTGTCCTAATTCTTCTTCCATAGCTTTAATCCAAGATTTATCTTCACATGCCTCATTAACAGATGATGGTTCAATTTGAGAAATAAGACATACGTCTTAATTTGCCAATCTTCCTCTTGTCATAACTCCTTTAAATTTGTTTCCAATTATCTGATCTTCAGAATGATTCAATCTTACATACCAGGGTGTCTTAGTGTGTTGTTGTTCTTCAATCACTGTGGAATCCTCTGATGGTACCAGGGTAACTGGATCTTCATTCTCTACCGGTGGATTTAGTGTAGGTTCATTTATCACAATTTCTATTGCCGGTTCAGAGTCTATATACCTTTAAGTTCCTCTGAATTGTTCATCAATCTTTACATTTGTACTCTCAACAATTTTATGCAATCTCTTATTAAAACATCTATATGCCTTGCTCTTAGATGAATAACCAAGAAATATTCCTTCATCACTTCTAGGATCAAATTTGCCAATATACTCATCTCTTCTGAAATACTTAAGAGTAGGAGTATTACCAAACCATAGTTCATGAGGGGTCTTACTGGTTTCACCTTTGATGTGAACTTTGTTGAATGTATAGACAGCAGTGCTAACTGCTTCTCTCCAATACACATGTGGTAAATTTTCTTCAGATAACATGCTTCTTGCTACATCCAAGATAGTTTTGTTTTTCCTTTCAACAACTCCATTCTGTTGTGGTGTCCGAGGTGCTGATAACTATCTTTTGATTCCATTCACTTCACAGAATGTATTAAAGTCCTTAGATGTGAATTCTCTTCCTTGATCTGATCTTAAACATTTGATTTTCTTACCGGTTTCATTTTCAACCATTGCTTTGAACAGTTTGAACTTTCCAAGTGCTTATGATTTTTCTCTGAGAAAAGTAACCCAACACATTCTAGAATAATCATCAATAATTAGCATGAAATATCTATCACCTTGTAAGCTTTTAGTTCTAGCTGGACCACATAAATCAATGTGAATCAAATCAAGAGCATTATTGGATTTTTCTGAAATACTTTTGAAACTAGCTCTAACTTGTTTTCCAAATTGGCATTCCTTACAAATTGTATTCTGAGGTTTCACAATTTTAGGTAGATCTCTAACTGCCTTAGAAGTACTAATTTTTACCATGCAATCAAAGTTTACATGACATAGTCTCTTATGCCATAACCAACTTTCATCTATATGTGCAATCAAGCATGCCTTTTCACTGTTGTTCAAATGAAAGATATTACCTCTAGTCTGATTACCGATTGCAATTTCCAAACCAGATCTATTCATGATTTGGAATTTTCCATTTTTAAATTGTAACTGAAATCCCTTCTCAACTAATTGACCAACACTTAAAAGATTATGCTTTAATCCTTCAACATAGTAGACATTGTCAGTGTTATGCTTACCATCAAGAGATATTGTACCCTTACCTTTGATTGAACTGGCTTTGTCATCTCCAAATCTTACTAAACCTCCATTGTATTCTTGAAAGTTTAAGAATTTACCTTTATCTCCTGTCATATGATGTGAGCATCCTGAGTCAATGATCCATTCATCCTTTACTTCAACTTTAGCTACTAGGGCTTGTTCTACTGGTTGATTAGTAGGTGCCGGTTGATCTTCTGTTATAGCAACAAAAACCCATCCATTGTCTGACAGATCCTCATCAGAACCATCAGTCACACCTTCATCAGCAATGTAACAAGATTTGTCTTTGTTCTTCTTAAATTTGTATCTTTGATATTTAGGATTAGGCTTGTATGTTCTTCGAGCTTCTTCTCTTAGTCTAGCATGTCTATCAGGGCATCTCGAAGCCATATAACCAATCTTATTGCAGTTAAAACATTTAAAGGGTGCTTTACCTTCATACTTACTTCCAACTGGACCTTTTGGCATTTTCCTTGCAAATAGTGCTTCAAGTTCTTCAAGCTTTTCATTCTCCTTCCTAGTTTCTTCAAGTTCTCTTGCATAAAAGGCTTTCTAGTCTGATTTGTCAAATGATGGAGCAGATGATGTTGATGCTTTAAAGGCTAAATTTGTCTTTATAGTAGCAACAGGACCAAATTCCTCAGTTTCAAAAGCTGAAAGTTTTCTAATCAATGTATCCCTAGTTACTGATGTATTAGGCATTGTTCTCAACTCATTTATAGCAATGACCTTCATTTTATATGCCGGTGGCAATCCTCTTAAGATTTTTGAAACAATTTCATCCTCACTCAAGGTTCCTCCACAACATTTAATACCCAAAACAATTTCATTTACTCTTTCCATAAAAGTAGAAATCCTTTCATCTTCTTCCATTTTCAGATGTTCATACCTGACTCGGAAGCTTTCAAGTTTTGCAATCTTGACTATGGAATCTCCTTCATTCAGTGTTTCCAAATGATCCCAAATATCTTTAGTAGTAGACCTATCTGATAATCCCATGATTTGTTGATCTGATAATGTGCTCAAAAGTGCTTCTCTTTCTTTGCAATCATTCTCTTCATCTTTAGCTAAGGTAGTTGGAGCAGTCTGACCAGCTATAGCAGCAGTATAACCATTCTTTGTAACTTCCCAGATGTCTTTACCAATGCAATTCAGATGTGTCTCCATCCTGATCTTCCATATCCCATAGTTGGTTCCATCAAGTTTAGGACTGTCCTTCCTGAAATAATTAGTAGACATTGGATCTCTTCAAGTTGTTAAACTTTTGCAAAAAGAGGACTAGGCTCTGATACCAATTGTTAGGTCCCGGAGACAACTGAGAGGGGGGGGTGAATCAGTTGTCTAATAAATTTAAACCAAAAGCAGTTAACCAACTTAATTCTTAATACTAGTAAACCAGTTAAGTATGTCGGTAGACAGTGTTAATAGTAAATTGCTATACCGGTAAAGATTAATGCATGAAACATAAACATAAAGTCATCCACAACACATAACACCAATATTTGTACGTGGAAACCCTGTAAGGGGAAAAACCATAGTGGGAAACCTTACCCATAATCAGATGATACTACTACAGATAGTAAGTGTACATAAATGGGGTCTGCACATGCATAAAGGCCAACAGCCTAGAGCTCACTACTCAATCACAAAATGGGAGTCACACTGACTACAATTGGATGGTTAAATCCAATAAGAATGTATTGCACAAAATAGCATCTTCATATGCTAGATTCAGTACCAGTGTAATGCTGATATGCTTCTACAAAAACCTAGCTTCACCTTCAAATGATGTCTTTGTGTATACCTCTACTTAATCTTGCATATACCTTCTCACAATTCTTCTTCGCATTCCACATTCGATCTTACAAATAAGATCT
This sequence comes from Cryptomeria japonica, assembly GCF_030272615.1. NCBI lineage: Eukaryota > Viridiplantae > Streptophyta > Pinopsida > Cupressales > Cupressaceae > Cryptomeria > Cryptomeria japonica. The sequence goes on along the minus strand of NC_081406.1, from coordinate 164,257,388 downwards.
TACATTTATATCATAACCTAAGACCAATTTTAGTAGGTCAGCTCTACAAGATATTACAATAAAAAAATTTTACAAACAATATAATATTTGATGCAATAACCGATTGAACATGTCAGCTTAATACATTTGCAACAATAATAAATCATCTCCATAGCGTGCCATACTAATCTAGAAAAGATAAACCTGCTGATGTAACCCTAGGTAACCCTGGACCTATTTGCCGGTAAAAGAAAATATGCAAATATGAATATACCAATGATTAATTCTTCAAAACAAAGTGTCCACATGATGTCTTCAACATTACCAAGTATCTTACATATTATTCCAAGTGTCGGTGATCATTATATCCTGTCGGTGAACCATATAGCAGTAACTGTGCAATAGTTACTTGCTTGCCGGTGAATGTTGCTGGATCTCCAAAGTGCTATTGTTTTAGTAGGTGTTGACATCAATGACAAAACCATACCAAAATACCAACAACTAGTATATATGAAGAAAACCCAAGATGGGAAAAACCTCAATGAGAAATGGTGTTGGAGTCTACTGCTCCAATCCAGCCTCATAGTAAAAATAATGTATTACAATTTTTAGGGCACCAACCCAAGGAGCACCAACCCCTGATAGTTTATGGGCACCAACCCAAAGGAGAACCAACCCTTGGTGTTTATGGGCACCAACCCAAAGGAGAACCACCCCCTGTTGTTTATGGGCACTAACCCAAAGGAGCTACAACCCCTACACCGAGCACCAACTCAGTGACCACAATACATGATATCATAACAAAAGTAATAGCCCGGTTACATATTAGTTCTGCAACCCCTTATGAATAATCTCTCTACCGGTTTACTCTATTCTACCAGTTACCTTCTACTATGCTTTATGTCGGTTCTCACTCAGTCTCATTCACTGTTGCCACCGACTATCTCTATTTCTCTCTTGCTAACTCAACCTCTACCAGTTGTTCATTTGACAAACTTTGCACTTGACTATTGGTTACTCAGCTTACCAGTTTATCCCTGATCTATTCTATGCCTGTTGAATCCTCTCTGCCACACTTACACACAACTATTTCACTCTAAGCTACTTTTGTATTAGTTCTAACACTACCAGTTGTCTTCATTGATGCACTTTTTCAGTTTACCTGTTGCTCTGCCTTATCGGTTAAACCTCTGCTAAACCCTTCCACCAGTTGCCTCACTCTCATTGGTTGAACTCTTCAACTTGATTATCTCACACACTTGGTCTCTTCTTTAATCGACATTGAGAACTTGACTAAAATGATTCTCTTCACTTCTTCACTCTCTCATCCAATAGGAGCAACCACATTTCTATCTTTGGCTTGAGTACATATACATGAGTTTTCCTGCCAAAGCTTCAGTTCAAACTCCACACCTTAGGGTTTCTTCTTTAACCACCATGACATATCACATCTAACTAGATCTGATCATATCTCATCTCCTTGATTGATGATCTGTAACTCATTAATCAACACCGTCATTATCGTGCCTTTGAGAATATGCCTTCTATATTTATCAATCTGCATTTAATCTATCGACTGATCTCTTGGGTGATCACCAAGAAAGGTTTGGCGGTTTCCTTCACCTACTTCTATCTACTCAATCAATCTGTCCTAGATCTCTGTTGTCTATTTGATCTCAAGCCGCAAACCTATGCTTTTCTTTCTTGACCTTGGCATTTGACATTAAATGTTGGACCAATCACCAACGACCTCACCAACAAATTTCACTGACCTATGCATGTATGTCACTTCACCTTCACGTGGCCCCTTTGCCAGCATCCACCTTTTCTAGGCCATCTGTGTTGGTCTGGATAGGATCACTGACCAACCCCATAGCCAGGTTCATCTACTGGTTCACAAACCCTGTCGGTTATACCCTAACCGGTATGTCTTCAACCTTTCACTTTTCTTCTCTTCCGATGGAACACCTTCACTAGTCATCACTCTTGCCAAAACACCTCATGCTCATCTTCATCAGATGAGAACCTACCACCTCTGCACCTTGTTAGCTTTACCGGTGGACATACTTATTGGTAACCACCTTGATGACACCATGTCATCAACCTTCAAAAAAATCCATCTTCAATCCGCCAATGTCCTCTATCTGTAGTTGTTCCAACTTTTCCTTCTTCATCATTTGATTGGTCCTCCTCTTAACAAGTTTGCCAAGATGGAAAGCATATCCTTCCTTCTCTATACTGGCAACTACCTTTGCAGATCTGGTATGTTGGCATATGTGCAGAATGTGTTGATCTGATGATATTGTGTTGTCATTGATGTCAATATGTTGAAAGAGAACCGGTAATATGTTGAAGAGTGAACCGGTAACATGATAAAGAATGAACAGGATTATTGAAGCTAAGCAACTGACAAAGAGAACCGGTATGATGTTGTGCACTGGCATATGTGAAAAAGTGAAGCGGTATGCTTGTCCAAGTGAACCGATATGATGTTGTGAACCGAAATCGGTATGTCGGAATGAGAACTGGTATATGGAATGTTTTGTATCTAGGGTTCATATGGCATAACTATCGGTTGGTAGTCTCAACTTTAGGGTTTTCGATTGAAGTGTTTCAAGCCTATATGTTTCAATCGATGTCATTGTGTGATAAGTCAGCATTGTAATGGAGATCAGATCGTGTTGCCATGTCAGCCTTGTGCATGTGAAGGATCTTGCATGAAGGAGATTGATCCTATCTACCTTGGGAATGTGCAAAGTCTTTACAAATGGTGGAGAACGTGTGATGGGTTATCACCTCTAATAAGCGGCGAAGAATGAATGATGGAGAATGTCTTGAGATCTGTTCAATACCATTGTATTCAAATGCAAAGTGTTCAATGGTCAGGATTGAGCCGACTAAATTTCTCAACCTAAGTGTTTAGGGTTTAGGGTTTATGCTACCGATCTAACTGTTTCCTATAAGGTCGATGTGGTGTTTAATGATGAGGTTGTTGGCAAATTGTGTGTGTGTATCTATGTGCAAAGATACGTGCTTCTTGCCAGACCAATTGAGAGGATTGATACCTGCATAGTGTCTGTGTAGAAGGAAGGAACTAAAGTGGATCTACATTCACATTGAGTGCTATTACCAAATCATTGTAATACGTGTTGATCTCTAATCACTTCAATAGTTAGAAAATCCCTTAACAGGGTAGCTTTAACCAGCTTGCTATAAATCCTTTAATAGGGTGACTCAAGCCATTGAGTTCATAAAATCCTTTAACAAGGTAACCTCTAGTACGGTTTAACCCTTAACCAGGTATTCTAGCCATCCCTTAACCGAGTGATCCCTAACAGGATCGGTTCCTAACAGAACCTGTTGTAACTGTCCTTAACTGGACTAGGCTTCTAACAGAGCGAACTTCTAAAGAATTTAAAACAGCTTGTGGGTATTCATTCCCACCGTGGTTTTTCCCAATTGGGTTTCCACGTGAAAAATATGTGTGTCATGTGTGATGTCCTTTTCATGTGATGCTTTGTTGTTTTTTGTCAAGCGGTGAATCATGTCGATCTAGCAAGTTATTATATCTCTGATGATAGATTATATGTTTATGCATAAGGACAAAGTGGAAATGAGGGAGTAGGTTGTATGAAAAGCTAAAAAGATTGACTGGTTTATGTCTTTCACAGTTGCACTATGTTTAACCGATAGTAATCTATTTTGGACCGGTGTTAGGGATTGCCAGTAGTTTATAGTCTGCAATCAAACCAGTTCAAGAAAATTTTTTGTGCTTGTACTAATTCACCCCCCTCTCAGTTTCTATTTGGTACTCACTATTCATCACTAAGTTATCAATTGATATCAGAGCGCCCTCCAGGTCCTCTGTGTTGTAAGCTTAACCGCTTGAGGGAAAGATCCTATTGTAATAATGAAGACGGAAGGTCCAAAATTCAATAGAGATAACTTTATAATATGGAAGGACAGAATGAAGATATACATCAGAAGCATGGGTGCTCAACATTGGAGCTATGTTATCCCTACCAGTACTCTCACCGATGACCAAAAGAGAGAGATTCTCTAGAATGGGCAAGTCATGGAAGCCCTAATCAGTAGTTTATTTGACATTGAGTTTATTGATGTCTAGGATAAATAAAATCCCAAAGAAGTATGGGATACTCTTGAGAATATCTATGGCGGTGATGAGCATGTAAAACAAGCTAAGGAAGAAAGCCTTAAAGGGAAGTTTGAAGACATGCGAATGGTTGAAGGTGAGATCATTCAACAATATGGAATAAGAATCAAAACTGTTGTTGGAGATATCAAGAGTGCAGGTGGTAAAATGGAAGATTCCACTGTTGTTAGAAAAGTTTTGAGATCCCTATTACCGGTCTATGCAATAAGGGTTGTTGCTATTCAGGAGTTGAGATCAATAGACAAGGCTAAGGTATCCCTAGACTCCATCATTGTAAAGTTGACAGCCTATGAGCTAAATAGTTTTGATGGCAGTGTTCAGAAGACTGAATCAGCTTTTAGAGCATCTGTTGCACCATCCAGAAAAGGAAAAGAAGCAAGCACTAGCGGTGAACCAAGATAGAGTAGAGAAATGGATGATGAGGAGATTCTGATGGAATTTGAAGCTCTTCTTGCTAAGAGACTTCCTAAGGGAACCGGCAAATACAAAGGTAAGCTTCCTTTGAAATGCTTCTCTTGTAACCGGATAAGACACATTGCTATAAATTGTCCTAATGGTGACAACAAGGACAAACCAGAAAGGTTCAAGAAATTAAAAGGAGGAAATCGGAGAAACTATTTTGTAGCAGTTGATGAAGGTGTTATGGATGAGGAATCAGAAGATGAAGAAAATGAAGATATTGTGTTTATTGCAGTCAAGGAGGATGTGCCAGACAAAAAGGCTCTTGTCTCCCACTTTGATAATTCCAATGAGTGGATTATTGACAGTGGTTGTTCTCACCATATAACTAGTGACCGGAGCAAGTTTATATCTCTGGAAGAGTATGATGGTGGGGTGGTTCGCTTTGGTAATGATGCACCTTGTATGGTCAAAGGCAAAGGGTCCATCTCTCTAAACGGAAAGAGTAGTGCTGACAATGTGTATTGGGTGGAAGGTCTCAGACACAATCTATTGAGTGTTGCCCAGCTGAATGACAGTGGACTCATTCTAGAATTCAAAAATGGAGTGTGCAAAATCAAAGGAAAGAAAGGTGAACTGATGGCCACAGGTATGCAGACCAAAGGTAACTTATTTCAGCTAAATGCAAATATAAGTACATGTCTTATGGCTAAGTTTAATGATAGCTAGATATGGCATAGGAGACTCTGCCATGTAAACTTTGATAACATAGTGAAGGCCAGCAAGATCAAGGCAGTTAGAGGACTGCCAATGCTGAGCAAACCGGTAAATCCTTTGTGCAGAGAATGTCAACTGGGGAAAATGTCTTCCTCAACCTTCAAAGGTAAATCTTTCACTGTTGACAACTTACTTGATCTTGTGCATATTGATTTGTGTGGTCTTATGAAAACTAGGAGTGTGCAGGGAGATAGGTATTTTATGATTCTTACTGATGATTTCTCAAGAATGATGTGGGTCACATTCTTGAAGGACAAGTCTGAAGCCTTTGGAAAGTTCAAATCTTTCAGAGCACTGGTAGAAAAGGAAAGCGATAGAAGAATCAAATGCCTTAGAACTGATCAAGGAGGAGAATTCACTTCCGGTGAATTCAACAAATATTGTGAAGAGAATGGCATCAAGAGGCAACTTTCTACCCCCTGGACTCCACAGCAGAATGGCCTAGCAGAGAGAAACAACCCGACTATGGTTGAAGCGGCTAGAACTATGTTGATCCAAGGAAAGGTTGCTCACACCTTTTGGAGAGAAGCAATGAGAACTACAGTCTACACAATGAACCAGGTACTCATCAAGAAAGGAAAGGATAAGACTCCTTATGAGTACTGGACCAGTAAGACACCAGTGGTAAGCTACTTCAAAGTGTTTGGTAGTAAATGTTATATCATGAGGAGTGAACATCAAAGAAAGTTTGATGCAAAATGTGATGAGGGAATATTCCTAGGGCATTCCACCAAGAGAAAATCTCTCAAATGTTTCAACAATAGGACTTGAAGAATTATTGAAAGCATCAATGTTAGGGTTGATGAAAACTCTGAGAAATTAGAGGAAACTGGCAGAGAGCATGTAGGAGATGAACCAGTAGTAACCTTCTAGGAACCGGTTGCAAATCAGCCCAGTACCAACAATTGTGCTCCTACACCAGTAGATACTGATGAAGATGAGGATGATGAAGAAAACCAAGAGGAAGTTGTTAAGAACATACCTAGGTATGTCAAACTCAATCATGGTCCAAGCAGATCATAGGAGACAAAGATGCAGGAATTCTTACAAGAAGAAAGGTCAGAGAAAGCTCATGTATGATCTCTGAAATTGATCCTAAATCATTCAAAGAGGCACATAAAGATGAAGACTGGATCAAGGCAATGGAGGAGGAACTTGACCAGATAGAGAAGAATGGAACATGGTCTTTGGTACCCAGACCGGAGCATAAAAATGTCATTGGAACCAAATGGGTCTTCAAAAATAAGCTGAATGAGGATGGCACAGTGGTAAGGAACAACGCCAGACTAGTGTGTAAAGGATATGCCCAAGAAGAAGGAGAAGACTATGGAGAAACCTTTGCTCCAGTAGCAAGATTGGAAGGAGTTCATATGCTTCTTGCATATGAATCTTTTATAGGATTCAAGGTATACCAAATGGATGTAACATCTGCATTTTTAAATGGAATACTTGAAGAGGAGGTGTATATAGAGCAACCAGATGGATTTCCCCTATCAGAAGACAATGACATGGTGTGTAGGCTACATAAAGCCTTATATGGACTGAAGTAGGCACCAAGAGCATGGTATTAACACTTGCATTCCCATCTTGTGAAGATATCAATATCTACTTGAAATCAGAAGGAGATTAGATTCTGATATGCAAAGTATTTGTTGATGATATAATCTTTGGTGGAGATGACAAGATGAGTCATGACTTTGTAGATGAGATGAAAAAGGATTTTGAAATGTCACTCATAGGGGAAATTAAGTTCTTCATTGGATTGTAGATTTAGTAAATGAAAAATGGAATCTTTATTACTCAATCCAAGTATGTCAAAGAAGTGTTGAAGACCTTTGGCATGGAAGATAGTAAACTGATTGGTACACCAATGGTGACCAGTTGTAAACTATCAAAAGGGGATGACTCAGCATTGGTAAATGAGAAGGAATACCGATCAATGATTGGTAAGTTGCATTATTTAGTGCATAGTAGACCAGACATTGCACATGCAGTGGGTATTACTGCTCGGTTTTAGCAAAGCCCAAGAGAATCCCACTAGGTAGTAGTCAAGCGGATTCTTAGATATCTGAAGGGAACTATTGACTATGGGTTATGGTATCCATACAATAATGAGTTCAACCTAAAAGTGTTCATAGATGCTGATTGGGCTGGTAATGTAGATGACCGGAAGAGCACAACCAGTGGTGAATTCTTTCTCGGTGGTAGACTAGTGTCATGGATGAATAAAAAGCAGAGTTGTATCTCTCAGTCTATAGCATAAGTGGAGTATGTTGCAGCTTTTATGAACTGTACCCAAACTATTTGGATGAAGCATGTATTGAATGGCTTCAAAGTTCTTGTATCTGAACCGGTAAGTATATTCTGTGACAATACAAGTGCAATTAACATATCCAAGAATTTGGTTTTACATACTAGAACCAAGCACTTTGAACTCAAGTATCATTTCTTGAGGGAAAAGGTTCAAAACAAAGAGGTGGTATTGGAACATGGTTCCAATAAGGAGTAGTTAGCAGACATATTCACCAAGCCTCTATCAAAGGCTACTTTTACCTATCTGAGAGGTGAGTTAGGGGTGCTACCCCTTCAAGAGGTAATCTAAAGGTTTGTGCTCCACATCAATTAGATATTACTTTGCTATATCTTTTCAAGATTGATGTGTTGAAGGATGCTACTCCTTAGGGGGAGCAGCATAGTGGAACAGGGAAGCTTGTGCCTCCACTTTGGCATTGCTGTCAAAGGAGGAGAAGATGTGAAGTGAAAAGATATCTACAGTATTAAGGAGAAGATGTGATGCAGAAAGAGAGATATCTTTGTATATTGCCATCAATGCCAAAGGGGGAGATTGTTGGCATATGTGCAGAATATGTTGATATGATGATAATGTGTTGTCATTGATGTCAATATGCTAAAAGAGAACCGGTAATATGCTGAAGAGTGAACCTGTAACATGATAAAGAATGAACATGATTATTGAAGCTAAGCAACTGACAAAGAGAACCGGTATGATGTTGTGAACCGACATATGTGAAAAAGTGAAGCGGTATGCTTGTCCAAGTGAACCGGTATGATGTTGTGAACCAAAACCAGTATGTCGGAATGAGAACCGGTATATGGAATATTTTCTATCTAGGGTTCATATGGCATAACTACTGGTTGGTAGTCTCAGCTTCAGGGTTTCCAGTTGAAGTGTTTCAAGCCTATGTGTTTCAACCGATGGCATTGTGTGATAATTCAACATTGTAATGGAGATCAGATCGTGTTGCCACATCAGCCTCGTGCACGTGAAGGATCTTGGATGAAGGAGATTGATCCTATCTACCTCGGGAATGTGCGAAGTCTCTGCAAATGGTGGAGAATGCATGACAGGTTATCACCTCCAAGAAGCGGTGAAGAACGAAAGATGGAGAATGTCTTGAGATCTGTTCAAGACCATTGTATTCAAATGCAAAGTGTTCAATGGTCAAGATTGAACCGACTAAATTTCTCAACCTAAGTGTTTAGGGTTTAGGGTTTATGCTACCGACCTATCTGTTTCCTATAAGGTCGATGTGGTGTTTAATGTTGAGGTTGTTGGCAAATGGTGTGTGTGTATCTATGTGCAGAGATACGTGATTCTTGCCAGACCAATTGAGAGGATTGATACCTGCATAGTGTGTGTGTAGAAGGAAGGAACTAAAGTGGATCTACATTGGCATTGAGTGCTATTACCAGATCATTGTAATACCTATTGATCTCTAATCACTTCAATAGTTGGAAAATCCCTTAATAGGGTAGCTTTAACCAGCTTGTTGTAAATCCTTTAACAGGGTGACTCAAAGCCATTGAGTTCATAAAATCCTTTAACAAGGTAACCTCTAATAGGGTTTAACCCTTAAACAAGTATTCTAGCCATCCCTTAACCGAGTGATCCCTAACAGGATCGGTTCCTAACAGAACTTGTTGTGACTATCCTTAACCAAACTAGGCTTCTAACAGAGTGGACTTCTAAAGAGTTCAAAATAGCTTGTGGGTATTCATTCCCACCGTGGTTTTTCCCAGTTGGGTTTCCACGTGAAAAATATGTGTGTCATGTGTGATGTCCTTTTCATGTGATGCTTTTTTGTTTTTTGTCAAGCGGTGGATCATGTTGATCTAGCAAGTTATTATATCTCTGATGATAGATTATTTGTTTATGCATAAGGACAAAGTGGAAATGAGGGAGTAGGTTGTATGAAAAGCTAAGAAGATTGACCGGTTTATGTCTTTCATAGTTACACTATGTTTAACTGGTAGTAATCTATTTTGGACCAGTGTTAGGGATTGCTAGTAGTTTACAGTCTACAATCAAACTAGTTCAAGAAAAGTTTTTATGCTTGTACTGATTCACCCCCCCTCTTAGTACTGGTTTGGTACTCACTATTCATCACTGAGTTATCATTGTACACATCTCTGATCTTAAGGTTAGGAGGCTTCCTCATCATTCATATTTGTCATCCAATCTATGCATCCAGTCTTCTTCCTTTTCTTCCTCTGACTACCTTCTGTTAGAGGGATATGATGCATTCCATGTGTATGGTGAGATTGTTGGAAATTAACACTCATTGGATTCATATGTTGTCATTGATAGAAACAAGATTTTGTAGAAGGCATATACCGATAGGCACCGACATTGGAGGCATACACTGACACACACTAGCATTGAAGTAATCAAGATCACAACCAGCACCGACACCGACATCGACATCCAACACTTCTGTGAAGTCGACATCAATCTAGGATCTGAAAAGCTTTATTCAATCATTTTGTAATTATCGTATAAGGTTGACATTGTATATCTTTTGTAATGTATTGAAAGTCGACATAAGGCATATTGTTTGTAAAGGGTATATAAGTCAGTTTATTAGGTCATTGTGATATATGGAATAAAAAAGAGTGTGTAGGATAAGGAAGCAAAATAGTGTGATGCGAAGGTAATATAATTAGATCATTTGTATGCAAAATTAATATCATGTAATGATCAATAGATGGTTTGTGAAGCTTTCTTGGAGAAAAGGAGATACCAGGAAAAGGGTTTAAGAACTGGTATAGAACAAAGCTACAATGAGAACTCTTTTTGGCATAAAAGATGCATTTTGTGAGTTCACCATTATTGTTTTATCTCAGTAGAATCTTGTAGTCAGTGAGACTCTTTTTTGTTGATCAGTGTGCCTTCCTGCATGTACAGGCCCCCATACTATGTAATATCTTTCATATGGCCAATGAATTGATATTGTGAATCACAAATCCCACCGTGGTTTTTCCTCTTTGAGGTTTTCCACATATAAATTTTGTGTGTGTTCATTCATGTGGCTAGTTTATTTACTTCATGTTATATGTTTCGTCATTTACTAATTTATATGTGTATGTTGTAATAAGGTAAAATATTATATTATTGGCAAAAGATTGATTCATCCCTACCCCCCTCTTAGTGTTCTTGGATTAATTGTATTCCAACAATTGTTATCAAAGCCTAGTACCTCGGAGAAACTTTAATAGCTTGAGGAAGATCCTGAAACCGAAATCATTTAACATGGCTATGGAGAAGCAACTTGAGATGGCACTTGAGGATTATGATGTTGAAAGGTTGAAAAACTTGAAGCTACAAAATGAATTGAATTCTGCTAATGAATTCATTCTTGTTCTGCAAGAAAGGTTATCATCAACTCAAGCTAGGAGAAAGGAACTTTTGCAAAACTAGGATGATGAAGAGAAAAATGCACTTAAAGAACAATGTCAAAATTTGAGTCAAGCCAACATGCTCATGAAGAATTAAATGCAAGACTTGACTATGAGGATGTCAAAAGAGATTGAGGATAGAAAGAAGAAGAAAGAAAGCCTTGTTGTATCTCTGAAGAACAAATTTGAATAATGTGGCAGACTGGCTCATGAGAATGATATGTTGAAAACTAATTTGGTACAATCCCAAAATAATGAACAAGAGCTTGAGAGACAAATAATAACTCTGAGAAATGATCTGACTACTGCAAGTGAGTATAAAGAAAAATTTAGGATTAGTGTTGCACAGTTGAATGATTTATTGAAAAGACAAAGGCGGAATGATGAGTCTAGAGGACTTGGATTTTTACAAGGTGAAAGCTTCGGTACTACAAATGAAGATCAGACAACCAGTATGCAAAACTCACCAGACCAGAGGAAACCGGTAAGGCAATCTAATGCTTATAAATTCAATGGTAGATGCTTTATTTGTAATAAATTTGGGCACATGGCTAAACAATGTAGAAATAGAACAAATCAAAACTACAATTCAGTTTCCGGTCTATGCGCAAATTGCAAGAAATATGGTCATAAGTCAGAAGATTGTAGAATGACTATTAAGTGTCATGCATGTGGAAAGTGTGGACATTTGGCTAATCAATGCAGATCAAGGAATGACACCGGATATGGCAAAACAATTCAAAAGAACAATGTTACATGTTATGCATGCAACAAAATGGTCATATTGTTAAGTACTGTAGAAGAAAGACTAAACCGGTTAGCAATGACAGTCCAAATGAGAAAGGAAAGCAGAAGGTAGATGAAATACAACATGATCACACCAAGAGATGGGTAAGAAATTCCAAAGAACCAAGTGGAGTTGCAACTACACTTGAAATTGCACCAGTAACTCCATCGGTAGAATAGAGTGTTCTTGTACCGGCAGGAAATTCAACCAGTAAGTGAGGCATAAGCCTTAGGGGTTGGCAAATTCATTGCAAAACTTGCATATTCCTCGGAAGAGATCTGGAGAGTTGAACTGATCATTGATGAAGGTTTACCTAACATAAAATTGTGAAACTGACATCCGGTAGAGTGCATCGCTAAGCATTTATGATAGTAAAAGATTAGGATTTACTCGCTGATAAAAAAAGGAAAATGAACTCATTTTTCACTCACCCAACACTTAAGCAAACCAGAGCGAAGCAAAGGCATTCTGAAAATATTTCCAACAGTTATCAAGATCTTTCAAACCGATGATTGATTATCCAAGTATTTCTTTGAAATGGCATACAGATCTTCATCTGGTCCTACTTTCATTGTGAATCCCACTATTGTCGAGGTAAAGGATAGGCTCAGACTCATTTTTAAGGAAGTTCCTCAAATAGCAAAGAAGGAAGACTCTACTAGTGCATTCTCGAGGGTTCTCGACAACATAGTTTATGTAGAAGATGTCGGGGCCTATATTCACTACACCTTGGAGGATTTAGGCACTGAGGAGATCAAGGGAATGCATCAATCTATGATACTAGGCAGCTCTGGAACAAACAAGCCAGAATATAAGGCCACTGAAGATCTAGGGTTAGTTAGAATTTTGTACATACCAAAATTCAAGGATGAAATGATCAGATATGTTCTGAGAAGGGTCCACAATGAATTCATCTAGCTGGACTGACCTTACATGATCACAAAGGAAGCAATTCAGGCGCTCACTGACTTACCCAAAGTTGGACAGGAACCTGGGAAGAAGATCTCCAACACTGAGGCTGAAAAGATCACCAGTGCAACCCATGATGGAAGATCTATGAGGATTAGCACCATCAAAGATACAGATGTGAAATTTGCCAGCATGATCATCGGCTACAAGGTAACATAATCAAGTCAATTAAAATTTGTTGCCAGTTCTTGTATCCATGTTGCATGCCAAATGTGAAGGAATGATGGAAAGTATGATCTATGTGAATGGTTAAGAAGTGAATTAATGTTAAATCTTGGTAAGATCAAAGGTGTCAAGAAAGGAACATTTAGGTTTGGCAATCTTATTGTCTGCTTGATGTTATATTTCATGAATGAGCTACCGGGTTTGGGAAAGAAACGTTGGGCTCATGACATATCGACAGGAATGCAAATTAAAGATGCAATCACTAGCCTTAGTAGCAACATGGATGAGAAGCTATGGGGCTTCTTTAAATCTTTCGAAGAGAATATGATACTGAGGGAGAGAATTTCCAAGCACATTATGGAGAAATACTCCATTGATATCTACTTCATGGTAAAAATATATGAAACCCTCATGGAAGTAGTGGAACCAAGAACCATATGGGTCACTGAACTAGGATATGAAGTTGATGACAATAGCTTGTAACTTTATGCAAAAAATTTGCTTGATGCTCCTTTAGATGATAAGACGCAACATTTTGGCACTGCGGAGGAGAAGGCTCTTGAAGTCAAAATTGGCTTCAATGAGAAAAGAAGAGAAAAGAAAATAGACAAAATGTGTGCCTTCGTTCAAAATGTTATCCATAGGATAGATACAGAACTAGGTTCTAGATCTAAACCAGTAGATCAAGCGGCGGCAGTTAGTGCTCCCGAGGCAAAGAGGCCAACAATTTCATTTATCCTATCACTTCTGACTCTAATGTAGAGGATAATTGACCTCTTGCATTCAGAAGGGTATAGAGGAAGAAAAGTGACAAGCCTCCGGTAGAGGAGAAGAAGGTGGAGCCAAGGAGGAAGCTAGTAAGAAAAGTGACAAAGCCTATTGCACCCACACCTCCAGCAAGGAAACCTGCTCAGAAGAGGAAACCAGTTCCATCCACCCCTACAACCCCGAGCAAGAAGAAGAAAAAGGATGATGAAGAAGCTAAATCTGGTAATATGACTTGTGTAGAGTTAATTGATGAGGTAACAAAACATGGTATTTTGAAGAATGTGTCAAATTTATATGAACATCTAGATGAAAATGAGCAAAATAAAATAGAAGAAGCAATTTTGTTACATATAGACACATATATGAAGGCTTTAGTAGAGATTTTGAAAGAAATTCCTTTATCATTGTACAATAAGTTAGATAAAAGAAGATTAGATGCAGTCAAGAGGGATAGGGAAATTAAGGACGTTGAACTTTTGAATATGTGTGGCTCTATAAATAATGAGGAAATGAAAAGATGTATAGATGTTGCCAACAAAACATTTTTTAGCAGCAAACCCCAACAAATAAGCCTAATGATGGGTAGAGTAAATGAGATAATAAATGAGACCACAAATGGTTGGTCTAAATTCTTCCAAAAGAATCCTGATTTCCTTACTTCTCAAGAAGAATTTGCTAAGGCAACAACTTCCACCATTTCGGACAAATCTAAAGGGAAAGGATTTTTGGGAAGTTTAGATCAAATTTTGAATGAACTGATAGGTGAACCTAAAATTGATGAGAGTGTACAATCTATATTGCCAGAGACAACATTTGTATGATTCGAGCAAGTAAATGTAGATAATGTACATGGTATTGATAATATTGTTGATAATATTCCACCGACAGTAACAACTACTGCACCAAGTGGCGAAGCCATCAGTGCAAAAGGGGATGAGAAAAGAGATATACTAGGAGAGGATAAGGGAAAGGAGACTGATAAGACACCCAGTACCATACCAACAGTTGATTCCCCAACAAATTTTTTGGCAATTGACACTTCTCAAGTTGAGAAGAAATCAATCACAGGGATGAATCTCACAGAGCTAATGGTGATGGCTACTCAGAAGCTAATGAAGGAGGGATCTGTTGACAAATGAATAATAGATTAGTCAATAATAGTTTGACACAGATTGATTCCTGATTGTATGATTGAAAATGAAGCAAGCCCTTCCAACAATTTTAAGTTATTAACAGAGCACATATCTAAAAATATTCAATCATTACAATAGATTTTCGACCGGCAAGCACTTGAAAGGTTTAATTTGGCTAAGAGGGCCGCTTTTGACTAGATTATTGAGATTGAGAAGAAGAAGATTGAGGTGAATCTTATACTTATTAAAAATTCTTTGAAATAGTGTACTAACATCTATAGGATCTATTGTAATATATAAATTCTTACATTAAATGTAGATAAGAGGATAAAGGAGTTACAAGACAAGATTGCTACTTTTGCTAATTCTTTTGATGGACTAACTTCACTTACAACATCTATTCATGGAAAAATTTTGACTTTGGAGAATCAAATTTTTTCTCTTGAAAAGGAAAGAGACAAGATTATTTGAAGAGAAAGAAGTCTCAGAGGTTTGGTGAGTGCAAGATTGGATTCACTTGGTGTACATAAGAGGGAATGCATGGATATGATTGTGAAGCCCACACCGATAGAAGTCACTGAGAAAGAAACACTTGCATATCTACTGAGTGGACTTGTATCCATATCTAAAACATTCAAAACCAATTGGGATACTTATATACAGTTACTTGAGAAATCTTATCCAGAAATCTTGAAATTGGTCAAGCTCTAGTAAAGTAATCTCAATTTATTCATTCTTTTGCACAGATTCTTTCAATTCTTTCACAGGTCTTTGGCATTGATGCCAAAGGGGGAGGATATGTATGTGAAAAATATGTATATAATCTTAGGGGGAGGATATCAGATAGAGAGTATATTGCAAACATAGTCAATCAGCTTAGGGGGAGCATATTTTAGTTGAACTGACAGGGAATCCATTTTTCACATGAGTGTTGCCATCAATGCCAAAGGGGGAGATTGTTGGCAATTGACACTCATTGGATTCATATGTTGTCATTGACAGAAACAAGATTTTTAAGAAGGCATATACTGGCAGGCACCAACATTAGAGGCATACACCGACAAACACCGACATTGAAGTAATCAAGGTCACAACCGACACCGACACTGACACCGACACTGACATCCAACACTTCTGTGAAGCTGACATCAGTTTGAGATCTGAAAATTTTTATTCAATCATTTTGTAATTATTGTATAAGACCGACATTGTATATCTTTTGTAATGTATTGAAAGCCAACATAAGGCATATTGTTTGTAAAGGGTATATAAGTCAATTTATTAGGTCATTGTGATATATAGAATAAAAAAGAGTGTGTAGGATAAGGAAGTAGAACAATGTGATGCGAAGGACATATAAGTAGATCATTTGTATACGAAAGTAATTTCATGCAATGATCAGTAGATGGTTTATAAAGCATTCTTGGAGAAAAGGAGATACCGGTAAAAGGGTTTAAGAACTGGTACAAAATAGAGCTATAACCGGAAATCTTTTTGGCATAGCAGATGCATTTTGTGAGTTCACCATTATTGTTTTATTTCAGCAGAAGCTTGTAGTCAATGAGACTCTTTTGTGTTGAGCAGTGTGCTCTAGGCAGTGTGCCTTCCTGCATGTGTAGGCCTCCATACTATGTAATATCTTTCATATGTCCAGTGCATTGATATTGTGGGTCACAAATCCCACCATGGTTTTTCTTCTTTGAGGTTTTCCACATATAAATTATGTGTGTTATGGTGTTCATTCATGTGGCTGCTTTATTTACTTCATGTTATATGTTTTTTCATTTACCAGTTTATATGTGTATGTTGTAATAAGGTAAAATCTTATATTACTGACAGAACACTGATTCACGCACCCCTCCCCCCCCTCTTAGTGTTCTTGGATTCATTGTATTCCAATAGAGATAAGCTACACTTATTGGTGGGAGTGGATCTATGTCAGCTGCTAGTATTAATGTGACATCTCTGAGGAGTAGATGCATCTTATACTTGACATATGACCTGGTAGCTTTCCCATATGCCATCTTTGCTTACTGAAGCAACACATTCTCTGTCAATCTTTTCTTCATCCAGTGGGAGTCAAGTTGTGTGATATCTAACTCATATCGGTGGCCTGTGCATGCTTCACCTCTGGTGTTGATGTGATTCTTGGTAACATTCCTCCTCTTCATCACAATCAACAACCAGCAACCTTGCACTCTTGCAGAAGACATCATACTAGGCTGATCTCCAATACTTGTCTTTAACACAAGTCCATATTGACTTGTGTATCGGTGATCATCAATGACATTACAAAGTTGGTTGACATCAAAGACAACATGTTAACTATTCTCCCATACCGATTATCCTTCTCTACCAGTAACATGCAATACCAGTGACAACTATACTAGTAATGTTCTATACCGGTTGATATCAATTACAATACAATACCAACATTGTGCTTCTTACACTCAGAGATAATGTAGGGCCCACTCTAGAATGCATCGAATTTGGAGTGTCTTCCAAGCCTTCTTTTAAGAGTGTCCCATTTCAAAACTATGTCTCCTTCTTTGAAATCTCTTAGAGATGCCCTTTTATCAAAATACCTCTTCTTTTGGGATTGATGTTGTTCTATCTTCCTCATGGCATCATTTTTGGTCTCTTCTAGCTCAAACAATTGAGCTAATCTTATTGTCAAAGGGTCTTCCTTGATCATGTCTAGTTGATTGACTAAATCAAGTGCTAGAAGATCAAGTGAGATAGGAAGCCTTGCTTCCTTACCATATACTAGCATGAAATGTGACTTTTCCATTGATATTTTTAGAGTGATTCTATCATCTCACAAGGATAATTTCAACTAAGTATGCCAGATCCTTTGGTTACCTTCCATGGTCTTTTTGATGATCCTGATCAAATTCTTATTGGTGCATTCTATCTGGCCATTGCCTTGTGGATAGTAATTAGAAGATGTATTTAGATAAATGCCCTTCTTGACAACACAATTAGATATTCTAAAACCAACAAAAGCAAGGCTATTATCTAAAATGATATAATTAGGGACTCCAAATTTGGCAACCAGATCTTCATAAAAGTTCAAAACATCAAACTCAGTGGCCTCTTTAAGTGCCACTGCTTCAGTCCATTTGGTGAAATAGTTTGTGGTTGTAAGTACCCACTTATGGCCAACATTTGATGGAGGGTTTATCACCCCAATAAAGTGCAAACCCCACTTCATGAAGGGTTGTTCAACTTGAATTGGCTGTAAAGGTAAAGCTGCCAACCTTTCCTTTCCAACAAACAAGGCACATTCCCTGCACCTTCTTATCCATAAGTGTGCATCTTTGAATAGTTTGGGCCAATAATAGCCACTTCTCATCACTTTAAGAGTTCTTTCTCTTGGAGAGAAATGACCTCCAACTAACCCCTCATGGAATTCATGCAGTACTTTCTCAACTTGTTTAGGCCCAATACACTTCAGTAATACACCATTGAAGTCTTTACGGAAAAAAAAACACCTTTTAAAAGCTCATAGGGTATGGAATGTAGTTTTAAATATCTTCTTTTAGCTCTATCAAAACTCCTAGGACACTCACCAATTTGCAGAAAATGAACCATTTCCTATACCCAATTAGTAGTAGGAGTAAAAACATTTGTTTGTTCCTCATCTTGCAATATTAGAACAACCTCTTTCTCATGCTCTGTAGTGTTGGTAACTCCATCAACAAGCTGTTCACATAGCCCTTTACCCCTAACCAACATGGTTACCTTGATTTCAACATCATTTTCCATTACCTTGTTTACACAACCAACTCTCTTATCACCGAGATCCTTACTCAATAGAAATTCTTTCACGCTTGGATGAGAAACCATTAGATTAATCCTATTGTTAGACAACATGTTCTTAAATTTCTTTAAGCTCCTGATAACAACAAGTACATGTGTTCTCTACAAAAGTGTACTTTAGCTCATAATCCTTCAATGTTTGACTGAAAAAAGTTAAAGGTTAATCCGAGCCTTCGTCATTTTGTTGTACCAACATAGCAGAAACAAAATCAATATTACCATAAGCATACAAAGTGAAATCCTTTGAAAAGTTGGGATTTAGAAGTGTAGGGCAACTACCAATGCTTCTTTTATAAGCTCAAAAATTTGTTTCCCCTCCTTAGTCCAGCTAAGAGACAGGTTTTTTCTCAACATAGCAGTTAGTGGATTTAACAAATCAGCAATATCAGGGATAAATCTCCTGACAAAATTGATCCCACCAATAAAACTTTGCAGACCTTTCTTGTGTGTTGGTAAAGGAAGGGCCAAAATGGCATCTATCCTCTCAGAGTCAACAGTAATTTTGTGTTTAAAGACCAGGTAGCTAAGCAATCTGCCCTCATGCACAACAAATACACACTTTTGGGGATTAAGTGATATCCCAAATTCTCTGCATCTCTCAATAATCTGCCTCAAGTGGTTTAGATGATCTTTAGCTTCCTTGGAAAAAAATGTGATGTCGTCAAGGTATACTAAGACAAACTTGTACATTAAGCCTTGAAAGGCCATATCCATGGATTTCTGAAAGGTTGTCCCAATGTTAGATAGATCGAAGGGCATCTTCTAGTAGGCCATAGTCCCTTAATTTGTAGTGAAAGTTGTATTAAATTGATCTTCCTCCTTAACTAATATCTGGTTGTAACCAGAATAACCATCTAGCAAGGAAAACCTTTCTGATCCCAAGATTTCTTGAAGTATCTATTCCATGGAGGGAAAAGGATGACGGTCTTTCAAAGAAGCTACACAAAGTCTAATCTCTCCATTTTTCTTCCTAACTAGCACAAGGTTGGAAATCCATGAGGTATGCTTAATAAGAAATATTATGCTACTCTCAATCAGTTTGTTTATCTCTTTCTTCAAAAGAGGCTCTAACTTAGGATTCAATGGCCTCTTCTTCTGCCTAACAGATTTGGCATTAGGCTCAAGCTCAATAGTATGTTGGGAAAGAGGAGGATCAAATCCTTTTAAGTCGCTATATTCCCATACAAAAACATCACTAAAATCTTGAAAAAGCAGAATAAATGCTTGTTGTTCTTCTATTGTACATACATTGCCTAGTTTAAGTAGCTTACCCTTGAAGACCTCAAACTCTTCATAATGATCCTGCTGAACTTGTATGTTGGCCTTGGGTTTTATCACTTCATCATTAGTAATAAAAATATACTCTAAGGTGATCAAACCCTTTGGCATCTTGTTTCTCTTTAGCTGAATGATTTGGTCATTGTACTGGTGTTGTAGCCTCTCTTAGTTAGCATGAGAGAATTCAACTTCCTTTCTTAGGAAGTTTACAATCTACTGGTCACTATCAAACACCTTCTAATGTTTATTATTATCTAGTATAATAGGCCTAATAACAACCCTAACATGTTGATGGCTACTATCATTACCAATTTACTTGGGAATATCAAACTTAGCTCCTATAGCAGCTAACCTATCATCATGTTTATTCTGATTTCTGGGTATGGATATCAGATTAAAATCATCAAATCCCTCCAAGAGGTCCCATACCCTATGCTTATAAGACTTAAGCAAATAATTTTTTGTAACACAAATACTTCTCACCTAATTAGCAACTAACTCATTGTCCCCATAGACCTTCAGACAGATAGTACCTCTTTGTCTTGCCCATTCCAAGCCATGGATAAGAGCCTTGCATTCAACAACATTATTAGTATAGCTGAAACATAATATAAAAGTTGAATAGTACCTCTCACCCTTGGGGGAAATAAGCATGCATCCACCACTGACACCAATTCTACTCTTTCAGCCATCAAAATACAACTCATTATCTTGTTGTCTACACTATTGTTCTGCACTCTTTTCAAGGTTAGGCAGAAATGAATTAGATTCATGCATTAATTACACCCCCAAATTAGGCTCCTCTTGTTGCTCACATGAACCAACCATATGAAACGGAGCTGCCCATTCATCAAGGAGAACGTCCGATATATCTTCGGTTGGTGTATTGCCTTCTTGAACAATAGGTTGTTCCTCTTGTTCACTTGCAACCAAATTGGCATTAATAGAGGGTGAGGTTTAAGGCTTGATATGATCCTTGGCTATGGGATTTGATCTTATAGTGACTTTTGTGCCAAACCTAGTCCTAAACAACATATGAAACCAGTCAGAGGAGAGATAGCCACCTATCTTAGCTGTGAAATCCCTAAATAAACATATGGCAAAATGAAGAGGCAGTTTAATGATATAAATATCTTGTGGGATACAGAAACTTGGGCAGGCATGAAAGGTCAAGCTCAAACCCTTTATCACACCTATTGTATTGACATCAGTCCCATCTAGCTGAACTACCCCTTTTTCAAGTGGTTCATATGCAATACCCAACTTGTCAACAATTTTCTTAGGCATAACCGAACTACTGGCCCCTGAGTCTATCATGCAGTTATGTAGTAAATGGTCTCCTATAATGACAGACACATAAAATGGTGGGGGATTAACCTTTGAAGCTTGTTGTTCCTTTTCATTCACAACAGTATTTGTCAACATAGCCTTGGATTCATCTCTATTAAGCTCATTAGATGTGCCTAAATTTGATAAGGCTGACTGGAGTAAGTCTTTTTGGCTAGGGAGACTCAAAGAATCCCACATAGACATAGATACATTCATTTTTCTTCATATGTTTAAGAATATTAAAAGAATATGTACCTAGCTTAACTTGAATCTTAGGGGCAACAACATCACTCTGAATAACCATTGTTTGAACTGATGTATTAGGTTTCTCCTTTCCTACCAAAGGTTAACGTGTTGGCAAGGTTCTGACATTTTTAGCACTCGATGGGCTAGCAACAACTTGATCCATGTTTGGCACTTCATGCACATGAGTTTGAATTTTATCAGACTGCTTCCCTTCATTTATAGCTCTTTTCTTAGACCTTGTATAAACTATAGCTATTGAAAAATCTTGGTTGACACCACAAAATTCCCCTCCTTGCTAATTAAGAAGCGTTGTCTCAAGTTGTTGACCCTCTTGCTATTGAATAGAATATTCAGGAGGCACATATGACTGCACACTTGAACTATTTTGGACTGTCAAGGCCTGGTTAATCACCCCATTTTCACAAGTACTTTGGTTATGGGGTTGATTATAGGAAAGACATCAGTCAAAGTCCTGAGCCATATTGTTCTAAGTGGGTATGAGCTCCTTTGAAGAGCTGGCAACATTGGGGTTATAAGCCTGA
This sequence comes from Cryptomeria japonica, assembly GCF_030272615.1. Lineage (NCBI taxonomy): Eukaryota > Viridiplantae > Streptophyta > Pinopsida > Cupressales > Cupressaceae > Cryptomeria > Cryptomeria japonica. The sequence goes on along the minus strand of NC_081406.1, from coordinate 164,235,323 downwards.
TAAGGTTTAGGATTGTAGGCTTGCCTTGGGTCTTGATTATTTGGCTGATAAAGTGGCCTATTTGACTAGTTTTGTTGATAATTAGATTGAAATGGGGGTTGATAAGGCCTAAAACCTTGATTTTACTGCCTCTTCAAGTTTACTATCTCATTGCCAAATGTTTGTAGCAGTCCTTTAATCTCTTGTAAATCATTAGATTGTGCTGGAAATGTATTCTCTTGTCTAGAATACTGAAAATTTGGTGCTAGCAATGCTGGTGAAACTGGAATAACAACTAAAGGAGATACTTGCATTGGTATTGGTGGCTGAATAGCGGGAAAAATTGGTAGAGTAGATCTTGGGGCAATTTTACCAGCCTATATAAGGCTATTCTCAGCTTTAACAACTATAGCATAAGCTTGATGTAAAGAATTTCCTCCCATGGATTGCACCATAACAGAAATGTCACTATTTAAAGCTCTCAAAAAGTATAAGAAAGTGTGATCAACACTAGACCTTACTGTTTATGGGATTCTATCCCAAGTCTTCTAAAAATGGTGGCTGAAATCTGACATAACCTGATGAGAGGCCCTCTTTATTGTAGACAGTTGCTCCATTAGTGACAAATGGTCTAATTTATCCTTGAAGAAATTGTACAACTCCTCTCCTAAACGATCCCACGAGTCTATGGAATTAACTGCTAGGCTTTTGAACCATTACAAAGCCTTCCCCTTGAGGGAAGCTGCTAACAATTTGATTGCAACATTTTCTTCTGTCACATGATGGACAACACACAGGTTTGCAACATCCTTTATATGCTCAGTTGGAGTAGTCTGATCTTCACCATGAAGATATGGTAAACTCTTCAAGGCAGCTACCGGAATGACATCATGTTGAGTTATATTCAATGGGATACCTTGGTTGAATGCCACAAATGGTTGATTTCTTGTAGGAATCATTTTAACTGAGATTCTTGGGGCAATGTGAGTTGTAACAACGTGAGGAGTAGACTTGACTCTCCTAGAATAAACACGATCCTTCTTGGGTTCCTCAGCTACTATCCCTCCCCTTCTAGGTGGGGATAATTGCAAATATTTGAAGGATGAAGAGCTTCTTTTGGTTTGTATTCTTCTCATAAGCAAACATGCACTGATTTACTAAACCAAAGCCCAAATTCGCCAGGTATGCTAAAAATATGTTCCTTAAAGACTGAAAATTACTGTTGCACACACCAAACAACATCATAAAACTTCTGATTTGGACTGAAATTCATCTCTCAGCCCCACCAGATGTGCCAAAAACTGTTATCACTTGAACCTACACCTCTATTTGCTAAGCTATCTACTCAACAGGCTTGTGACACATGGGAACACTCCTAGGCCTGTGGGTTGCCTAAAACTTGGAGTGAGCCTCTAGAGAAAGTTAGTTCTTAGCTGGTTATCACTTAAACTTAACTATTCTAATGATTTTTTTGAGAAAAGAGTAAGAAAGAAAACATAAACTGAAACTACAATCTAACAGGTGATACACCAAATGATATCTTGAGAATACACAACAAATAACACACAATAAAGCCAGTATCGAAAGGTTCCCCTACACAACCCAATAAATCATAACACTTGCATCAATGATTCATAAGAAGGCTAAAAATTACAATCCTAAGAGGAGAAAACACTCTTTCTCACAACCTAAGATTGCTATTTTAGACACAGCTTATAACCTGCAAATAATTATACTTCTACATAAGATACCCACATAAAAATATAGTTTCAAGGACAAAGAATGTCACAAAAACTTGTACTAACAATAAGGACACACAATATCAGAAGAAATAGGAAGGTATGAACTGCTTAATACTACTAAAAGGTGTTACAAATTTGTATTACTCCTGAAAATGGGTTACAAAATTATCCACTTCTGTAGAAAGAACTCTATAAATTATAGGCTGCCAAATGTGAACAAGTAAGAACTCTTGAAATAATGAAGTCCTATAGTATATATGCTTTTACAAAAGGTATTCAAAAGGACTCCACCTCCTCTTTTTGGATCGAGCATACTCAAAAAGCCAAATTTTTAGGGGTCTAAACATGTCTAGAAGGGGATGGGCTTGAGCCAAAAGTCAAGCCTTATCAACCCTTACCATAAAAGCTATTAATTATGAATTTATGACCCTTAAATATCTTCATACATGCCTACAAACCTCATTAATGCAAAAAATATCCCTTTGACTTCTCAATAAATGAAAACAACATATATATCTCATAAAGAGATTTATAACTTATCACTTTATTAAATGTTTAGTTTTCTCCATTTTTACAATAAAGTCAAGACATTGATAAGAAATATATTTAATAAAGTGATAAGCTATTATCACTTTAATAAACATTTTTCTCATAGCCTTTTACTTCAAAAATTTAATAAATATAAAGAAGAAAAATATTTAATAATTATAACTTTAATTAAAAAAAAAATTATTTAATTTATAATAAGAAAAACCCATGCTTAAAAATTCTCTACTTATTAAGTGATTATATATTATCACTTAATCAAAAATTTACATTGACATTATTAAGTGATAAGATATAATCACTTAATAAGTCATTTACATGGGCATTATTATGAGATGGAAAAAATCACGAGGGACATAATGGCAAGGAGAAAAAATAAAATAAAGGCAAAAAAAAAGAAATGTCTTTGAGCCATTTGATAAAATTTTAGGGAAAAATGAGCCCTAAATGCCTCATTTCACCCTTCATTCGATGCATTTTTCATTTGCTTTGCCGCCATGGGGTTTGCCTGTAGGGTTCGAGCTGCTGTACTATTTTGGCATTTTTGTAAGATTTGCAATATGGATTTTCTTGTGAAAAATGAGTGGTAAGTTGATCCGACCTTCAAACTTGAGGGTTTGACCTCCATTTTTCTGATTTGGAACAGGAAATTGGGCCTTAGAGGCCACGACTTTGACTAGATTTGACGTATCTTTTCCTCTATTCTGCCCTTTATTTCCACCATGGTTGTGTTTCTAGAAAAATCGAAGCCTTTCTAGGAAATATGAAGCCAAAAAACAAGCCGCCATGGGAGCTTTGAATCATGGGGGTTAGAAAGGGGATTTCTGGAAATGCTTTTGCAGATTTTTCTTTCATTACCAGCCATTGTAGGTGCACATTCCTTTCAATCCAAACAATTCAATTTTTGCACTTTTATTGATCGAAAAAAAAAGTGAAATGTTTATGTTGTTTGAAATGTTATAAATCAACATAGTTTTCGACAAAATTCGTATTTATTTGCACTATTAGAGGTTGCATACTTGGATTTTGAGGTTTTTACTATGATATTGTGACTACTGTGCTCAACACTGCTATTTAATATCACTGTGATTGTTGTTTTTCTGTCATATCTGATTCTATGCATTTTTCTATCTTTTAACTCCAATATTGAGGATGATGCCCTTTGAATTGTGATTTTGGTTGAAAAGCACATGTAGGACTACATTTTGTAGACTTTGACTATTGTATACTACTATGTTACTTCTGTTATAGTCATACTAGTGTCATTGTAACTCATCATTTAACCTCTAGTGGTCTATTCCTTTTTTGACAAGCACTACATGGGATCTCTTATGACTTAAAAAGTGTGATCCTCATCTCTATATTTCTTTATGCAAATGACTATCCAAAGGCTGCTTATGTAATGTATGCTTCTTGTATGCTTAGATATGATATTTTGATAGTGGTTGCACTAATCAGTGATAGTCTTCTTTATGGCAGCTGCAGGTCTTCACTATTTGTTGTCTTTGAAGCTTAATGACTGTTAAAGAGCTCCTTACTTGTCATTGTGCTATGACTGCTGCTTAGATTTTCATTGTTATTGTCAGCTTTTAACAGTGTTATTTATGTCATCTTCTTCAAGGCTTTAACCACACAATACACTCTTGAACTCTTTAACACTTATTTCCATTGTCATATCTTCTTTAATGAGCTATACTCTTTAGAGTTGCTTCTATGACAGTGATTCTTATGACATTTACCAATCACTGTTTCAGACTCTTTTCATTGTTTGATTGTCTTCAAGCTACCATGACTGCATCTCTGCCTTATCTCATGATAATTTCCATGATCTTTTAGCTTTCATTTGCATGGATTATTGTTGCAGATGCCTATAACTACAAATGAATTACTTATCCATACTATGACTTCTCTAAAGAGGAGGATTGCACCTTTGATTGCTTTCTTTTATAGCACAACTTTATTGTCTATCATGGTGATGAATGTTGCTATGTTGATTTATTTGATATAAATCTTATCTTAATCTATCATGAGTTGTTCTCATTGTTGTATGGTGCATTCTCTTATGTTTTCAATGATCTTTTTTAAGGTAAGATGCCCACCTTGCTTTCTTTATAGTATCTTCTTGTCTTCTTTAGCTATTTGTCTCTATGGTTGCACCTCCATTGTATAAATATGCTCACTGTTATGTTGTTTTTCCATGTTTCATCCAATGAGATTATGCTAGTATTCATAGCTTGTATCATTGATATATCAATATCTTATTGGCTGTAGGAGATGTTAAAACCTTAATTTTCAATGGTTGTCATACTATGATATATTCTTACTGAGATCTATTCTTGGACTGTTTGGCTTTTAAAACTTGCATGGTAGCCCTGTGACTATATCACTGTGTGTTCACTGCATATACCTTTGCATATTGTCTTGAGGCTATACTATGTTTTTAGACAGTTGTATTACTTCAAGTGTCTTTTCATGCATGTCCTTTACTTTCTTCTTGTCTATATAATTATTGGATTGGTATAATGCATTATAGGAGTAAATTGTGCACGTATTGATGATGTATATGCAAGGATATGGTATCTCAAGCGTTAACACAATTTCCCCTATCTTTTGTAGACACTTGGAGCAGTGGGAGGACTTCTGCAAAGGAGCTGGAGATGAAGTTGCTCAACTGCAGGGGTTCCTCATTACGAGGCAATAATGGATCCCTTATCTTTGTTTATGCTTTTGTTTTTACATGTATCATTTCCTTGTATAATGCATTATGGTAGTTATTCCCACAGCTTGAGTGAGAGCATTTCATTTGACATTCATGAATAAAGAAAAAGCCTTTTAAAGTATGCAATATTGTATGGTTCTTCTTGGTTGTGAACACTTGCATTCATCTGAAGTTATTTTATGGCATTCTATAGTATCTCTTGGCAAAACAGAAACATCAGACATGTCCCCTTAAATCTATAAAACTTGACCAGCTCCACTTGATTGAGCTGGACAATAAAAATGCGTAACAAAACCCTAGAGAAAAAGTATGCAATATTAATAATCGGATAAAGAATTACAAAAGGGATTAATCCTTATAAAAGGAGATAAAAACCTTAAAACATAAACCCTAAAATCAATTAATAATGAATAATGAATAAATCATTAATGGGCCTATGTTTACCTTCCTAAATTTAGCTTAAGTGAAAATAAAGTAAAAGGTGACTTAATTAATAAATCAATATGATTTAATTAATTAAGTAAAGAACCTTATTACTCCAAAGAGACACTATATACATCATTTTGTGGGAAAAGAATACAATTGGCTTGTCAAATAACTAGCAAGTTAAATTGAATTTGAATTATTAACTTTATTTTATATTTTATTAGTTCATTTTTTTTTATATGCAATATTTTCCCATGTTGTTTACAATGCATTAGTCTTCTAGCTCCATTTTCTACCACTTCTTTTGTAAAACATATTTTATCTATCATTTTTTTCCTTGTCCTTTATTACTTATTTGATATCTATCTTGTTTCTTTTTGTCTCCTATAGGGCACTTATCCTTTTATGGACATAGTAATTATTTTATCCCACATTGAACTAATTTTTTCTTCCAAAATATTTTTATTCTTAAAATTAATTTATTAACTAATTGAGTAACTTTAGTTGATCACTTTCTTGCAATGATTTCAAATAGGTTGAAAATGTGTGGAGAATATTTTTTTATAAAGGTTATATATATGTCTAATTTTTTTACTAACAACATCTATGCAATGTTTGATTTGTCAACATTTATAAGCCAAACTCATTACATCATCAGTTTCCAATTTGAGCTTAAATATTTTTTAGTGTGATTGTATGGGTTCCAATTCTAAACCATACACGCATCCCTGTATGTGATAGAATATTTGTCTTGTAATGCCCTGCTAGAGAAACCCAGAGTACAACACAACTAACTAACCAACCTCAAGGAGGCAAACATTTTTTTTAAGAGATGCAAATTAACTCATTAAATTATAATATTGAATAACAAAATATTTAACATGAGAACAACTTATCTAAGCACAATCAGAAATAAATTAAAACAATAATACAGGTATGTCCTCTAAGGTTCCCTAATGTCGCTACAAGGCAACACTATAACACACTAAGGCATGAGAATAGAAGCTATTCGATCCATTACATAACATAATTCCTCAACATAAATATATGGAAATAAAACATAGCAATGATATCATAAATAAACTAAGTATCATGATTACTCCTAAGAACTAGGTTCATTTTAATTCCCAAATCCAAATGTTCCTAAGATTACTTTCCACATTATCATATAACCATACCAACTAAACTTCGATAAATGAAACTATGCTCATGAAATATCATTTTATGTATTAAACAACTAGCATCTACTCATTAAGAACCTTATCATTCATAAGGGATAGATGATACAAACATTGTACTATCTAAACTCACAAAACAACCACATAGTTAACATCATTACATTAAATTTACATTACATCTTCCTCTCAAATAGAGTGTTCATATAACATAATGGATATAAATGGAAATCTATTCTAGATACATGGATGAACCATTACTTAAGAGAATACAACTTGCATCCTGGTTCCAAAGCACTTGTAACTAAAGAAGACATAGTCCATCCATTAAGCTCATGAACACATCATAAAAAATCCCAATGGAAAAAAGAATCAACCACCCAACCATGTGGAACCCAAAGGTCCACCCCCCGTGCTTCAGAGAATGACATAAGGCCCCAAACACCATACACACCACTAAGGTTAACATTAACACAATCATGGAAATGCAATGAAGACACGAATGCAACAATCACAAGGACTAGAACTAAACATAGCATTGACTACTTGAGGCTTCTATACATCACCACATAGACTAGGGTACCGGGCTAAAACTAGGGAAGAATGCCATCACATGGAATCAACATGAGCGATCTTAGCAGTTTGACCCTCTCCAAACTCTTGACCGCAACACTCATTTGACTACACATGTGGAACCAAACAATCCTTTCATGGAGACAAGGAAGTTGATTTGCCACACAAGCCTTCCCAATCTCATTCTGAGTCTAAACGAGCACTCCAAGTTATGAGATATCATCCTCTTTCTATGCAAGCACATGAGGTATGAATGGGGAACCAACAATTATCTTATTAATGTGTGTTCTACCTGACCCTTAATTAAAGAAACTTCCAATGAGTGATCCTGGTAGCCACTTTGGGCCCCAATGCTCACTTGGAAGCCACTCCCCCTTAACTCACACCTATAAACCACTACTATGATGTTGCAAAGTATGCGCCCTTGGTCTCCTTGTGCTGTGCAACAGAATACTCGGGTTTGTGTCATGGCTTAACCACCTCATATGGATTCTATAAGTCTAGTGGTTGTATTAGGCATTAACAAGTCAATCTTTTGGTGCAACAACAAGCACACTTCTAACAAGTGGTATCAAAGCTTGGTCATAGGTTCAAACCCCTTGCTTGTGCTGGGGGGATTGTTACACGGTGTGCACCTTTGGTCTCCTTATGTTGTGAAACGTAGCGCTCGAGTTTGTGACATGGCTTAACTGCCTCCTATGGATTCTATAAGTCTAGTGGTTGTATCGGGCATTAACAGGTCGATATTTTGGTGCAAGGGAAACCACACTTCTATCATATGGGTACAAAAAGGATCATGCAACAACCCCATACACATCCAAGTAATATAATAACTCATCACTATCTATCTCATAAGTAGAGATATCAAATTAAGACTAGACTTCCATAATAACCCAATCAACAAAAGGGTTAAGTCCCGAATCACTAATTCATAATCATCAAAGCATGGGATTGGGCCTATGATCACTAATCCAAATCAAAGTATCCATACATAAATCAGACTATATAATTCACATAAATATCTGAACCTTAATTCACTTTTTGAACCATATAACATTCCTTTATCTAGAAGTACTCAAAACACCTTCATGAATGTAGAATCAACAAACCATAATGAATGCATGCATAGAACTGAAAGGAGAAATATGAATCCATTTAAAACCACTCACTTAGCCTCTAGAAAATTCATATTAGAAGTTAAAAACCCAAGAACAAACCCTTGGACTGAGTTGAATTGATATGGGTCCCAAAAACTAAATCAGGTAGCCGAACTAGGTTGACTTTGGGTTCATAATTCGATAAACAAACCAACCCAGAAGAAAAATATAACTGAAACCCATTTGAGAGGGGTGAATCCCTTTTCAATAAATGCCTTTAGATTACCCCCAAAGATAAATAATAAATCTTCATGAAACCAAACACTAAAAATAGTCCTTAAATACACTGTACATAGAGAACACATACTTCATTTTTCAATCAAACAAATAACAATAAATGCATTAAATTCTAGAATGAAACCATAGCATAGGAAAAAAAAAGAATAACATCCTTTCAAATCCACAAATAATATTTATGCATAGAAATTAATTAGCACAAGAATTCCAACCTGAAAGTAGAAGAAAATGGACAAGAAAGATGGAAGGCCAACCCCTGCACGTTCAACTCCACCTGAAGAGCGCTTTCAAAAAATCAAGGAAGGGTAAAAAAAATCACAACAACCAATCTCCAACAAACCACACAAAACCCTCTCCCAAATCTTCACAAAAACCCCTTCAATTCAATGCAAATATTGCTCTCCAATGCCACACCCAAATCTTCTCTCAGAACTCCAAATTTTTCTAGCCATCATTCCAAAATTCTCCAACATCCACACACAACAAATTTTTTTTATTTCCAACACAAAACCATTCCTCAAAAATGGGAGTTGGTGTTTGTATGTGAAACAACCAACTTTCCCAACCAATCACAACTAAAAATTAAATTATATAAACCAAAACTCAATTAATATCAATCATACACATAATATATGTTAGAACCCACTTATAATATTTTATGCATTTAATTATTCATTTGCCACCAATAAAACCTAATTATTAACCAAATAATTCCTCCTAGAAAGTAGGAAGGAAAATGAGGAAAACAATTACCTTAATTATTTAATCTCATTTATACAAAATACACACATAGGTAATACAAGAATAATAATATTAATATAACTCATACCTTATCTTATATAAATAGCATTTAATTAATTTAATAAATCAATATTAATAATAATTAACCTAATATCATAATAAATCTTAAATAAATTAAATAAATTAAAATAGAATGGAAGAAAATAAAACAAAACTATACACATTAAATACAAAGGGTAACATTATAATAATTGCACCTAAACTTATAAAATAGACATTCAATTTATAAATTAATAATAATAATAATAATAATAATAATAATAATAATAATAATAATAGTCCATATACCATTATAAATCATTAATAATTCAAATAAAATAAAATAGAATTAAATGAATAAAGCACAATTACTCGCATAGCCATCCACAAGACTACATAACCAAAACAAAGATTAAACCAAAGGTAAAGCAATCAAGACATGGTCAAAACCAAGACACATACTAGGGTTAGGTGTGGTAGGGCCTTAGTGTTACCTCCAATAAACTACCATTGGGAAAGGAGGCATGTTCAAACCTATCCAGGAGCAAGTGGAGTCAGTGCCTAGTACCTACACTCCTACACAACATCAACCAAGAACACACACACACACATCAAATCAACATAGTCAGGTGAAAGAGAATTATAACATCACATCCTTCTCATGATGAGTGATGTGATATCATCTCTTACACACTTGCAGACAATAAAACAACCTAAACATAGATATATCATACTCAAACAACCATCATCCATATCCAATAAGACATTTAGAATTAGGGTTTGCATGAGATATAACATCTTAAATAGTGAACATAAATCATAACACCTAGGAAATGCATTATCACCAAGTCCATCAAATAGTAAACCCTAACATCATCAATTGTAGCCCTAAATCTAGAATCATCATCATAAATACCATAATGTATCCACTAATATGTTTTTATCTCAAAATAAGAAAGAGAAAAACATGAAATAAGAAGTATCAAGACACAAGAAGACTCCATCAACATCTATCATAACCATCATAGAGTATAATCATAGAGGGGCGTGCTACATGTCCAATATAACATAGGCTATTCGTAGGGAAAAATAATTTTGCATTTTCAATCTCCAAATTATAGAAAATTATCAAAAAATAATAATTCAAAGATGAAAAAGAATCCAAAAGTACTTATGTGCAACTATTGTCACTTGGATAATACCAAGCACCCTTGTGTTTGGCTTTTCTAATAGATGAAACTTCTCCTTGAAAGATAACTTGGGTAATATTAGTGAATTTGATGATGTTAATTGATTCTCTTACAATTATAGGATATCCCTTTGAGGTTGGCCATTGCCTTTTAACAAATATAGTGAAGATTTGTGAGAAATTCAATTAGGTTATATATGTCATTTGGATAATTCCCCATCTAATCTTTCTAACTATTGCTTAGGAAATATTTAACAAAAGGATATACTTTTAACTCTCATAATAGAGATGATTTTTGAACATCCATCTTTTTCTAGAGGCATTGATTTAGCTATTGTAATTTTGGAAGTTGGTAAGAGAAAAATGAAAAAAATGGACCTTTAGGGATAAATTTACTAGACTAGCCTAAGATTGCCTCAAATGCTGCAACTTCACTTATTACCTTCTCATGTTCTACTACATACTAATATGCACATTACCAACATCTCTTCTATTTGTGATTTTCGGTAGGACATATTGTTCACATTGCTATTAACAACCTTCTAAAAAATAATGCTTGATTTCTTTCACCATTTAATACTTCTGCAATCAAAAACATAAATATTGTTTGTAGTTGGCCTTTCCTTCCTCCTATGATGCTTTTGCACACATAAATAAACAAGCATATACATAATAAAAATGTGTTAACGCAATGAATATGAGAATGGGGGTTTCAAATAACAAGAATTGGAGGATTGAAAAAATGTAATAAATAATATTTAATTATAGCTTTTAATATTGATGTTAGCCTAGGAAATTGATTGCGAATGGATTTAAAAATAAAATTCCTAACTTTATTTAATATGTAATGTAGCTAAATGAGCTCTACCTAGTGCACATTTATCAACATGAAATATTTGTTTAGTTTATCTTTGAGATTATTGTTCAATATTTTTTATTTATTTTTATTGGTAATGGGCCGAAGTCGATAAGGTGTACATACCCTACCCCCTTGTGGGATTTGAGCTTGTGACCTCTCTTTCAAGAGCACAAGTTCTCCACCACTAGGCCAACTCAAGCTATACTATTGTTCAATATTTATTATATCTAAGGAACAATACTATTACATTTATTTCCTAGATGTAGGGTTATGTATAATAGTGCTATAGTTGGGGAGAAACAAATTTTTTTGGAGGATGTTGATAGAGCAACAAAAGATCGTGAATGCTCATTATTTAATTTTTCATCGTGTTTTGCATTTGCACAATAGTCTTTAAGAGACATTGTCAAGGATTTTCTTAGAATAAAAGATTAATAAGAGCTTACTCTAAAAACATTGACTATGAAAGCATTTTTGAAAACTTAATCTAAAAGACAATGAGCAACCATATGGAGAGCAAAAATTAAGAGTAGCAATATGATTATTCAAAAGTTATGTGACCTACAAGTATATAAAAAGCCACTCCACACAAAAGAAAGTAGAGTTAGATCCCTCTATCAAAATTATAAAAAGATCTTAAAAGCAGCATAATAGATCTTATACACACCTGAAAATGTTTTTTATTATTATCTTAAAAAATATAATTATTAAATTTCTAAAAGTTTTTAATAAGTGACCATTTTTATTATTATTTAATATAAAGGTATCACGGGAGTAGGCTGTAGATGTTTTTCCAATTATTGAGAATCATATCATCTACAATTGTCAATTGTCGTGATTTATTTTTTAATATAATGACATCACAAGATGGGAACTGAAATTATAATATGATATAATTTACAATTGTCGTGATTTACTTTTTAATATAATGACATCACAAGATGGGAACTGAAATTATAATATGATATAATTTAATATTTCTTTTTAACTCACGTACTCATTCAATGTAACTAATAAGTGTATCCCTCCCAGTTGCAAAAAGGTTCAATTACACCAAATAACAAAATACAACGTTTAACATGTGAGCTGTTTGGCGGCTCTTTAATGCAAAGGAAAGACAAATCTAATTTCAGAAAAAAAGCAAACAAAACTTTCAATCCTGGCAGTGAGCACTAATTACGATCTGTCCACAACATTCCAAGATTGGGCAACAAATAATGGTAGGCAAAGGTGCAAACTATAATGCGTTTTTTTAATTCTAATATTAGCACTATTTTCTGCAACTGCAGTCTGAGTCAACAACCCCAAGACAAAACTTATCAACAATGATCAGACGGCGGGCACTAAACGACGGCAAACCCAGCCGTCGATTCATATAATCCCGAAACCCTATGCAGTAAAAACATTATCAAAGGAGACAAACTCACAGTTGTCGGTGACAATTGGTACTTCGTCGATCGAGACACCTGAGGATACTCACATGGCCCGGTTAATGCTCCTGCTCTGATCGGTAGCGCCGGCGGAGCGAATTTGTCGAAAAAACTGTACATATGCATGACGAGGTACAACGCCGTTAAAAAAGCAGATAGTACTGTCTGCATTCAACGGCATTAAAATGATATATAATATTCAAATGAAGTCGCGGATATAAATAAGAGCCAAGGGACAAACTGTTACATTGATACACAGGAAAGAAGATAAGGAAAAAAAAAATCTTCACGATAATTTGTGAGTTAGCTCTCAAATTGCCTAAATTTTATTTATACAAGCTTCTGAAATGTTTCAGATTTTTTTTTATGTATATTAGTCTTAGAACGTCTCAGAAAAGAATTTATGTTTATATGTCAGGTTTTGAAGGTTTTAAAATGTCTCAGAAAATAATTTATCTATATATGTCAGGTTTTGAAGCTTTTAAAACGTCTCAGAAAATAATTTATGTTTATATGCCAGGTTTTGAAGCTTTTAAAATGTCTCAGAAAACAATTTGTATGAAAGGCTTTGAAATAATGAGAAAAGAATTTTATATTTGCTTTTGTTTCAGGTTTTGGAGGGATTTGTGTGTCAATGGAGACGAAAAGTATTTCAACGGGAGCGCAATTTTCAGAGGAGAGATCTATGGTTTTGCACGCATTTGCTGATTTGAAACACACATCGCCGTTGTTTTTTGTCGGCATATTGAAGCAGTCTTACATTTACGGTACTAATTTGCTGAGTTGTGTTTTAAAATTTTCAGTTTGTGCAGAATGATTCTTGAAATGACCTGCAAGATGCTTAAAGTTAGTAGACTTTGGAAACGAGTTTAAATATGCTTGGAATTCCTGTGCCTTTGTTTTGGAATGAGGTGAAATATCCTCTCTGTAAAGAAAATCTGATAGAGTGAGATAAAAGATACCTTGCTTTTTAGAAATCCGTTTTGAGTAAGTTGAAAAGGCTTTACATTTTGAAAATTCGTTATAAAATGAGTTAAATATTCTTTATACGGTCAATTATATCAAAGCGGAAGGATTTTTTAAGGTTTAATTTAGTTAATTTTAGGAACAGTGGATTCTTAAAAGTAGATTTTGGTTTTATCCGAGAAGTCTGTGTTAGTGGTGAATATCATGGTCGTGGGCCAGGGCGAGTGTAACTTTTTTGTTTAAATTTGCGCAGCAGTGGGCCAAATGCGGTCTATTTAACTCTGAATTACTGTAATAATATAATTGTCACGGGTAAGGGAGGCTATATTAATGGAAGGCTTTTCGTCTGGCCGATCTAACGTCAATTTCGGTAATGGCGACTTTCTGGTTAGAAGAGTTGCAAAATTTTTAACTTGCTGTTAAATGGAGGTGAATTGCATTATGAATACCTGTATTTATATGATCGTTGCTGTTAATTAGACATAAATCTTACGAAAGGCTTGCTAGCTGGCTGATTTACAAAATGCCCATTCATGTAGGGTAAACCCACTGCCCCCTATTGGCAGAGTCAGGACTTGGCCATTTACCGTTTGCAGGGCTCGGGTGATTCTTACTGTGACTTGGACTGTTAAAAGGTCACGGGTATTGCTTGAGTACCGGGTGGTTAACCACCTACTATGGGTTGCACTTTGTGGTGGCAGCTCTGTGATGTCTCTCGTGGCAAGAGTAGCAATTTGGATGTTTGGAAGAAATTTACGATTTAAGGTAAATCTGAGAAACTGTGTACCTGCCCATTAGTGCCTATGTAGCTGTTGTTGATTTGAGTTATCGCCGTTTAACCACCTACTAGAGATTGCAAGCTGTGGTGGCAGCTCTTGGAAAGCCTCTATCGGGTAGCAACTAGGCCATGTGTAAGAAATTGACGATTTTCTTTAAACTTGAGCAGTGATGTTGCATGGCAGTTGCTAGTGGTTTAAACTTAAAACTTTTATTTATCTGTTTTTTCATTTGGTAATATCCCTTGCGGGGGTGACCTTTAGCTTAGATGGCACAACTGAGGGCATGGTGCACCTGATTAGTTGGGTCTGGTATTTTATCCACATTAACACTTTTCAAATCTTTTCAGGATTTGAGCTTTGGGCTCTGCTACGTAGACTCTGCCACTTGGGTTTTCCTATTTGACAGTTCAGAACCTTCTAATAAGATAGCCCAACTTAAGAGTACATCTCGCTAAATTTCTCATTATTTAAGATAAGATTTGGTACCTATTTTCGTGTTAGGAAGGATTTTGTTAATGTACCTTACGGAGATTGAGATTGCTGATTTCAAAGTTGTGTTACACAGAGATGCATTCCCCTCCCTTTATCTGATGTCCCTGTACCTGGTTATCTTTCTAGGTCATGAGAATGGCAGGGGATGTCTTCTGACAGTACCCATCCACCAACCAAACTGGGCATGTATCCTTGGGACACATCCTAGTATCACTAGACATCCCCATGACATTTTACATTTTTATCTCAAAACATTAAAAACATTAAGAAAGGAAAAAAGAAAAAGTGATTTTCAAATCTGTATCGAAAACAACGAAAATTTTGTTGATGCTATATGAATCAATGAACATGGAATCTCAAATTCAATGCATTATGTGAATGTCTAAGCTTGACTCTTGATCTATGTTCCATGGAGTTTTGAGGACAGGGACTTTGGGATGCATTTATGTTACAGCACCTCTTTTGAGTATGATCCAAATCATAGAGCCTTTGCCCTCAAGGCTACAATGAGGAGGATCACTACTCTCCACTCCACTAAGATACTTCGCAGTAAGGATCTTAGCTCAATCCTGGTCCTGATGACAACACCACCTCCAACAGAGTTTAGCTGCCAAGGCTTGACTATTAAGACTTGTCTGCCGAAGACCAAGACCCCCTTCTTACTTTTGTCTACAAATAAAATCCCCCTTAACCAAACTACATTTCTTTGAAAGCAAGTTACCAGCCCATAAGAATTGTCAAGAGAGGGCATCAAACTCATGAATGAAGCTAGTAGGAAGTGCCTACAGAAAACATCTATATAAAGGGAGGGCCTGAACCACTGACTTAAGAACAGTCACCCTTCCAGCAGAAGAAAGTGACCTACAAGTCCAATTCCTACAAAACTTATCTAATACACCTTGCCAAAACTTGCGAGGCAAAAAACCTATAGTAATAGGAATAGCAAGATACACAAAAGGAAGAGCACCAATCTAGAATGTAAGAATTCAAGCAATCCTATTTTGGATAAGCTTAGAAGTATTAAAGAAGAAAATGGAGGACTTGTCAATTCTTTGCCCAAAGGTTGCCAAGTAAATATCCAACAATCTTACAGCCTTATTAACTCTTACTATTCTCATCAAAAGCATCATCATCCACAAACTGTAAATGAGAGTGGGAGGCACTCTATCACCCCAATTCCAACCTTGGATCAACCCTTGTTTCTAAAAATAAATAGATAAGGTGATAGAGTATCCCCTTGGCGAAGGCCTCAAGAAGCTCTAAAGAGCTTAGAGGGCTCACTATTAATGAGAATAGAAAAAGAGGAGGTAACACAACTCATGACCCACTTGACCCATTCATTGTCAAACCTAAAAGCTTCCAAAACCTTATGTAGAAAAGACTAGTTGATCCGATCATAAGCTTTAGCCATGTCAAGCTTGATAAGCATAGCCTTCTCTTTGGAGGTGGCCATGGAATGAATAGCCTCTGTAGCAACCACAATCCCATCCAAAATTTGTCTACCAGCAATAAAACCCCCTTGCTCCTCCAAAATTAATGAACTAAGACACGATTAAGTCTGCAAGCTATCAATTTAGTAATAATTTTGTAGACAACATTGCATAGGGTATAGGTCTAAATTGGTCTAATGAATCATCTCCTCTTTTTGGAATAAGAGCAAGGAATGTAGCATCTGTTTATTCCTTTGAGATTCCAAAATTACCTCCAAAAAGTCAAGTTTGACAATATCTCAAAACTCTTTGTAAAACTCAATTGGAAAACCATCAGGTCCAGGGTTTTTCCCTTTTTTCATCTAGAACACAATCCCCTCTAATTCATCTATAGTGATGGGTTTGAATCATTGATCTCATCAGAAACCAACAAGGGAATGCACTCTAAAATAAGATCCTCTTTCTCCCTTGCCAAAGGAGTATCCTCAGTAAATAGAGTTGAATAGTAATGAATAATTTCTTCTAAAAGCATCCTAAAATAAGAGAGCTGATTCCCTTCAGAGGACATGAGAAAGGTAATGAGATTCCCTTGCCTCTTATCCCTAACAAAGCTATGGAAAAAGGCAGCGTTCCTATCCCCTTCATGTAACTAGTCTATACGGGACTTCTGCTTCTAGAAGATTTCTTCATCCAAATTCCATTGCCCAACTTCTTCCATAGCTGCTGCTTCTATTCTAAAGGATTCCTCTGTTAAGCTATGATCTCGGATCTGGCGAGTGATGTTATCTAGTCGAGATTGAGCAGCCGCTTTAGCCATGAGAACAATTCCATAACACTAACTATTCCATCTTTTCAACATGTACTTAACATATTCAAGTCTCATAGCTAATGAGAACATTGTTGTTCCAAATGCAGGCTTCGCTTTTGACCACCATTTTGATATAAACTCTTATAAATAAGAGTCTTGAAGCCACCTAAGTTGGACTTTGAAAGAGGGATTTATAGAGGTTTTGAAGAAAGTAGCTAGAAGTTTGATCAGCCAGTGGTTCGAGCCTTTCCAATCAAGGATCTCTGAGTTGGTGGTCAAGCTGTCACCAACCCCAAAATTTTACACAAGGAGCTTGTCTGACCTCTCAGAGATAGCATCAACACCCCACCTCCTGTTATTCCAAGTAAACATTCCATTAACTGACTTAATGTCTATCAAGTTCAAAAGATCTATATCATGCCTCAAAAGCTTGGAAGAGTGCTTAAGCATACCAACCCCACCCCTCTTTTCTTCCATACTTAAAATAGCATTGAAATCCCCTACAAGGATGTAAGGAAGATATGGGGCAAGGGACGTAACCATCCTGATATGAGACGAGAGTAAAGATTTTTCTAGAGAGGTCAAATGGAGCAATAAACATTGGTGAGGAGATTACCTTCATTTGATTCCAATCTTGAGGCAATTATATACATCGAAGATCTACTAGAGATCCACCACTTAGGAACAACTTTGCGTGGATCTTGTTGTGACCTTCTCACACATCACCCCATTGCAAATGGGGACCCCCTACTTTTTAGGCCCTCTCGGTCCTTTGGTTTTGGTTTTTGAGGTCTTTTCACGGCAGTCTCTTCGGTCTCTCTGCTTTGCAAATGTTTGGGGGTCAATTTGATCAAGTCTGCTTTTCGTTTGAGCAATTTTGGCTAAGTCTAGGGCTTATTTTAAGTGTTTTAGGATTTCCTGCCTCCAGTCCTAGATTTCAAGGGTTTCCTTTTAAGGTTTTCGAAAACTAAATGTTGCATTGGAGTCAGGTGCCTCTAAGGAACTGGCACGTGAAATTTGAGCGAATTCTGAGCAACTTTCTATTTTTAGAAAGTTCCTATTTTTTAGGGATTTCACTGCCTCCCAGAATGTCTTCATTTCACCGAAAATCAAACTTACTATTTGTAGTAAGTTTCTATTTTTAGCAAGTGTTGTTCCATCTTGCCTTACTCTAACACTGACAGTTTGAGAAAGTTTCTATTTTTGGAAAGTCTACTTGTGGTAGGTCCTTGCATGTTGACACTAAAGACTAGATGTGCACGATCATTTCTAAATCCGGAAAATCAAAGAGCAGGTAGAGTGATCAAAATTTGGTTGTGTGGATAGTCAGTTCGTGATTGGAAAGCTTGAAATTCACTTAAGTCAGGAGGGTGCCAAAATCCATGTGCCATGGAATTCATGAAATTACGTAAAAGCCAAGACCAAGTCAAAATTCCACCCAAGGAGACGAGGGCGCCAAAATCCATGTGCCATGGAATTCATGAAATTACGTAAAATCCAAGACCAAGTCAAAATTCCACCCAAGGAGTCAAGAGGGCGCCAAAATCCATGTGCTATGGAATTCATGAAATTACGTAAAATCCAAGACCAGGTCAAAATTCTGCCCAAGGAGTCAGGAAGGTGCCAAATACATATGCCATGGAATTCGTGAAACAATGTCAAATCCATCGCCAGGTGAATTCCATGCCCAAGAGTAGAAATTTTCCAAGGCAAAGGGGAATTTGAAGGTCAGGAATGGAATGAAGAAGTAGGAAATCCCCTTGGTAAAAATTTTCAAAATTCCATTTTTAGACATCAAATTTCATCAAAATTCCAAAAGTTTTGCAGATTTCGACTCCTAAGATAATTCTCCCTCTCCTGAACCCGGGTCTTAAATTTTAGGAAAATTCCTAAAATTTAGGAAATGTGGCAAATTAGTCAAAAAGCTCCCTGCGGATGCAATGAATTCAAAGAGCACAAAAAATTGCTACCTCGAGAAAGAAATGTGCCCAAGGTGAAGAATTCTAGGAAAGTGGAAAAGTTGACTAAGTGTTGGAAATTTTTTCCTTCAGGATAGAATTCCAGAAAAGGTGAAAAATTGACTGTGTTGGAAATTCTTTCTTTCATGGATAGAATTCCAGAAAAGGTGAAAAATTGACCAAGTGTTGGAAATTCCTTCCTTCAGGACAGAATTCCAGGAAAGGTGAAAAATTGACCAAGTGTTGGAAATTCCTTCCTTCGGGACAAAATTCCAAGCAAGGAAGAAATCATACCCAAGGATGAATTGAAGATAAAATTTCTAAGGCAAGAAAGGAATCAAGGATAAACTGAACAAGAAATTTCCCCTGAATTTTTTTTTGAGAAATCCATTTTCGGGCATCAAATCACATCCAAATTTCAAAATTCTTTCAGATTTGGATTCATGAGAGAATTTTCTCTCTCCTGGAACTTGGAACCCTATTTTTGGAAAGTTACTAAAAAATAGAAGATGGTTGAAAATCATTAAAAATCTCCTCCAAGGCAAGGAAAGTTTGAAAAACTTAAAGAGAATTCTTCATGGATCAAATTATTCTCTTGAAGTTTTATCTCTCTAGGGGTTTCTCGCCAAGTGGCAGTCGAGTCAGTTTCTTGAAAGAAGGCATTCCATAGATATATTTTTAAACAACAGAATTCTAATAACTAATGTTATGGGAAACCGAAAAATGGACTATGAGATTACAATAGAGGCAAAACAATATGGGATAACATCCATAATTTATGTGTTAGTATTTGTCTATGGCTTTTTTGGTACAGAACAAAGAACTTGTAATGAAGGCAATGGATGGGATGGAAATTATTGAATATTAAACAGAAAAAACAAAACAAGATCAGATCGATGAAACAACAGTCTAATGTAACATGAAACGTTCTGCCATGGGAAAAGGAAACTTATATATCAATAATAATGGAAAAGAGCAAAGTGAAGCAAATTCTACAAACAGAGGGAAAGCCTACTTAACCAAGTGTTGGTATCAACTTCCACCTATGAATTCTAGGAGAAGAATAGTCTCTACAGTATATCTTTGTAAAAACAGATTTTATTTTAATCTATAAAAATTAAATAAGATAGGGAGAAAATTCCTATTTATGCTAAAAGATGTAGTACAAACCTAGCTTGTGGTGAAAGGCCTTATTTATGTTCAGATGCATCTTTTGTTTGAATCAAAACTGATTATTAATGTTCTTTTGGTGTAGATGTAAATTTATTTAGGCTGCATTAAGATGAAAATAGCATCATCCAATATGCTGTGACTTAAGCAACCTCCCTCTGTGTCATCTTTATATTCTCAAATATGTCTATCATATTTATTCTCAATAACTATTAATTAACTCCTACAATTAAATCCTAACTTCCAACTAAGTTCCACAATGTAATCTGAACTAATCATAAGTTATGAATATGTACCAAAAGAT
Organism: Cryptomeria japonica; assembly: GCF_030272615.1. NCBI lineage: Eukaryota > Viridiplantae > Streptophyta > Pinopsida > Cupressales > Cupressaceae > Cryptomeria > Cryptomeria japonica. Next base: position 164,214,604 of record NC_081406.1, on the reverse strand, counting down.
CTGCGTGTTTTCTTAGAATTTTTTGATAAAGAGAAAATTGTATTAACAAGAGTAAAAGTTTAAGAAGGAATACATAATCGAAAGAGCCTAATGCTAGCAGCTAACTCCAACAAAAAGCAAGAAGAAGTTTTCAAAACTTAAAGAGGAAGGCTATAATTCCTTAACTATTGTCTCTGGAAATGGTGCAGATCCACTTTCTAGTAGGTTGGTCCATGAAGGGGACAATTGTCAGCATTCCAAATTCAGCCACCATAACTGCCACCTTGATTTTTATGGTAAATCAATATATTAAACAAAGGAAAGAAAGCTCCTTAAATAGATTAATAAAGACGATGTTTCTAAATGAAACAATTGTGAATAGAAGCCAGAATTAGAAACTACCTAAACTAACTAAGATGACCATTAAAGGAACATTACATTATTTAATACCCTCCCTTAATGGTCATCGTTCTAACTACCCTATAGAAGACATAATCTGCAGGTCTTTTGGTCACAAATGCATAGAAGGTTGCCCCTTCTCTTCAAAACAATTTGCTGCTGTGGAGACCCTCCCAGGATTTGCAAAATGTTAATGACCAAAAGTACCAAAATTCGTCTAACCTAATGTTGGGAAAACAAAAAATTGTCCCTCCTTGTAGCCAGAGACATTGAGAGCAACTTCTCAAACTAAAACCACAATTTTGAGGAAAAACTGGCAAACCCTTCAAAGAGCAAAAAATATGATTTTGTTAAGAACTGCAAAAACTTTTGCAGATGAGCACTGAGCACTGTTTGCTCCAACAACTCCAAAATAGATTGCATGTTTGCAGATGTTCGCCCCAACAACTCCAGATGCAACCCAAAATAGATTGCAACAAACCCAATTTTTGTGGATAATATTGTCAAAAAACCTTGAAAACTGAAGTTATAAATCATCGTTTTTGTGGGAAAATAGTAAAAACCCGAAGACAGGAACACACACCTGTCATAATTTTTGTGGAAAAATTTATAAATCCAGACAACCAAAATCCCACGCGAACTTTGCGAATTACACGAACAAAATCAGGCAAAACCCAAAATAATTTTTAAGGGAAAAAATTCTAAACCCCAGAAACGATTTATAAGGAAAAATTTGAAAAAACCTATCGACAATTTTTAGTTAAAATTGTGAAAACTTATAATAATAAATTTTTTTTGTGGACAAAAATTATAAAACCCAAAATTAACTTTTTGTGGACAAAAATTATAAAACCCCCAAAAAAAATTTTAAGGGAAAATTATAAAACCCGATATAATGTTTTGAGGTGAAAAATTCTAAAACCCGAAATAATTTTTTTCGAGGACAAAAAATAATAAAAACCATCAATAATTTTTTTAAGGGATAAAAATTAGAAAACCCAAAAATAATTTTTGTTGTTGGCTTAAAAACGTAGAAATTTCTTTAACTCTAGTGCAGACCAGTGGAAAATAATCGTGTATGGTCACGTCACTTACAACCCGTGGAAAATAATCGTGTATGGTCTCGTCACCCACAACAATAGTCGCGGCCCTTGAAATACCTGGCAGAAGCACCCATTGTGGGAAGGAAACACAGATCGCAGAAAAAAAATCTGCCGAAACTCGCTGCAGGAAATCATGGGCCTTGAAAAATCTGTGAAAAAAAGAATGGCGCCCCCGAACTAAGAAAATCGCGAAAGGGCACGAAATTTGCAGATCACGCCCCTGCAAAACACGCAAAAAAAATGCAGAAATAACCTGTGATTTTCGGAAGAACAACAGTCGTGCCACCGCCTAAATTGAAACAAAAACCCTTCGATCCAAAAAAATGAGTCACGATAAAAAAATGCAGAAAAACTTCCATTATGGCTGAAACATTGGCAAATAGGGGTTGACGCGACCTAGAAATTGCATAGATCCCAGCTTGAGACGCTGCGCGATGCAAAGAACACAAACGTGAACAACAACAAACCCTTAAAAACGTGCAAAAAAACCTCGAATTTTTTTCATAAAAAAAAATTGAACAATTTTTTTTTTGGAATAATTTCCAGGTAGGGAGGGTCGAATTGCCAAATTCTAAAAAAGCCCATCGACCTGCCCTGATACCATGTTATGGTAAATCGATGTATTAAAGAAAGAATGTGAAGGCTCCTTAAATAGATCTACAAAGACAATGTTTCTAAATGAAACAATTGTGAATAGAAGCCAGAATTAGAAACTACCTAAACTAACTAAGATGACCATTAAAGAAACATTACATTATTTATATCAATTGCCTAACTGAGAATGCCACTGATTGGGTGAGCATGCAGTCTTATTTTATGATAAATCATCAATGCTTGGCTTCCTTTTTGGAGTTGTTGATATGTAGAATCTGCTACTAACCAGAAAATGCTCTCTTTTAGTCTAATTTGTGTGCAGAAACTTGTGGATTGTCTCTATACAGTTGTAAACAGGCTGATAACAGTGCCTTAACAAATAGCGTGCTTCCATTTCAACAAATATATATAATTTGTGTTAAACTGACTTGAAACAACTAAAGAAGGCATTATATAATTTTGCATTAATGCAATTAACAAAACAGATATGATTGCATATTTTATGAGTTTTAAGATTTGTAAAATTAGAGGCAAATTTACATCTGATTTATAAATGCCAAAATGTATAGAACTAAGTCATAGGTCTCAGCTGGTAATACAAATTTATCCTTAGCTTCAACTTAATGATTAAGCATATAGATTTTAATGCAAAATGCAATTCAATATCAGGAACTAGCCACTAGGTAGTTCTTGTCATATGCAGTGATCCCATGTTATGCTCATAAAGAGAAATAGCCTTACGGACCTAGGACAAAAACCTAACATTACAAAGGATGGACCTATGGAAAAATAGCTCATCACATTTCAAAAGAAATAATGCTTTCTCTAGATACACAACAATTGGTTGGCCTTCTATTGTGGTTTGGGAAGGTTGTCCAGGTATACAAGCTAGTAGGTTTTTACGGATGGTTAAAAGGATTTTGACAGTGATTTCTGCACGTCACCCTACAACCATACCTAAAACTAGTAAGATTGGTATGAACCGTTGAAGAAAATTTGAATCTAAACAAGAAATAATTACAAAATTACAGAAAAAATGTTATCATCTTGGTCTTTTCATGTGGATTCAATGTCAATCCTCCCTATAGTATCCTCCTCATAGAAATGGGACTTGGACTCGGCTTGGACTTAGAGTTAGGACTCGCAGTCAGACTCGGCTGGACTCGAGAAAGTGAAAAACTCAAGAAATTTAGAGATTTTTAAAGATTTAAAACTTGTTTCATGCACCCTTTATTGAATACACCTTAAAGACACAATAACATCATCAAACTCGGCTCATTTGATTACATACACAAGTATACATCAATCACATAAGCATAAACGCAAATTGTAGTTGGAGGAAATAACAAACATAGATATATAAATATTGTCAAATGTATACAATATTACAAAACTCATGGAATAAAAATCCATGTCATCATATGATCATCATCAAATGTTCCACACAAATACCAAAGGTAAATACAACTACAAGCCTATGGCTCAGAGGAGCATGCACCCTCTTGCCCCAGCCCCCTGCGAAGGCGTCTAAGGTAGGTCTTGGATGATTTAGCAGCCATAACTGCGCCCCGTGACACCATGCCATGCTCACCAACATCAGGAACATCTGTGTCACTATCAGTATCTGCCTTTGAATCTCCTGTCTCTGCTTGTGCTCTGTGCTCCTCCTCTGCCATGGCTACAGCCTCAGCCTCTATATCTACCTGGTTGATCCAATCAGTGTCATCATCACTAAAGACAGCCGCAGGATCTGTCTCATTGGCCCACTTTGCTTCAAGATCAACCTCATCTAGAATGATATGAGAGATGTCAACTAATGCATTCTTTCTCATTTTTCAGGCAGAGGTTGTAGTGAACAAAGGTGAGATCATTCATCTTCTCCACAGATAATCTATTGTGCCTCTTAGAGTGTATGTGCTCAAACATACTCCAATTGCGCTCACAACCAGATGTGCTGCATGATTGGCTCAAGATGCGAATGGCCAACTTCTGAATATTTGGTGTCATTGGGCCAAAAAAGCTCCACCAATGATACTCCAATTGCGCTCACAACCAGATGCGCTGCATGGTTGGCTCAAGATGCGAATGGCCAACTTTTGAATATTTGGTGTCATTGGGCCAAAAAAACTCCATCAATGATCTGAGTTTGAAATGAGAAAAATAAATAAAATCAGTCTCACTCATGAACTCATTTAACAATATACAATAAAACTAAAATTAAGCCTTACAATTTATCTTTACTTGGCATCATAGTTGTCCTACCGTCTTTGGCGACTGGACGAGAGAAGGTCTCCCCTTGTGCATTTGAGAACAACTGTAGCGCTCGAATAAGTTCTATCTGAGTAGTACCAGCAAGTCTCGTCTTCTCCATGATCGAGTATAGCCCATTAAGGACCTCCACACCAGCCTTGAAAGAAGGGATAAAATGGAATGCCTGGTTCAGATAATAGGCTGCTGCATGGATGGGCCTATGAAGCTGATAATGCCATCTCCTATCAATGATTTCCCAAATGGGACCATACTTGCTCTCATCTCCTCCATAGACGGATTTGATGCCCTCCTTCGCCCTATCCATGCCCTCATATATGTAGCCCATTGCGGGCTTTTCTCCATTCGCAACTCGCAACAAAACCACCAAGGGCTTAACAAACTGCAAAATTAAAAATATTGTGTAATTTAGAAAAATGAGCAAATAAGAAAATATATATAATAAGTTATAAAACATAAAGTTAAATTGTAGAATTTATAAAAAATTTACCTTCACTGTCTCATCACAAGGGACTCAAAAGTCTCACTTATCAAAAATGCAGTCTGCCATATCTTTCCCTGCAGGGGTGGTAGCATAGGACGAGGAAGACCACTCCTCACCAACAATCATACGTCTCAAGTTCTACTTAGAGCGAAGCCTGGACTGCAATATGATGAAGTTAGTGACAAATCTTGTGATTCTTGGACGAGCCAACTGCTTCTGCTCTGTGTATTGTCTCATAAGAGCCAACACCCATGAATGATTATATACAAATTTGCACACATTTCTCGCCCTTTCTACACATCTCTTGACCCATAGGAGTTTTCCAATATCCTCCAACATGAGGTCAATGCAATGGGAAGCACATGGAGTCCAAACTATAGATGGGTGCCTCTCCATCAATAGTCTACCTGCAGCAACATAATTTGTTGCATTTTAATTAATAGAGCTACAAAATAGTAATTAATTTGCAAACAAAATTAGTTTGTAATCAAAAGTTTACCCGCAGCAACATAATTTGTTGCATTGTCGGTCACCACTTGTACCACATTCTCCTCACCCACCTCATCAATCACCTCCTCTATCTGCTCACATAGGTAGGTGGCATTCTCGCAATGGGCGGAGGCATCAATGGACTTGATGAAAACGGTGCCCCATGAAATAAAAAAATAAAGCTAGATCAATGATCATTCAATAAACCATTAAATAAAAAATAAAAAATTAAAGACTAAATGAAACTAAAATTAATCAATCACCTGCAGAAGAAACAAGAAAATTAAGGAGAGTTCTATTTTTCCTATCCGTCCAACCATCAGTCATGATGGTGCAACCTTTAGTGCTCCATATCTAGCGTTCATCTAATTCCTTCTTCACATCATTCACCAATTGAGACAAAATGGGTGCCCTCAAATCACACTCAGTAGGGGTTTTGAACCCCGCCCTGCATATGGTAAGGGCATCAACCATTTCTTGCCAATAAGGAGACCTGTCACAAATAAATTCAATGAGATAAGTATGTTCTATGTACTATGTAGTATGTACGAGAAAAAATAAAACGAAGAGAATCAAAGTATAAAAATTAAAACAATCAAACATAAAAGTTATAAAACATTCACCTGGCTGTAAAGAATGGAACACTGTTGTAGACCCAAAACCTACCAACTGCCATTTTAGCGGCATCATGGACCTCCTTGTTCCAACCCATGCCCTCAAGCGATTGTTGGATCCAGGAGTAGTGTGAGGCACAAAGAAGGTATCCAACCTAGATTTACGAATCCTAGGTCCAATGCTAACACTCCCACTACGACTACTAGTGCTAGGAACATGAGAAGTGGCAGTGGCACTGCCACTTACAGAAGTAGAAGCAGAAGCACCAGCTTTAGTAGTAGCAAACTGAGTGGGACGATATGGAGGTAAGGAAGAAGGGCCTCCAACACAACCTAACTGTGTCCCTCTTCCTAAAGTTACCTCTCTCCCAATGGCCGCTCGATCCTCCTTTTGTTTCTTTTTCCTTTCAATTTCCTCAACCATTACATAACAATCACGTACGGCTTCAAGGAGCACTTTTAGGCATGGCTCAGCATCATGTCCACGCACACCACAAATATGGTACTTCAGTCTATATATACCTCCATGGAATATTGTTTTGCAAAATGTACATTTTGTTTGCCCCTTTCCTTGCCTTGGAAAATCCTCATGATATTTCCAAACAGGGTCCTTTCTAATGGGGGGTCTAGAAGCTGAAGTAGACATTGTAGGATAGTTTTGTGAAACTTGAAGTTGAGGCAAATAATAAATTGAAGTTTGCTGCAATAAAATATAATAAATTTGCAAACATACAAAAGATTTCGGAAGAAAATGTAAAACTTTCAAAATAAATGAATAGAAAATGGAATTTTTGCATACAAAAAACAAAAAAATCTTCAAAAAAAAAATCTTACCTTTGACAACAAGCTTGAAATGAGTTGCAAACTCTTCCTATCCAACTCTTGATGCACCAAATCCAAACACAATGTAGCCCCAATGTGATAAATGGAAGAAATCTTGAACTTCCTCCTGTTAATTTTAGCACTTTCAGATTAATCTAAACTCAGAAAATCAGAATTTAATTACTAACTAAATTGATTAAATGAAGGGTTTGTAGTTTTCCAGATTTAAGTATAACAAAGAAGGGAACAAAATAAGAACAAGACATGGTTACCCTGGGAAAACCTCCTAGGAGGAAAAACCCAGCCAGAAAAGATCCTTAGATCTGATTATGAATTATGTTCATATAAGGGTTACAACACTTATCTCAAGTACTTGAAGGTGTTTGTACTTAGGACTGATAATGTCTTCCACAAAACTTCACTTTCACAAGCATCAAGTAGTCACATCTGCACCTTTAACTCTTCCAACAGCAATTAGGTCCAAACCCTAGGTTGGTAATGTATGGAGTCTGCTCTTTTATGGACTGCAACTTCGGTTTGCTCTCCTCCAACATCAGTTCGCTCTTCACATGAATGAATTTCACGCTTTTACTGGCAGAAGTAGATCGCTGACATAATTGAGGTATTTCGCTATAATGGCAGATATAATATTCCTCCTTTACTCGCAATGGCAGACATATATTTCGCATGGAATAATTAAATAATCAAATGTGTGTGATTGAGGTGGGAAGCATCTTTATTAATATGGTGCATTGTTCATATATGTCGGCTTATACTTGAGTCGGCTTTATCCTTTAGTTTACATTGTTTTCCTTTAATCCGAAATGCATTGATTATGGGGTTGGACCTTTGCATGTGGCGTGTAGTATCGTGGGGGTTCTTTAAGGATGTGCCGTGAAGTATAGGGCCCAACCCTACATGCTAGAGGGTCCAGACCCTTAGGCGGATTCCAATGTTGCGTAAGGAAATTGGAATCCGCCATCCCTAATTACAAACAACACTCCCTCTTAATTAGGGAGAAAGATAATCTTACAACTAGGTTACAAGATTAGGGCCCAGCCCTAAGTAATACATACAATGTTTAAATTGTAATCCGAACTTAGCTGTCAACTTCAAATACTCCTGAGAGAGTATCACAACAAGTATCCCATAGTATCCATCTTGTACTGCTTGTGGAGGATGACTTCAAACTTTAACATGCACACTTGCAAGTCATGAATACATACACAATTATTCATGCACATCATGGAGTCTTTCCATGCCATCAAACACGCATATCCATCATTCCTTGTCTTTACCTTAGTCTTCTCCCAAAGAAGAATGTAACATCATAATCTTTCATCTTGCACCCAAGTATAGAGTGGAGATACATAATCATTGCTCTCCATAAGCATAAAATGAAAACATAGTCCTCCATCTTGCACACAAGCATAGAATGGAGTCTAATAAACATAATCCTCCATCTTGCACACAAGAAAGAAATGGAATAGACATAATTAGAATATTGTAGTCTTCCATCTTGCACACAAGCATAGAATGGGACTACATAACATAGTCTTCCAGCTCGCACACAAGCATAGACTGGATCCACCTTACATTGCCTATAGAGGGTGGAGAGGATCTTTTCTACCATCTTACATTGCCCGCAGAGGATGGTTAACAATTACACTTCTCCCTGAGAAGATTACAATACCATCTTACATTGCCCGCAGAGGATGGTCGACAATTACACTTATCCCTGAGAAGATTACAATACCATCTTACATTGCCCGCAGAGGATGGTTGATACAACACAATGTATCACAGAGGTTGAGACTCCCTCTCAACCAAGGCGGTGTTCTCCACAGCTCCAAGGCTATCTCAAGCTTCAAGAGACTTGGTGAGAACATCTGCAACGCAGGATTGCCCTGCCATAAAACACTGAATTGTCAGGAATCACTATACAACCCTGATAATAAATCAAAACAACATAACAAGAATTTTGAGAAACCACACTGCTTCTCTTGATGCAACACTTGCAACAATGTATTTAGCTACAGTAATACTTAATGCAACTGAGGACTGTCCCTGTAGGTCCAAGAGATCGCAGTGGGTAAGCACAAAAACCTCACAAATCATCCAACCGTGCCCCATCAACCTCTTTATAGGAGAAGTGATGAATCTACAATTATCAGAACTCAAGATTCCATTAAGGTCCATAGTTGATCATTATCTTCGGTATTACAAAACCAAACAAGAAAGATTTGCCCTAAAACATAACTTCTTCATAAAACATTTATAGTAGATCTCATTCTTCACATCAATGGTAAGATTTGAAGGTTGAGAACATCTCAAAAAATACTAGAACAACTTATTGGTGTAACAATAGTTCACTCAAACCAGAAGAAAGAACATAGAAAAGACCAAAGACTGAATGCAGCCATAATATCCATTAGTTCATCTATTTGCAGTTCAGTCCAGAGGAAGTAATCAGAAGTAAATCAAAACAAGTGAGCATTGATAAAATTGATCTAACAACAACATCATTCTGCAAAATGAATAAAAGACTCATTAGTTATACTCTTTGTTAACCATCAAGCACAATTTTATACTTGATCAAAACCAAACAGATCTTAAGGTAGTTTATGATAGTAGAAGAATCCCATACGTCAAAAAAGGCACATGAAGAAGATCTATATTATACGAACTACAAGGCTGTGTAATAGACAGGAGAAATAAGTTTCTTCGTCTAGCATTAACCCTTGCATACTATGAACAAGATTGCAGATCATCTTTCAACTAAACTTTTCTATCAGGAACACCTATTAGTAAAATTACACATAGGCCAAAATATTGAGTCAAAGTGATCTCGATTTGTTCATTAAGAGTTCATCTCCATAATTAATAGAACATAAAATTCCTACACCTCAGTCGGTATACTTATAAAAATTATGCCAAGGCAAACAATCATTAGCTCCTCATGACTGTACACATCTCCATAAGTTGTTCATGTCAAGTAGAATTCAAGTCAATAAGAAATGTCATGAATGAAGATCATTTAAAAAAAAACATAGCTCAACCAAGCATAGCTACTCACTTAGAATGCATATAAGTATTCATCACAAGGATACTTAGAACTTTTAGATCAAAAGTCAATAATAGAACCAATCCATGTTATTTAACATAATAACAATATCTAAAATTCTAAATTACATGTGCAGAGAACATAACAAGTATTTAGATCATAGTTATATAGATGACAACTGTGGATGATGAGTCCAAGACATTCCTGATTCCAATCAAAGTATTAACGAAGAATCGATCTATAATACCTTGCAATACTCAAACAGAAATTTAGAATACCTTCTAAGTTCAAAAAAAAGTATGCAAATCATGATGATATCTAAATAATGTTCTATATTAGATAAGTCTACCAACTAAGGCAATTAGAATCATAAAATCAATACGACCTAGAACTAGGTCAGCCAAACGATAATACTTCAATCCTTTGGATAAGCTGAGTATCATATATCTTGCAATCAAGAATGCAATGACTCAAAAATACTTAGCTTGAATGATGCTGAAGAGTTGGATCTTCAAGCGTGCTGGACCAAGATGTGACCATGCTAAACCTTTGATCACAAAACCTTTTCAATCTTTCCTCAATCCTGGAACCTGTCATCATTATATGACAGCAAGAAGGTGCAAGATCTAGGCTATAGGATGCTAGATCTGATCGCAACTTGGCTCTGATACCATGTTAATTTTAGCACTTTCAGATTAATCTAAACTTAGAAAATCAGAATTTAATTACTAACTAAATTGATTAAATGAAGGGTTTATAGTTTTCCAGATTTAAGTATAACAAAGAAGGGAACAAAATAAGAATAAGACACGGTTACCCTAGGAAAACCTCGTAGGAGGAAAAACCCAGCTAGAAAAGATCCTCAGATCTGATTATGAATTATGTTCATATGAGGGTTACAACACTTATCTCAAGTACTTGAAGGTGTTTGTACTTAAGACTGATAATGTCTTCCACAAAAGTGCACTTTCACAAGCATCAAGTAGTCACATCTGCACCTTTAACCCTTCCAACAACAATCAGGTCCAAACCCTAGGTTGGTAATGTATGGAGTCTGCTCTTTTATGGACTGCAACTTCAGTTTGCTCTCCTTCAACATCAGTTTGCTCTTCACATGAATGAATCTCACGCTTTTACTGACAAAAGTAGATCGCTGACATAATTGAGGTATTTTGCTATAATGGCGGCAGATATAATATTCCTCCTTTACTCGCAATGGCAGACATATATTTCGCATGGAATAAATAAATAATCAAATGTGTGTAATTGAGGTGGGAAGCATCTTTATTTATATGGTGCATTGTTCATATATGTCGACTTATACTTGAGTCGGCTTTATCCTTTAATTTACATTGTTTTCCTTTAATCCGAAATGCATTGATTATGGGGTTGGACCTTTGCATGTGGCGTGGGGGTTCTTTAAGGATGTGCCGTGAAGTATAGGGCCCCAGCCCTACACGCTAGAGGAGGGACCAAACGCTTAAGCGGATTCCAATGTTGCCTAAGGCAATTGGAATCCGCCATCCCTAATTACAAACAACACCTCCTTGCTGGTTTTTCTTCAATGCACCCTTGTTTTTCTTCACAACTCACTTTTCTCCTCCTATTTTTCCAAATGAATGAAATGAAGTTCACTTTTAGGGTTGGAGGATAAATAACATAAAAAAAACAAGTTAAAAAGTCTTTAAAAAATGCATTTTTTTTGGCCTTTTTTGGGCCTTGCGGCTGGCCGAGTCCCAGGGGTGAGACTCGCCGAGTTTGGCGAGTTTATGCCAAACTCGCCAACTCGGCGAGTCTGGCGAGTTCGCCCCCTATACTCGGACGAGTTTGAGTCGGACCTCGCCAGACTTGGGGGGCATGAATCGTACTCGGACTTGCCGAGTTTGGCGAGTCTTGGGTGATTTTCTGATCTACGATCCTCCTCATTAACACCAAGTGTTTCTAATTGAATATTTAAATCTTCATCTATTTTGATACTTGACTTTTTGGTTGCAAGCAAATATGTTGGTTTTACTTAGATCAGTTGGCTATCATTCTGTCTGCTATTTCTAAAGGGTCCTTCCTGTCTGATTTATATTGCTTCTACAAGAGGGCTATGCATTCCATAATGATAATTTAGTCTTTATTTTGAAATGTTCAAAAAATTGAACTTCTTTTTGTTTCCATCAAAATATGATTGCTTTGTCTTTTGAACCATAAATTTTGTAGAATAAAATGTCATGTGTGCCTTCAAACCTGATACAGAAGCATAACAATGATAATATGATTGGTCAAATCTTACGGAAACAAAGCAGAGTAGCCGGAAACTCCCATGTCCCTTCTTGGGCATGTGTATCCCCGTATCCAAAATGGATACGTATCTGATACAGCTCGGATACACGTTGGATATTGTATCCATGCATGCCCAAAAAAACCTTGATTTCCAGTCATGTCAAATACTATGTGATTTGATTTTTTCAAAATTTGATGTAAATCTTCTCAAATTTCATTTAAAAAACTTCATTCATGCAATTTTTAAAAAAAAATGGTATAAACAAAACCTACACCAAATGAGAAAGACAAATGAAATGTTTTTCTATTTCAGCAACCCATTTTTTCGGGTATCTTTCAGTGCAGCTCTACTATCTTTGCATATTTGTAAATTGTTAAATCAACTTATAATTATTAATGTAGCAATGATATGTCCATATTGCTTTGGAAGTAATGAAAATCTCCTCTAATAACTTAGAAATTTGTGTTAAATATATGTATATGTGATTTATATGAATGTCATATCCAGCCGTATCCATATTGGGGGTCTTAAAAAATGGCCATATCCATATCCATATTTGTATCTGTATCCTTATCCATGCAACTTTGAAACAAAGTTGTCAACCTTTTAGAGTTTTCCTATCATTATTTATATTGCATTAGCATGCTTGGACACTTGCTAGAATAGTTAATAAAATGGTCATGAATGTAGGTTACATATATTATAAAAGTGCATTCTCATATGAAGTAAACTTGCACGCTTAAAACATAACATTTTTCTGTACAGTAGGTAACAATAAGGAGGGGCTCATTGTTTATCTTTGTAATTGATGATTAGTTGAGACTTGGTTGGTCATATCTCATGTAAATGTATTCTCCAATTTCGCTTTTATGTATGATTCGTAAATATACAGCAAGTGTTTTTCTGTGCATTTTCATATCATGAATGTTCTCTCTTATCTATGTTAGGTTTCTCTTAATGCTAAATATGTGTGTGAGTACATTTATAACTGTTCTGTTAGATATTTAGTCCAACCATTAACCAGTATGAAGCTTGCATGCACTCACAACTAGACTTCCAGTTCGTAAAGAGTATATTTTTGGAAAACAATTATGCATGTTTTCATTGTTTTGTTTGATAGGAAAGGGCAAAGCAGTTATGAAATTCCAGACTCTTCGGCGACAAGTAATGGAAGCTTTACCAAGTGCTCCATCCCCAGGACCATCTACATATGTCATGCACTGTCTAAATGTCTTACTCCTTGTTGATGCACCTTATGGGGAAGGTCTAAGCCACTTGTTGACATCAGCTTTGAGCTCTTTGGATAAACTAAACAGGCCATTGGCTGATGCTGCTGAAGCAAGGAAATTAGCAGCTCAATTGTTCAATAGAGTAGTAGTTGGATCTGTCAATCTTGAGGAGCGCATCCTTATCAAAGTGGCAACTGTTTTTGATGTTGGGCTGGATGACTTAGTGGAGGCACTATATAGTTCGACATTGGAGTCTGAGAAACCTGTGAAAGCAAAAATAAATGTGGAGGCATTTATTTTGAAGTTGATAAGATCTCGGAATTACTCCAGTGCTGTGGCTCTCTTAAAGCAATTTTCTCTTCAGCATTCTACTCCCCACGAGTTTCTGGATACCATGATTCATGATAACCAGGTTGAAGTTGCAGAACAATGGGCATCTTATATGGGGAAAGACATGATTTGCTCTCTTGTACAGCATCTTAACAATATGAAAATGTTCAAGAAAGCATACAACATTGTTAACAAGTATAAACTGAAACAAGAATTCCCAGATTCCTATTACCATTATAAAAGGAGGTAAGTATCATCTCAATAAGATAGTTTAGGTTGTAAGATAACAATGCATGTTCTTCAAAGTGACCATTTTTGTTGGACCCAAATTCTATGTTTCTGTTTGCTCAAGAATGGTTTTTCAAAGAGCTTGCAAATGGTTGCCCTTCTTTTGGGTTTTACTTTTTGTAAAATACTTTATTCATTTTGTTGTATGGAATTAGGCACTTTTTTTTATCCTGCTTCATATTGCAGTAAATTGAAGAAGCTTGCGAGGAAAGCGTGTTGGGATATTGCAGAGATGACTGCCAATGATGACACTCAGCTTATTCAATACCTGGTAATCAAGAAGAAATGTGTGTGCTTTTAACTGGCCATTTTTAAAAAAAAATGTAAGCCAATCAAACTATATTTTTGTTTACACAGAAGCTTTTACATGTATAGAGTTTGTCAAATTTTCCTGAAATGTCAAAATTTATATTTCACCCCCAGTTGCTAAGATTTTTTGAATTTTCTCCAGTTAATTCTTCTCTTGGATTTTCCATTAGATAAATTTCACTTCTTGTCTAATGAAGCAATTCATTCCTTTTGTAATTTGGGTTTTCTTTTCTGAAAACATTAAAAATACTTTGTCATTGGTTCTGGATTCCATTTGAAATTCCATTTTCCATCCTTCATCAAGTTACATAGGCTGACCATGATTCAGAGGAAATGGATTGGGGGTCTCATCATTGTTGTTAACTTCGTTTGGAAGAAAAAGGTTTGGAATATTTATATGAGAATTTTGGATTCAATCCCAGTGGTAGGAAAGGTGTTTTGGATTCCGGTAGCTTCTTAGAAGCCATTAAGCAACTAAAAAGTGCCTTATGTAGGCAACATCAGAAAGAATTGGGAAAAAATAGAACCTTGGAGTCCTCTTCATAGAATTTTGAGGAGAATTAATAGGATTTCAGATACATTGCCAGTGACAAGCTAGGGGTTTGTATCCAGGTAGCTTTTTGTCAGCCATCAAACAAAGGAAATTTGCCTTATGTAGGTAACATCAGTGAGAATTTGTTTTTAAAATGTCTTTGATGGGATTCTTTGTCATATACCCATATAGACAGCAGAATCATTAGAAGTATAATTGTATGAGATTCGTACATATATGTATATTTTCCAAATATTCAAATTAATAAAATTATATTAACCGATTAAAATGTGTTTATACCTTAACTAATATCATTAAGGAAAGGACGTGATCATCTCCAAGTCATCTCTGGGAAAGACGCCATGCTTCCAAGGGGGGGTCACGTGGTTTTAGAAGGTATAAACCACACACACCAAGGGAAGCACGGGGGAAGGAGGTGACAAGGGGAAAATAGCAAGGAGAATCCGCAAACAGGTAACTATGTTACTCTGCGATAATAGAAATTTAGTTTCATTACAATGCGTAAACCACCCACGGGATAGCCTGTAAATGTATCAGGCTGGCACGATGTGGAGGGAGATTTGCTGGTTCTTCCGAGTGATGAAGAACCAACACCTAGTCGTATAGAGCACCCCCTCCCCATCGCCGACAGTCTGGTGCATTCCTAGGCCAGTCTGTCTGGGTATCGCAGAGCATCCATGTGTTATCGTTCTTAAATGTGTTTAAAATATGCAAATTAAATTCAATCTGATTTTCTGTAACTCATCTCTGCATCAATGGGAATAAACATAATCAAAGTAATTGAATAGATTAATTGGTAATCAATCACAAATTTGGATCAATAAATGAACATTCTTGCCACCTAAATTAATCAAACCTATAACATGCTGAAGGATATCTTCCATGTTAGATAATACAACCCGCAATGTCGGGTTCATGTATAAGTCGTAAAGAGGTACTCTAAGAATCGACATAAAAGATAAAAAAAATAATTCACAAGCAATACTTACAAATTAAGGAAAGAATGATAACAGTCATGTATTCTGAAATTAAACCAGATGTCATTAACCAACTATCCAATTAACAGGATGAATAAATAATGACCAAGTAACACATTTTCTGGAATCATTAATTTTTGTTCCTGTAGATATTTGTTATCTTCCTACTGTTTTCTGTTTGTCAACACATTTGGAATATGGGGTCCCGGCCGGGGGTGCGCTGGTCCCATCCTCAGGTAACCCTATGAGCCCTAAGAGGTTTGGATGGGTTTGGATGGGTAGCCAGCCGTCCTGGAGCGTCCCCAACGTCCTGAATGGGCCTGTTTTCATGTAACAGTTATGTAACTAATTTACTATTATTGGTGATATATCTATATTGCAATGTCTATGATGGTGCAGGGAACCCTAGATCCGACTTATTGCCCAAATCAAACCTTTGTAGTCATGAATCTGATCTTAATCTCAGGAAGGCAAGGCAGGTACAAGAAGGTTCATTACAGTGGTATCAGAGCCTCCTTCCTGCCATGCTGTGGAAATAGTTGATGCAACAGAGCCAAAGAACCCTTAAGGCCTTAGAAAGAGAAAGGAAAAAAGGGGTGAACAACATGAGTGAACAAGCTAGTAATGAACTTAGGGCCTTCATGGAGCAACCGTTCAAGCACTAAGGTATCAAACGGAAAGAACCATGCAAGCCTTCATTGAACAGAATGAGAGGAACAACCAACTTGCCCTTCAGGCCCTCCAAAACATAAGTAACCATAATGCCAAAGAAGCTCAATCCAATCATTTTGAAAACCACCACCCCACCCCATCAAAAGACACTAGCTCAAGGCACACTTGCCCTTCATTCCTACCTGAGGAGGTGCCAATAAGAGATGATAACCATGACAGACCCATGGAAGATGTAGATAAGATTCTTGCAGCCTACCATAGGTTGGATCCCGAACTACGAGATCTTGTAACCTTCAAAGACTATTGTAATGCCAAAGTAAAGACACTTGGTCAAAATGAAAGATATCCTCCAGCCCACAAAGGACTTCAAAACAAACTTAGTAAGGTGACTATCCCTAACTTTGATGGTGAGGGAAAGGTATCGTCTAGGTCATGGGTCCAAAAATTGGATACCTATCTATCCCTCAGCCCCATGACTCAATCCAATGCCATTAAATTTGCTATACTTCATCTTTCTGAAGTTGCCCATGAGTGGTGGCACCATGGCCTCATCACCCAAGGACATCAGCTTATAAACACTTATGATGAGTTCACCCAAAAGCTTATAAAAAGATTTGACCAAAAGCATCCCGAGTGGTACTTTTGAGAGCTCACCCAACTAAGGCAGCAGGGGACTATTGAAAATTATGCCACAAAATTCCAGAAATTAGCAGTGATGGTACCGGGCCTAACACCAGAAAAGCTTACTTACCTATTCATAGAAGGGCTGAGGGGATCAATCAAAAGCACAATAAGTGCACATGAACTCCAAACAGTAGATGAGGCTACACAAAAAGCTATGAAATTTGAAGAAAGCTCACCCAAGGATAAGACCAAATCCTTTGGCAACTCCTCCAAAACTCCACCCAAGGACAGCAAACACAGCCAAGAAGGCATTGTAAAGTCTTGTACCTATTGCAAGGGAAAGAGAGAGAAGGGTCATACACGCTCAGCCTTGGAGGATGTTAAGAAAAAGGGATTGTGTTTTAGATGTCTCAAACCATATGAAGGGAGAAGTCATAAATGCCAAAGCTGGGCTCACAAGATAGAAGCCCCACCATATGGGGATGAGGAAGAGCCGCCCAACAAAAAAATGAGATTTGGGGAAGAAGAACAAGCCATAGTTGCCACGATCACCCATGCTGCTAAACACACCCTGTTCAAAATCAAGAGCTCACTTAAAGGGGAAAAGGTAGGCACACTTGTGGATAGCGGTGCCTCCCATAACTTCAGTGATGAAAGAGTAGTTAAGCAGCATAAATTACCCACACAAACTTTCAAGGGGTTTGAAGCAGCAACAACCACGGGGGCAAGGGTACAATGCACTAAGTTGGTACTTAAGTTGGAGTTCACAATAGGTAGCTATCCGGTAAAAGAAGATCTCATGGGCTCCCCCAGAATATCATAAGTGACTGAGACAGCTGATTTATGGGGTAATTTTGGCAAGAAATCTTCAGGATGGCAGGGACTAGTCTCACCCCGAGTACTAGCTATCATCCCCAAACCGATGAACAAACCGAAATCGTCAACAAATGGATTGAAGGATATCTAAGAAATTATGTCACTGGGCAGCAGAAAGCTTGGACCAAATGGTTACATTTAGGGGAATACTGCTATAATACTACACATCATATGTCAATCCAAATGAGCCCATTCAAAGCACTTTATGGTTATGAACCCACCTCTTTTGGATCACTAATTACTCCAGAAAGTCAAGTGCCACGAGCAAGGGATTTTATTCAGGAAAGCATTGACATCCTAAGGACTCTAAAAGATCACATATATCAGGGCCAAAATCAGCAAAAGATATACGCTGATCGTAATCGCACTGAAAGATCATTTGAGGTAGGAGACTTAGTCTTCCTACGGTTGTAGCCTTACAAGCAGTCTTCGTTGAAATTTAGTGGGGCAGAGAAGATGAAGCTGCGATTCTATGGACCCTACCCAATCTCAAGGAAGGTAGGGGAGGTATCATATGAACTAGAGCTTCCCCCGAACAGCCACATCCACAATGTATTCCATGTGTCAAGGTTAAAAAAAGCATTAGGACAGCAGCTATCCCCATGCAAGGAGTTACCTTTGTTAGATGATGAGGGAAAGGTGACACTGGAACTAGAAGCCCTTTTAGATGTAAGAGAAAGGAGAATAAAGAATATGAGCATTGTAGAATACTTGATCTTATGGAAAGGGTTGCCGGAGGGGGATGCAACTTGGGAGGGTGAAGAGATCCTCAACCACCCAAACCTGCACATCGCTTGAGGACAAGCAATGTAAGGGGGGAGGACTGTCATATCCCTGTATAGACAACAAAATCATTAGAAGTATAACTGTATGAGATTCATACATATATGTATATTTTCCAAATATTCAAATTAATAAAATTATATTAACCGATTAAAATGTGTTTATACCTTAACTAATATCATTAAGGAAAGGATGCGATCATCTCCAAGTCATCTCTGGAAAAGACGCCATGCTTCCAAGGGGGGGGTCGCGTGGTTTTAGAAGGTATAAACCACGCACACCAAGGAAAGCACGGGGAAAGGAGGTGACAAGGGGAAAATAGCAAGGAGAATCCGCAAATAGGTAACTATGTTACTCCGCCATAATAGTAATCTAGTTTCATTACAATGCTTAAACCACCCACGAGATAGCCTGTGAATGCATCAAGCTGTCACGATGTGGAGGGAGAGTCGCTGGTTCTTCCCAGCGATGAAGAACCAGCGCCTAGTCGTATAGAGTACCCCCTCCCCATCGCCAACAGTCTGGTGCATTCCCAGGCCAGTCCGTCTGGGTATCGCAGAGCATCCATGTGTTATCGTTCATTAAATGTGTTTAAATATGCAAATTAAATTCAATCTGATTTTCTGTAACTCGTCTCTGCATCAATGGGAATAAACATAATCAAAGTAATTGAATAGATTAATTGGTAATCAATCACAAATTTGGATCAATAAATGAACATTCTTGCCACATAAATTAATCAAACCTATAACACGCCGAAGGATATCTTCCCTGTCAGATAATACAACCCGGAATGTCGGGTTCAGGTATAAGTCGTAAAGAGGTACTCTAAGAATCGACATAAAAGATAAAAAAATAATTCACAAGCAATACTTACAAATTAAGGAAAGAATGATAACACTCATGTATTCTGAAATTAAACCAGATGTCATTAACCAACTATCCAATTAACAGGATGAATAAATAAGGACTAAGTAACACAATTTCTGGAATCATTAATTTTTGTCCCTGTAGACATTTGTTATCTTCCTACTGTTTTCTGTTTGTCAGCACATTTGGAATATGGGGTCCCAGCCGGGGGTGCGCTGGTCCCATCCTCAGGTAACCCTATGAGCCCTAAGAGATGGGATGGGTTTGGATGGGTAGCCAGCTGTCCTGGAGCGTCCCCAACGTCCTGAATGGGCCTATTTTCATGTAACAGTTATGTAACTAATTTACTATTATTGGTGATATATCTATATTGCAATGTCTATAATGTTGCAGAGAACCCTAGATCCGGCTTATTGCCCAAATCAAACCTTTGGAGTCAAAAGTCTGATCTTAATCTCAGGAAGGCAAGGCAGGTACAGCAAGGTTCATTACATTCTTGTAATCAGAAATATTCTTTTGACATCACAACAGCCTGTCTGCCATTGAATGTGGTGAATACTCAAGCAGAAGGGGCTAAAAGAATATGGTGATTCTTGATCCTGCACTTCCAATCATCTAATCAAACTGAAACAAAAATTTTGGTACAGTCCTTTTCCAGAACAATGTAATATTACCTTTTGTCAACTTTCAACCATATTGATGTAAGGTTTTTGGGCATCCTCCATTTCTTTATAGAGGTACCTTATTCATGGTTTCTGATTGTTTGTTATATCTGTATCATTCTAATAATGGTCATAACTCGTAGGGATAATAGTTGTACAATAAGCCAGTTTGATTTCAGTTACATCAGTTGTGTGTGTTCACTAAATTAAACTATTGAGAGAATTCTAGAATATAAAATCTATTTATTGAGTGTTCCACTTATTCTAGATCCAAAGTCATTTGGTTATTTAAAACATCTGACTTGTAAATTTGAAACTCTCAAGAAGCTGAAAATCCTAATCAGAATTCAATCTACCTCTAGTACCCTCTACTCAAGAATTTATCCACTACCATCAATCTAGGGTTGAATGGATGACACACTTAACTTCCTCACATGACCACAAACCATCAAACCTTGTAATTAATAAATTTTTGAAGGATTTTGTGGCCCATGACTTTGCTTAGAGCTGCAAAAAAGATCTACTAGGTTTCAATGGGTAACCTACATAAAGATTTGTTTTTCCATGGACAAGATGGAAGGCTGGTTATAGCTTTTAAAAGAAGGTTCTTTGATCTATCAATTCATGGGAGCCTTCTCGAGGCCCAAAATTTTGAGAGTGTGGGTGCAAGAAAACTGGAAACCTGCTAAATTGGGGGACACTTGGTAATGTCCAAAGGAAACTCTATGGCATCTTTTTATTCTAAAATGGAGAGAATTGAATCTTCTTAGGTGGACCTTGGTTAATGAAGCTAGGAATATTCATGAAATACTAGTCTCCATCTTTTGACCCATTAGACGATCTCCAAAGTATAGTTCTTGTTTGGTTAGGTCTTCCCCAAATGAATATTGGTGAGAATTAGTCCTTAGGAAAATATTGGTCACAGGGAGGAACATAAAGCTTAAAACAATAACAGTGAAATAGGGATCTTGAACTATACTTGGATCTAGAGAAACCTCTTTGGACATAATAATTCTAGACGTGGGAGAATTCCATTTGAAGGAGCTGAAGCCGAGTGTACTACAAATATTTTATTTAGATGCAAAATTTGTCATGTTTGTGGACACTTAGCTAGAGTATTCTAGAAGAAAGAGGAAACATAGGCAATTTTTCATAGGCAACGTTAGGTCCTATAGTTGTAGGTCAATGGTCTTGGAACTTGTCTCACCTTCAGGGATAGGGGTCTGTCTTCAAGAAGGCAAAAGGAGAGTTCATCAATAGATTGAGGATGGTTGAAGGCCTACAATGAGAGTGGGTAATCTCTCCTTCTCTTTGGGATTGACTTAAATCTAGGAGGGTGTTCCCAAAAGTCTCCTTGATAGGTTTTTATATAAAAATAATTTAAAAAAGTAACAATCTCTAGCTATACCTAAATGTACACCTGACCCCAATAACTATCACTAGATCAAGGTCAACTAGCTGCCTTAAACCTGTATATAATTGATAACACCTCACACAACCACCTACAATAATTGGCATCATTGTAATTCCTTAAATGTTTTCATTTGTTATTACATATAGTGGTAAGGTGTAGATATGTGTGTTCAAATCCTCTAATGTTTCAACAATTTTGGTTTCCTTAAAATGTTTCCTTGGTTTGCATTATTGAACCATGAACAACATGTGTAATTCTTACTTCTACTTCCTATAACTCATAGTGAAAGATTTTTTTGTTTCAAGTGTGTTTGTGTGGAAGGTTTGAATCTTCAAGAATGGTACCATGTTGGGTTAGAGAGTTATATCTAACAATTAAAACAACAAACAGGAAGTTGCAACAAAGGTATAATTGGCACTGTGTTTTCATTGTCTCCTATATTCCTGAGTTATACCCCCCTTACACATTGGGATTGTTTAGCCCATCATAGATAACCAATCTAAGATAGTACCAAATGGGTCTATCTTGGTTAGGGTTCACATAAGTGTTGTTTCCTACCATCCTTGCATTCTTATAATGTTGTGTTGCCAAGGTCCTAAAAAACGTCCATGTAATGTCTTCTATTAGTATTTAACTTAATTTGCCCAAGAATTTCTAAGTGAAACTTGGATTAATGCTTTGATTTAGATCCTACAACCAGGTTAGTCATCAATAGAAAATAAACATATGTTTCAACAATGTTCCAAAGGGAATTCTACTCATCATTATAATACTCTTAATGTACATGAAATTCCCTTAGGGATTTTCCCAACATTACATCCACACTATGAAGCACCCTGGGGATCACCCAAGGCGCATTGAGTCTATCCATCAAGCCCAAGTGCTCGTTAATGGCATCCACCATTCAAACTCCCAACACCATTCGGGGTTACCACTACTTGAATGGACCTTTTACTACTTGCCCTCCTCATATGTCCTATCTCCCCTTCATAATGGGATGGTGGATTGGCTATAAGCTTAAAGGAATCTTATCCACATTAATCATACATTCCTATTATTAATCATATCTTTGCAAATATTCATACTTCTTATCAATGAAGACATATAATGAGTTATCAAAATCAATGAAGCAATAGTCACGATTATACCCGGTTAATCTTGAATCCTGGAGCTATCCGATTTATTCCCCGAAAAAATCCCGATTCATGAAAAAATCGTTGACCAAGTGTTGACCCAATTTTCAAAGATTTTTTGCATTTAAATCACGTTAAAACCCCCAAAAATGACAAGAAAGTGAAAAAAATCATTGTAAAAACTTGCAAAACCCTAGAAAAACGCGTGAAATTACTCAATTGCTTAGAAATAGGGTTGGTCCGAGACAAAATCAGAGTCAATGTAGAATCAACGTCGAAAAAGTTTGTTATTTTGTCCATTTTTGGGGGTTCATTCCCCACACTTGTTTAAACCAATAAGCTCAATGACCCAACAAAGGTAGAAATCCCACGAGCTCAATGGCCCAGTAGGGGTTTGAACCTTGGTGGCCTACCTCACCAATGGAGTTTTTCTACCATAACACTAAATGTTTAAAGACATATTTAATATATGTAGATATAGATATATGATTTTTTAATTTATAATTGATATAGTTAAGTTTTGCTCAAACAAAGACGTACAATTCATTATGTGAGCAATATATCTAAAGTGCTCCACAAAATAAATCTGAATGACAACAAACAAGCTTACATAGTTGTAATAAAAGAGCCTCCAACACACAATCATTAAAATTCGTCTCTACCTAAAATAGTAGTTGCAAGCTAGGTATTGCCAAAACCAGTGGCTTGCTGATCTTTTACTTCAGCTAAACAAATGCCTTTTGTTGAATTCTACCCCACATAAAAGACTTACCAATTGCCATTAGGGAATATAAAGCATTGCAACTATGGAATATGATTTGATAAGCTTTCTCAAATATTGAACTACCCCTAGAAAACTCCTTGCCTCAATCACAATGAAAGTCTTGGATCACTTCAAAATGGCTTTCACTTTTGTAAATGATGTTCAATTTACAATTCAATATGCAAGATGTATTCTTAATGGTATTCTCTATATCTATGTAATTTTCTATCTCTATTATAAATCTGACTCTCTTCTTTGTTTGATAGGTGAGAGGAGTATTTTTCGATGTCAATATCCTCTTCACAAATATCAAATGATATATATATGCAAGAGGGGAGGATCAAGCAGTGCCTTGACTGGTCATGTCTTATGGACATGACCGATCAAGTAGTGACTTGACCGATCAAGACACTACTTGATCGCACCCTTTGATATATGTTATCAACCAGTGTTTAATTTATTACCAGCCCGATACTAATCGGGGTTCACGTTACATAGTGTATATGCCAATCAGTATTCACGATGGTGTTGGCGTGGCATATTAACCGATGGGAATCGGTGTCTAAGTTAATTGACACCGATCACTAACTAAAGGTTATATATCCCAAGCGGTGCATACTTTGCCACCCGAAAGCAACTCGATAATTATTTGTTTATTGCTGGGAGCACATCCGATGTGAATCGGAATACATAGTTAACCTGATAACCATCAGTGATCACCGATATACCATGCTATAACATGATTATCGATATTGATCGACTAAGTAGATTTGATATATAAAAGAGGAATGATTATCAGATGAAAATAGCTTGAAGTTTTCTTGATGGTTTATCGATAGGATAAATGATTAAATGAGAGACTTCATTTATCTCTCATTCAATCATTTATCTTACCGAAGCTATCATGCATTAACAACTTTTACTAAATTCTTAACGATTGTTGGATCTCTGTCTAATAAATTTTGATCTCAGCTACTTCATAGACTTAGCTAATCTTTGATCTCGGATGTAGACAACTATTTGGTGTATTTGGTGACTGCCCTTTTAAAAAGTTAAATGAATATTTGCCTATGTAATCAGCAATATGAATATAAACAACAAAAATCTATTTTCTACAATTCATGGGTTAAACTCCTTGTCTCAATCACAATGAAAGTCTTGGATCACTTCAAAATGGCTTCCAATTTTACTAAATTTCTAACAATAGTTAGATCTCTGTCTGATAAATTTTGATCTCAGCTACTTAATAGACTTAGCTAATACCCCTAGAAAACTCCTTGCCTCGAGCACAATGAAAGTCTTGGATCACCAAAATGGCTTCCACTTTTACTAAATTCCTAACAATAGCTGGAACTCAGTCTGATAAATTTTGATCTTAGCCTACTTCATAGACTTGGCTAATCTTTGATCTCAGACTTAGACAACTATTTGGTGTATTTGGTGACTGCCCTTTTAAAAAGTAAAATGAATATTTGCCTATGTAATTAGCAATATGAATATATAAACAAAATCTATTTTCTATAATTCATGGGTTAAATTCTATTTTATTTACTCTCTATATCTCTATGCTATGGAAATGCCTTTAAGTTTTAAAAAAAAAGTAGTTTGTGTCTATTTTTCTACAAATTTTTACGATTTTTTAAAATTCAATTTCTTTCCCATTTTTTGAAAAAATCTTATACTTCTGGTTTGCTGATTTTTTTCCCAAATGATTGAATTCCACGTACACGTGGATTCCTCGAACACGTGGATTCCTCGAACTATGCCATTGGTGCTATGCTAGCCCAGGAAGGGGCACACGGGTTGGATCACCCCATCTATTTTGCGAGTAGGTTGATGTCAAAAGCAGAGAGGAGCTACAGTACCACTGAGAGGGAGACCCTCGGGATGGTCTATGCCGTACAAAAATTTCAACACTACCTGCTAGCGACACCCTTCACCTTCTATGTGGACCATCAGGCCTTGATGTACCTGGTAAACAAACCCATCATCCAAGGCAGGATAAGTAGATGGCTACTGCTACTTCAGGAGTTTACGTTCACAATAATTGTACGGCCAGGCAAAAGCCATGTTATTGCTGACCAGTTGTCCCGGATCAGGTCCAGAGAGCCACCAGAAGGGGTAAATGATGACTTCCCAGACGCCCACCTATTCAAGATTGCAGTACTACCACCATTTTATACTGCCATCGGGGAATATCTCTCCACCTCCGTATTCCCCCAAGGCATGCCAATGGGAGAGCGAAGAAAGCTTGTGTTGAGAAGCCGCACATTCTAGCTAATTAATGGTTTATTGTATAAAATGGGGCCCAACGAGGTGTTACGCTGGTGTGTGATGGAGGAAGAGGTGCCAAGCGTCTTGAGGGAAGCACATGAGGGGCCCGCAGGAGGCCATATGGGACTGGACACTACGGCAAGGAAGGTGTTGCTTGCAGGCCTCTGGTGGCCTACATTGTATAATGATGCGAGAGAATGGGTAGTAGGTTGTGATACGTGCCAGAGAGCGGGGAGGCCGTTGAAAAGGGATTTCATGCCCCTCAACCCTTCGCATGCTCAAAAACTATTCGAGCGTTGCGGGCTCGATTTTATCGGGCCACTCAAGGTGAGCCATGCTAGGAGGTGTTGCTACATTGTGGTAGCCACGAAATATTTAACTAAGTGGGTTGAAGCGCGGGCCCTACCTGACAACTCAACCATAAGTACAACAAGATTCATATACGAGCAAATTATTACACGGTATGGGATCCCTATGTAGTTGACAAGCGACAGGGGTGGACATTTTGTGAATCACGTTATTAAACTCCTTACTACGGAATTCAAGATTTTCCATTCATTGTCTAGGCCCTATTACTCGCGAGCCAATGGGCAGGCCGAGGCTACCAACAAGATTATCGTGAGTGTGATTTACAAGTCGTGCAGTGTCGAGGGAGAAGATTGGGAAGAAAAATTACCCTCGGTCTTGTGGGCCTACCGCACAACCTACAAGGTGACCACTGGCCAGACTCCGTTCCAACTCATGTACGGGCAGGAAGTTGTGGTGCCAGCGGAGTTCATGGTGCCAAGCCTTCGCATTGCAGTGGAGAACAGACTCGGGGATATGGAGAGCCTGAGGGAGAGATTGTATGCCTTAAGCAAGTTGGACGAAAAAAGAATGATGGCACAATGGGCCACAGAGGCAGCCCAACAAAGACAGAAGGTCTAGCATGACAAGCATCTTCGGCGAATGAAGTTTACTCCGGGGCACTTAGTGTTGAAATTCAATGGGAGGAACGAAATCAAACCAGGAAAATTAAAAGTGCGATGGCTAGGCCCCTTCAAGGTGCGCGAGGTCAATGCCAACGGGGCGATTAAGTTGTGGACGCTCGATGGGAAGGAGATACCAGACGTCGTCAATGGGTCGAAATTAAAACAGTACCTCGAACAGAGACGGGCGACCGATCCCAGACCCTCTAGAAGAAATAACAATTGAAAAAAAAAAAAAGCCGTATGGTCATACGGGTTCGTACGACAGTTGATCATACGCCCGATTTTTTTTAAAAAATTAAAAAAAACAAAAAAAAACGGAGACACCGTACGGTGGGGGCCACGCTGGTGACACCGCGGGACCATCGTGCGGTGGCATTGCGAGGTCACCATGCAGTGGCACTATGTGTCCACCATACGATGGCACCGTCTCCACCATAAATAAACCGCAACGTCAAAAACAAAATTCCAACGCAGGCCAAAGGAAAAATCACAAGGCAGACCCAGCTAACAGTAAGAAAAACAAAATCACGGAGGAAGGAGATTGGACACCGCACACCTGCATGCCAAGTACACCGCACCCCGCCATACACCGTACTATCGACCGACAGGAGCAAGGGGAACGCTGGCAGCTGGAAGCAGAAAGTGGCAGCAGGCAGTTGGAAGTGGCAGAAAGTGGCAAGCTGGCTTTAAAGCTATAAAAGCAGATTAAAGGAATTAATCGGGACCAATGGACACAAATAAGAACAAGGCAGATTGGCGAAAACGGTTACAGCCGTTAGAAGACAAGTTGCAGGGAGGGCAAAAAGCTTTAGAATTGAGTGTAGACACAGGCAAACGAGTTTTGCCATCTGGTGTGCGTTGGCAGGAAGAAGAGGTGACCAGTTGCTTGAAGAGGAGGTAGTGGAATTGGCGGGTACAGAAGGGTCTGTTTTAGCATCACAGGTTCAGGTCCACTTTACACCAGCACGCTTACCGGAGACTTGTCAGTTGGCGGTGCCACGGTCATTCGAGACAGTGAGCGTAGTCACCACGATGCCAGTTCCTAGCTTTGGGCAGCCTCGGGTGACGATAGCGATGACACCACCGTGGGTCGAGACCACAGTAGGGACTGACTTTGGGGTGGCCTCACTTCAGCCAGATGGGCCGAGTACCTTGGCGAGTGCAAGGGCTTCCATGGAGCAGGAGGTGCATGATGTGCCGGATGTGCCAAGTTTGCCAGGATATATGCAGGAGGCAATGATGGAAGCAGGCGCTCTCCATGATGACCTCAGTGCATGGTTGAGCTGTTACCAGCTCACACCCGTGGCACCGGTGGGAGAGGCTGCTCTATCTCCAGGCAGGGCCATGCATCCCTTGGATATTATTGATCTCGAGGAGGGGAGCTCTCCGAGTAGTAGGGCACTTCAGACGACTGCGTCACCCCCTGCAGTTGTAGTAACCAGTCCTTACAGAGAGGAGGGGGTGCTTGTGGGAGTATAGCAGGGTACAAGAGAGTTGGAGCAGTTCATTGCTGAGATGACTCTGAGAGCACAGCGGCTTGTGTCATCTACCACACTCCAGGCGGATGCCGCCATGGTTGAGCTGATGGAGCGGTTGTTGACCTTTGCTTGCACCGGATGCAGAGAGGAGTTTGAGAGGTGTTTTGAGTGTGCCGGGTGGCCTGAGACGGAGAACCAGGAGATGTTGGAGGCTTGGAGCCTCACTGAGGGGGTTGGTGAGACATGGATGCAGTCGTTGTTGAGAGAGGTGGAGCAGGCCTTCCACGAAGGTTATGTTGAGCTTCGAAGGACACAACAGACGACAATGACATTTGAGGCTTTGCGCGTAGCAGTAGTGACAGCTCGGGAGGAGCTGACTACTAGGTTTCGGGAGCTGGAGGCTACCATGGCACAGGCTCAGATAGCAATGGATACTTTAGTAGCAGAGAAGTCTGCCTTGCTGATACAGTTGGAAGAGGAAAGGACATCCAGAGAGCAGTTGGAGACTCGATTGGTCAGTGCACTGGAGAGCGTGGACAAGAAGGATAAGGAGGTGTTGGAGGCAGCCTATATGGTAAAGACTGCCATGGAGCGGCAGATGGTGGTGGAGCAGGACCTGAAGAGGACGGAGCAAGTGTACGAACTCCGTGGGCGATTGGCGTCCGCTGCTACACCACTATCGGTGCCTTCTTCATCAGGGACGCCCTCTGCACCCCATTAGTTTTTGATTTTGGGTTCTGTAGTCCCCATGTATTCTTCATTTTGTTGTAAGTAGCTTGGAGACGACTTTTCTTTTTGGGGGGGATGATGTTGGCGGCAATGTTTTACACGAATAAAACTAGTTAATTAAGTTGTAATTGTCTTTGTTAGTCGGTAACCGAGGGATGGTAGTTACGGTGCGACGGTTGGCACTCGCACCCCCTCGGTACCTTTATATACTCCCGAATGTAACTTTTGAGAGACGATTATGAATGGAATAACATCTCTTATACTTTATCTGATATCTATGGCATTATTATTCTGCATCACGTGTTTTATCTGTATGTTTTAAGTTATTCACCCGAGAGGGTAAACAGTTACTATGATATAACGTAGTGCAATTGTGGAATATGATTTGATAAGCTTTCTAAAATATTGGATTGACCCTACAAAACTCCTTGCCTCAATCACAATGAAATTCTTGGATCACTTCAAAATGGTTTTCACTTTTCCTATTTGTTTGTTAACTTTTGATCTCTATTACTTCATAGAATTAGTTAATATTTGATCTGACTTAGACAACTATTTGGTGTATTTGGTGATTGCCCTCTTAAAAAG
The DNA here is from genome assembly GCF_030272615.1 of Cryptomeria japonica. Classification (NCBI taxonomy): domain Eukaryota; kingdom Viridiplantae; phylum Streptophyta; class Pinopsida; order Cupressales; family Cupressaceae; genus Cryptomeria; species Cryptomeria japonica. The sequence goes on along the minus strand of NC_081406.1, from coordinate 164,184,993 downwards.
TTAACTGATTATTTGCCTATGTAATCAGTAATATGAATATAAACAACAAAAAACTTTTTTCTACAATTCACGGCTTAAACTCTATTTTATTTTCTCTTTATATCTCTATGCTATGGAAATGCCTTGAAGTTATTTAAAATATAGTTTTTTTCTCTTTTTCTACAATTTTTTATTTTTTTTTAAGTCCAAGTTTTTCAAAAAATCTTATACTTTTGGTTTGCCGATTTTTTTTCCTAAACGATTTTTACTACTATGATCTAAATCATATGATAATGCATTATATATATATATGTATGTATGTATGTATATATGTAGTGTGTGTGTGTGTGTGTGTGTATATAACTTGTATTGGCTTGAGTGTTGATTGATCTTCTTCGATTGATCCTCCCATGGATGGATTTTCCAAGTGGTTTGTCCTTCCTCTTATATCTTCAAGTGAGGAGCGGACACACCTTTTTGTTGAGTCTATTGCCTTTGCAAGGGTTGCACCCTTCATACTTAATGGCTGCCCTGGTGTGTTATTTCCTTACTAATCTTCTCATTCTCTATTAATCATTACCCATAATGTAATCGCTGCATATAATATGATTTGTATGTAATGTCCCATACTTAGTACCCCTGGATAAAATACAAATAATTGGTGAACTAGGACAAGAAAATTACCTTCTTACTTATTACTTCTATAAATTCCCTATAAAATACCCTGCAGAAACAAATAAGTGTTACCAGATTTTCACCTATAGGCTCAATTAGGTAGAGCCACTAAGTTTTTGAGCAAGTGGTATATTTAATGGCCTCTCTATGTTGCATTCAAGTACAAATGAAATAACTTTAAAAGATTGTAGAAAGCAAAGATTGTAAAATAAAATCATTTCATTGATATAAATGTACGAAGCATAAAAAGAGTAGGCAAGTCTTCTAAAAAAATGTAATCTTTATTAAAATGATAGAGTGCATGTCTCACACAATAAGCCGTGAGACTGACCTTGTTCATTCAATATGCATGATGCACATGAAAGCTAAATTATACATGAATGAGTAAATGCTAAAAAATGCATGTCTAGAGGGTGACCAGTCATTGCCTGAATGACTGGTGCTTGTTGGCTGATCCATAAATCTGCTGGTGTTGTCCTGCTCCTCCTAGCTTCCTCAAGTCCTCAGTGCTCCCGTTTCCTGCATTAAATGATAGGTAATGAGTTAGAACTGTGTTCTAAGCAATGAAGGTCATACACTATACATGAACATTCACTTATACATGTATAAGTCGGTCTTGATGTGCACTGCAAAGGAGATGCATATTTTAGGTGTCTAAGAGAATCAAGAAAATCATCATACATAGGCATATTATTTCTAACAGTTTGTTCAATGTGCAGATACAAGTGAGGTTTCACCACTGATTACTTCATTCAATGTAATTATTTAAGCATGTGGGGTAAAATGGGCTCCCACAAGGGTTGAGCTCAGCATGCTGACGTATGAAAAGCCAAACAGTGATAATGTTTCAGTCAAGAGAAGAATCCGTTTTCAAGAAAAACAGTGACAAGAATGTCATCAAGTAAGATATTCTAAGCACACAACCTGTTTTGCATTGACAAAAGTCCCTCATACATAGAGCCTTGTCTCAAATCAAAACAGTGACCAGTTTGCAGATTTGTAGCAGTCAAATGGAGCAATAACAGTCATAATAGTAGCAGCCCTGTATGTGATCATGACTGTGCACACAAGAGAGCACCGTAGGATTTTGATCAAAGGTATAAGCAGCCTTCAGAGGACAGTCTACACACTCCATGCCACAATAATCGAGAATCAAAGTGGCAGGGTAGTTGAAGAATGACAAAACAGTAAGCATCCACTGTTAATATCAGTCATAAAGTGACTTTAAAGTGAGCAGATCTGAGAGGCAAAACACTAAGAAGAGAGTTTGTTGAGTTGAACAATTACAATGCCAAAGTACCTATGCTAAGTAGCAATATACAGCTCCAAATACAGTGTTGATATGGAGACATAAATAGTTGGTGGAAGAGTTCACTGTCAAATCTGTCTCAGTCCAAGGAGTCCCAACTCACAAGGCAGTCACTACGTGGGTTATAAAGACAGTCCATCAAATAGAAAAGGCAGTGCTCCTCATGAGAAGAAAGACAATCATATCTTTCCGAGTCTTTGATAAGGATGTAAAGCAAAGGACAGTTCACATTTCTCATACGACAGTCATCACTGTCAGAAGCATAGCCAAAATCTTTAAAGAACAGTCACAGTAAAGTCATAACAGAGATATGGAAGGAAGCCATGACTAGGGATACACCTCAAGCACTCATGAATGGGCATTATACAAAGGATGGCAGAAAAACAGCAGTATATTCAAATGTTTGGGGTTTCACCTGAGTGTATGTCAACAAATGACGGCCTTTCAAGTTTCTTCAAAATACTTACAACAAGTTATGATAAGAACAATAAGACTACCTGGACTGTTCAAGCTTACACATATCCAGTGGCATCCAGAGAAAAATACATTTGAATGGGAAATTACAACAACCTCACTCTATAGATGCAGTTCAAGTAACTCAAACTGTTGCAAATTTTTGTGGTCAGTGAGAGTCGAAAATCCAATTTCTCAGATGCAACAATAAATGTTCCATCTCTGCTCGCATAGCTAGTAATGAGTCTATGACCAATGACATTAACACAGAAATCCAGGAAAAGCAATCTCACGCATTGCTTTGTCAAACAATGATCTTTTCAGATAATCAACTATAAAGGCAAAGTTTTCGCATAAAGAGAATCCACAAGTGATAATGCTTACCACAACAGTCTGTAAGTTTGCATTATTTTCCAGAAAAGCCCATTCGAATATTCGAAATTGTGAAATATGCCTGGTTTAGCCCTTAAATAGTTTCCAAGGAGCTCAAGCGTGGCGTCCAAGCAGAGCAGGCTTTATCAGAGAGCAGAATCGACAAAGGAAACTATGCAAAATCGCCAAAAAATGGTGCAAACGGAACTCCGAAACCCCATGGCGGCATTGCAATTTCATTTCCAGCAAAAATGAAGATATCAAATGCAAAAGAGAAGAATGAGATGGAGTAGGGTTTCATTTACCCTAAGTATGCGACCAAGTCAAGGCAAATTTTCTTTGCCTCTGTTTCATTTTACTTTGCCTCTCACCAATACCCATGGGTATTGTGATTCATAAGCCTTTACATAATGAATATTCACTATGGCATGTAAAATATTATTGAGTGATTTATAATTTATCACTTGATTTCAATGTAATAAATATTATTAAGTGATAAATTATAAATCACTCAATAATATTTTTTTAATGAAGCATAATAACTTTGACTTATTAATAAATTTAAACAAAAGATAAAAATATCTAGTAAAATAATAATTAATAAATCACTTTATTTGATATTTTAAAAATGAAATAAAGATTAAGTGTTTAATAAAGTGATTTATTCTTTATCACTTTACTAGATATCTTTATCAATAAATAAGCTAAGACAAATGTTTATTAAAGTAAATAATAAAGATTACTTTATTGAATATTTTCCTTATTTAAATTTATTAATAAGTCAAAGGATATTATTGCATTTATAAAAGATGGCCAAGTAGGTAAGAGGAAGGTTGAAAATTGTAAAAATGAAATAATATAAATGTTTAGTAAAGTGATGATTTATAAATCACTTTATTAGATATTTATCTTATTCTCATTTATTGGCAAGTCAAAGATATTTTTGCAATGATGAAGGCTTGCAGGCCTGTCAGAGATATTTTGGGGTCATTTATGGGGCATTCAGGAGCTTTTATGGCAAAGTATGGAGGGGCCTAACTTTTTGACCAAGTATTCTCCCTTTCAGACTTGTTTTAGGTCTTCAAAGTTGGGTTTTTGTGTTTGCTCGCCCAAGAGGAGGTGGAGATTTTTTTTTATTCATTGACTGCTTTGTAAAGCATATATACCTCCTTCAGTGTTTTTTTTTATTCATTGACTGCTTTGTAAAGCATATATACCTCCTTCAGTGTTCTTTTTTAGGGGTTTTGACTTGTTCATTTTGGAGCAGACTGTAATTTCAGAGTTATTTCTGCAGAAGGGAATGATTTTGTAACACATTTTCAGAACTAATACAGATTGGTGACACCCTTTGCAGTGATAGTAGCTTGTGCCTTCTCATATTTTTATTACTGTGTCTTTAGTGTTATGCAGTTCATTGTGGTCAGATTTTCCCCAAAAAATTGCATTTCATGTTGAAGCCTTATATAGGAATACGAATATTTTTGCAGGTCATAAGCTGTGTTTTTCAGTAATTATTAGTCTTAAGTTTGTGAAGGAAGAGTTTTTTCCTCTTAGGATTATGATTATACAGCCTGTTTATGAATCTTTTATGTAGAGATTATGAGCCATTGAGTTGTGTAGGAAAGCTTTATTATTGCTGCTATATTGTGTGTTATTTGCTGTTTACTCTCAAGATATCATTTGGTGTATCACTTGTTAAGTTGTAGTTTTCAGTTTATGTTTTTCCTTCTCACTTTTTTCTCAGAAAATCAATAAGTGTAGGTGATAATAGTTTTAGGAATCCGGCCTTCTCCGGAGGTTCTTTCCAATATAGGTGACCCACAAACCTGGAAAGATCCCACATTTTTTCAAAGTATCAAGTGCTGCAACTTGGTGAGGGTGCAACTTTGGTAGATAACAATAAGATTACTCTATCTATTTGCATATTGAATTGTAGTTTTTATAGTTGTTTTAATTATCAATAATTTGTTGCAGATTAATGTTTTTGGGATGGAGTCATGATTGGGTTGCCCAGCCAACCCATGCTAAGCCTTCTAGGTCTTATTAACATGGTGTGGGTCTTATTCTCCTGATCATACTTTGATTTGGGGATAGAGTCTTGATTGGGTTGCTTGGCCAACCCATGCTAAGCCTTCCAGGTCTTATTAACATGGTGTGGGTCTTATTCTCCAGATCACACTCTTTACCCTTGTACATTATTAATGCAGGAACGATATGGGTAGCATAGCGGAGTTCTCAGTTTAATCAATCTAATCCTAGGAACGAATCTTTGTCCTCTTGGCCTATTGTAGGCTTTGTCATCAAAGGTGGGCTACTTAGAAGGTAAACCTTAACCCTCTTACCTATCTAAGTCATCCTTCCATCCATAGTTTAACAGTTTATTATGTTTGATCAGATATTCATTAAACAATAATGACACCAGTGGTTGTATTGCCATTCACTGATTATTATATTATTTGATACCTGTTGATGTGTTTTTTATGACTACATTGAACACAAAATAAAGTTGCCTAACGGTCACTTCACTCTCTCTTGATCAAAGTGCGATTGCATGCTAAGATTGCACGAAGTTCAAACAATTGACTCCAAGGTTCCTTCAATGCGTGGACGTGACTCAGTTGGCTGATGTGATTGCTGGTAATCCAAGGGGCCTACGTTTGCATCATTCTTTCACTTCTTTGCTATGGCTGGAACTCCATCATCGGATATAGCGAATCCATGATGCTTCTGCTTCGAACGAACTAAAATGAAATGAAAGTAAAAGGGAAAGGGTTCAAAAGGATTTAAATCTATTCCTAAGGGCCATGATATCAACAGTTAATGCTTTGGTGGACAAATTCCAAACAAACCAAGCTCTGCTTCGCCAAGATAAACTACAACTCTGCAAGAACCGATGCAATCTTCTGAGGATGTTGAAGAATTTTCATATTGAGAAAGTGCATTTGAATACCCAACACGGCGCAATCCAAAAGACCATTCACAATCGAACTTAGCACAAATTTGGGGGGTTCAGGCTAACTTTACATTGCAACTTACAATCAGCAAGATGCAAAAAGTATGAACCATGGAAATTCATCAGACACCATTACATTTTCCATTGAAATAAAAGCACTTCACTATTTCTAATCTAAGTGAGGAAGGTGAAACCATGCAAGCTTAAAAAAAATAACTTAAGTGGACACCATCAGAGAACAATGTTTCACTGTTATTATCTCAAAACTTATCGCAACAATTTCATACAAAGCTCCCTCCTTTCACAAATGAGGGGGGTCACCCCTTTATATAGGCTTCAAGCCCTGGCTACATGCAAAACCCTAATTAGGGTTTTCCCAAAAGATTCTCCACTCAAGCCCATATACAATTAATTACAATCCTTCCAAAAATGGCACCCATGAAGCATTAAATATACCATCTCTTTCAAATTCGCCCAATGTGCATTGAGTATTCATCCATGCAAAATTCACCCCATCATGTCATAAATGCACCATCACCTCCACATGTGACAGTTGCATGCAAAAGGAATCTGCCATAATGCCTCAAATGTGATGACAACATGCAAAAGATGCTCCAATAATTCTGCATGCGTTGACTTGGCTGCCACTTGGAGAGAGAAAACTTTATCTGGGAAGAATTTTCTTGAGATTTTGAATTTTCCTTGCCTTGGAGAAGATAATTCATCAATTCTGCACATTTCCTATTTTTTAGGAAAATTTACAAATTAAGGTTCCATGGTCCAGGAGAGAGAAAATTCCCTCACGACTCCAAGTCCACCATCATTTTCAAATTCGGATGATTCTTGATGCCCGAGAATGGATTTTTCAATTTTTTCCCTATGGGGGAATTTCTTGTTCAGTTCATCCGTGATTCTTTCCTTGCCAAAATTTTTTTTTTTTGAACCTTCAATTCATCTCGGCATGGAATTCATGTTGTGAAGGAATTCTCCTTTAGAAAGAAATTTGTTCCTTAACCTGAGGAAGGAAATTCTTCATGCCTTAGCCAATTTTCATGATTTCAAAGAACTATGTCCTGAAGGAAGAAATTTCGAACACTTAGTCAATTTTTTACCTTTCTTGGAATTCTGTCGTGAAGGAAAGAATTTCCAACACAGCCAAATTTTCACCTTTCCTGGAATTCTGTCCTGAAGGAAGGAATCTCCGACACTTAGCCAAATTTTCACCTTTCCTAGAATTTCTTCTTCTTGGGCGCAATTCTTCCCCGAGGAAGGAGTTTTCATTTTTTTACTTTCTCCATGGCTCTTGCTATTTGGCGCCCTCCCAGGTGTTAGGGCGGAATTCTGCATAGGTGGTGGATTCTCACAATTTATCCATTTCTCCTTGCCTTTTCCATTTTGGCGCCCAATCACTTCCTGGGGCGGAATTTTCACTATGTGAAGGATTCATGGAATTTTTTGTGAATCCTTGAGACCCTCATTTTGGCGCCCAAGTCTATAGTTGGGCAAATTTTCACCACTGTGGAGGATTCATGAATTTCCAAACATTTCCTGACTTGCCTCATTTAGCGCCCAATCATTTCCTTGGGCGGAATTCTTCATGCATGGAGGATTTTGATGCTTTTCACAAATTCCAGGCTCTTCATCAGGATATATATATGAAATATAACATTTAAGTATAAGTGATACTTTAAGTTATATTTCATATATATGGTCAGGATGTTTGAGAGTCGTTTCAGGTCCATAGGAATCATAATGCAAATTTTGGATTTTGGAAGATCTTTCAAGTTTTCAGACTTTGTCAAATTTCAGGCCATTTTCGGATCAGGATGAAATTGGTGGATTGATGTGAATTTTTGGACTTGGATGTTTTGCGTGCTTTCCTCTTCTGGAATAGGAGCTCCAAACTTAACCATTTTTGATCCAACTTGTCTACCTTCTGACTCTTTTGGATTTAGAAATGGTCTTCAGGTACATTCAGTCTTCAACGTCTTCAGAGATATTCAACTTTTAGTGTTTTCCTGTGAAGATCCTGCCAAAAATAGATTTTCCCAAATAGTAAGTGTTTCAAAATGCCAAGGTTTGGGCAAAATAGGTCAGAAAAGCACTTACTAAAAATAGAAACTTACTGAAAATAGAATTAGTAAAAATAGTAAGTTTGATTTTTGGCAAAATGACAATATTCCGGGACTGTAAAATCCCTAAAAAATAGGAACTTTCTAAAAATAGAAAGTTACTTTGTTTTGGCTCAAATTTTACTAGGAGGTTCCTTGAAGGATCCTGATTCCAGTTGTATGCTCAGTTTCTTCAAAACCCTAACAAAAACCCCTAAAATCTAGGACAAAAGGCATAAACCCAAATAAAAGACAAAAACAGGCCCTAGACTTAACCAAACTCGCTCAAAGGAAAAGTAGATTTAATCAATATGACCCCAAAACACTTGCAAAGCAGAGAGACTGACGAGACTGCTGCGAAAAGACCCAAAAAACAAAGCCAAAAGACTGGAAGGGCCTAAAAAGTAGGGGGTCTCCATTTGCAATGGGACGATGTGTGAAAACGTCACAACAATACCATTTTCTTATTTTACAGATTGTATTAAGATATTCCATAGTATTGTTGTCTTAGTGTATTATTAATCAGATCATAATTTGCATTATCCTTATATGTGTGATTTTATGATTACCATATTAAAATGTGAAACTGTTAGAGATTAAAACTGTTTTATACTGTGGTTCATTATGTATCAATATGCATGTATCATCAGCTTTAGAAATGCTATGAAATTCTACAGATGTATTATCAGATTATTACCAATTACCAGTTGTATGAAATCTGTATATATACATATCATATTTTGTCTGTTTTAAATGACTGAAACAACATATTAATCTGATCATACTATTATACGCACTACTTACTAAACTTTCCTTGGGTTTGATTAAGACATACCTTGAACGATTCTACTCAGAATATATTGCCACTGCCTCTTGCTGACGATTTCTTTCTCTTTTCTAACCTCCGTCCTTTTTCTTCTTAATTCTCTCTTCTTGGTTATCGCTGTCATTTATCCATATATTCTGATCCTTGTTCCTGAATGCCTCTCTTCTATCGTTCCCTTTTTTTTTTAACCTTCTCTCCCCCCAAAAGTTGTTCCTCATAATGATTCGTTGGACCTTCTATGCCTTTCCCTTGTTTCCCATCATCCGCACCTGTTTGCCTTAAAATATTTTTATCAGCAAGGTATTGGACTTCTTCCTCCTTTGATGCCACTTCCATTGCATCCTCGATATCCCCTTCTCCTATCCTCCAAAAGTTTTCTAGGTTATTTTTTAGTTTTTGAAACTTTCGTCTTCTTCACGCCTCTTGAAATTTCAACTTTTCTTTATGCTTATTGACCCATCAGACCTTTAATTTCCTTGAGTACTATACCCCTCTCCCAAGTGGTCTATATTATATTTTCTCATCACTTGTTCCAAGGTATCCCCCAACTCTAATCCTCAATTGTCTATATTATAATTTCTCATTGGTGTTGGTCCTTCAAACTTCCTCCATTCCACTTACTTGCATGGCATGATTTCTTCAATACTCTTGAACATTGTTTGAAAACTCGGCTAGGACTCGCTTGGACTTGTGGGACTCACGAGTTCATTGGCTCGCTGGGTCGATTCGCCATGGACTCGCGAGCCACATCCTGCTGATTTTCCCCAAAAAACGCCCGAGTTTTTGTGAAGGGGACACATGCTTGTCTCTGGGTCGGACTCGCGCCTGCCTGGAAACGCCCAAACAGCTAAAAAATACATTTTTTGGTCTTTTTTCATTTCATTCTGCTATTAGGTGCTCAAAATAGGTTTGTAGGTGTCCATGTCTTCTATTGTTGGATTCTTCTCATTTCAAACACCTTGTGCAACTTATCATTGCTGCCCCTCAAACCCATAAGGGTTGCCACTCCCAAATCCCCAATAGTTATTGAGTATGAATTATGAAATTTCAAATATTAAGTGTTTAAAGATTATATGGCATGTGCAATGTTTGAATTATGACAAATTGATAGTCAAAATAGGCTTTTATGTTCTCTAAATGCATTAATTTCTTTTTGTTTTTTGTAAAACTACTGTTTTTTTTGGCAGTCCTAGCTGAATCTCGAGTTTTAGTCCTATTTTGGGCTGCCGAGTCTACACCGAGTCGGAGTTTTCAAACTTTTCTCTTGAATCGTACAAAGAAAAACATTTCCCAAGTTTCGAAATGAAAGAAAAGAAAATTTCTAAATGTTGTGTTAGAGCTTTTGGAGGTTCAAGGAAAGCAAAAGCTATGACATGAATACAATGAGTGGATTTTGACGAGTTCTTAGTTCTTTGAACTTTTTGACATGGTTGTGGTAAGGCCCAAATCACAAATAAAATGAAACAAAGAAGGAAAAAAGGAGAAAGCAACTATGTTCCAAATGTTCTATGGTTCATAAATTCATGAACCATGTGAAAATATGACATGGTTCACAAATGGCTAAAAGGTTTGACACAAGGGGAAATAAACAAATATTTTAATTGTAGAAAGGGCACCAATGACTTGTAGCTCGTTGAAGCCCTTGTAGCTTGCTTCCACTTATCACCAATGCATCCTAGGCCGCCATTAACTGTTAGAGTTTATGCTAAACCCCACAACTCCTAGAAGTCACTTGCAACCAAAATGCCTATCACATGTAGAGAGAAAAAACAATTGATTGTGCTATGTGTTGTGACCTTTTTCACACATCGCCCCATTGCAAATGGGGACCCTCTCTTTTCCTACTTTCTAGGGTTTTGTTAGTGTCCTATGACCTTTTGCTGCAGTTTCACCAAGCCTTGTCCAGTTTAGAGCATTTCAGGCCCTGACGATTGAAAGTTAGTTTTTGCAAGTTATGTGATTCGGAAGTGTGAACACCACCAGAGTGCTTAGAGAGGCCAAAGGACGAAGATCGCAATTGATTTGGACGAATTTGGACAACTTTCTATTTTTAGAAAGTTTGCTTTTTTGCTTTTTCCTATTTTTAGGAAGTTTTGTTTTTGGCATTTTCAGCCCAATCCCCGGTATGGCTATTTTTAGAAAGTTTTTCCTATTTTTTAGGGATGTCTGTTTTTTGCTTTTTCGGGATGCAAACCTAGGGTTTACACTTGTACCACTGACCAGCTTCGACTGGAACTCGAAAATTCCAATTTTTGACCTAAAAAAGCTAAATCCCTAGATTTTAGGCTTTTTTCTTTTTCGGGATGCAAACCTAGGGTTTACACTTGTACCACTGACCAGCTTCGATCGGAACTCAAAAATTCCAAGTTTTGACCTAAAAAGTTAAATCCCTAGATTTTAGGCTTTTTGCTTTTTCGGGATGCAAACCTAGGGTTTACACTTGTACCACTGACCAGCTTCAACCGGAACTCAAAAATTCCAAGTTTTGACTAAAAAAGCTAAATCCCTAGATTTTAGGCTTTTTGCTTTTTCGGGATGCAAACCTAGGGTTTACGCTTGTACCACTGACCTGCTTCGACCGCGATCCAAAATTTTTAAGTTTTGACCCAAAAAGCTAAGTTCCTATATTTTAGGGGGTCATGGCACCTTCAAAGGATAATCAGCTCGAAAAATCATCCTGATCCTCAAATGTCCTGAAATTTCGCTGTCTGGAATGTCATCCTGATCTTGAAATTTGACTAAGTCTGGAAAATTGGAGAATCCTCCAAAAACTAGATTTTGCATTATTAGTCCTAGAGGCCCGAAACCACTCTAAAACATCCTGACAATATATATGAAATATAACTTAAAGTATAAATACCACTTATACTTAAATGTTATATTTCATATATAGTCCGCCCTCTTGAGAGCCTCCAAAAGTCTGCCTTGAAGAGCAAAGGTCTAGAAGTCCGCCCATGTTGGAGATGTCTAAAAGTCCGCCATGTTGGGAGGTAGACCAAAACTCCGCCAAGATGGGAGAGATGCTTGAAGTCCGCCCAAGAGGAGGGATGCCTAAAGTCTGCCCTAGGAGGTGTCTCCAAAGTCCGCTCAAGGTGGGAGTGTAGCCTAAAGTCCGTCCAATCATGCCAAGTGATGAGAAGCCAAGTCTAAAACTCCGCCATAGGTTAGAGAGCCATGACGAGGTGTCTCCAAAGTCTGCCCAAGGTGGGAGAGATGATAGAAGTCCGCCCAAGTTGGGGACACCACCAAAGTCCACCCAAGATGAGACACCACCAAAGTTTGCCCAAGATGGAGGTCATGTAGGAGCCCTCTCCCAAGTCCGCCAAAGTAAGAGAGAAAGGTAGGAGGTGCCAAGTTTAAAGTCCACCAAGGGTAAAGAGAGCTTTGAGGAGGGACCTTCAAATTCCGTTCCATGCCTTAGCCAAAATTTCACCATGTAGGAGCAAAGGCTAAAGTCCGCTCCATACCTTAGCCAAAATTTCACCATGTAGGAGCAAAGGCTAAAGTCCGCCCCATGCCTTAGCCAAAAATTTCGCCTTGAAGAGAGCCATGAGGAAAGGTCTCCAAAGTCCACCATACCTTGGAGAAGATGGAGATAAATTTCAAAAGTCCACCTACGCATTGAAAAGTCAAACAAAATCAACAAGATGCCAGTGATGTCACAAAATCCACTGAGATTTCAAAATTAAATCCAAAATGAAGAAAATCTCTAAGGATTATTAAAAATCCTCGAAATAAATCCAAAATAGAAAGTTTTCAAAAGGAGAATATTGGAAGATTGATAAGGATTTCGAACTTAAATCCAAAATGGAAAGTTTTTTTTAAAGAGAATATTGGAAGATTAATAAATATTTCAAACTTATAGCCAAATTGGAAACTTTTGGAAGATATTTTCTTCGAATTTGGAAACATGACACACTTTCCAAAAGAATGAAGTTAAAATTGGAAACATGATTTGGAAGATTTTAAGGGTTTCTGATTGAGGATTTAACTTTATTTACAAATACTTCGTTGTAAACTTCATTTCTACACCAAGAAGTTCGAAAATATTAAGGAGAGCATAGTAAAATACTTTCAGTTTGGAGTTCATCTGGAGAAAGTTTTGGATATTGCTGGAAGTTGGTTAAACTTTTTTGACAAAAGTTTCACAGATTTTTGGAGAAAGACAACCAGTATAAGGACGAATTATTGAATCTCCCCTGAATTTTTGAGTATTTTTGAAGGTGAAATTAAATTCATGATGCAGATTTATGTATTTTCTGAGTTTTTCCAGAGTTTGAGAAATGATTTTTAGTGAATTTATTCGAATTTCTAAGGGAGGAAAATCATTTTTTTTGGCTAAGTATAAGAAATTTTCGGAGTTATAACACTTGGTGTTGGATTGTGATCACAGTTATCTTGAAGGTTAGAGAATTTACATGTGAAAATCCCATTCTCATGGCTAAGTATGAAAATGAAGTGAAATTTTCCAAACACTTAGCCGTTCGCAGCCTCGATTTTCTTTAATCCAAGATAGATTTCTAACTTATTTTCCTCTGGTTTTACAGGTCGCAAGAGGAAATAGAAGCGGGATCATCATAGAGATCACAGTTGGAGTTTCAAGCCAAACGAAAGATTGAGGACAAATTCACAGGCAAGGTTCATCCGGGCATGAAGATAGCCAAAATTTGGCTAAGTATGGGAAATGTTTCACAAAGAAAATTCCAATTTCCTCAATCATGATGAAGGCATGTCAGGGTATTGAGAAGAAGGACATGATCATAGCGAATGCCTGAACAACTTGATCCCATCCTTTCATATTTGCAAGGGGTTATCTAGAGCTTTTACCCTCCTCCCACGCAACAGAATTTGGCAACTGAAGGCAGGATCATCACAAAAAACACAAATGGAGTTTTGAGCCAAATTCAGAATTGAAGATGGCACCACGAGCAAGGTTCGTCCGAGTATAGAGAGGGCCAAAATTTGGCTAAGTATGAGAAAAACTTCACGAGGGGATTTCTCCTCCAAATTCGAGGCAGTTGAAAGAATCTCAAGGCATTAAGAAAGAAAAGTTCTCAGACTTGGTGAAAATATGGAAAAGTTAGATAAACTTCCAACTTCTTGAAGAATTTCATCTCCTGAAGGAATTAAAAAAGACAAGCTCCCAAGCATAATCAAATGGCGACAAGAAGGAATCAAATTTCCATACTTAGACGACTTCTTGACACAAATTGGAGAATTCAAGAAAGACATCCAACACGTTGAGGTGGCGCCTCGTCATTTTCCAACCAATCAGATCGCTCCAAGTCAGCATGTCCAGGTTTGATGAACCTGACTTATCCAGAAGCTTCTAGAAGGGCACACTTCACAATGCAACAACCTTCTATTTTCATTGATGGTTCATATTTAGCAAGGACAAGTGTCCCAAATGTAATTGGTCGAAGGTAGTTAGTTTTGGGAAACCCTAATTAGGGTTTATAGCTTTCAATCTAGGCCCTTGATCACTGTTTGATCTCGGCCGTTCATTTATTCTTGAAAACTATATAAGGCTACCTCCTCTCATTTGGAGGGTGTGAGGTTTTTGATGTATTGTTGCTTAAGGTCATTTCTAGATAATATATTGCATGTGCGCTACTTTGTAATCTCTATTATTTGAATGATTTGCATGGTTTCAATTGCCTCAACACTTAGTTAGAATTAACTTAGATTTGCTTTCATTGTTGTTAATTTGAATGAAGGATTTGATAAATGTCAATTGATGGTGTATCTCCGCTCATACTTTTGGTAAATGGATGATTTCCATTCTACCGTGCAAAGTTAGTCTGAGCCCATCCCCTGTGCATCCCAACATCTTGATCATAAGCACAACCCATTGAAGATTGCACCGGCCTTGTGTAGTTGTCCCTAGTGTGACGAAGCAAGGTTTGGTTTCTCGAGAGCACCCAGTTGATACCATCTCCAGAGTTCGTAGGTTTAGATTAGCCTTCTCAAACCCTATCCCCTTTTTCCTTTCTTTGAAAGTTCAAATCTTGGAAAATTCCAAAAAAAAAAAGAAGAGCCTAAATTGCTAAATCCATCTAAGTCCAGCAGTTCAAAAATACTTGTCAAACGTAAGTACCCCTTGAAAATTTCAGCATACACTACCCAAGAAGCTATTCCACTAAAGTCACTTGTTCGCACATATAGACCTTGGAATCGGTAGTGATTTTTCAGGGGAGGATAGAATACCTTCGAGTATCCTATCCTAATGTTTGGTAGATGATAAAACAGACACCAACACTATGCAACCTCAATAAATGATTTGATCCAAGATTACATCATGATTAATTGATGGATTGATTTTGGATTACATTGGATGATTACAATGATGAATAATGAATGAATATTAAAGGAAAAAACAAAAATGCAACCATAGATGAAACAAAAGAGCACATGACTTAAAATTAGAAAAACACTTCTAAGTTTAGCTCTAGTGTAATCAAGTAAAAAGGGGACCTCATTAATTAATTAATTAGGTAATTATCCTATTTTACTCTAACACACACCCCTCAAGTTCAACTTAGGGAGAAGCTAAAAACTTGATGATGAATGCAAGGATGGATGCATGGATGGGTTTTGACTACAAGGCCTAATGACGTACCCATGTAAAAACAAATGAATCTCCTGTAATCGGAGAAAAGGAGAAAACCTAATGGAAAAAATCCTCACCAAAAAAGAGAATGAAATAAATGCATATGAGTTAAAGAAGGAATGGACGACTTGATATGATCCCCCAAGGACTACTTCTATTACATAAGTTTGATAAATGTCCCATGAATAGGAAAGACAAGTTGAGAATAAGAATTCCCCCCCACAAAAATGTAGCTCTTGTGCCAATGATAAAATATTGAAGATAGAATGCAATCCTCTGCTTGCAAAAAACGTCTCTCTTTAAGGAGAAACATATCCACTAGTGATTGGAGAAACCATTCCCATAAGTTGGATGAATAGGGAATCCAAATCCAAATGATGCATGGCTCTAAAACTGCTCAAATGTCCACATGTTGGAATGAGATGATGTTAATCCAAAATCCTGTTAAGGTTGATGTAGAACAAGGTCCAAAGATTATGATGATGGGCTAACAATGATGATGTGTATGTAATGAAAGAGAAGATGAATATCCTCAATAGTGTTTCAAATTTTCAATATGAAACTTCCCAAATAAGGATGATATATTTGATAGATATGAATCCCAAGTAGCTATGTTTGGAAGATGATGAATGTCTTACTGCATTGAATCAATAGGGTCTATAGATGTGGTGATGCTAATTTGATCAATAATAGAAGAAGATGGAGATTGGGTTTGAATAGGAGTAGGAACAAGGAGACAAGTATTTGAACCATTGGAACAATGCAAGACTTGTGATATAGTCAAGCTCCTCTAAAGTATCATCATCAAAAGGTATGCAATCTACATCATCAAGGGGAATGTGACAATCTATACTAGGATCCTCTAGGAATGGAGAGGTATGAGGGTCTCCATGTCTCTATTAAAGTTTAGT
This sequence comes from Cryptomeria japonica, assembly GCF_030272615.1. NCBI lineage: Eukaryota > Viridiplantae > Streptophyta > Pinopsida > Cupressales > Cupressaceae > Cryptomeria > Cryptomeria japonica. Next base: position 164,168,794 of record NC_081406.1, on the reverse strand, counting down.
CCTAACTGTGTGGGGACAATCAACGTTTGATACAACACATTGAGTGCCATAATCAGCACTAGAACAAATAACTCTTACAACATGATTAATGATGTTATTCCATGTTGATCTACACCCTAGTGTGTTTGGTTTAGGTATGAGTCCATAATAATAAGGCAAAATATTAAGCTACTTGAAATGTGTCAGGATGTCATTTGCCAAGACTCATAATTATCCTTTTCTAGGATTACCACGGAAGGATGAACATAAAAACCCATGATACCTCAAATAAAAAAATTAGAGATCAGTAACCTCAATGCATGTAAAGCAATTGAAATGAAGTCATCGCATGCAAACAAAACATTTCTAAGGGCCAAGATGTTCAAGTAACTGACTAGAATGTGAATAGCAACAAATTGAATAAAAAACTTGGGACAAATAATGTAAAAAGTGCATGGATAGATTTGAAGAGCTCTGAAATACCTTTCCAATACTACAAGAATCACAAAAATTGGAGATATAGACAAAATGTTATGACTTTTATAGCAAAGAAAGATGATTTGACTTAAATAGGCAATAAGATTTACTAGCAAAAATTCTAATGATCATACCCACACCAATGGAAAGTATGTAGAACTAGCATTTCGATGACATCTCATTTGCAAAGATCCAATACCGTATGTCCCAAGTTATACCAAAAAGGGAAAATACTAACTCCTTTAGGACATAAAACTATAGTTAGGGGCCATGCAATGGTATTGTTGACGTCACACTGATGTTAGTATACAAAATATGCTTGCTGCATTGAAATATTCCCTTGTGCTTTACAAAATGCCGGTTTTTAATGGGCAAAATATGCTAGGTAATGCTAGAATATTACTAGATCCAATGGAATATTCTTTGTATTCATCGAAATGTCTGAATATTCTAAGGAGTGTTGGAATTTCGCTATGCTTCAATTTAAAGGTTGTTGTTGGTGTGATTTGTGGTTTTGCCAACAAGTATCAAATTTATCAGATGCCGGGATTTGTTGCAATCGGGATTTTTAAGCCGATGGTTTGAAACTTCTAGTCAGCGATGGATGTCGATTGGATTATTTGTGCCACTAGCCAACGAGTTAGTAGTGTGGTTGGGTAGCTCAAAATGCTGCCAGTCAGGATTAATTCCTTGCTACTTGAAACCTTTAAAAAGTCGCCAAAATTTTCTACCATCCAACCAATTTGACAAATGATGACATCGGCGTTGTGAAAGGGTATTGAATTCATTGAAGCAGAATGCCTTCTAGACAAGAATTTTTCTTGTGATGTTAATGCTTTCAGCATGAAAAAACATAAGGTGGAACTTAATTAAGAAGCTAAATTCAAAATAGACATTATCAAAAGAGCATAATTGTGATCTTATGTGAATAGAAATTTGATGATTTTGTGAATTATTTCAAAACATGAGCTGCTTACATGAAAATTGAAGAGCCTTGTTGATCATAAAAATGCTTAAAATGAATCACTGTTACATATAAAAATGTTTGTTGTCTTGTTTTAGTAAAATATCAGTGTAACCAAAGACATCAAAATAGAGGCATGGACCAAATTCCTGGCTATATTTATATACAATATAGCTGTTCTATTATTCATTTCATCCTATAACCTGATTTGAATGAAGTCCCTTGTCTTCATACCCTTTCATCTCCAGGGGATAGTAAAATATCTGATTTGGCATTGCTGAAATTTTCTCTGATTCTAAGATCATTTATAGCATATGTTAATGTTATATTAATATCTTGATCAACATGATAATTGCTTTGTGTCTCTTTCTTAATTTCTATTAACTGGGATTCATCTTTTCTTTTATTAGCTTTTCTCAAATTGGCTATATCTTCATCTTTTATTTGTTTACAGGTTTCAGTGTTTGAGCTTGACCAGATTGTGGGGAATAACTCTTTTTGTTTTGAAGGTTGCTTTGGCATTCGAAATGGGTGATGAGGAGAAGGCAACTGACATATGCCAACGTCATTCTTTAACTATACCTTCATGTCCAGGTATGCATTAAACACCTTTACAAGATGCGCCAATTTTAGGCACTTATTACTTAATAATACATCTATCTGAGTCTCATAGTAGTTTGAAAGGTCAAAAACATGATTTGAATGTATGCCTGGTTATGTTGTTATGGGCATCATGCATGGTTTATTATTATTTAAGTTTAGAATGTTATTGAAATATTGTGCACTATATGGTGGAAAAAATGAAGAAGAGTTAAAGAAATAAAAATGGGTATTTGGGTCGAACATTAACTTGTTTTCTGAAAATTTAGCATTGCTTAGTGTTTTTGTCAACTGAACAATTAGGTTCCTTGAATGCTCATAATTATTTACTGTTTTTTTATGTAATTTCTTTGGTAAACTATTGTCTTTAAAGTTTGTGTTCTTGGTTTAGATAAGGAAAAAGCTTTGGGATTGAATATTTCACACATTTTGTTAGAAATTAGAACATTCACAATCTTATGTGTTTAAATATCTAATTTATGGTAATTAGGTTGCATCTGACATACAAGATTTATGGAACTGTTTTTGTTCAATACTATTGCTTTGATTTAAAAAGCATAAAATGAAAACAAAAGAATTGGTCATTAATGCATAAAAATGTATGATCATTTTGCTCAATAGGCAATAAACAGATAGCAAAAGTATGTTATGCTTTTATTGTAATATAAATAATTTCCAAGGGACTTGCAGTAATGCTATATGTTAATGCTATATGTTAGCATTATAATGTCTTTCTTTTTGAGAAAAAATCAAACTGGAACAATATATGATGGAAAACCTCTCTTCAAATTATAAAGGGAAGCTTCCAGGTAAGATCTAAATAACCCTAAACACAAAGCTATAGACAAAATCTATAGTTATTCACTATACAATGTTTTTTTGGGTGGGTTCCTGCATAAATGAAATAACTAATTGCCTATTCTTTTGTCTTGGGTATCGGGTATGACCATATGAACAAAAGTTTGGAAACAACTCTTATCTTACATAAATGAAATAACTAATTTGCCTATTCTTTTGTCTTGGGTATCGGGTATGACCATATGAACACAAGTTTGGAAACAACTCTTATCTTACAAATGTGATTTTCTAGATTTTGAATGAAGGCAACTAATCTACCTACACAAATGTGTAAAGTACCGGTCCTGAACTACCAAAATATTTCCAACTTCCTTGCTTGCACAAATGATCAGATCTTAAGAAAATGTTTTGATTCCTTTATGTAGTGTCTCACTGTCTGAGATAAGTCTGGGATGTTCAGTTCTAATGGAATTTGCATGAAATGACATTTGTAGTTTCCATATTCGTTCTTTGTAACACTTACAAATAAGAACATTAGCAATTGCAAACACTGGAAGTATATGAAATTTCTGAGCAATGCTGTATTGAAATGATAACAGAAATAAGTTTACAAATAATTTCTGACCTCTATATAATATTCAGGCAGTGCAGTTTTGACAAGGCAAGTGCTCAGGCTTCCCACAATCACCCAGTTGAGGATTCTGTTCACAATTTCTGCAATTTCCATAAATCACTATCCATGTTCAGGTCTGCAACTGCCGCCCAACCAAGTGATATGTTCACACTCCAACAACACAAGGAGATAGATCGATCCTCAAGTCTGAGCAAACTATCACACCAACCATTCCTTCGAGTTACCAAATAATGCACTGCCCATACTTGGCCATATAATCTATCTAGCGTCCTCTATGTAAAGTGCCTTGCCCAAATCTGATGTAAAAAGACTGATTTTCTGCCTTAGACAATTTAACAAACACTTTGTATGCAAACTTGCCCTTGTTGATTCTGAGTTTCAGTTTGTTTTGATGTTGATTTGTTTTGACGTAATAATGAAATAATGTTTGTAAACAACTACAAAGATGTCTATTCAATCCACTAAAATGCACAATGCATCTCTTTGTATTAAATGCAAATACATGCTCTACTTATGCCAAACATGCATCTACAGCAACTAGTCATTTTAACAAACACTTGGCATGTATCCATAACCAAGTACAAGATGGTCAATTGATGAAATGCAGCTACTCCTTTTCATTAACTGAAATGCACCAGTGATTACATAATCTTGCCAAGACTCTTGGTATACAAGCTATTGACATAAACTCCCAACGACAGCAACTCTCCTTTGATATGACATGATAACAATCTGATATATGAGAGAACAATGCATGAAACTATGGTAAATGCTTTGCTTCACAATGCAGACGCTAAAGTGAAATGAAAAGTCACTATGATGAGCATTCTATGCAAATCGATGAAACCTGGAAGTGATGGCAGACTTCACATAGTGGTTCGATTCTCCCATCTGATGAAGCCAATGTCTCCAAACTTGCTGCACCTATCTTACTGTACCTCCAGTGATGCCCCTTGAATTTTCTTGGATTTTATCTTGGGCTCTAAACACAAAATCGCCACCACATCATGGCCACCCCTGTTCTGGTTGCAGATGTAAAATATGAATTATTATCACCAAATTCGACCTCCCACAAGCATCACGATCAATCTCCAAGTCGTCTAATATAAGGTGATTCAATCCCCTATGAGAATCGATGCAAGCAAGAGCTGTCATGAATGAAATCGACTCCTTCTATGTGCTGCAAATGACTGAGATCACTACAGATTTAGTTTCTAAATCGCACTACTCAAAATTAGCCCTTGGCCACTAATTTTGCTCAATGAGAAGAACTGAATTATTCTCCTCTCCAAATCCGGCTAGGATTGATATCTCACAATCGAACCTGGCACCTTAGAGTCTTCAAACCCTCAGGCCAATTCGTCAAGCATTCAAGCTCTCCAAATCCGATAAGCAGATGTAAAACTCCAGTGACTAGTCATGCTAAGACGAGAACTCTCTTTTTTAAGAAAAATCCCTTTTATAAAGTGGCCTTTTATTATTATTTTATTATTTTATTGCAGTCACTTTAATATTATTAAATTAATTATTATAAAGTCATCTTATAATAAAGCATTGTGAGACAACGTTATGGATAATTAAATTAATACATAATTTCCCTTATTTCTCCTGTTCAGCCTATGGGAAATTAATAAGGCTAAACGAATAACTGAGTGGCTGAGATGAAGGGGACATTACACTCTAGTGGTAGGATTTCCTCTTGTAATAAATCAACTCAATGATATTTATTCATGCCAAGGATATAATCTTCCATGTCTGGTCAAATAAGTTATTCACACAGTGCACATAATATAATAGTTTAGCAATTAGGCTCCCGCTAATATATTTGCCCTCCAAAATATCATGATGCCAAGAGCACCATATTGAACTTTTAGAATGAAATAGTTTCATCCAAGCTGATTAAATAATTAATATGCCAAATATATGGAAGGACAGCTCCAATATTCATTTAGGCAGCCAATAAACCAAATAAACCTTTTCATGATCTTGGCTCAGATAAACATTTGTTCCGTGCAATATAGTCAACCTTTTAATAGTTAATTCATCCAGCAAGATAAGAGCCCACACATAACAAAGTTATCACTTGATATTAACTATTCAAAGTCTCCTGACTTGTATTATTCCCTTAGGTCATCCTTTTGAATGGAATATATTAAGAGTGGCTGATAAAATACTTCACACCATTTTTATTTGACCATATAAAATTTAACTTAGGCTGTGAACTCCCCTTTGATTCATGCCTCGATTTACTGATATAGTAAAAGATGGGCCCACGATGTAAAATGACTTCTCAGATTTGAATTGTTAAAATAATGACTTCCTTACCCAACATTATTCCTCAGCAACAAATAATTATTTTTCAGGGAAATGACTTTATTCTTAAAATCATAAATATTTATTCTTCTTGTACTTTATTCTGGAAACTAAATAAATACCTCTGTAAATTTGAAATTGATTGTCCATGAAGATTTCATCAATTTCTGCAATCCAATTGTTAATCCCAACTGAGAAGCCTGAGTGACTCTTTCAAGACCATCTAAGGTAGATAAGTCTCACTAACAAAAACAGTGTCCTCACGGTTTCTGTCCTGAGCTTGCAAATTTGAGATTTTCCTCGGAAACTATAATATAAGAAATAATGAATCGTTCCATGAATTTGTTGACAACTTCACTAGTTCAACTTTGTGACTTAAATTTGATGTCCTATGGATGAAAGAGTATCTAGTGCTTTGTACCCTGTAGGACCATTCTAGATGATTTCGTTGACCTCAACTGTCTATTCCAGCCAGCCACTTGAAAATTACTTCTTACGGTTTTGACAGACTTGAAAACACTTCTAAAATATGGAGAAATCTTAGGATTTCAACCACAAATCTGTCCTAAACAGAAATCCTTAAATCGCTGGATATGCTCATTCACCTTTGTCAAAGTTAGGTCCTTTTTTTGGATGATTTTTCACCAACCCTAATCATCTTGATTCATCTGCAAACCAGGAAACCATTGTCTTGGGGTTTTCAGTTTTGTCAAGACTGATCATGGTGATTGAATCTGTTGACTGAGTGCATGGCAAAATCCTAACACAACAATCCTTTGACTGGAATTTTTTTGCCCTTCCTCCAATATTTAGTGAAAGGTATTGTGTCAAATAGTTTGAGTGCAATATAGTTTCATGGAATGTAAGAATACTACTGCCATAACAAATTGACAGTTTTTTATGCAATACAAAACCTTGCTATAGACTTTCATATTCATCAAACATCTGAAGTATTACACACAATATACTTTTTAAAATGAAACTATAATTTTGTTGTCATAATGTAATATGCACCTACTAGTTTGTAACATTTTTTTCCCTTCTTTTTCTTGTCATAGGAATTATTGGTTTCAGTTTTGCATTGAGAATTGATAAGTGTTTATTGCATCAGAATATTAAGGAAATACATTTACTGACTGACTGAAATGTTCTTCTTCCATACCCAGTATTAACTTATTTCTTCAAAGATTAATAGTAAATAAACATTGCAATGCAAGAACTAACCTTGATACAAGAAGTGATCTCAAGTATTGATGAGAGTGCTCAGAAATTGCATTTAACATGCAACAGCAACACCTGGTAAATTTATGACAGTGGCAAGGAAGTTCAAAACTACATATATCATTTCCAAGCTCTTCCTGTAATTGATACAGAGATACAAAATTGAGATGGATCTACTTTACAACTCAGGCGACCTACAAAGACCATGTCCATCCATCATATGAGTATCTGCACTTAATCGACCAGCGTGGACTGTGTGATGTAACCAAATGCCCTTCCCAAGGACCATGAATCCTCTCAAAACTCCATGCTAAACATCAAGACTGCTGAGAAAGAAGAAATGCCCAGGTAGGGGAGGAAAAATGTCCACGAATAGCTGTAAGAATTTCATGCCAAGCAATGAGTGTTCATGCCATGAAAAGGAGCTCACACCAAAGAAGAAACACCCACTAAGTCACAAAGAATTCATGCGACAAAATGTAGAAAAGCCCACAATTTGCAAAATATGAAGGTATTCATGCCAAAACCCAACAACCTATGCCAGAAGGGTAGACAAATTGACTTCCATTATTATCATAATGACAGCGGTTGAAGAGGGCACAAACAATTCCAATCTGAATTTCCATGCCAAAGTCACAAAATATTCGTTCTTCCAATGCGTGCCAAAGAGACCATGTCCCTGTCCTTACTCCTCTATGTGGCTTGAAATGAGTAATGCACAACAAAGAAGAATATATGATTCCTCATTCACCGATGACCATGCTTGAAACTAACGCCATAGCTTTCATTCCTCTAATTTCAAATTATTTGTTCAAACAACAAGGAAGTATTCACCAAGTTTCAAGCCAAAGGTTAAATCAATATGTGGCAGCTAAATACTTTATTTCATCACCAAAAGCTCTCCATTAATTCTAACATTGTTGTCAACACCACACCACTAGTGTTAAAGCCATACCAAATAAAATTGGATTCAAATGATAGCTTAGAAAATAAAATAACTTTCTTTTCCGATCAAACCATCAATACTCCATACATTAATTAAACCCATTTTCAATATTGTACTAGCAATCCATTTTCAATATTGTACTAGCAATAGAGGCAAAATGGTGTCTAATTTATTCAAGGACCATAAAAATAAAGTAATCAAACCCTCAAAAATTGTTTTTGAAACAGACTGAACAATTTTTGATAAACTTATCTGTTAAAACCCTCTCTGAGATTTCTAGCTGAAACCTCCAACAATTTGAACCTTGAAGCACACTTGTGAATCCTGGAATGAATCCACCTCAAAAATGGAATTGGGTTTCCTCCAATCCTCCAAATCCCAAGGGTTTTCGTCCTAGGGGTACTCAACTGAAAGCCAGAAGCACTCAGAGCTATAAGAGAAATAATAAACCAAGCATATATAAATGAGACCCAAATTGTCTTTTTATAACTCTTTGAACTTTGAAGAATCTTCCAGAAAACGTTTCAAATTTCCCTCACTTTTTAATATGATTCTACTGTAAAGGAGGAGCATCTATGAACTAGCTATAATAGTATAAGACCTATGTGTATATTAAAAAATATTATTTATTCTTTCAACTGAAAGATGTTTTATGATGCTAATTGTTATTGATTTGGTGTTGTGCTTGTGGAAAATTGTGAATTGTAACACTGCACCTCTTAAATGCTTCATGTTTTATGTGTATTTTAACATGTCAATATGTTATTATAATATTATTGATAACATCCTCTGTATATGTTGTGTTGGCTGATTTCATTGGCTGCAGTAAAGGCTATAGAGAATCATTATCTTCAATTGTCAGACTTTATTTCAGAAGAAAATGTTATATGGGTTGACACAGTTGACGAATTGGTCAGTGCTGCAAAGTATTTTACCGAGGTCAAGGTAGTTGGAATAGATTGTGAGTGGAGACCAAACTATATGAAAGGAGCAGGACCAAGTAAGGTAAAACCATATGCCATGTTTTTTCAGATCATTCTTTTCTTTCCCTGATTATAAGGATTTAGGAGCCTAATTTCCACTTTGAAAACATCAGCTGCAATTTATATATATACATATACATGCATATACATACTTATATATACATATACATGCATATACATACATTTACATATACATATACATATACATATATATACAAAATAATTAAAAATTTAAAGAAATTTCATCGTTGATCAATGCCAAATGCCAAAATGGTAGTGATAAAGACAAATATTAAATGCCAATTGACAGTTAAGTATTTAATATTTATCTTTATCGATTGGCATTTAATAGTGATAATTTTAGTTATCTAAGTTCATGATTCTGGTCTCCACTACCAAACCCTCTCATTGTAATCAAATTTCTTATATTTCAAGAGATCCCAATAACTAGTGAGGGTTTGGGAGCAGAGACCCTAATGGGTTTGAGGGGCAGCAATGATTAGTTGCACAAGCTGTTGATGTGAGAAAAAACCAATGATGTGAGAAAAACTGAATGAGAGAGTAAAGAGAGAAAAATGATCTCTTTATATTGGGCAAAATGATGCTTTTAGGGTCATTTTGGGGTTTTTGGATGCAAAAAAAAGTCAAAATGTTTTTTTTGTCACTTTTTGGTTCTCAGCACCTTTGGGTATGCTTGGGTGTGCTTGAGTACACCCATGTACATAACCTAGGCATATCCAAGTGTACACCCGGGGGAACCCATACCAAGATGTACCCGGTACAGGTGCGGGAGATAACTAATAAACGGAAGAGTTTCAGTATAGGAAATATTGTGTTTTTTGGGACCCTGGATAGGATATGGGGCAGACATGGAAACAACTGTGCATAAAAAAGAAAAAAAAATATAATATATTTGAAAAAATTCATCATTTATACATGGTCAACACAAAAATCAACAAATCATGATTGATAATGGCACAGTTTTATGGGATTTGGGTTAGGTTTGGAGGTCCTATTTACTGTCCCCTATTTTGGTATACCTGATTTCTGTCTAAAAGTAACAATTCCAACAATATAATTTGCTTACAAATAGTATTCTATAACTAAATCATATAATAGCTATTGAACTTTAAAAGTAAATAAACAATTAACATTAATGAAATGATAGAGAACATCACCTATTTGGATCCATTCTATAGTTTCACTTCCAACAACCAACCATAGGAGGGATTGGAGGGGAAAGCATGATAGGGCGCTTGGAAACTATTCGCCACACCAAAGCCCAAGGGCACTGAACAACCAAACAAGACAATTTAACCCCTTGGCCCACAAGGGGCAGGACCTTCAGTCCACCCAACTTGACATGGCCTATTTACATTGTGGGAACCGGTCTACTACCACTCCCTAGCATGTTTCCTTGCTAATTCGTATATAATTGCTTGTAGGGAATTAAATAGATTAATTTACTAATTATAAGAATCTAGATAGTTCGATAATTCCAATTAATAACTAGATCAAAGATACATAAGAGACTACATTTACCAATTACCTGCTAAATCAAATGGCTGCTGTTTTCTGAATGCAGATTATATATTAGAATTTCTGATTTGATTCGATCTGGATCTGCTCCATAAGGGGTCGGCCCCATTAAATAAATAAAGATTTATTTAATTTGAGATTTAAATCCCCAAGGTGAGGCGCAAAACACCAAGGGTTGGCCAGCATTATAAACCATGGGTCAGCCCTTATAAATTTATTTATTTGAAGGCAATTTAAACTTTAATATTGGGCTCCAAAAGGGTACAGATAGGTGTAATTTATTACTTATTTTGCTCTAGGTTTAGTTATTAATGCTGCGATATGTTCTGGCTTTCTTTGTTGCCTTCGCCCATAGATAGTTTCTTGATGGCCTTCAGCATTTGCCTAAGATCTTTTTGAACCCCACTTAAGACATTGACCTGTAGGCCTAAGTGTCATGTACTAGTTTTCCTTGCAATATTTTGTCATTAATTTTCTTTGGGTGATGTTCAAAGACCTCTTGAAAAACTATTTATGCGCAAAGTAGTAGATGGTGTGTGGCTGTTAGCTGAATTTCTGAATTGTGGTCTGGATTCTTTTCCCTCTAAAATCTTTAACTATTTGTCTTGGTTTTAAATTGTAAATCTTTGCATGACCTCAGTAAAATTAGTTTAGGATTAAAGTGTAATGTAAAGAACTAGGAAATTACACATACCAATCTGACACATTTTGAAAATGGCTTTCTTACAGGTTTCTATTTTACAGATTGCCACAGCAGAAAAAGTGCTAATCTTTGACTTGGTAGGACTATCTCAGACAGTACCTCATGTGTTGGACACCTGTCTCAAAGAGGTTTTTCATTCTCCCAATATTTTGAAATTAGGTAAGATGCTGCTAAAGATGGCAGCTTTTACATCTGTTGAAGAATACAGTCACATTTTTGTGTGAAAAGTGGACATTTTTTCATAGAGGTAATTTGTGTCTTGTTTACGGATTAAATTTTTACTGGTTGAATTTTTCAAGGTTATGCATTTCACAATGATCTGGATCAGCTTTTTCAGTCATATAGAGAGTTGGAGTGTTTCCACTTTTGTGAGGGTATTTTAGACCTTCAAAAGCTTCATGGATCCTCTAAGGGAGGCCTTTCTGGCCTTACAAAGGTGTGATGGCGAATTTAATTTTTTGCAATGTGCATTCCAATTTGATATTTTCCTTGAAATACATCTTTTTCTGAGTGGCCAAAACACTGGTATAAAATGAAAGTCAAAAGTTGACAGCAAGTGAATATTGTCTCTGTAACTTCCTAATGAGTTGTGTACTAATTGTGACTTATCACCATCATGTCAGTTGAAAAGTTATGATAATATTAGTAATAATCCTTTTCATGTCATGCTTTGAAATCAGTAAGTCAAATTTCCAATATGAATTATTGTTATTAGATCAATAACTGGGGATCTCTCTATTTGAAGCAGACTGCATTAGGGGGTCACTTAAACAAAACAAGACGCATGAGCAATTGGGAGCATCGTCCCTTGACTCTGAGTCAGGTATATTGATTAGTATTTAATCATTTTCTGATTGGTGATGTTGCCGGTAAGAATATTGAGTTGAGCTATTATCCGTAAATGACACAATATCAAATCATTGTTTGATACTTGTTTCAGAGCTTGTTGTTTAACAATTTGTGATTTATGAACAATTTTTTTAGAACAAATTTTATTTAGTGTATTTGAACAGTTAAACATTTACTGTTGGGTATATAATCACATATAAGCTTGATTAGAAGTAGTTTCACTGAAAATTATGTTGTGATTTAAATCGTGAAAAAATCACGTAAATTGCAATTTTTCATGAGTCATTCAAGCAGATGATTTAATCATTATTTAAATCACAGATGATTTTTTCTTAAAAAATCCCCATTCTTAGTTGCCAAAAATCGTGATAAAATCGTGACTAAAATGTAGAATATCGCGGTTTCAAAAAGCGATGAGAAAAAAGAGGCCGCAACCCTAAAATGTAATAAAAAGGTCGCGCGAAAATAAAAATAGTGATTTCGGCTTGGTCAAAACGAGCGATTGCGGCTTCCCTCCCCCCCCGATGACTGACGCCCAACGATAATCAACAACATTCAACCTTGTTCCAGTCTTAATCTATTATGTTGCAGGTCTCTGTTGTTAAAGCTTAAGTATTATTTCTTGTTCTTCAAATGACAGAATTGAATACATACTGTATAAACAGTTTAAACTTTCAACCACGAAAATCACAAGTTGATAATTCAAAATATTGAAAGTTATTAATCTTAAAAATAATATATATTTAATATTTAGTATTACATTGTTTGGTAACCAGTAATAAATTGTATTCCATTCAGTTCCTCCTCAACCTCTTTGCAACTATTGCTCTTTCCCTATTTGTAGATTCAATTATATGTTTTACAGTTTTAGTGCTCCCAAGGCATTACTTGATTTCATTTTTTTGGTTATATAGTTCATTCTTGCGAGGGCTTTATCAGATGTAGTATTTCTAGACATTGTTCTATAAATTTAGTGTATATGTATGTTTTTTTAAAATATATTTTAAGAAATTATATATTTTCAAATGTTCGATAAATTTACCGATTTTTTGCCAAGTCCCGATTTAAAAAAAAATTTGGGCCAAAAGATTTATTGCCGATTAAGAGTTTTTCATCTTTGATTTTAAGTATACCTTTATTTTAGGACTTGAGAGAAATCAAAATTGTCATGTCATCTTGTTGGTAATTTAATTTGTCAGTTTTGTCAGAACAAAAAATGAAACAAATAAGGACAACCTTTCTTAAAATTTGTAGGGGAAGCTCCCTAAGTTAAACTGTCCTATATCTAAAACAAGAAACAAATTTTCTACTGTGTACACTATGCAATGTTTCCCTCGAGGTTTTGCATAAGACTTAAAAATCGAACTTTACCTATTTGTTTATGACCTCAGAGGTTAGAGCACAAGACTTGGAAATCTTCTATCTCATTGAATCTATCAATTTTAACAACTAAAAATGTAACATGCATTGAACAACAATGGTAACTGATGACTAGAACATGGATCATCAATTAAACATTAACGATTGATTTTGATTGAATAAGAAAACATAGCACTTATGATGGTAGAACCCATGGGCTGGCTGGATGCTATTAGTTTTAAAGGGCCTAGTTTGGCCATTTGTTGGTTTTGGTTAGGTAAGGGCTTGGTTGGGAGCTGGAAGAATCCTGAGCTAGCTGTGGCTAGGGGTGCCTATATTACCCTTGTTATTGTGGGGGCTGGTCTTAGGCTGGCTGATGGCTGTATTTTTTTGCAGCTTTAGTTTTAGCTATAGCACTTATGATGGTAGAACCCATGGGCTGGCTGGATGCTATTAGTTTTAAAGGGCCTAGTTTGGCCATTTGTTGGTTTTGGTTAGGTAAGGGCTTGGTTGGGAGCTGGAAGAATCCTGAGCTAGCTATGGCTGGGGGTGCCTATATTACCCTTGTTATTGTGGGGGCTGGTCTTAGGCTGGCTGATGGCTGTATTTTTTTGCAGCTTTAGTTTTATCTTGTGGAAGCCTATTTTCAAAACCCATGTATAAGGCTTTTAGTCTGTGGTTGTCAGGTGCTTTCATGTTCCTTTTGTTATGACAACTTTCTGGTTGAGGGTTCCAGATCCATTCAAAATTTGTTTGTAAAGAGTTTCGGGTCCCTTCAAAACCTGCTTTTACCTTAATCAAAAACACTTATGATGGTAGAGACAAAATGTAGCTATCAAAGCTACTTCAAGAATTTGAAAATCAATGCTAGCTTTTAACTTGCACAAGTACAACACAAACTTCCAATTTGAATGAAAATTCAGCATCATAAGCTCTAACTCTCATTTCATATTATGTATAAATGACACATCTATAACCAGTCAAAGATGTCTTCTCTTCAAATAATAATAAATTAATTGCTTTAAAGCAATTCTATCTTCAAAATAATATAAAATTGAATTTCTAGAACTTCCTTTACATTTTCCATTCCATGTTGGGTGCCCATATGATAGAAGGGCTCAGATTCAATGATTTTGTCCTTTGAATCCTTTATTTGATCTTCTTCCTTGAATTAGACACTTCAATTCTATTCCTAAGAGTTTTTCTGACCACTTGTTTCCATTTGGCAAGGATTTCCAACATTTACACCAACTTTGAGAAACTTTCCCATGGTCATGGCAAGGCAAATTTCCCTCTTTGTTGGGCTCCCAGCTTTTTATATTTTATTTAGCAGGGATTTGATGCTGGCATTCCAAGGAAAAATCTCTGTTTTAATAAAAATATGTAAATTTGGGTGCTTAGCCATGTTTGGTGGGAAAAATGACATGACAAAACATGAGAAAACCTGTACCACTTAGCTCATTTTCCTACTTTTCTTATTAGGTTTTTGATATTGGTGTGCCATCTTGAAACCTCCTTTGGTGTGCCTGCTACTTAGTAACTTAAGCAAATTTTGATGCTTGGTAAGATTTTACATGCTAGACACCCACTGGAGAAATTTTTGAATGGTTATGTCACAAAAAAGTCCACCTCATATAAGCTTGTCAATCTTCTTCAATTTCTTTCACTTTGAGGGATTTGTTCTTTGGAAGCATTTTCAAACTCTTTCACAAAATCTTCTATCTTTGATAAATCCTCTTTGTGCAGTCGCTTTGCTTTTTGAATTCCATTTTATCGTTTTGGATCTTGAACTTGCTTTTGACCAACTTCCAACCTTGTCATTTACTGCCATTCCTTGAAAAAACATACTTCCTAAAAATATTAGTTATTAAAAATAGAAAGCTGAATTTTTTAGCTCCTCTCACCATTCTAGAGAAAGTATACGTGCAAAAAGGAGTAGTTTCCAAAAATAAAATTACTTTTAAAACTAAACTGATTTTCTACTAATGCTAAAACTTTGACTTGAAATTCGAGTTTTTGTGGTGACAACTTCATGTTGGGAAGATGAGCTTATCATATCAATTCAAACTAGGTTGTCCTTTTGCATTGTACTATATTAAAAATGGAAGACATGAAACTGTATTGCAGATCAAAAAATTTTGCTACAAAGAAATATCAAAAACATAAAAGATTAACTTATTGAACTCTTTGGGATGATCTTACATTGCAATACATTGGCTTTATAAAGCCTTATATTTTCCCATACTAACTTCTTTAACTTAATTTGATCAATTTTCCACAATCCATTACTAAATGAGTGATGTAAAAAAGATACACACAATCAAATCCAGAATAGCTCATTGATTCTTTAACTTATTTATGGGAATTTAACTCCTCAACCAACTTTCTAACTATGAACTAATTTTAGTTACTAACATAAAGCTAACATTTATTTATTTATTATCTAAACTAACCTATATACTAAACTATTGATGTAATAAATCCAACATCCCCCCTTATTATATCAATTCAAACAACAAAGGGTGGAACATTGTAAGGATTGAACACAACAGCCCTTCTAAAGACTTTGATGAAGAATCTCCATCAATCCTACTCGTTCAGCCAAGAAATACCAAACTGAACACATCAATTGATCTCTTGATTGTCAAACCTACAAAATGCTTGTGAATCGAGAAATTCCATTAGGCACAAGTACAACACTTATATGAATCGAGACAAACTCCATTGTCCACAAGAAAAGACACCAATCAATTGTGAATCAAGACTAACTCAATTATCCACATTAAAACTCTTCAATTTGGTGGTCAAGGTGAACTCAAATATCCACAAATACACATGCAAAACTACGGATTGTGATAATCTCAGTTATCTGCAAACCAAACAAAGCTAGCATGCCCCACTTGCTCCATGAAGGGACTTGAGATGATAAAAAACCTCTTGCCTCCGATGCCTCCTTCAACTTCTCCAATCAACCAATATTATTATTGTTCAAATTATTCTTAAGGCACCTTATTACACCCAAAAACAATTTCTCCTAATAAAAACATCTTCTCCCAAAATACAAATATTCAAAGTGCATTAAACTATTCACTTCACAATTGAAAATATAGATGCTTATATTGCATTCTTGTCTTCTTTAAAAAAGTTAATTTCCTAGCACATACCTTGAATTCTTGAACAAGCTATGGTGTGCACAAAGTTCAAATCACCAACATTGTAGGAATAACCATCAATCGCCAATGGTAGCAAATGTTAAATGCAGAAAACAAATGAAACTAATATCTCACGTCAAACATCCTCACACTGTGACTTGTGAAATTGGCATTTGAATGGCAGAAATCTACAGATTTAGGATGCCAAATCAAACCCTTGCTTCTACTTCTCCACATGCCTCACAGTTATCATGTTTCCAATGTCTTTAAAATCCATTTCCCTTAAACCAAAATAAGATTTAAATTTGCATAAAACATAATCTTTACAGAGTAGATGCTTTACAACATTCTCATGTGAAGAATGGAATTTTTAAATGCCCTTTGATAGCGTTGAATCTAAAAATTTCAAAGAATGATTGATGCCTTGTAGTTCTAGACACCTAGCATTCAAACACAGCAATCAAACACCCAACAAATATCACGTCACATTCTGTTTCAAACTACTCGCTAACTACTCAAAGCATCTTCAAGTCATTTTTGGGTTTTGTTCCCCTCTTCATCAGATTTCCAGAATATTTTAAAATTTTAAATTTAAGAAATGACAAAGCTATCACAATGCCATTCACTTTTCTACTAGTTTTCAAAATGCCATTCACTTTTCTAACTTCACAAAATTCTTTTAGTTGTAGGCATTTGCTCTCCTATTGGCCAAACATCTTTATTGCTCCGACACCATATTAAAAATGATACAGCATGAAACTACATTGCAGATCAAACCATTTTGCTACAAAGAAATATTAAAAACATAAAAGATTAATTGATTGAATTCTTTGAGATGATATTACATTTCAATGCATTGGCTTTATAAAGCTTTTCATTTTCCAATACTAGCACCTTTAACTTATTTACGGGAATGTAACTCCCCAACCATCTAACTATGAACTAATTTTTATTTACTAATATAAATCTAACAATTATTTATTATCTAAACTAACTATATACTAAACTATTGATGTAATAAATCCAACATATTGGATTTTGTTTCTCACCCCATTATTTTTGTTAAATCTATTGTTATGCCGTCTTCTATTCCAGTACCCACTAGGTGATACATTTTTGTTATTGTTATTCTATTGCGTTTGTAGTGAATTAGGTGGGGTAGATTGTTCACCTTGTGTAAAGAGCACTTGTGTGCTTCTTGTTTTTAAATTGAATGGAAATTCCTTGATAGAATGTTCAAGAGCTTGGTAGATGTCACAAAATAATTTCTTCAAGCAATTTGTTTTAATATGACCTTCGTTTTTGCATTAAATGCTCCATACCTCCTTATTTTCCTTGAGGGATGGCTTCTTTCTTAGCCTTCAATTCCTTCATCATTCTTGTTGTGACCTTTACACACATCGCCCCATTGCAAATGGGGACCCCCTCTTTTTGGTTCCCGATCTAGTTGTTTTCTAGGGTTTTACTTAATCCAATAATGATTTGAGCTCTAGTTGCACTTTTTGCCCTTAGGGGGTTACCTGGTCACCAAACCCATACCTTGATCTTGGCAGTGAATTTCGGGGTTGAGAATCGTCAAAGGATGTAAGGTCTTGCAAATATTGTAAAAATTGACAAAAGGTGTCAAAATTGCAAAACCTTGTCAAAGTTGTCAAAAAGTGTCAAAGTTGTCGAGGTTGTTAGAGTGTAAGATGTTTTTAGGATGGATATGTGAGTAAGTAGTGATAAGCTTGCTTGTAGTTCTATCAAGAATTGCAAGCACGATCCTTAGGGTCATGAGTTGCAAGATAAGCTTGCTTGTAGTTCTATCAAGAATTGCAAGCACAATCCTTAGGGTCATGAGTTGCAAGATCATTTTGTGCAAGAATTGCTAATGAATCTTCTTTGGTATTGTTGTATATTGCTAATGAATCTTCTTAAGTTTGGGTTCAACCCCCTCATTCCATGTATAAACTTGTGCTAGGCCACCCTTCATGTGCACTCAAGCTAAAATTTGACTAAGTGTTGCATAGGGTCTCAAGTCCCCCAGGGTCTTTTGTGCAAGCTACCTTGTCAATTGTGCCCATCAACTTGTGTAGTCTAGTCCTTTATGTGCGCTCTAGCAAATCATTGTGCAAGATCCCATGGTAAATGTTCTTGGGAAAGTTATGCAAGCCCGGATCTCCTATGTACGCAAGGGATGACAATTCAAGAAGTTGACTAATTATTAAGCAAGTTAGTGGGTACCCTTCTCCATGCCCTCATATCCATGTTGTTCAAAGCTATCCTCTAAATGTGCTCAAGAGGAAGAGTGTCAAAGGTCTCAAGTATCAACATTATGCAAAGGACCCCTCCAAGTGTGCTCACTCTATGTTTGTGCATACACACATTGAAAGGAAATAAAAGAGCAAGGAAAGGAAAATTAATCCAAGAAAGTTTATGATGAAGTAATTGTTACCAAGAGAAAAGCAATAAACATGGAGCATCACCCAAATGTGAAGAAGGAGGCACAAGAACTTTTGAAAGGGGAAAAGCAAAGAAAAACCCCTTGTGATATTATGAATGAGGCAATGCCTAAAAATGAGAGAGAGAGAGAGAGCAAGAAGCTCTTTACAATATTGTCATTAAGAAGAAATGAGAGAGGAGACATCTCTTAAATAGAGATGAGGAGAGGAGTTACAAAGTAACTCCCAAATCTATGAATGCCACCATTCATAAAATGTGTGTGCCATGTGTCCACGTCCTCTTATGGAGGAAATCTAATATTCCTTAATAAAGGAAAATAAAAGAAATGACTTGTCCTCACACATGTACTAGAGGACAAATTACATGTAGGAATTCCAAAGGAATATCCTAAACTAAATAAAAATAAACCTAAGCTAAGTAAAGATTAAATATTCTAACACCCCCCCTTAAGCTTTACTTGGGGAGCTTACATCAAACCCTTCAATGGGTTGTAATCCAAGATTTTTACAATGAAATTGGAATTTTTCTTTACAAAGTGGCTTGGTCAAAATATCTGCAACTTGGTCTTCCCCCTTGCAATAGAGGAGTGAAACTTGCTTGTCTTCAATTTGTTCTCTAATAAAGTGGTGTTGGAGAGCAATGTGGAGTGAAACTTGCTTGTCTTCAATTTGTTCTCTAATAAAGTGGTGTTGGAGAGCAATGTGTTTTGTCCTTGCATGGAAAACTGGATTTTTAGCCAAGGCAATGGCACTTTGGTTGTCACAATACAATGGAGTTGGTTCATGTTGAGGTAGACCCAAATCTTCAAGTAGTCTTCTAAGCCACAAGACTTCTTTGGAAGCATTAGTGCATCCTTTGTACTCAGCTTCAGTGGATCCAAGAGAGGTAGATTGTTGCTTTTTACTATTCCAAGAAATTGCTCCTGAACCAACAAAAAAGCAATAACCACAAGTAGATTTCCCATCATTGGGATCTCCACCTAGATCGGAATCAGTAAAACCTTTTAAAGTAAAATCAGAATTTGCATCATAAAACAAACCTACATTAATTGTTCCTTTAATATATCTTAAAATTCTTTTAGCAACTTTAAAGTGTGTTTGTTGAGGTTTAGACATGAATCTTGAAACCAAACCAACACTATAAGCAATATCTGGCCTAGTAAGAGTTAAATAGTTCAAACTTCCAACTAATTGTCTATACAAGGTAGGATCAACAAGAGGAGTTTGCATATCAAGCATTAACTTAGTGCCTAATTCAATAGGAATTGAAACATGATGAGTATCATTCATTTTAAACTTATCTATGAGATCTTGAGCATATTTACTTTGAGATGAGAAAATTCCTTTAGAGGTTTGCCAAATTTGCATTCCTAAGAAATAATGTAAAGGACCTAAATCAGTCATTTGAAATTTTTGATTAAGTTGAAACTTAATATCAGAAATCAAAGTATTGGAACTTGAAGTAAGAATCAAATCATCTACATACAAGATAATAATTATAATATCATCTTCACTATGTTTAATATACAAGTTAGGATCATTTTTACTTCTAATAAAGCCTTGAGAAAGAAAGAATTCATTAATCTTTGAATACCACTCCCTAGGAGATTGCTTTAATCCATAAATTGATTTCTTTAATTTACAAACTAAGTGTGCATTACCTTCTTTAATAAAACCAGGAGGTTGAGACATATAAATTTCCTCATGTAAATCACCATTAAGAAAAGCACTTTTAACATCCATTTGGTGAATAGGCCAATTCATTCTAGAAGCTAAAGCAAGCACAAGTTTAATTGTAGGCATTTTAGCAACAGGAGCAAAAGTTTCAGTATAATCTAAGCCTTCAATTTGAGAAAAACCTCTAGCAACTAATCTAGCTTTAAATTTACTAACTTGATTATTAGCATTCAATTTAGTTTTATAAAGCCACTTGCAAGAAACAAGATTTTTACCATGAGGCAAGGGAACTAAATCCCAAGTTTGGTTAGAAGTTAAAGTATCATATTCTTCCTTCATTGCTTTTTGCCAATGTGGTTGATTTTTAGCTTGATCAAATGTTTTAGGATCATTAGAATTCATAATAGTAGTCATTAAAGCATAATTACAATAATTAACTCTCCTAGCTTGAAGTTTATCCATTCTAGCTAAGTATTCATCACTATCTTGAATTAAAGATTTAAACCATTTAGGTCTTCTTTTAGAAGTAATGGATTCATCACTAGAAGAAGAGTCATGAGGAGTAGAGTTATTATTATCATCATCACTATCACTAGAAGGAATAGAAAGAGATGCATTAGGAGTAGGGTTAAGAGGAGGTTGGTCCTCCACAAGCACAACTTTGGTTTGACCAAGTTCATCATCCTTCACGTTAGAACAATCATGAATGCCCTTTTCTGCAATACAAACATCTCTTGCAACTTTTACCTTGTTAGTAATAGGATTGTAAACTCTATAACCTTTAGTATTTTCATCATAACCAACAAAAATAAAAGGAGAAGATTTAGCATCTAATTTTTTTCTTTTCTCCTTAGGTTTGTGAACATAAGCTATGGAACCAAAAATTCTTAAATTCTGCAAATTAGGCTTTCTACCAGACCAAGCTTCTTCAGGAGTTTTATCCTTTAAGGCTTTGGTAGGTGTTCTATTAATTAAATATGTTGCACAAGCCATAGCTTCAGCCAAAACTTGTAATCCATATTTTTAGCATGCAATAAACATCTAGCCATTTCAACAATTGTCCTATGCTTTCGTTCTGCCACACCATTTTGTTGTGGTGTATAAGGAACGGTAAGCTCATGTTTAATTCCAAAAGATTTTAAATAAGCATTAAATGCATTATTGACATATTCTCTTCCATTGTCAGTACGAAGAATCTTAATTTTAGACCCAGATTGCCTTTCTACAAACATATGAAATTCAGTAAACACATCAAGCACTTGATCCTTACTATGAAGGAAATATATCCATGTTCTCCTTGAAAAATCATCAACAAAGGTAAGTGCATACCTTGAACCTTGGATGGAGGGATTCTCCATGGGACCCAAGAGATCACTATGAACGAGGTGCAATTTAGTGTATGCCCTCCAAGATTGACCATGAGGAAAGGGTTCCCTATGCATCTTACCACTCATGCAACCATTGCAAACAATTTGAGAAGGAACAATAGTAGGCAATCCATCAACCATATTTGCTTTTTTCATTAGTGAAATATAATCAGAATTGAGATGGCCAAGTCTTTCATGCCATATAGTAAAATCAACAGTAGTAAGCAAAGAATACTTTGGAGGAGCAAATTCATAGAACTTGAATAAGTTATCACTATCCATTTTAGCAGTAGCAATAA
Source organism: Cryptomeria japonica (assembly GCF_030272615.1). Taxonomy (NCBI): domain Eukaryota; kingdom Viridiplantae; phylum Streptophyta; class Pinopsida; order Cupressales; family Cupressaceae; genus Cryptomeria; species Cryptomeria japonica. The sequence goes on along the minus strand of NC_081406.1, from coordinate 164,146,490 downwards.
CATGATTAGTGTTTGGATCAATGATATAACATATGCCCCTATAAAAGTTAATCTTATAATCTTGACAAAGTTTAGGAACTGAAATCAAATTTGATTTTAATTCAGGAACATAAAGAACATCATGTAATTTCCCATTAGGAACATTCACATCACCAATAGCTTCAACTTTACAACTATGATTATTAGCTAATTGAACAGGAATATTAGAAGTATCGGGATGCAAAGATTCAAAACATTCTTTATGAGAAGTAACATGTTGAGATGCACCAGAATCAATAATCCACTGAAGTGGTTGAGAAACATTATAAGTACATGTAAATGCATGACGAGATGAATTTCCATTATTATTACCTTTCTTATAATGAGGTTTATGTTGATTATTTTGATTCATGGGCTTTTTACCATTTTGTTTCTTAAAACAATTATTAGTAATATGTCCATCTTTCCCACAATATGTGCAATGGGGCCTTGTTTGAGAATTATTCCTTTGATTATTGTACGTATTATTATGATTATTATTATGAGAATTGTTATGATAGGATTTAGAATGAGATTGATAATTAGAAGATTTGTGATTATTATTATGATTATTATTATGATTATTATTATGTTTATTATTATTGGATCTAAAGTTATTATTATGATTTTGATTTTTAGACATAAAAGCATGTTCACTACTTTTAAGAGTACCAAATTGAATTAATTTAGCTTCCTCTTGACGCAATAAATTACGAAAAATATCATATGTTAATTGAGTAGCTAAGCTAGGAATAGCAAGTTGAGCATGAATATTCGTAATAAATTGTTGAAATTGACGAGGAAGACATTTTTTAAGAATAAGATGAATTAAACGTAAATCAGCAAGAGTAACTCCTAAACCAGTTAATTGACTATTAACAGAATCAAACTTTAATAAGAATTCATCCATAGTTTTAAAATCTGTATACCTTAGATCTTCAAGTTGATCTTGAAGTTGAATTTTTCGGGATTCATTTGAGCTATCATAAGTAGTTTTTAAAATTTCCCAAGCTTCATGCGCTTTTGTACAATTTCCAATTAAAACATACAAATCAGGAACCATTGAAATACCAATTAAACCAAGTGCTTCCTCATTTTGAGCCTTCCATCTATCTAGGTCGGCTTGAGGAGCAGATGTAGCGGGTTCAAAAGTTTTATCAGTCGCAACATCCAAAAGGTGTTTGAAACGAAAAATAAACGAGATATGTGTTTTCCAAGAATGATAATTGGAACTATTTAATTTAATTTCTGGAATTAATGTAGACATGATAGCAAAATAATAGTTTGTAAAAAAAAATTACCCCTTTGATTAAAAAATAAAAAATAAAAAATTAACCTCTTTGATTTAAAAAATAAACCAGTTTTGGGTAATAATTATAGCAAAATTTATGTAAAAAAAATGTTATATTTAAATCTTAAAGAAGAAATTTTTAAACAAAAAAAATATTTACCAAAAAAAATTATATTCAAACTTTAATAACAAATTGAAATTGATTTTTTTTTTTAAATTTTATTTAAACAAATTGTAAATCTTAATAACTATTTTATATGAAAAGCTTTATTAGAAAAACTTTATTCAAAGACTTTAATTTATTTGAAATTTAAAAAACTTTATAACTAAATTTTTTTTTTTTTAACGTTATTAACTATTTAAACTTTTTTTTAAAAAGTTAATAAACTATCTAAAATTTTTGTATATATTAAATGGCGTTACTATGCAGAGGTGCAGAGACGTTAAATGACGAGAATTATTATGAAAGGCAGGGAATCTACAGTGCAGAGACCATAGGGAAGTTACAGGGAAGTTTATTTTCGTTCTGTCTACAAACCCTAACTGGTCTCGAGGGCTTTGGTGCAGGCGGCACGGCTAACGCTATGGTGGAGAAGACTGCGGAGACGTTTAAACCCTAGTATTCAACACCATTTCGTTTAACACACAGAGGCGAGGGGGTTAGTGTTGTTTGAGGGAAGCCACGGGTTCTTCGAAGGACAATGGATCACCTTCTTCCAATGGCGATTCTGCCACAGATAACAATGAAATAAATTTATTTTACTGTAATGGTTTGTAGCCCAAATCCGCCTAAGTTATTAAAAAAAAAAAGATCAACGCTGGAAGGAAGAAGCAGCGGCGGAGTTACAGTAGGTACTCAGAGTTCTCAGATCGAGAGGCTTCGAACAACTTACAATGTCTAGGAAGAAGAAGAAAGTTTTTAAAAAATGGAGAAGACCCTGCAATATAAAATATTACAGTCTCTATTGAGTCCTGATTCCAAGAGACTCAATGACCAAGCAAAGGCTCGTAAGAAAGACTTGGTCTCGTTAATACAGAAGTACTGTGCTAAGTGAGGCAATCATTGGGAGGAGAGGCTTCAACAGTACTATGGGAATATAGAACGAGCTACAAAGTTCCAAATGATGTGGATTTTTATAGTTGTCTTTTATTTACATGATAGCTTTGTATAAACCCCAAGTTACAAGGTAAAGTCACTCTGAATTAGACTGCAAAATCACTCTCTTCTTTTAACGTATTTGAAAAAACTAATGGAAAGCTAATCAATCTTTTCCGAATCTTAGGAATGAACTACAGTTTTAAATTATCAAACTTATCTTGAAATGAATAAGCTAGGATTGTAGCTGATAATCTAATGCATAACAACCCATTTTCTCAATAAAATGTAAGATTTATTATGTAAAGTAAACCAGGCTGAAATAAGCACAAACAAAGATTGAAATAGATCAATAGATATTTAAAAAAAAGTTAGTATTCTGTGAATGAGGTTAGAAAATGAGAAAATTTGATAACAAAATCCTGCAAGGAAGATTAAATTTCTTTTTTTTAATCAAAAAAGCTTGCAAGTAAACAAAATGTGAGAACCTGCAATATGAATCAGAGAAACAACTTTATGATGAAACTGTTTTGGCGGCAAGCCTTCCAAAACAAATGAATATGAAATCTAAAGTATGCAGGAAAAGAAGTTAGCACCGGAGTTTTGGCGGCAAGCCTTCCAAAACTTTAAAAATAATTAAATTTAAACTAGAAAGAAGGAACTTTGGCGGCAAGCCTTCCAAAGCCCTTTTTTTTTTAATAAAAACTAACTAGAATAGGAGATTAAACCTGCAGGCAAACTTGTTAACAAGTTTGAAAAAAAAATTAAAATCTGAAACTAAAACCTGCACAATAGAAAATATTAGAAAAGAACTTCTTCTCCTCTCAAGAATGCCTCCAACAAGGTGAACTCCACAGAATGGTAACCTTCATCAATGTTAACTTAAAACAAGGATTAGAAACCTGCTCTGATACCATGAAAGGAAATAAAAGAGCAAGGAAAGGAAAATTAATCCAAGAAAGTTTATGATGAAGTAATTGTTACCAAGAGAAAAGCAATAAACATGGAGCATCACCCAAATGTGAAGAAGGAGGCACAAGAACTTTTGAAAGGGGAAAAGCAAAGAAAAACCCCTTGTGATATTATGAATGAGGCAATGCCTAAAAATGAGAGAGAGAGAGAGAGAGAGCAAGAAGCTCTTTACAATATTGTCATTAAGAAGAAATGAGAGAGGAGACATCTCTTAAATAGAGATGAGGAGAGGAGTTACAAAGTAACTCCCAAATCTATGAATGCCACCATTCATAAAATGTGTGTGCCATGTGTCCACGTCCTCTTATGGAGGAAATCTAATATTCCTTAATAAAGGAAAATAAAAGAAATGACTTGTCCTCACACATGTACTAGAGGACAAATTACATGTAGGAATTCCAAAGGAATATCCTAAACTAAATAAAAATAAACCTAAGCTAAGTAAAGATTAAATATTCTAACACACATATCAAACCTGTTGTGCAAGCCTAGGGTTGATTTGTGGCCAAGGGGGGAATAATTTTGGAACGTTCTTTGTTCAGGGTATTGATTTGTGCAATTTTGTCTTGCTTATGTGCTCACCTCCATGTCCACTTGTGTGAGGCATCACCTCAAAGAAGATTCATTAGCAATATACAACAATGGACATGAGTCATGCACTGAGATTCTCAATAATGTGTGGATGAAGGATCCAAGGCCTCATTATTCTAGGCTACCAAAAAGGCTTTTGAAATCTGATTTCAAGGATGGATATAGCGATCTAGTCATAATGTTGAATTGAATCATGGGATCCCCTCAAGCTTCTGCCTATGAAGCATGGATGTGGTACTATATTGAAGAAGTAACTAAAGGAGTGAAGATAATCGATTGGGATAGGTTGATTAGCAGCAATCTTGATAAGAAATTGAGGGTGGTAGAACATTCACAAACTTTCTAAATGAGTTAGAGCATTCACGAACTTTCTACATGAGTTCATAAGTTGTTTACCGGGGATTGAAAAGTAGAGGCCCAGTGGGGAATGGACAAGGTCAAATAAAAGTCTATGATTGTTACCCCAACTCCACTTGCACAATATTGCTCCTCATTTCAAGAGGGTTAACAATGCCAAATGAAATCGTGAAAGGAGACGTGTTTGGTGATGAGAAGAATAAAGACCATGAATTCAAGCTTGCGGGCTACCATTATACACATTGTTAGGATATTACAAGGAGGTAATCACAAGAGGCTATTGAAGGAAGCTATGAACTTGATGAAGAAATATGGTTCGTGGTACATCCAGTTTCAAAAGTTCACTTACATTTGGGTGCAAGGATTTTCATCATATGCCTATCGCCTCCCAAGATATCCTACCGACAAGATGGTGTTGCGAGAGGTTTCGAGGCAGTTGATTGAGTATGACAAATTCCAAAAGAGGAAGAAGGTTGGAGTTAACTTTCCTATCATGATTGGGAAATCACTTGAGATGTGCTCATCATTGTAAGTAGTGGAGAATTTAGAAGAGAAACTTCAATACTATAACCTTAAGACTCATACCTTAAGGGCGGACTTTGATCCATATCATAATATTAGGGTGGTGTATGGAAATAAATATTGACACCAAGTGCATCTTGAAGACCATTGGGCTGATGAGATAAGGAAGAAGATGTGTTCAAGGTTATCATTGGATATGATTAGACTTGGCCAATTGCTTCATGTACTAGATCAACTTGAAGATGATGGTAAGCATGTTCAACAATGTTTTGAGAAGGAGAAGACTAAATCTATTCCCATCCTAGATTGGATTGCTCAGGAGGTCACACATATTGATGACATAGCTGGACTTGAACAACACAAAGAGATGGGTGAGTCAACAAGTAAGCAAATTGAGAGAGAGGGATGTTCCTTTAACTCATGAGCTAATGGGAAATTTGGAATCTTCATCCTCCAAAGATGAAACAATAGAGGATTCGTAGGATGAGAGAAACGATGAGGATATGAGCATCCCAGAGGATAGAGGTCTTGAGGAAGAGAGAGACATTGTTGAAGGCTCACAACTCAGAGGGTTGAAAAGGAAAGAGGCACCAAGTGAGGGACCTTAGTAGAAAAGACACAAGTCAGGGACAAGTCGTTCAACATCTAGTACTTCAGTTCGAGAGGTTGATCTTTTGGTAGATACAAATGCAACATCTATTACACAAGGTGAACCACAGAAGAAGAATGAATTAACTCCAAGCTTACAAGATAGGAGAAGTATAAATGAATCTATGGAGTCCATTCAAGAAAGGAATCAAGAAGCTAATTCTCCTCATGGTGATGAGGCCCCTCTCGATGATCAACCTATACCACAACCTGCAAATCCTATTGATGAAGTAATTGAAGGATCAGCTGTAGGATTTAAGGATGAGGATTTCAATGAAGGAATGATATCAGCTTTGTGAGGAACTCATGAGAAAGAAGATTTGGATGAAGACATTGAACAACCTCCAGTGCCCAAATGGTTAAGGGAATGAATGAAGAAGATGTTGGCAACAATGCAACAAACTGAGAGGGGGGGTGAGTCAGTTTACACAAAAACTTACTGCAACTTAAACCGCAAATCAGATCTGATAATTAACAGCTAAAGCATGAAACAACACCACATCAATAACACACAACACCAAGATTTTTGACGTGGGAAACTGTTGTGACGTTTTCACACATCGCCCCATTGCAAATGGGGACCCATGTTTTTTGCTTTTTAGGGTTTGTTTTCTAGGTCTTTTAGGGTTTTGTTAGTTAGCCTTTGCATTTTGAGTGCTGTCGGGGAGATCAATAGGATAGCAAGTCCGGCTTGAGTGATGTCCTGATCCTGAAATTTGGCTAAGTCTGGAATGTCCTGATCCTGAAATTTGACTAAGTCTGGAAACTGAAAAACCTCCAAAAACTAGATTTTGCAATATAGCTCCTGGAGGTCTGAAACCACTCTCAAACATCCTGAAAGTATATATGGAATATAACTTAAAGTATAAGCACTTATACTTAAATGTTATATTCCATTAAAATTGTCCTGATAGAGAGTTCGAAAAGTCAAATTTCGCTCCTGTCCAGAGCGAAAACCGCTCCTGTCCCTCTCCAAGGGTCCAAGGCGAATCGCTCATGTCCCTCACCAAGGGTCCAGAGCGAAAAAGCTTAGTTGAGTCATTCCTGACCTTGTTTGGACAAATTGAGACATCAAAGGCATGAAGGAGGACGTAATCAACCCATTGAAGATAGTTTTGAAAGTTAACAAGGCATAAATGAGCTCATAAAGGCCAGGGCGCTCCTGTCCCTCTCCAAGGGACCAGAGCGATTTTCCCTCAAGACAAGATTTTGGCAAAAGGAAGGCAAGTTTCACGTTTGAGGTGGGTGAAGGAAGATGCAATCGATCGGTTGAAGATAATTTTCGAAGCTAGCAAAACACAAGTGAGCTTATAAATGCAAAATCGCTCCTGTCCCTCACCAAGGGACCAGGGCGAAAATGGTTCTAAGGAGCATTCGTTCCAAAAAATTGAATAGATCAAACTCAAGATTTCAAGTAAAATGCCATTTTGGACGTCCAGGATGATGTGTTGAACGTGAAAAACAAGAGTTGCAAGGCTAAAGTGTAAGGGCGCTCCTGTCCCTCTCCCAGGGACCAGAGCGATCTTGTTGATGTCCATTATCTTGCCATGCCTAGGTGCCAATATCATCTATGACACATTAAATGCCAATTTCGATAAAACTTTGAAATATTTTTGAAATTAAATTGACATTTGATAAGTGCGCAAAACATTTAATAATTAATTCATGCCTTTAAAAAATCGAAATTTCAATTATAAAGGCATTTAAAATTAATTATTATTAATTTAAAAAATAAAATTGGGGCGCTTGGGGTATTATTTAATGTTTTTATAAAGTCGGCCTTATTCTTTTATTAATCTTTGTTTATTTTTTCCACCAAGTCGGCCTATGGAGAGATGTGGAAGGTGAGCGCTCTATATATTGGAGGTGTTGTTTCACAATTCAAATCATTCAATCATCCTCTCAAGTGCGATTTGGAGAAGCAAGGAAGGAGGTGCGAAATCTAGCTTGTGTGGAGCAAATTTCTACCAAGTGTGGAGACTAAGGAAGGCGAAATTCATCTTGAAGGCTATTGAAGAGGCAAATTTCTTGCTAGATTGGAGGATAATTTCCAGATTTTTGAAGACATTTGAAGTCGAATTTCCAGATCTTGAAGAAGCTAGTGGAAGATGGAGTTCTTTTCCAAGCTAAAGGGGGCGCATTTTGCTAAAGGGAGTCTTGATCTACATTTTGCCTAGCGAATTCTCCTATTTTTGCATCATTTTTTAGAATTAATTCCCAAGTGGAGGTATGGCGTAATCACCTTGGCACCATTTTTAAAGATTTAAATTTTGCTTTGAAAATCCTAAATTAGGAAATGATAACTCAAGATTTATCATGAAGTTTCCTAATTAAAATCTTGAATCTTCCTTTTAAAGTTTAATTTTTAGATTTCAAGATATATTACTAATTTTGAAATGTTGTGTAGGTATCAAGATGGCGACTCCAAGCTCGAAAGATCTACAAGTCGGAAGACTCTCCTCAAGGAAAATCAAGCCAAATCAAGGACGATCAAGCAAGGACAAGGGCGACCTCCTCCAGCCTAGCATCGACAAGGACGGCCTTCTTTGGACTAACGTCATCAAGGGCGACTTCTCCAATTCAGTATTCCAAGGCGAGGTACATCAGTCATCCTGCACATCAAGGACACGAAGTTAGAACAAGGGTTCGTTGAAGAAGCAGATAGTTCCAGATGAATTAATTAAAGCTAGCTTCTCAACAACATCAAGTTGAATATCTACCAAGTTACAAGTGTCAGACGAGGTGGCATCCTAGTCATCACTTCTCCAGTCAGTGTGGTCCACCTCAGCATGTCCAGATTCAATGTACCTAACTCATGGAAGGTGGCACAAACTCCGATGTACCTACCCCGGCTATCCATTGGTCGATTTTTCCAGAGAGGACATGTGTCCAAGCAATACAATTATTTCATTGGTCGAGCATTAAATGTTATGTAATGGTTGTAACAAACCCTAATTAGGGTTTTCATTGTAAAATCTTGGCCATTGATCTCGAATTGATCTAAGCCATCGAATTGTATTGAGGGCACTATAGAAGCCCTGGCATTTCATTTGTAAAGGCATTAGGCAGAGAGAGTTAGAAAATAGTTAGAATAGTTAGGAATAGTTGGAAGCAATTAGAGTAGAGTAGAGAGAGAAGGCAAAGATTGTTGCCAAGATGTTGTTGTAAAAGACTTGTAACTTCATTGAAGAAATGGTGAAATTTATGGGTCGATTCGACAATTTGCATGGTCTTTATACTTCTCATATTTGATTTCATGTTATTAGATGAGTGGAAGAAATGTGCTTGATTGATGGTGAAATTCGTATATCCATACTACTAGCAGTTTGTTGATTGCAGACTTGCCTTGCGTAGTCAACTGGAATCGTTCAGCTTAAGCCTAACTTCAATTGTCGCTTCTTCATCGATATGCATCAACCTGATGGTGTCTATGCTTGCAGTGATGATTTGAACATCATAAAGCTTTCCTTCGAAGATCGCACTAGCCTTGTGGAGATGGTCCTGCGATGTCAAAACAAGACTTAGTTAGAATTCCATCAAAGATCATTCATTGCTCTTACATTCTTAGTATTAAGATTAGATTATTTCCTCGCCCTCGTCTTTTTTTTCTTTTTTTCAAGTCAAAGCTAGTGAGAGCCTGTGTTCCAGCAATATTCAAAGCAAATCAGAAGTTCAGGCATCAAATGTAAGTCCCCTTGTGATTCCAGCAAATCACATCGTACCACAGAGAGCTTATCCACACGTAGAGACCCTACATACAAGAACCTTGGAGTCATCCTGATTGATCCTTTTTCGCGATATCTTCAGCAATCAGAGGCTTTATTCAAGAGAGGATAAGGTACCCTTGGGTATTTTATTCTGTGTTAGGCAGTGTACAAAATACACGTCAACAGAAACCCAGTTAAGGGAAAAACCACGATGGGAACCTACCCACAATGAGATAATACCCTGTTAGGAGTAAATGTGAATATTACAATGGGAATGTACATGCATTCAAGAACACTGCCTAGAGCTCATTGCTCAAAATAAAAAAGCCAGAAAAGCTACAACCTTTAGGAAAGGCTCACCGCCTTACAAGAAGTCTCACTAACTTGCAAAAACATTCGGACAACAATCCGGATCACATAAACTATGAAAATAGCATCTCCATATGCTTGAGTACAGTTCTGGTTAAGCACACAGTCTACTCTGCAACACTTCTCTTCTCTCCTTCACACTTTCGAAAGATCAAATCACTTGTTCGCACATACAACTCGATCATACACACTCTCAAAGATCGCAAACACTCGTAGACATACACCTTACATGATTATTACACTTATTTATACAAACCCTCAACCCATGAAATATAGGTCAGATAAACCCTCAATACAAATTACAAAATAATAACCTCACACGCCACAATACATGCGAACCAAAACAAGGTCTTCTAAGACATAGTCTGGACCCAAATCAATACCGCAAACACGCAACACCTCCAACAATTATGCCTCAATCATCCGCAACATGCTACAACCACCAAGAATGTCGCATAATACAAAGAATGCCACTGGACAAAGAAAATCTTCAATAACGCACACAATAATCAATGCGGACCGCTAATACGCATAGAACACGATCTAGAGATATTCACAAGCAACGTGAATTGCACCACAATAACCGCAACAACTCGGATCACTAGAATCATCATCATCTCTCTACCAGAGCTTAAGAACATCAACATAACTAACTGTCAACCTGAAAGATTTGCTTGTGGATTTCCAAATCATGAACCAATCGAATTGAGGACACACATCAACGTCCATAACACATCCCACACATTCGTAACTAAAGATATAGCAATTCCGGAGCAATACAGAGCATAAACTAGAATATCGAATAACACGAACAATTGAATAACATCCTCAATACCGGATCTCATAACTCAATCAAAACATCATGCGGACCTCTGCAAATGGGATTGAACCATCTACAGACAACATACCAGAAACCCTTTAAACTGTATCAGCTCATCTGCAACACACAGGCTAAACCAACTCATTCCATCAAATTGCAACACCGGAATACACAGAAGAATATGTTAACAAAACTTTCCATTAATCTCCCCATCGACAATCTCCCCATATGTTGACATCAATGACAACATACCAGCCAATGTCCAACAATCTCCCCCTTTGGCATTGATTGCAACATATGAATGTGAAAAACAATCAATGCAAAGAAAGAAATCGACTCACAACAATCTCCATCAAAATCACAAGGATTTGCTCCCTCAACTTAAATGCTCTACTCACAGAGTTTTTCAAATGCTTCTCTCCCCCTTTGACATCAATGACAAAGGCTCAGGAATCACAATTTTCTCCTCCTTTGAATTAGCTTCACAAATCTGAACATCTAAACCACTAACATTGACTACTCCCTCTGAGTAGCAGTCTCACTCATCAATCCGGAGCATAAAATATTTATGTGAAATTCACCGAACTGATGTAAATCCATGCATCTTTGTTCTTATCAAGAGGAACAATTATCCCTAACTTCTCGTTGAGATACTCAAAAGTATCTTTAGGCAAAGGCTTCGTAAAGATACATACTCCAAGTTGACTTCTTTCTCATTCACCTTCTCTCTTAAGAAATGAAACTTGATTGATATATGCTTTGTTTTGGAATTCAACAACCAAATTCTTTGAAATATTGATTGGACTTGAATTATCACAATATATGGCAATAGGCTCATCATAAATAACTCCTATATCTTTCAACATCTGCTTCATCCAAATTACCTAAGTACAATTGCTAGCAGTAGCAATGTGTTGAACCTCTGCAGTAGATAAGGAAATAGCATCCTGCTTCTTACTTGCCCAAGAGACCAACTTCTTTCTCAAAAAGAATTCACCACTTGTAGTACTTTTTCGGTCATCAACATCACCTGCGCAATCAGCATCTGTAAAAACACTCAAAGTAAAGTCATCATTCTTGGAATACCACAAACCAAAATCAACTGTCCCTTTCAAATATCTGAATATCCTTTTTATAGCAGTAATATGAGATTCCCTAGGATTAGCTTGAAATCTAGCAACATGACATACAACACTCATTATATCAGGTCTAGTTTGAGTTAAATACAACAAACCACCAATCATAGATCTATATTTGGTTTGATTAGCTTTCGGAGAGTCGTCATCTTTTGTCATCTTACATCCGGTCACCATAGGTGTACCAACAGGTTTAGAATCTTCAAGACCAAGTTTCTTCAACAAATCCTTCACATACTTAGACTAAGATATGAAAATACCTTTATCCAACTAAGTAATTTGCAATCCCAAAAAGAATTTCATTTCACCAATCATAGACATCTCAAATTCATCCTACATCTCTTCAACAAATTTCTTACATAGGTAATCATTTTCTCCAAAGATAATAACATCAACAAAAACTTCAACAATCAAAATGTTATTCTGTTCAATCTTGAAATAAAAATTACTGTTAGCAGTACCTTAATTGAATCCAAGCTTCATCAAATACTTATCCAATTTGGCATATCAGGCTCTAGGGGCTTGCTTCAATCCAGACAATGCTTTCTTCAACCGGCAAACCATGTCCTTTTCATCTGTCAGCTGAAATTCATCCAGTTGCTCAATGTAGACTTCTTCCAATTCACCATTAAGAAAGGCTGATTTGACATCCATCTGATAAACCTTGAAATCTTTGTGAGCAACATAGGCAAGGAATAATCTATCAGCTTCAATTCTAGCTACCGGAGAAAAAGTCTCCTCATAGTCAATTCCTTCCATCTATGAATCACCTTTACAAACAATTCTAGTTTTATTTCAGACAACTTTACCCTATTCATTCAACTTATTCTGGAACACCCATTTAGTTCCAATTACATTTTTATCCTTAGGTCTAGGAACAAGAATCGATGTATTTTTTTCTCAATCTGATTCAATTCTTCTTCCATAGCTTTAATCCAATTTTCATCTTTTCATGCTTCATCAACATTTTTAGGTTCAATCTTAGAAATCAAACAAATTTCTTCAACAAGTCTTCTCCTAGTCATCACACCTTTATTCTTATCACCAATATTCTGATTTTCTGAATGATTCAACCTTACATACCTGGGAGTTTTAGGATTTTCTTGAATTTCAGGTTCTTCAACTCTTTCTTCTGCATTAGCATCTACACCTTCATTCTCAGGCTTTTCCGGAGCAATCTGAACTTGACTTTGGGCCTGCACTTGCTTTCCTTTATCTGAACTGGCATCTTGATCATCAGAATCATATCCACAAGATCTAATCTGTCTCACATTACCTTCAGGCTTCATCAACCTTCACATTAGCACTTTCAACCATCTTTCTCAATCTTTTATTATAGCACTAGTAGGCCTTACTTCTAGTAGAGTAACCAAGAAAGATTCCTTCATCACATCTAGCATCAAACTTTTCAAGATCTTCATCTCTTTTGATATAGCATTTACTAACAAAAATTCTAAAATATCTAACAGTACGAGCATGACCAAACCATAACTCATAAGGAGTCTTACCAATATCACCTTTGACATTTACCCAATTGAGATTGTATATTGCAGTACTCTCAACTTCTCTCCAAAATACATGCAGAACATTTCCTTCAATCACCATGGTTCTAGCAGCTTCTTGAACTGTTCTATTCTTTCTCTCCACAACACCATTCTATTGTGGTGTCCTAGGAGCAGATAAATGTCTCTTAACTCCATGCTCTTCACAATATGCATTAAACTCACCAAAAGTGAATTCTCCACCTCTATCAGATCTCAAACTTCAGCTTCAATCCAGTCTCAGTTTCAACTCTATCTTTGAATATCTTGAACTTCTCTAATGCTTTAGACTTCTCCCTTAATAAGGTAACCCACATCATTCTTGAATAGTCATCAATCAGCAACATGAAATACCTATCACCCTGCAAGCTTCTCACTCTAGAAGGACCACACAGATCAGTATGCACAAGATCCAACAACCCATTAGAATTATACTGTTTGCTCTTATAAGTAATTCTTGTATGTTTCCCTAATTGACATTCCTTACATACCAGATTAGAAGGCTTTGTTAACTTTGGTAGATCTCTCATTGCTTGAGTAGAACTTATCTTAACCAAGCAATTAAAATTTTCATGACACACCCTTTTATGCCATAACCAACTTTCATCAATCTGACCAATCAAACAAATTTTACCACCAACATTCAAGTGAAAGATATTACCTTTAGTCTTTGTCCCTTATGCAATCTTAGTTCCGGAGCTACTCAAGATCTCACATTTGCCATTCTTGAATTGCAAGTTATATCCCTTATCAACCATCTGACCAACACTCAAAAGATTATACTTTAAACCTTCAACATACAACTCATCGTCAGTATTGTGCTTACCATCAAGAGAAATAGAACCTCTACCACGGATTACACAAGCTTTGTTATCACCAAATCTTACTATAGCACCATCATACCTTTCCAAGTTTACAAATTTACTTTTATCACCTGTCATATGATGAGAGCAACCACTGTCCATTACCCATTCATCTTTCTCCTCAACTTTAATAGCTAAAGCTTTCTCCTCATTAATGCAGCTTGTAGAATCTGTAGTTACACAATCATCTTCCTTGATAGCAATGAACACAAATTCATCTCCTGAATTACCCTTATCTGACTCATCATATGTCACACCTTCATCAGTAGCATAATAACACTTTTGATATTTAGGCTTATATTGCTTAAATGGCTTCTTAGGATTTCTATCTCTTTCCGGTACATCTTGATGCAAAATGTCCTATCTCATTACATGAAAAACATTTAAGAGGTAACTTCCCTTCATACTTATCGACACCTTTAGGCAATCTTCTGCCAATAAGTGCTTCAAGCTCCTCAAACTCTCTTTCATCTTCCATCTCTTTCTCGTATCTAGATACTCTTGTAGAACTTTCTCCCGGATCATATCTCTACTTCCTGAAAATAGTATCTTTGAATGCAGATTCAATCTTAGGAAGAGAGTCTCCAAACTCACTCAGTTCAAAAGCAGCAAGTTTTCCAATCAGCATGTCTCTTGTCACATTTGTCACAATCCAGATCTCATCAATAGCAGCCACAACCTTTAGGGAAGGCTCACTGCCTTACAGGAAGTCTCATTGACGTACAAAAACATTCGGACAACAATCTGGATCACATGAACTATGAAAATAACATCACCATATGCTTGAGTATAGTTCCGGTTAAGCACACAGTCTACTCTGCAACACTTTTCTTCTCTCCTTCACACTTCCGAAAGATCAAATCACTTGTTCGCACATACAACTCGATCACACACTCTCAAAGATCGCAGACACTTGCAGACATACATCTTACATGATTATTACGCTTATTTATACAAGCCCTCAACCCATGAAATATAGGTCAGCTAAACCCTCAATACAAATTACAAAATAATAACCTCACATGCTACAGCAATACATGCGGACCAAAACAATGTCGGCAAAGACATAGTTTGGACCCAAATGAATACCGCAAACATGCAACACTTCCAACAATTACGCCTTGATCATCTGCAACACGCTACAACCACCAAGAATGTCGCATAACACGAAGAACACCATCAGACAAAGAAAATCTTCAATAACGTGCACAATAATCAATGTGGACCACCAATATGCATAGAACAAGATCTAGAGATATTCACAAGCAATGTGAATTGCACCACAATAACCGCAACAACTCGGATCACTAGAATCATCATCATCTCTCTACTGGTGTTTAAGAACATCAACATAACTGGCTGTCAACTTGAAAGATTTGCTTGTGGATTTCCAAATCTTGAACCAATCGAACTGAGGACACACATCAACGTCCAAAACACATCCCACACATCTGCAACTAAAGATATAGCAATTTCGGAGCAATACAGAGCATAAACTAGAATATTGAATAAGACGAACAATTGAATAACATCCTCAATACTGGATCTCATAACTCAATCAAAACATCATGCGGACTTGTGCAAATGGGAATGAACCATCTACAGACAACATACTAGAAACCCTTTAAACTGCATCAGCTCATTTGCAACACACAAGCTAAACCAACTCATTCCATCAAATTGCAACACTGGAATACACAAAAGAATATGTTAACAAAACTTTCCAACAATCTCCCCATCGACAATCTCCCCATATGTTGACATCAATAACAACATATCAGCCAATGTCCAATAGAAGAAACCAATAGTAGAAGTTGATACTGATAATGACTTGGAGGCTTTCCTAAGTAGGATATGTCAAACCGTAGAGAAGAAACCTAAGAAATACTCCAAGATCATAAGAGAGTTTTGGGTCTCGTGTGGTGCAAATTGCAACTTCAAGTGTTGATAAGCCAAGTGAGGAGATCACTTTGGAGGATTATGATGTTAGCACAATTGACTTGGGGCCAATCATCCAACATTAGGCGGTTGAAGATTTGTGAGATTTTGATTTTAACATGGAAGAGCAATTGAAGAAGGAAGCAAAAAAAGAAAAATAAGCTAAAGATAGAAAATAGACAATCAATGAACTACATGCAATTGCAACTTCAAGTGTTGATAAGCCAAGTGAGGAGATCACTTTGGAGGATTATGATGTTAGCACAATTGACTTGGGGCCAATCATCCAACATTAGGCGGTTGAAGATTTGTGAGATTTTGATTTTAACATGGAAGAGCAATTGAAGAAGGAAGCAAAAAAAGAAAAATAAGCTAAAGATAGAAAATAGACAATCGATGAACTACATGCAATGTTTGGTGAAGCCACTCCAGCAAGAAGATGAGATATTTGTGCCCCTTGCAATACTTCCAAGGGAATCAATTGAGAGCATTGAAGAGATAAGGATAATAGCTTGAAAGGAATGGATTGATGGTGCCTTTGATCAAGCAAGTGTTTTTACCAGAGAATATGTACAAACATATGAGAGAGTTACATCATTCTTATGTAGAATTCAAAACACAATGGAATTGTGGGAGGATTTCCAAGGTGTTCAAGACAAGGTAATTCCTCGTCTATGTGTGTTGAAGGAGATTCCTAAACAAGCTTTGGTAGATGGAGGTGTGATGGAAGAAAAGACAACTTATGATTTTGGCCATTGGTATTGTGCATTGGTAACCAAAAAGGAGGCTCTTGAAAGGATGAAGGATGATTGTATTTGATTAGAAGAAATGATTAAGGGGATTCAAGATCAGTTCCTTATGTCAATTAGGGAGGTATATGGGTAAGAGGTACTTGATGATGATAGCATGAGTGTTGATAATTTGCAAGATAAAGTGAGAGGCAACTTCTTTCCAGCTACAAGTTCTATTTCAGCAACTCGTTTGAACAATGTTGCTTCGTTCATGGCTTTCCTGGAGAATTTTTGAAAGCAAGAGTTGGAATGGTAGAGGGTCTTTGCTACATTTGTTGAGGGTTTTGAGGTCATTGAGTTCAAGCTTGATGTCATGCCAAGCGTATCCATGGACAAACTTGAGATGGTCATGTCCAGATTCATTATATTTGCTCTCAAGGAGAGAGATAAGGGGAACATTCTCCTAGATGATAGCTTGTTGCAATCTTAGGTGGCATGGAATTTTGCCATTTGTTCTCATTCCTCGCATTTTGTGTTAAGGAGGGTGTTTATTTTCCATTGGCTAGTTTTTAATAAAAGTTCGGTGATTAGGTGGTTAGTTGTAACAAACCTTAATTAGGGTTTAGTTGTCTTAGTCTTGGCCATTGATTTCAAATTAATCTAGGCCCTTCATTTGTAATAAGAGCTCTATACAAGGCTTGCTCATTTAATTTGTGGCGTAAGAGACTTATGTGAAATTGTTGCCAAGATATTGCCAAAGTAAATACAAAAATCATTGAAGCTTGGTGATCCTATGTGTTATTTTGGATGTTAGCATGGTTTCCTATTTCTCAAATTTAGATTAAAAGTTATTTTGCATCAAGTTAGCATTGTTGATGATTTATGGTGAAACGGAAACCTACATGTTCATACCATTTGTGAGTTGTTGATTGCAAGTCGCAGTGCATGGTTAGACTGAACTTTGTTAATGCTTAACTTCAATTGCTTTACTATCATTGATAGGCATTTGTGATTTGTTGATTGCAAGTCGCAGTGCATGGTTAGACTGAACTCTGTTTATGCTTAACTTCAATTGCTTTACTATCATTGATAGGCATTATCTTTGGTGTTAATGTGTGTGAGCAATTTGAGAATCATTTATATCTCCTTAGAAGATTGCATCACCTTTGCGTAGTTGTTCCTAATGGCAAAGCAAAGTTTGATTTGGTTTCACTAAGTCATTGATAGTTTCTTGCATTGTTAAAAATAGATTAGATTACTAAACCTTATTTCCCTTTTCATTTTGTTTACAAAGAGAATTCGTAGAAGTAGTCAAAAGAGCCTAATCGCAAATCTTAAGTCATTTTGGGGGAAAGAATTGATTGAGATCCTAGAACAATTGTGTTAGTCCCTTTGTATGAACCAACATTATCTAATTTATAACGTGAGCCTATCCAGAATCCATAGTCAACCATTTGCATTGTACAATTCTCATCATATCCTTTCTCATGGCTTAAATAGTTTTAGATTCATTATCACTATTATGAATTATCATATGTACTCTCATCTTCTTTTGTATTTCTTTTCTCTCAAGGGAACATTTTATCCTTGCTCCTTATGTCCATTACTCGACTGTAGGCATTGACATAGGAGGAGGTGGCACTACTTTCATCTTTTTCCTCAGTGAGGAAGTATCCCTTCAATGAACCAAGGCCATCAGCCAGCTGATTCTCCAATTCTACTAGAAGTTCTTTGAGCCTACGATTGTAAGCTTTCACATTTTCATGCTTCCCTTGCCTCGTATTGTAGGTTTTGACTACGGTCTCATTTTCATCCCATAAAAGTTTCAATTCTTCTTTGAAAGCTTTTTTCAATAAGTCACATGTAGCTTCAGAGGTTGCTTCAAGCTTTGTGTACCAATCTATTGCAATACCCCTTAGAGTTGTTGGAAATGCTCTTAACTACTAAGCTCTATTGTCTTGGCCATTAGCTATCCATATTGTTTCACACATTTTACAATGTCTTACAAGATCATCTGATTTGTATTCTTTCAATTTCAAGAGTTTCTGCCTTTCCACGTTGGATGATTTTGATTCATACATTTTGGTGCTTCTCTTGTACTCTCAGCAACGTAAAAATCCTCTACTAGTTTTTCCTCGATGTTCCACATGCTTGAGTTGCCCTTAGAATCTTTCATGTGCTCCCTTTGTCTGTTTGAGGCTGAAACCCTCCAACTATCAGTTCTTTTGTAGGTACTAGTTCCTTGATGTGTTGTATGTTCTCGTATATTTTTGCGAGTGAATCTCTGGACTCTTCTTCACACTCTTCTTTCTCGAGTGGCAATTGTATGAACGATTTCTCAACTTGATCAACTAGTGTTCATTTACACTTTGTCAAGCTTTGTGTACCTTTGTCTATTCCCTTTTGGTTAAAGTCTTTTTTTCTTCCCAATTGTGACTTAAACTATTCCCTTTAGTCTTCTTCTGAATTCCTTTTTTTCCTTTATTCTCAGGGACTAACTTTTTTCTCTAATGGCTCATGACCTCTTTGTGATCTTTTCCCGTCTTTATTTGGATATAACGACATAAATTCAAGGAAGTGCATTGTTGGTTAGTGTTATGTTCTTCTCCTTCTCGTCGGTTCCTTTCCTTGTAGCATTGGAGTATTTGCCAATGACATTGTTCTTATTCTTTTTCTGCACATAGTTCTGATGCAAATGTTGTCATTGATGTCAAAGGAATTCACTGTTATGATATTGAAGATTGATGAACATCTGAGATTAATATGCTCTACATGGTTAATGCTTTACAATTAATATAGTTTCAGTTTGATCGTACATGTACAGTCCCCAATTATTATCAGTGAATAGTACAGCAAAGTCCAATCAGATATCCAGTCTTATAATAGTATAAGTAATCTTTATGTCTTTATGATCGGTAATTGATCAGGAGTACGTAGCAATCAGATATGGGAGACTGATCTCTTTTATAGTCTGTTTATACAGTTCTACGATTGTGGTCTTCATGAGGTTTGACAACGATCTTCTTAAGTATGTGGAGTGATCTGTATTGGCACATATACTGATCTGTAATAATTTCCCGAATAATCTCCAAGCACGATCAGGTAACTTATTGTTAAATGTTCAGACAAAGATGAGTGTGAATAACAAGCAGATAAGACAACGATTTAATTCTACAAGAAGCATAAATAATTAAAAAAGCGATAAGGAGAACATCTGTTATACTGATACATAATAGAGATTCCTAAAGAGGTTGATGTATAATATGAATATTGTATTGCCCGGATGCCAGGTCAAATGCTTCATTCAGTGCTTTGTAGTAGTTTGAAATCAAAACATGGAGGTGTGTCGAAGCAGTTTTAAAATATCTGATTTGTTTGTGGCAACATGGACGTTAATGGTAGCCAGATATATTGAGCATGGTCAAATAGAGAAAGCAGCGATTTATAAACATATAACAGCAAGGTTAATACACGTGAGCAATGTTTTAAGAAAAGTCATCTTTAAGAACCGATTATAATAAAAGATTTCTAAATCAACGAAGTATTAGAGACAGCAATCTGTAGTGAAATGAAGACAGCAGTCGGAAGAAAAAATATAAGACAAAAAAAATAAAATAAAGGGGCCCACCTCCTATAAGCTGGAGCCCTCACTAAAAGACAAAAGTAATGGGGCCCACGTACTTATTAGAGTCTCCACTAAAAGACAGAGAACAGTATTTGTTTTAATTTATTTAAACAAGGCATTGGTTATTAAAGACAGCACTCATGAAAGTCAGCGATCATATTTACACTGCCCAAGTTAAGTGTAAGACAAACTTAACTCTCTCAAGCGGTTTATACACTTTTACGTGGCAGCTTAAACGAGCATTTTCAGGATCGCTTTTTTACATCTGCAGTTCACTTGGAATATCTAAATAAAATTGATGGTCAAAGAAAAGCTATCGGGAGGAAGATTGAATTTGTCTTTCAAACAGATCATAATCGGTAAACATATGAAAGTTTAGTTGTGAGTATAAAAAATAAATATGAAACATTATATGATCGATAGCAAAACAAAACCATTAAAAGTCATCGATGGTTTAATATAAGTTTGTTAGAAATAACAAAACATGACCGATAGTTATTTAATCGGTTTATTCAGGAGAGAAGCAATTATAGTCACGACTTTTGGGTTTCATAGAGATGTAAACTCTTTGAATGGTTACGTACAAAATATATAAAGAGAATCAAATCAGATTGAACAGGGTGTAAAAAAAAATTGCATGTGAGTGATTCTGAAAATATAATTCAGATAGAAAAGAACTTTCAGATGTATATGGTGTGAATAATAAAAGAAAAGAATATTATGTGAAGAGTGTGTGAAATGAGATATAGTTCAGGACCGAAGAGAAGAATATGCAGCAGAAATAGAAAGAAAAATAATAGACATGAAGTAAACATAATTATACTTCAGATTCAGAGAGGATGATCAATGAGATAGTTATATCAGAATTGAAGACAAGATTATGAGAAGTTTGTAACTGATTATAAGAAGAATCAGTAATTAGATTATTGCAATTTTTCATATCAGAACTTAAAAAAGGTGTGGGGCATAATAAGGAAAGTATAATTCTGAAAGTATACTCAAGATAGAGTTGTGTGCTGGGTTTAAATATTAAAAAGATAAAATGAGGGATGTAGAAGATGATACAGAATTTGTAAAAAGAATAAATTTGTGTATATGCTGTGGAAATAAATTGTGAATTTGTAAATAGATGATAAGAAGGTGTAAAGAAAGATCAGGTACAGAGTTATGAGAAGATTGTGAAAGATTCAGTTTCAAACTATAGCAGATTTGTGAAGCAAATCAAAGCAGGTCTATGAAGCAGAATTAAAGCAGATTACACATAGATGTATGATCACTCAATGGGCAGATTATAGATAGATTTGTGAAAGGTTTATGAACTGATTTGTATCACAGATTTATGAGGAAAGTGTGGCCAGGTTTATGTGACTGGTTAGTAATGTTCGTCATAGCAGTTTGAAGAAAGGAATTAAGTGTCCATCATTAGTTGAGAAAGCAACATTGTCAAGGTGGAAATTCAGATTTATATGAAGTGGGTTGGTGCTCACTAATTCTGGATTGGGGAGTTGGTGCATCTAGTGGGTTGGTGCTCACAAATTCAAAAGTGGGAGTTGGAGCTTCCAGTGGGTTGGTGCTTGTGAATTCAGAAGTGGGAATTGGTGCTTTCAGTGGGTTGGTGCTCACGAATTCAGATTTGGGAGTTGGTGCTTCCAGTGGGTTGGTGCTCACAAACAAAGTTAGGGGTTGGTGCCTACGAGCATTGTAAAAGAAGATTTATATAAAAGCGTTTATTGCCATGGTTTTCTCCCGTAAGGGTTTCCACGTATATATCTTGTGTTCTACTTGTTCATATTAGTTAGATCACATATGAATGTTGGTATGCAATGAATATGTTAATGAGATAAGCTATAATTGTGATTGAAGTTGAAAGAGATAAAATTGGTAAAATTTGTTGTTATACTGATTCAGCCCCCCCCTCTCAGTATAACCGTGTGCTCTTCAAGTTCTTGTAAAATGGTAATCTGTCATGCAAGGAGTCTTGGCAGTCGGTTCAAAAGATGATCTACTTCTTTGTTTATTTGTCTCCTAATGACTTCCCTCCATACACGCTCCTTGATGGATATGTCCCATATATTTTCAAGATCTTGTGTGAGATCGGCTTCTCTTTCTTTGTTAAATTGTACTGGTTCTTTCGCTAGCTGCCCTATTTAGTACCCATGTTCATTGACCTCACTTTGTACTCAACCGGCTTCTTGTAGGCAACGATGCCAAATATTTTCTTGCAAATTCAATGTGCCTTGAATGCAGTTGAGTAAACAAAACTGATTGAACTATTAACTTTGAAAGATTCACACCAGCAATTTGCATGAATATATCTCAATATATCTATTCATATGCACTTATATATGTCTCATTTAGGGAACACCCATACATGTGGTCCCTTTCCTCATGTACAATAAAGTATATATAGTAGCTGATGGTTGCTAGGAACTTCCAACTGTTGGCAAGTACCAAGGGCAACTGCTTAAACCAAGAAACTAATTATGCTGACTAACAAAAGACAAATAGAATTATTTTGTTAACTACGTCTACTCTTCTAATGCTAACCTTTATTTGTTAGGAAGTAATATTTATAATCAATTTGCAAGCTAACCATTTCATATTTGTGTGTGTGTTTGTGTTTGTGCTTATATTTCTTCTTACATTGGCTCTTTTTTGCTCAAAGCAGTGTTTGGTAGTTAATAATTATCATGGATGTTACAAAGTTATTAAGAAATCGATAAAGATTTCAATTTTTTTTCAATCCTCTTGTGCAATCTTTAATTGAATCACTAAGTGCCAGTCTATAGTCTTTGGAAAGTTTAGACACCTCATATGTCTTATGAAAATAGTTTGAAAGGAGGTCTATTGTGATATTGTTACGATTTGTGATATGATTCCATGTTTTAATGTTATTGATGTGTCTTTGTTTTCTTTGGTTATGGTCCTATATCATGTTGTTTATGCAGTATCAAGTTTTCAACAGCTTCTTCATTTATTTAGTCCACTTGCTAATGGGTAGAGAGCAGATTATCATTTCAAAGGATCGTTGTATCATCTTAGATATATGAGTGTGTTATGAGATGAAATCCGTGACACTTTCATTTAAGAAAATCATTTAAAATCCTTCATCTTATAAAAAATAGATTTATGTCAAACACCATTTGTACCTGGAACCACAATACATCAGATAGGGTGTATGACACTATAGGTTCTAAATTCTAAATGTTCTATTGTACCATTTTTCCTTTTCCCTCTATGAAATGAGATTGATATTAGCATGCATATCTTTGTTGCTATTCAAACTGTATAACTATTAATATTATATTGACCTTATTTATCATTGTAATTGTCTATGCACATATAAACTGTTTCTTTTCTAAAGTTTGCTTCTGGAATCAACTATGTATGTTTTTGTATAGATGTTTTGGATCTCACTCTCCTCTTCCGATGATTGATTGCTGAGTGTGATCCAAAACTTCAATACAAGAACATACACAATTGATTCTAGAAGCAATCTTTTGAATACTACATAGGTTGTGGAAAGTTCATGCCAACTAACTATTTCTTTCTCTCTTTCCTCTCTTACTATGGGGGGATTTTTTGTCAGTAAATTCCCCTTTTCTAGGGTAACAATTTGGCCTGGAAGTCACAACCAAGGGGCATCACTTTTTCCAATGTCACCCAGGACTTGCACTCAGCCTTACTCATTGGACTAATCCAGTGTGTTGGGTGCAGCAGTTTACCCATTTTCAACAGTATATGATGTCTCCTGGGGTTTGAACCTGTGACTCTGTTTTGAGAGTCCATTTGCTTTCCAATTGATCTCATCCTACTCAAGAGATTGTTGACATTGATGATCTTTGTTAATTTCTTTTCTTTTTTTCTCTTATACCAGATTCCACCTGATAACTACTACAGATGCCGGGGAAAGAGTAATGATTCCATTTATCAGGGAAATATATACAATAGAAATGTCAATTATTATTCAACCAATAGTTGAAAAATTTGTGACTTGGCAAAACTTGGCAGACTAAAATTTGACTCAGAATTGGCAACTCAGCAAAATTTCCAAATGTAAGAAAACACTTATATTTACAAACTAGTTTTAAGAAATATGCATAGAACTGAACTTAGAGAACTGATAAGATGTTTTTTATTCTTTCGTAGATCAATGATGCAGATTTTGGCAGCATAAGAAGAGGCAACAAGAAAATCAGGTTGCAAAAATAATCAAATGGCAGAAAAAGCAACAAAAACATTAGAATTAGTAATGGGCAGGTCATTGTATAACCATATATAAGGAGGCACGTTTCGTGAGAATTATCAGATATCAACATTCTCATTGGGGAGATGCTGCTGCTTCATGCTGTCATGCTCTTCATAGTAGTCACTGTAATATGCATAATAGTGCTGGAGTGTTCTTAGTAATAAAACCTAAGAAGCCAAAGTTTGACTTGCAGATCATCACAATGGAAGTGCTGTGCATGGAGCCGCCACCAGGCAGCACCTCCATTGTGGCCAGCCTGGAGGTCTTCGTGTAACTCAACATTGCCATGGTGTTCACTACCATGAACCCTAATAATGTGGGTAATAAGTACAGACCCTCTAAGTTCTATGTCATGTATAAGGGAATGCCAATAGGGGTTCACGTTGTGTCCGCCTTTTATGAGCCACCACACAGCCATATGATTAGGCTGACATAATTGCTCATCAACAGGGTCAATTTTTTGTAGGCTGCTGTGCTTGATTTTCTGAGAAATGAAATGGTCCATGAAGTGATTCTTTGGCAAGTTTTCGGCAATTAACTTATTGATTTTCTAGAAAAAAATTCTCATCCCTGTGTTAATTTCTGAGTTATTTGACATTAGGTTTTCTCATTAAAACTCACAATTAGGTGTGTTTTTCTGCAATTTTTTTAAACAAGCAGTCAAGCAACTGAACATCTGATAATATAAATTAAACGATGCTATTTGGACATTATTAACGTTTAATATTGTATTGTTTTGTTTTGTATCGTTTACTAATATCTATGATGTAATGTGGATCATATTCGAACAAGAATATTATGTGCTTCCTTGTTGCCACCCTAAATGTGTATTCATAGTACAAGATTTTTTATTTATTCTTGTGCCTACGTGCGGAACTGTTGATAATTTTTTTGTCAACTCTCTCTGTTATAACTTATCATGGAAACTGATTGCATATTCTAAATATAATTTTGAACAGCTGCACTATGCAGCTCTTGATGCAGCTGTGCTGATTGCTATATTCAATATCTTGTGTGATGAGCCTTCATCACATGGAAGTGCAGGGACCCAGCACAAATCGCACTGGAAATCCCATGTTGTAAGTTTATTGCATGAAAAATAATCTCTCCCTGTGTTTTGTTCATCTTTGAGACATCTACTGTCCTCATAAATGTTTTAAGGTAAAGAAAACAGTAATTTTGGTTTACTGTTAAGCAAGACACCAATTCAGATGTTAACGTTTGTGTTTCTTGTTTGAAATATGAAGTTGTTTTTGCATTTTCAGACATGCT
Source organism: Cryptomeria japonica (assembly GCF_030272615.1). Taxonomy (NCBI): domain Eukaryota; kingdom Viridiplantae; phylum Streptophyta; class Pinopsida; order Cupressales; family Cupressaceae; genus Cryptomeria; species Cryptomeria japonica. Next base: position 164,120,744 of record NC_081406.1, on the reverse strand, counting down.
GCAGAACTTATATGAAACACAAGAAGAATTCTGAAACCCATCATCAGAAAGCTGATTTAGCTGGTGCTTCCATAGGTGAAGTTGTAGATGACCAGGTTTGTAATTACTAAATAACAATCTTCTGGATAAACTTTGCCATTTCTAGCAGTCAGACTAATTCCATGTACCTCCTAGGTATGATAGTCTTTGGGAGCACTATAGTAGTTGCTTCTCCATTAACTACTGATGCAATATCTAATGGAGCTGGAATATACTGCATAGGCTTGAGATTTTTGTTGCACTCAATGGTTTGTTGCACTCAACAGGTTTCAAAAATGTCAATGAAGCAGTGTGAGTTTGTGCCACGCACTGATTGTAATTTCAACACTATGGTTGCATCTATATCAGACCTGCGTATACCCATATGCTGCAACTCAGATACAGAACATGCACTTGAGGAGGATCTAGTAAGTCTATAGTTCAGAAATCGATCATCTCATACAACTGTAATGGTTTAATCCTTCATTGCACATTTGAGATATTGCCCATGCTTTTGAATCCAATATTTTAGCATTGGAGAAATTAATTGTTGTGTTAATGATGAAGATAATAAGATTTCAAAAGGGATTTTTTAAGTTTGTTGCAAGAAGTAGTGCCTTTCTCTTTTATCACATGCCATATCTGAATGTCTTTCTAACATAAGATTGAAAATTTCCTTTGATTCTTCGGACATATGGTTTGTTGGAATAAAAAATGCACTGGGTAACTTATGAAAATGTTTAAAAATTTGAATGGCTAACTTTCCTAAATTGTTTATTATGAGCGGGAGGCTTTCCTAGTTTGCAAATCTTAGATGAATTTTGATTGAAATGTTGAGCTCAAATAATTGTGAAAAATACAAAATAGATTCAGTTATCCACTTTTTTCGTCTAATTGTTTCAAGACCATAATCTAGGTCTATACAAGCTGTGAATTATTGGGCCTCGCAAAACCAGGTCTCTTGAAGAGTGAGCTACAGCATTATACTCAGATTGCAGATATTCCTGGACCCATTTATACTGTATCAAAAATAGCTGGACCTGGTAATACCATGCTTTTTCAATGCATTGTCACTCTTGAAAGCAGAAGGTACTATGGACGCTCTGCTCCTACAAAAAAAGCAGCAGAGATTTGGGCAGCTTTGGATGCATTATATCATCTTGGAAGGCAAGTTATCTATTTTTTTTTATATGTAGCAGTTAGAAGACATATGCCTGAACTTTATGCATTGTCATCTTGTGTATTTGAAGCAGCAAGACAATTCGATGAAGTTATTCCATCTGGAATGAGTTAACGATCACTAATCAATTTATAAAACACTACACTTTGTAAAAAAATTTACAGACTTTATCAAATTTATTTTTAAAGAACTGTGAAAAAGTGCAGAACCTTGACATCCACCATAAATCTCATCATATATGTCAAGACCAAGCAGGACCTGAGAAAAGTTATTGAGTTTTGGAGGAATGTTTAACATCTCAAAATCCATGTTTTAAGAGAAGAAATCAGGTCTTCTAGGCTAGTTGAAGGTACAGAAAATAACCTTTCGATACCTATTCCTTTTAATGATATAACTGTGTCAGTATAAACACTGCAAACAAATCAAAATTGCCAAATTGACCGGATATTGTATTGGTTCAATTTTTTTTAATGGAAAAATTACATATTTTTCCTTTAACCGTTACAAATTGATTATTCACCAGTCTAATTGGGTGAGATTCATCTTTGCTATTCATGTAAATCCCTACTAATACGGAAACATACACTAAATCCATTAAAATAACTAGTTAATATTACTAAAATCAAGCATATTTTGTAGCAAACCGATTTTCCAAAATCTTTATTCTGAATTGATTGTAAAACACAATTCTACGACTGAGAGGGGGAGTGTCATGTCCCCATAACAAGCTGATATATAATAATATATTTTATTACTAGTTATTTATTTATTTTATTTAATTTAGAAACATTTCGAAGAGATAATCATATCTGACCGATTAAATATTTAATAATCGAAATGCAAATCGATTTCTAACCAATATCTACATCTATACTAATGCATTAATAAGTAATTATTTATTAATGAAATAACTTATCTTTACATTCAAGAAGCCCGATATTGACTAAGGTAGCGATTCTAATTAGTTAATGATTACCACCAGTTTGTTATGTGGGGACATGTGAAGGATGGAATAATCTCTAGCTTTCAAGGAGACACAACCATTCGATTTTGAAAAATATAAATTAGTATAGTCTCATATCATGGAGGGGACATAATATGGAATGGAAGGGATTAAGACTGATAATACAGGAGACATTAATAGTCTGCAAGATCGTTCAGATCAAATCAGAACTGTTATTAAGTTACAGGCAGTGACATCTTGGTTCTTGGTGGTATGCATGGGGATGTGCTTAATATATGCAACCTGATAATATTCTTATGCAGTATTTAATAGTAATATTTAATAGTAACATTAATATCGACTATAATACGTAAGACAGTCATACTTAATCTCATATATAGTGGCAGACCAGATCTGATGCATGTCAGATCTGTCTGCCCTTACAACCACTAGATAGACTAATTATTAGTGTTCTAGGCAATGGTAGTGTTAATAATTTATATAATAGGTATATTAGATTGTAAAACCAGAAAGAACTCTTAAATAAACATTAAAGAGAAAATGTATATACTCTTCATTCTTGCTACTACTGTCAGTATTTAAGATGGGATTGAGTTGTTTCCAAGAGGGGCAGTCTAAATCCAGCCAATAGGATGATTCCCAAGATAGGGTAGGGATCAGTGTCCCGCAAACCTTGAGAGCATAGTCCCAAGATAGGGTAAGGGCTTGGATCTATAAACTTTGTGGGAGCCTATTGAGTTTGGTATCTAAGCACTTGGCAACATAGTCATCTCCTCCTTAAAACTGGAGTAGTAACAAGGATTGAACTTTGTATTAAGAATTATGGATGATACAATTAATTATCTAATAGAATTAATTGTCAAGTATGGTGGATTGACAATTTATTCATAAATAATTGATAAATTATTTAAAAATATGGAATATCATAGATTTGATTTATGTTAAGGAAAGAGCTAAGATAGATTTGTCTCCTAATCAATCTAGTTTAAGTAATAAGTGCATTGAAATAGTTTAATTACGGTTAAAACAAGCTTAAAGCTAGTAGGGGACAGTACAATTGGTATCAGAGCCTTGATCCTGCCATCCTACAAGGTAATACTAAAACAATGAATACATTCTAGTCAATAAGATCTATCAATACATTTATTCCCATATATGCTTCATGGATTAAGTGAATTTATTTGTATACTTCATGTGTATTTGTTTATCCATGCTTCATAATTGACATGTTGGATTTCTGCCTAATGTGTTTTTCCACGTGTGTTTTTCTCATGTATTCCTCTCTATACTTCATGTTTCATGCCTTTCGTGTATTCATATGTATGATTTATGCTTTATGTATCTTCTTCATGCCTTATGTGCTTTGCTTCATGCTTTACGTATACTCATGGTTTTGCTTCTTGCCTTACATGTGTCCATTATTTCATGCCTTATGTGCACACTTCATGTCTTATGGTGTTTATGTGTGTTACTTCATTCCTCACATGTATACTTTATGCTACGTGTATACTACATGCCTTAAGTGAATTCATGTGTATGCTTCTTGCTACATGTATTCATACATGCACTTCATTTTTTACATGTATTCATACCTTATGTGTATGCTCCATGTTTTATGTAGATGTTTCTAGCCTTATGTGCTTCACACCTTATGCATATTCATGTGTACGACTCATGTCTTATGTATTCATGTGTATGCTACATACTTGATTCATAAAGTGTGTACTTTGTATGTATTTTATATGTATGATTTGCGCTTCTATGTGATGTGTACACTTCATACCTTATGTGTATTTATGGGGATTGCTTCATGCATTACTTATGTTTATGCTCCAAGACTTGCATGTATACTACAAGCCTTGCGTGTATTCATGCAATTGCTTTATGCTTTCCATGTGTTTATGATCATGCTTCATGGATGTGCTTTGTATCTTATGAGATTGATTCATGTATTTTCAGGATGAATGTTTTTTTTTGTCTTGAATGGATGCTTCGTATCTTACATGTTTCAACGTGATTACTTCATGTATGTGTGTGCCTTCCTTGAATATGTTTGGTATGCCTTATGAGGACTTATAAATGTTTAAGGATTATAATCCGAATGGTGTGCCTGTTTTAAATCACCCTAGGCCCATATTTTGCAAAGATGAGTCTCATACTCATAATAACATGGGAAGAACAACATAGGGACTATTGGAACCTATAGGAAGGAAGAATATGTGAGAGTAAAATTGCTCAAATCATGTTGTGATAGTATAAGAATGTAATGAGTATAGAAAGTTTGCCTATAAATTGTCATTAAAGAGGAAAATAAATATGTTATTCATCCAATATATTCGTCCATAGCCTAAGTCTATCAATACGTCAACATCCAACCATAACAATTTATATGCATACAAACTGTATGGCCCAAAGGGGGCTCACCTCTATTTGGTAACTACAATGTCAGTAACATTCACATTGCCCACTAAAATTCCTCATTGACCAATCACTTTCCAGTATTGAAGGATACATACTCTAATTATTAACATCAAGATAAGTAAAGCTATTATTATTATTAACTTTTCATGCAGACATCTAGATCAAACATCTCTCACGTTCTCTAATTAATACAACCTTTATACATTTTTGAGAAATTTATGTCACTAATTGTATTAACTATTGACTTATTCATCCAACAAACAAGCAAGAAATTTAAACATAATTGTATCCCTCTCATGAATAGTTTGTAATGATGAAGTGATACCGTCATTTGAGTTTTCCTCAAAATCACGTCCGCAATCATAAGTGATCCTTAATAACTTTTTAAATCAACAGCTCTTGTATTCTCTATAACAACATTCATCATTCCTCAAGTTGCTTATCACACGCTATTATATTCAAAATTTGTACAAGAGCATGATTGAACATAGCCATCTATCATGATATCAAGCTTCTTTACAAATGTTATAGCATTTTATCCTCTCTTGAACAATTGTGTTAGGGTATAACTGCCATGCAAAAAATAAGATTTAGTGAACTAATATCTAAAGCTATCCATTCTTTAAGGCATAGTTAGCATGATCATCTCACAATTAAGGTCATAGATGTAGTCGTGCTTCTTTTTTTTTTGATCGGTAAAACTTGTATTGTATTAAATCATAAAAGTTTTTACATCTGAATACATGCCCTTTTCAAAAAATGGGCATCTTCCAACCCCGACTATACATGCAATCAAATTAACAGACAAAACAACCCCCTCGCCACCCAACCGACACTATCTACCAAAAAAACCCATACTAAACGGTAAATACAGATTTCAAAACAAAACAAAAAACCCCCCCATTATCTTTAACTATCCCTCCTTTGCCACTACCTTGCCTTTTTCATCCTCCACCACCTCCCAAACCTCATTCTGCATCATGTCCTTTGGATTGATATTGCCTCCTGGACCTTCGCCCAGCAGAAGCATGCGGTCCTTTCTCGCCCTTCTCCTCCCAGATGGTCTGCCACGCTTTCTTCTTGGTGGATTCATCCAAGCCTTCAAGGCTTGGGACTCTTCGTAGGGTCCCCATTTTGCAATCTCTGTCCGAACATCCCAAGCTTCCACAGAGTTGATATACATTTTGATCCCGTTCAACCCTATCCACACCGTAGCTCACCGGACCTCTTTGTTGTTCGTGGCACTCCATATTAGGAAGGGACGAAGCAGGGGTTCAAATTCACTAACATGAATCCAAACCCCGTTTGGACTTACAAATCCCTCCATGTCGCGGACGAGAGCAAAGAGCTCCCCCATCCTGCCTAACCACTCTTTTTTCACACACCTATTCACAATTGCTCCCGCCAACCTTTGCGGTTCCAATTCCAGGCACCACGCCATGAATAGGGAAACAATGTCTGAATTGTTTCGGTATCTAAAACCCCTTGCAAGATACTCCTGTCCCAACAAAATCTTGACCCTTGAGATAAAAGTCTTATCTTCAAACACGAATAGGTTTGCCAGCCGCTCATCCGAGATACTCCCCCAAAAGGCAACTTGTTGCTTGTGTGTTCTCAAGGAGAAGTTAGCTTCCATGTTGCCCCCGTGCTCTGCAACACCACTTTCAACCTCTTCCCGATGGTTGGTTTGTAAATGGGAGTTCTCATGTTTGATCTATAAGCTGCCCACCCGCCCAGTTGTCATTAATGTTCCTGCCACAAAGATGATGGGCAAAATGGCATTTTCCAACTCAACAAGATTTCGTTCAAGTTGGAAATATTTCAACTGTCAAGCTCATAACTCTAACGTCCTTTCTCCTTGATCCAATCATATCCACTTGCCTTAAATCTTCTCGGCCACAATATTATGTTTGCTCTGCAATTCCTTCGCCTCCCTCGTACACCAATTGGAATTTACTATACTCGCATGTCTATTGATGAAGTCCCATCAATTCAATTCGACCTGCTTGCTCATAACATGTAGGTACACTCCCATTCAATCCTGCATTAAATCATCTCATCTCTCCTTGATTGAAATCCACCGCCTCCTTCGCTTGGATATCTACCTCCACATTCCCCTCCCTTAGGATGTGTGGGATTTTTAATTGCATGAAATCCTTCAAGAGTTTAACAATGACCTTCATAATTTTGTCGATTTGCCAATGCATTGCTTCCCCTTTTACAATTGTTTTTGTAATGATTTTGGAGTCACCTTCCAATTGAAGTCTGTTCACACCCAGTCGCTTAACCATTTGCTAACAATGCTACATTAGCTTCCGCCAAATTATTTGTAGTAATACCCAGACCCATTCCACACTTAGCTACCATCACTCCATGATTTCAAGCAACACACCCTGCACCCGATCTTCCTAGATTGCCCTTAGAAGTGCCATCAAAGTTCACCTTAATCCAATTAGTATCAGGGGGATGCCATTGAATGTTCTGCCTTTGATTTTCAAGAGGATTAACCCCAAGGGACCCATTAACGGGTGATGTAGCTGTGCTTCTATTCTTCATGAAGTTCATCCCTTGCTTTATCTTGAAGAGTTATGCATAGGGACAACTTGTAATGTCCCCTTCTCAGTGATGTGCATTCAGTTGTCCATTGGCCTATTCCAAAGACCCGTAGGCTATTTGGAAAGGAGAATTAGGGTTTCCAACTTTTGTGGAGTTCTGCACAAGCTTTTTAGGGTTTGTCAGGAGGGAATTCTTCAGTTCTACTTATGGTTTCCTTCTGGGTTTTCCATGAACTCCAGGGTGGCATAACATGCATTTGATTCTTTGGTGAAATCAAAACTTACTATTTTTAGTAAGTTAGGGTTTGGTTGTTTGGTTGATGATGTAGTTCTACTGAGATTTCCAAGCTCTTTCTCTGGGTGCGAAGATTATGTTTTTCGGAGCAGTATTTCTTGACTTACTATTTTTAGTAAGTGGCTGTGTTGAGCATTTCTAATTTTAGCAGTCTCGGACAGGGTCCTGACTCGACACAGTTCAGTGGTCTTCATCGCACAGATTCATCCTTGATTTTGGTATTAATCAGTATTGGAGTTATAAGTTATTTAATTAAATATTAATTCCTTATCCTAAGGTTTGATATTTAATTATTTTTATTATTGATTAATTTTGTTATGGGCAACTTAGGAAAAATATCTATCTGCCAGCAATATTGTTATTTTCCTAAGTCAGTTGCATTAAAAAGGTGGTGTTGAGAAAGATGAAACATTTCGTGTTTATATTATTTTATATTGCAAAGTTGTCACTTGGGAAAAAGTTCGAACTTTGCCTCAGGAGTTTGGGAAAATTAACGCCATGTCTAGGGGAGACTATGACTTGAAATGAAATTGAATTTCAATAGTTTTGGGTACCATTTGCATTTGAATTTCAGAGGGAAAAATCTATAAATACAAGTGCTTAGCCTCTCATTTGGTATCAAAAAAAAGAAAATATAATGTTATGCTGTCGGATTGATTCCAGGCTTCTTCGAGGGTGAAAAACTCCTAGACTTTTCAATTGCAGTTTCGAGTGTGAGACATCACTCCTAGCTGAGGCTCAATTGTGTGGATTTTGTGGTGATCTTGTGGTTTGCGTGTGAGGATTTGAGGAAGTTGGGTTGCTGCTGTAATTTTCAGTGTTTGCTGGTTCCTATGTGGCTGAAGCAAAGTTTCGTTCCTACCTCCCTGCCTGTACGACCTATCATTCTGGTTATTGGCTCAAACAACTTCTATGCTATAGGCGATGTGTTTTGTAAGTTTGCAGCCTTTAATGTGGAGTCTTTGTTTTCATATTGCAAATCGTACTTTTCAGCTTGGGCGTGTGTTTTTGGGAGTGCATTGGGTTGTGTGCTTGGTATTTTTTGGGGTGTTTAGGAGCTCTATTTTAGTTGTTCTTAGTTGCTTGGTTCTTAGTGTCAGTTTGGGAGTGATTTGGAGTGAATTGAAGGAGTTTTGAGTGAGATACGAGCATCTTAGTGTGATTCAGTGCTGCTGGTTATGCATTTCCAGCCTGCTGTTATTTGTACCAGATTTGAGGAAGTTGGTGTTGAGCTGGTTTGGTGATATTATCTTTTGTGATTCAGCATTCTCCTCTATTCTATCATTCCTATATTTCTAAAGGTTGAATATTTGTGCTATCAACCAATTTCTTAATTGTAAGCATACCCGCTAAACAAGTGGGAAGAGGCAGGCTTGCCGCCTATTTTCTGGTATTTGTAACTCAGTCCTCCCAGTGAATGAGTGGTCAAGTGATTAGTTTTTATGTATTGTCCCTCCCGCTGAAATATGTGGTAGAGTGATAACTTTATGTAATGTCCTACTAAAATACGCGGTAGAGTGATTGAGTTCTAGTTTCTTGTTGTTTCCTTGGCTGGTTTACTGCCAAGAAGTTTAGTTTCTTTCTTGCTGGGTAAGCATAAGGGGCTGGCTTGCCGCCCATGCATTGTGATTTCAGTTTGGTTTATGGTGCTAACGATCCCCGGAACACCGTATGCTCTCACCCTCCTAGATTGGGCTCTCAGTGAACAAAAGGTGGAAGGGTTCCCTTTCAGCAGTTTGGATTATTTCTCTAACCTTAACGGGTTATGGTGTTTTCTTGTAACTCTTATTGCTAAAAACAAAAAAAAACTTAAAGAGGAACATTACACAACCAAAACAGTTCTTACAAGTACAATTGATGAGAGATAATTTATCATAAAACTATCAGTTCTTACAAGTACAATTGATGAGATATAACTTGTCTTAAAACTATCAGTTGCTTGAGGACAACCAAATTTGAGAGGGGAGATCTATCATGTCCTTGTACCAAGTTGATATATAATAATATTTGATCAATAATAATATTCATTTATATATATTTGGTCTATTACTAGTTTTTTATTTATTTTATTTTATTTAGAAACATTTGGAAGAGATAATCATATCTGACTGATCAAATATTTAATTATCTAAATGCACTAAGCAGATTGATTTCTAATCTGATACAAATATAGGACCGATATATACATCTATACTAATGCATTAAGAAGTAATTATTATTAATGAAATAACTTATCTTTGTTAATTTTAGCACTTTCAGATTAATGTAAACTCAGAAAATCAGAATTTAATTACAAACTAAATTGATTAAATGAAGGGTTTGTAGTTTTCCAGATTTAAGCATAACAAAGAAAGGAACAAAATTAGAACAAGACACAATTACACTGGGAAAGCCTCCTAGGAGGAAAAACCCAGCCAAAAAAGATCTTCAGATCTGATTATGAAATATGTTCATATGAAGGTTACAACACTTATCTCAATTACTTGAAGGTGATTGTACTTAGGATTGATAATGTCTTCCACAAGATTGCACTTTCACAAGCATCAAGTAGTCACATCTGCACCTTTAATCCTTCCAACAGCAATCAGGTCCAAACCCTAGGTCTATAATGTATGAAGTCTGCTCTTTGATGGACTGCAACTTCAATTTGTTAAATTTTGTAACGTCGGTCATACTATTTCATGCTTTCGATATATATATATATATATTTACACTGTTCATGGTATCGGGTGATAAATCGATTCTCAAACAAGTCGCATTCCTTCCGATCGAGTAAGTAAATGGTGACTAGTTTATATACTGTGGTGAGAGGTACGTAGGGAAGAGATGTGTCTTCCCACGTGGGAAGACATATCTCTTCACTACGTAACCCCTCATCCACTTATATAGCATGCTTACATTGAGGAGGATGAACACACCGAAATTAATAAGTGTTGTGCATCTTCAAAACACACTATAGCAGATAAAATACAACTTTCAGATCATATCTCCATCTCTTCTATTTTGATGACAGAATTTTGAAAGAACTTAACATGGTATCAGAGCCAAGTTAAGGGAGATCATATTAAAATTCTGTAACGATCTCATAAACTTTCACCAGGCTCTTACTAAGATCACATTCCCATAAATCTAATGGCAACCGGAGTTAGGTTTGAAGATAGATTAGATGGAGCATCAAATTTTGTATCTTGGAAATTTAGGATCATGCTTGTTTTGAAAGAAAATAAAATTGACTCCCATGTCAAAAGTGAAATTCCTAAACCCTCTGATGATACAAAGAAAATTCAGTGGAGCAAGGATAGTGAGAAGGCCCTTAAGATAATTGTGGATTCAGTAAGAGACCACATTGTACCAGTTATTTCTAAATATGAGACGGCCTTTCAGATGTTCAAAGCACTAGCTGACATTTATGAAATCAACAACACTAGCAGGGCTCTCACCCTAAAGAATCAACTGCACCATATAAAGATGAATAAAGGAGAAACAGTTACATCCTATTTCTTGAGGATCACTGAGCTTAGGGATCAACTATCCACTATTGGACATCTAGTAGACAACAAAGAACTTGCTATGATGGCCCTAAATGGACTTCCTACCTCATGGGAATCGTTCATTCAAGGAATCAGTGCTCGTTCTAAATCTCCCAAGTTTGATAGATTGAAAACCGATTGCATTCAAGAGGAATCTCGGCTTGTCACAAGAGGAATAAAACAAAACAATGGTAATGAAGACATTCAAGTTCTAAACTCTAATTCCCACAAGAAAGGAAAGAAGAACTTTAAGAGAAAGAGAGACAACAACTCAAATGGGAAGAGGTCTTCAAAGAAGAAGAGAGACATTTCTGAAGTACAATGTTTCAGATGTGACCAATATGGGCACTATGCAATGAAGTGTCCAGACAGGATCAAACAACAAGCTTCAATGGCAGAAATTAAGTAAGGGAGTAATTCCGAGAAGCTAGTCTTCTACTTAGCCCTCTCTAGTCAAGTCACCTCCAGTTTCAACACATGGGTGATTGACAGCGGAGCATATCGACACATCACTGGATTTTGTGAGCACCTAGATACACTTGTGGAAAGTTCAAATGAAGAAGTGACAATTGGTGATGACTCAAATTATCCAATTATGGGAATAGGAACCTGCAATATCAACCTAAAGTCAGGCATATCCCTACAGCTGACTGGAGTTCTATTTGTACCTGGTATAAAGAGAAACCTTGTCTCAGTTTCTGCACTTGAAGATAAGGGTTACAGATTAACCTTTATGGAAGGAAAGGTACTTGCTTGGCCAAAGAACTCCACCATCAAGAAAGCCCACACCATTGGAGTAAGACAAGGGAGCCTCTACAGACTTTGCACCAGTCCACCTCTAGCCTTGATTCATGAGACTCCAAATTCGAATGAACTTTGGCATAGAAGATTAGGGCACCTTCATTTCCATGCCCTACCTAAGATAGAGAAGATGGTGATCGGCTTACCCAAGCTAAGTCAAAAATCTGAAGGAGCTTGCAAAGGGTGTGCCTTGGGAAAGAATACTAAAGGGTCTTTTAATTCTAGCAACAGTAAATCCAAAAATGTATTAGAATTAGTTCATTTTGATTTATGTGGACCCATGTCTGTATCCTCATTAGGGGGATTTTTATATTATGTAATATTTGTAGATGATTATTCTAGGAAGACTTGGATATATATTTTGAGGTACAAAGAGTCTGAAGAAATCCTTTCTAAATTTAAGGAATTCAAAGCTCTTGCAGAAAATATGATAGGTAAGAAAATCATAACCTTAAGAACAAACAATGGGGGGGAATACACTTCTGATATGTTTAAGGATTATTGTATAAATGCTAGGATTAAGAGGGAGTTAACTGTACCTTATAACCCACAACAAAATGGGGTAGCTGAAAGAAAGAATAGGACTATAGTAGAAGCTACTAGGGCTATGTTGTTTGACCAAAATATAGAAACCTTGTTTTGGGCTGAAGCATCTAGGACAGTTGTGTACATTCAAAATAGATGTCCTCATTCTCTTCTTGACAATAAAACCCCTGAAGAAGCCTTTACTAATAACAAACCTGACATAAGTCATTTTCGGATCTTTGGGTGTCCAGTCTATATTCATGTCCCCAAAGAAAAGAGGTCAAAGTTAGAACCTTCTGGAAAGAAAGAAGTATTTGTTGGGTACAGTGAAACCTCTAAAACCTACAGAATATACATACCTGGTCAAAGACAAATTGAACTAAGCAGAGATGTCATCTTTGAGGAAGACATAGCATTCAGGAGGTCCAAAAGATCTAATGAATTAGAACACCAAGATCCTCCTACAAGCTTGGATGAGGATTCCACTCCTGAGATTCAGAGGGAGACCCCTGAAGATGTTGAGCATGAAGTTCAAGGCTTACCTTTAGAAGAATATTATCCTGAAACTAGGAAGAGACCACTTTGGGCTAAAAAGATGCTTCAAGAAGCTGAAAATTATGCTGCTCCAAAGGGGACCTTCAAAGAAAGTAAGAGACCTAACCTATTTTCCAATTATACTGCCTTGATGAGTGAGATCATTGATGCAGAACCTTCCTGTGTTGGAGATGCGCTCAAGCATCAAGTTTGGAAAGATGCTATGTCAGAAGAGTATCAGTCAATTCTGAAAAATGATGTCTGGGATATTGTGCCTAGGCCTAAAGGCAAATCTGTGGTATCTTCTAAATGGCTCTTCAAAATCAAACATGCAACAGATGGCAGCATTGAGAAGCACAAAGCAAGGTTTGTTGCTAGAGGTTTCTCATAGAAAGAAGGTATTGACTATGAAGAGACATTTGCTCCTATTGCCAGGTACACTTCTGTCCGAGCAGTTTTGTCTATTGCAGCATCTAAAGGATGGAAAGTCCATCAAATGGATGTTGAGACTGCTTTTCTGAATGGTAAGATTGAAGAAGAAGTTTATTTGGAGCAACCTGAAGGTTTTGTGATTCATAAGGCTGAATCACATGTCTGTAGATTAAAGAAAGCTCTATATGGACTGAAATAGGCCCCTAGAGCATGGTATGAAAGAATTGATCACTATCTCTTGGAATTAGGGTTTTCCAGGAATGAAGCAGATCCAAATCTCTACTACAAGGTAATCAATGGTAAATTATTAATTCTTATTCTTTATGTTGATGATCTACTAATCACAGGAGAGGATAATTGTATTTCTCAATGTAAGAAAGAATTAGCCTCTGAATTTGATATGAAAGATTTAGGAATTCTTCACTACTTCCTTGGATTGGAAGTTTGGCAGCAGGCAGATGGCATAATCCTTAATCAAGGAAAATACACCATTGATATACTCAAGAGATTTGGAATGATGGATTGTAGATTCATGACCACACCTATGGAGACAAATCAGCACAAACTAAAGGAAGCAGCTGCAGAATCAGAGTTTGCAAATCCTACCCTCTACAGATAGATTATTGGATCTCTGATGTATTTGGTAAACACAAGACCTGATATATGTTATGATGTTAATGCACTAAGTCAGTTCATGTGTGAACCTAGGGAAATACATCTTGTTGATGCAAAACATATTCTGAGATATCTTCGAGGAAACATTGGTTTTGGTCTTAAGTATAAAAATGTAGACCTTGACCTACATGGATTCATTGATTCTGATTGGGCTGGAAGCGTAGTTGACAGGAAAAGCACATCAGGATGTTGCTTCAGTTTAGGATCAGGAATGATCTCATGGATATGTAGAAAATAGTCTTTAGTTGCTCAAAGTTCTACAGAAGCTGAATACATTGCAGCCTCCATGGGAGCAAGAGAAGCAGTTGGCTTCAGAAACTACTTGTAGGACTGTTTGGTCAGCCCTTAAATCCTACTGTCATCTACTGTGACAATCAGAGTTGCATCAAGCTTTCAATGAATCCGGTATTTCATGACAGGTCTAAACACATTGAGATTCCTTATCACTATGTTCGAGATATGGTGGAAAGGAATGTGATCCGATTGAATTATATTGGTACAGGTGATTAGATTGCAGACATTCTTACCAAGCCCCTCTCCAAGATCAAGATTGAACACTTTAGAGATAAACTTGGTATGGTTGAAAATGTTATTTAATTTTGAGATAGAGTCTCATTTATTCTGATATACTAATATATTTAAAGATGTTTAGTGTGTAAACTCTTTTATTTGTCATGTGTGTGACTCCATGACTGCATGGGCCTTTTGTGAACATTATTGAAGGGTGACAACTTTTCAATAATGAACACTTGTTTCAAATTGATATTGTAAGGTGACAATTTTACAATTATCAATTTAACTATCTTGATGGATATCATGTGACTTGATATCTGTGGACATGTCATGATAGTATATATATCTCTAAGACATTATGGTAGATATTTGTTAGTTGATATCATTAAATAAACCATAATTATGATAGAGATCTTCATGGTGAATATTATGAACATAATATTCGTGGACATGCCATGAAATCATTATTAGTATGGTAGGCATCATGTGACTTGATGCCAGTGCACATACCTTACTTGATAACTATGAGTTATGGTGATTAGCATGAGACTTGATATTCATTGTTGAACCATATCTCTAAATATCACTATGTTGTGATATCTCCTCTCTTCACAATCAATGGATGAATTGTGATGTTTTCTCTGACATGAAATGTGTCCTCCCTAGTTAAGAGGGAGTGTTAAATTTTGTAACGTCGGTCATACTATTTCATGCTTCTGATATATATATATATATATATATATACCGTTCATGGTATCGGGTGATAAAGCAATTCTCAAACAAGTCTCACTCCTTCCGATCGGGTAAGTAAATGGTGACTAGTTTATATACTGTGGTGAGAGGTATGTAGGGAAGAGATGTGTCTTCCCATGTGGGAAGACATATCTCTTCACTACGTAACCCCTCATCCACTTATATAGCATGCTTACATTGAGGAGGATGGACACACCGAAATTAACAAGTGTTGTGCATCTTCAAAACA
This sequence comes from Cryptomeria japonica, assembly GCF_030272615.1. Lineage (NCBI taxonomy): Eukaryota > Viridiplantae > Streptophyta > Pinopsida > Cupressales > Cupressaceae > Cryptomeria > Cryptomeria japonica. The sequence goes on along the minus strand of NC_081406.1, from coordinate 164,105,319 downwards.
CGCTATAGCAAATAAAATACAACTTTCAGATCATATCTCCATCTCTTCTATTTTGATCACAGAATTTTGAAAGAACTTAACACAATCTTCTCTCCTCCAACCTCAGTTTGCTCTTCTCATGAATGAATTTCACACTTTTACTAGCAGAAGTAGTTCGCTGATATGATAGAGGTATTTCGCTGTAATTACAGATATAACATTCCTCCTTTAGCTCACAATTGGCAGACACATATATATTTCGCATGGAATCAATGAAAAGATGAATGTGTAAATTGAGGTGAGAAGTATCTTTATTTATATGGTGCATTGTCCATATATGTCGGCTTATCCTTTTATTTATATGTTTTTCCCTTTAATCCGAAATGCATTGTTTATAGGGTTGGACCTTTGCATGTGGCGTGGAGTAGCGTGGGGTTCTTAAAGGTGTGCCGTGAGGTATAGGGCCCAACCCTACACGTTAGAGGAGGGGACCAAACCCTTAGGTGGATTCCAATGTTGCCTAAGGCAATTGGAATCCGCCATCCCTAATTACAAACAACAATCTTTACATTCAAGAAGCACGATATTGACTAAGGTAGCGATTCTATTTATTTAATGATTACCACCAATTTGTTATGTTGGGACACGTGAAGGATGGAATTGTCTCTAGCTTTCAAAGAGGCACAACCATTCGATTTTGAGAAATATAAATAAGTATAGTCTCATATCATGGAAGGGATTAAGACTAATAATACTGGAGATATTAATAGTCTGCAAGATTGTTCAGATCTTAAGTTACCGGGTTCGCTTGTCTAGAGCCCCTAACACGGACTGGGTTCATGTGGGTCTTGGTTCGCATTGGGTTTGTGACTGGTTCAGACAAGGTTCATCCCAGGGCCCTTGGGGTGAACCCTATCTAGACCCAAGCGAACCCAGGCGCGAACCCAGGTTTGATGAACATTGAAGATAGAAGACAATTATTATTTTTGATTGTCAATTTTGTAATTGTAATGATTTTCATTTGAATCGTGAACCTGGACATATATGAATCTATGATACATTGATATATATTATATGGCATGAGTATATGAAATAATATGATATTATTGAAATTCTAAACTATCAATTGGCATTTGGCATTTGGCATTGATCAATGATGAAGTAGCATACTATTAAATGTATTTAGATTTGTAATTTTGTATATTTCTTTAAATTTTTGCATATAATGTGTGTATATATATACACGGACGAACCCAACCCACGAACCTAAAAGGCAAAAAAAAATTTGCCCGAACCCATGAACCGGGTTCGCGTCCTCGAACCTGAACCGGTAACTTAGTTCAGATCAGATCGGAACTGTTATTAAGTTACCTGAACCGGTAACTTAGTTCAGATCAGATCAGAACTATTATTAAGTTACAGGTAGTAACATCTTGGTTCTTGGTGGTATGCATGGGGATGTGCTTAATATATGCAACCTGATAATATTCTTATGTAGGATTTAATAGTAATATTAATGTAGACTATAATACATAAGACAGTCGTACTTAATCTCATATACAGTGGCAGACCATGTCAGATCTGTCTGCCTTTACAGCCACTAGATAGACTAATAATTAGTGTTTTAGGCAATGGTAGTGTTAATAATTTATATAATAGATATAATATATATATATATATATATTAAAAAAAAATGTTTGTTCAGACAAATAACAATATTAGATTGTAAAATCAGAAAGAACTCTTAAATAAACATTAAAGAGAAAATGTAGGTACTCTTCATTCTTGCTACTATTGTCAGTATTTAAGATGGTATTGAGTTGTTTCCAAGAGGGTCAGTCTAAATCCAGCCAGTAGGATGATTCCCAAGATAGGGTAGGGATCAGCTTCCAATAAACCTTGAGGGCATAGTTCCAAGATAAGGTAAGGGCTTGGATCTGTAAACTCCGAGGGAGCCTATTGAGTTTGGTATCTAAGCACTTGGCAACATAGTCATCTCCTCCTTCCTTGAAACTGGAGTAGTAACAAGGATTGAACTTTGCATTAAGATTTATGGATGATACAATTAACTATTTAATAATAGAACTAATAGTCTAGTATGGTGGATTGACAATTTATTCATGAATAATTGATAAATTATTTAAAACTATGGTATATCACAGATTTGATTTCTGTTAAGGAAAGAGCTAAGATAGATTTGTCTCCTAATCAATCTAGTTTAAGTCACAAGTGTATTGAATAGTTTAATTATGGTTAAAACAGGCCCAAACCTAGTAGGGGACGTTACAGGGGGGATGAATCAGGAGTAAATTAAAATTTCAGATTCTTTATCAATTAAAGTATCCTGGATAAACTCATAAACTTAAAATCAGAACTGAAAAGAATGATGCAACCACATGTAGAAACCAATACGCAAGAAAAATGTGGAAAATCCAAAATGGGAAAAACCATGGTGAGAAGAGCTGCTAGGATCTACTTGTTAGCAGCATTGTAGTTGATTCAGACTGTAATTGATTCACGTCGATTTATGTTGTATCGTATTGTAGCTGATTTACGTCTGGAGGTCTAAATTAGTTGGTTTTACATCTTGGGTTTGCTAAGAGAACATAAACAGAGAATGTCAATATGTTGAACAAACTGTATGATAGTTCATACTGTATATGTCACAAGGGTTAGAATGATATCATACCTCATTTTGTTTTGATTGAAGTAAGAAAAGAGTTGTATGTTAATCATGTTTACAGGCCTTGTTTATAATCGTGGACAAGTCTTTCAAGAACAGAATCAGAAGTATTTATAATATCATTGATCATAATGATAATAAATATTGGTATTGTTCTCATTTCCTTGGTTTTGGGGACTTTGCACACGAAAGCAATATTAATTTTCCTCAAAGGTTTTTATGAGGGGAGAAAGAAATTATTATATTTTAAAAATTAGTTATTTCCATCAAAAAAAGTTATATAAAAGGTTGAGTTCTGATTTGGGAGTCTAGATGTGAGAATTTTTTTTTTTTTTGTTGTTGGAGAGTACCTAAGTTCTTTTAAATCTTCTTGAGGATGAAAAACCTCTCGGAGTTGCTAGTTTCGGGGACGAAACCCCCTCTATCTAGCTGGTGTAGTTTCATACAAAGATCACCATTGTGCTATAGATTGAAGCTTAATTTCAAGTTACAAATATGAAGATATTTGTGGTGTTTTGAGTGGTAGATTTTCGGTGATTGTTTTCATTTTTCAAAATTTGTTGGAATTTTTTGTGATAGAAGAACGACTGGAGGAATTTTATTGCTGCTAGGGTCATATCATCTTTCCTAGGCCATACAAGTTTGAAGTTGCTTACATCATAAGTTTTGATTGTTTAATATGTTTTTCCCAACTGTCCATAGGTAGTGGAATTGCAGGCCAAACTAGAGAACAAGGGAATTTGGCAAGTTTCCAAGGGTCGTACCAACCCTTGTTGGCTATACCATGCTGATGGTGGTGTGGGAACTTGAGATTGGAGTTCTTTGTTTTTTATGCTTAATCCTTTCTTATTGGAGGTGACTAGCATATATTAGAAGAACCAAAATCATTACTGAATGGCAAGATAACTGTACGGTGAGATTTAAGGCGATCTGTACTTGTTCCTCATGCATTAACAGCAACCTAGCATGCTACTACAATCCAATCTAGTACTGATTGTTTTTATCAGCATCTTATATGATCATTTACAATGAATTTGAGGTACTTTTTTGAAGGAGTTTCAAAGTGCTTTCTTGTAGTTTGCGAGTGGGTATGTCAGATATCTTCCTTTCAGTGTTTCAGCAATGCCCAGTTTTGCTATTACTTATTACAGCAGCAAGAGGGTGTTATCATACCTGCACATGGTCTGAAAATTTCTATCAATCTGATATAATCATCTTCCAGTGTATCGAGTTGAAGTTTAGATGTGCTATGAGGTGATGAACTAATGTGTGATTGACTGGTGATGTGTTGAGCATGATGTGGTGGTGTTTTCTGAGTAATTTCCTCTGGTCATACCTGTTGTAGTGTGTTTCCAAAGCATTTGCAAACCTGAACCAGCATAATATTCATCATCCATCAAGGAATTTTGCTCTTGATTCAAGTTGGGTGGGTTTTTTCATGATATTAGGCCCTAATTTGTGGTGTTATAGCAGTTCTTTAGTTGCTGACACTTCAGAACAGCAGTTATTCTTCTTAAATAGTGTTTGTTTTGGATATGGACTAATCTTGTAATACTTTTGGATGGTTATGTTGGCATTTGTATGAAGATTGCATTGATGAACTATTATGTTGTCATTGATATCAATTATAACCGGTAATGATGTTGTTTTGCAACCAGTAGGTGAGCTAGTGAAGGAAACCGGTATTACGTGAGAAGCAGTGAGATCAACCGGTAACCCTATCTGTTGATGTGTTAAACCCTAAACGATGGAGCTTGGTGAATCGGTTGTATTGGTTTATGATCAAATGATGAACGGTAATGATTATGCCACATATGCATGTTGTATGTGAAGAGTTTCAAATGATTTGTGGCGCGTAGAGATAACGGTTTTATCTTGGGAATGAGCGAGTACATTGCATGAAGTGGAAACCACGTGATGAGTTACAGGAATCGATGAAGTGGTGATCAAGGAGCGGTCGAGGTTGTCTTGAACAATGTGCAATGATTGCTATGTAATCCAACGGTCATACTTGAACCGATTTGTTTGTAATCTCTATGAGATCTCAGGTTTGTGATGTGTTACCGACCTATTGTTTTGCTTATAAGGTCGATGAGTTGTTTTGTTGTAGTGTTGGCAATTTTGGTTTAAGTGTAAGTGTGATTGGTTGCTGAACCAAAAGGTGTATCTGCAGTATGTGTGAAGGCAGATAGAAGCATGAAAAGGATCTGATCAAGCAGAGTAGTGCTATTCACCAGATCAGCAAACCCTTGTTGGTCTCTAACAATTACAACAGTCAAATCCCTTAATCGGGTAAGCTTAAACAAGCTTAGTGCTATCTAAATCCTCTAACCAAGTGATCCATTAGCTTGGATTTCAAATCCTCTACCGAAGTTACTCCTAATAGGGTATTGCTTCTAATAGGGCATTATAGTCAATCCCTTAACCGAGTGGTCCCTAACAGGATCTGTTCTTAACAGGACTTTTGGTAAGCTTTAACAGGCTTGGCTCCTAACAGGGTGAACTTTAGAAGAGTTCAGAATATTTGTGGATATTCATCCCCACTATGGTTTTTCCCATTTGGGTTTCCACGTCAAAATCATTGTGTTGGTGAGTTTTTGTGATTATGTTTGCTATGGTTAATTTGCTTAATTTTGAGAGTTTCAGAGCTGTTATTTTGATATGCCAGTCAAACCGGTAAACTGTCAATGCTATTGAAGTTTGTAGTTCAGTGTTTGAACCAATTAGTTATGAGATTGGGTTGGGAGGTTGTTTTTGAGTTTGGTGAAAGTTTAGTTAGTGTTTGAATCAGTGGAAGAGTTGTTCTGTATTTGCCCTCCAAATGACCATTAAGCTTTCCCATTGTATAAGTGGACATGCCCTTTTTGCTCACAATTGAAGTATGTGGAAGATACTTATTTTCATTTCCCATAATGCATATGCACTATAACAAATAAGTGGTATCGGCTGGCTTTCTGCCTAGTGCTTTCCTTTTAGTTGTTGCATTTTGGTTTGTGTGTAATCCTTTCACTATATGCTCTTACCTTGCCCACCCCAAGAACCGGATGATCAAAATATGAAAAGGATACTCATTGTATTTCATTTCAGTTGCAATATTTCTAAAACAAAAAATCTCAGGTGTTTATTACAATAATTTATGGCTTTTTGTTAAAGGGGACCCTCCCACAAACAAATAAGATATAAACTTGCAACTGCTATAGAATAACAAAAACATCCCATAAACAGAATAGTAATCTTTTATATCATATCTTTTTCACATCCATGATATTGGAATATAGCTCATAGTCACATCCTGCATAATTTGATTTTTGCATGCAGCTTGTGTAACTGGTCTTCATACATTTAGCTTTAGGACTGTGTTTGGAACTTTGGAATCTCTTTGAATTTTTACACTAAGGACTAATTGCAAATACTACTTTTTGTAAATTGAACGGCAAACAGTATTCCATAGCAAATTTATTGGTAAGTCCATACAATGATGTTTTTCCTACCCTTTTTTCATCACAAACAAAAACCAGAATGATTCATAAAACAAATTCCATTGTGCACCTACACTCATGTTATCTGTAAACCTTTACTTTTGTGATTAAACTGTAATATCCCCGTCCAAGTTCTAACACAAAACAAGAAAAAAGAGTATTGTATGGCCCAGCTGTGGCAGGCCCAGGGACATTTTTATTTTAATTAGTTAACAATTTAAAATCGATGCAAAGGGAAGGAAGAAATGGATCAGATCAATGTATAAATTACTCCTTATCGATGTCCACAGTCTTCTAAACAATCGCTGTCAAGGGAGTAATTTCAGATCAACCCCCGAATAGAGATTGGCTTATCTACTATCACTGTCAAGAAGGATAACCACGATTTGCATTAACTAGCTAATGACAAATTAAGTTAGAGGAAGAGGCTTGAATCAAGCAATGGTTGCAAAGGTTGTGAGAGTTGAGACACAACTTCTCACATCATCTCTCCCCGTGGGATATTTAAGGGAGATCGCAAGTTCTACCCAAGGCATGGAATAATTGTTTGCTAGACTTGTTTCATACTACAGTGCTCAGGAGAGCCATTTAGTAGCCAAGGAAGTGGTATTCCATCATTCCCTATTGCAGACTAGGTGCACAAGTATAAGGCTATCACTCAGATAGGGCATCAATAAGATATCGGATGGGCGTGCTGCACAACTTTAACCAGCAGAGAAGGCGATTAGACTGTGCAGTCGTCTCTTACATATATACATCCGCATGATCATAGAGATTATACTCTGAAACAGAATTTGCATATATAATAATTTCTCTTATTCATATTCAAAAGACATTTCTGATCTACTCCATAATACTTGCATTAAAGGTAGAAGACTTATTTTCATATATCCAGATCAGAAATAGGGTGCACTCAGAAGAGCCTACACTCAGCCAAGTATAAAGTGGTGTATCCACCAAACTACATTGGACGCATGAAATGAGAGAAATGATAAACAGGGACAGCGTCAGATTCATTGTAGATTATAAGGCAGTGTTTCAGAAAAGGCAATCAAAGTATTATTAAGAAATCCAGTCACATCATTAATAATCAGAATCTATATTGAAGTTAATGCATGGTTATAAGGACAATAAGCAGGAATAGCAGTCAGATTTGTATTAGATCAAAATCACATTCATATGCATGCAAATCAGACTTTATATCAGATTTTCAGTAATAAAGAGTTATAGCAATCTTTATCTATCCTTTACTATTCATCTAAGATTGCCTACTTACCAACAAATTGCAAATTTTATTCAATTTTAGTAACTATATTTTAAATTTTCCTATTAGGGACATTACATAAAACCACACTATTCTATAATGATCTTGTACACTTTCAGGGCCCACCTTGATTCATTTTGATCTATTTTGGAATGTTGCAAATAAACTCTGTATACGTTTCTGAGTGACCCAAGGAAGCATTAATCGTTTAGGGACTTAATCTGCAAAACATAAGTATAAGATTTTTTGAAAATCGGGAAAAAATCAGATTTAAAAAAAACATAAAAAATTGCAGAAAAACAATTAAAAACTACCTTTTTTTTTTAATATTTAAGGTCATTTCCATAACATAGAGATATTGTAGGCAAATAAAATTTGTAGAAAATAGATACTCATTCTATTAAACTTATAGATACTCATTGTTTAATACCAGAAAGTTAACTTACAAATACGTATGTGTAAATTACACATTTCTGTTAACTTCAGTAGCAGTAGAATTTGTAGTTTACTGGTTGAGTGTATGGTTGTGTATGTCTGTATGTTTGTGTGTTATATGTATCTAGTATAACACACAAACATACAGACATACGTATAACACACAAACATATAGACATGCACATATGTATAACACACAAACAAACGTACATACACAGACATACACAAACATATGTATACTAAGTCTCAAGGTTCAAATTCAAGTTCGTAAAAAATTTGAAAATAAATTCGTGATTCTTATATAAATTTAAATTTTTTAAAATATACTTAATATATTCACAAAATTATAATTTATAAATATTAAAGTCTAAAATAATTATATTAAGTTGATAAATTTAAAAAAATTAATCTAAATATTTAAATTTGTTTAATTATTAAATGTTAATATTTCAAATAAATAAATAAGTAAATTAATACTAAATTTAAATATTTTAAATGATCATTTTTGAAAAAAAAATTAATATAAGTAAAATAATATTTATTTTTAATGGACATTGATTATTAAAATATAAAATGTGTTTGAATTTTTTTTTAACTTTATGAAAACCTAAAAACATCTATAGATAAATCAAAAACTTCCCGAGCAGATTGCAAACTTGTGGATTTGACATTCGACGTGATTCACAGAAACTCCTCTCACGGCTCACCCCCCTTTTTTTTCCAAAAGCCCTAATAAAAAGTTTTATTCTTTTCCGTACGAATGTATTGCGAATTTTAACAAATTTTATTTAGTTTTAACGAGTTTTACTGCAAATTTTAACTAATTTCTTCGACCCCAAGCTGATTGAATAACCTACTGCCGCGCGCCGCCATAAATAGCAGTTTTTGTAGATTTTTTAGGGTTTTCGCTGTAGTTTTCTGTTTCGCGGGCTTTGTGCGATTTTTATCGGATTAAACGTGTGTTTTTTTCGCGATTAAAACGTGAAATAATCGTTGACCGATTAATTCCGACTCTTTGGGGAAAAAATCGGCTCCAATGCCGACTCACGATTAATCGGATATAATGGCGTTTTTTTCCCAATTGTTTCTTCTTTGCGTTTCTCTTTCAAAGCCACTTTGATTGTGTAATATTGGGTAATTCTTATTTGGATAGAGAACATTTAGTAAAGTTTTTTGAATATATACAAGAAATTTACGTTTTAGGTGTCTATTTGCTGCTTCTATAACTCGTTTTGAACTTTTGTCCACTGGGATTCTTGGCACTGACACTTGGATGATGTCAACTTTTATTAGGTGTCTTGATTAGTCTGTGAAATTTGTCACTGTTATATTTGCTTACAGTTAATCAAGGCTGTTTCCGTTGGTATACTATAAATTTTTTCAAGTTTTTGCTGCTTTCGCAGGTTGAGATGTCCATGATGTAACGATTTATCAATGGAGTAAAAGTAAGAAAAGATCCAATTTTGTGTATATTAATTCAAATTTTTCACGCAACATGTGCTCAACGTTGAGAAGCAAGCAAAAGCTTTTTTATGTTATGTTCGTATGAACGGTTAAAAGAGACAAAGAGGGGGCACAAATACTCCGAAGCCTACTTTGGAGGCTAGTGATGGTTGCAATCAAAGTTATCTTGTGTGTTTAGTTGGATGGCATACTGTTGCAGAATTACCTTGACATTCCAGCTACTTTTACAGCTACCTTGGAATGAACATCTGGTGACGGGATAATTGTATGCCTCAGGTGGCACTTGTATTGAAGTACAAATAGGGTAGGGTTAGAGACGCAGTTTCTTTCTGGAATTTAGTTAGAAACCAGATCTATTAGTGTAGTAAGTTTCTGAAAAGCAAAGATCGCTGAGCAAAAATTTAACAAGAAGGAAACAAGAACAAAGTAAATGAACATTGAAACCTTATGTCCATGTGTCTCTCTAACCTCGTCAATGTATGGATACTGAAGGCCTATTCTGTGATAAAAGAAATAACACAATCAATAGTTATTTCAGATCTTTTAGATATTTTGTAAATATATGATCATCAGTAACTCCATACAGCTTTTGTATGAAATGCTGTGATTTCTTCTGTAAATATATATTTAGATAATTTGCATCTTCCATATTTCCATTTAGTTATTTTTGTATCATCTAGTCTTTCATTTCTGATCTGTGTGCATTTAACAGGCTCTGCTCTTATGTTAATTTGATTCCCATGTATGTCATCGAAGCATTTAACCTCTATATCTTTGTGATGCGCTATGAAGTGCATTTTACAGGCTTATTTCTTATGTTAATTTGATTCCCATGTACGTAATTGAAGCACTTAACCTCTATATTTTTGTCATGCACAATGAAGTTAAATATTATTCTAGATGCTATTCCTTGAATATAAATATATATAATCATTTATCATACCTATAGTTGTGTATTATAATGTTTATTTTCTCACTTCACTTCATTTCAGAGACATGGGGACACCTCAAAAAGCTCATTTACTGCTCCCCACCCCCCTCAGCAATGTTTATTTAGCCCCTATGATGCATCGACATTTTATGCATACAATACATGTTATACATACATTACATGTTACACATACATATAACTGCATGACAGCGTCTACCACATCCTATGCATGCATTAGATGTTACCCATACATTACATGTTATATATATATATATATATATATATATATATATATATATATATATATATATATATATATATATATACATGTTGGTGCAATGTAGGGGCTGGGTAGACATTGCCCCTTCTAGTTATTGTCATTTTTGTTAAAGTTCCAAAATGAATTAAAAAATATTTTATTGTTCTTTTGTGGCCCCCCATCAGTCTCAACCCTAAATGAGAGATTTTGTTCTACAAAACAATAGATTTTGAGAGCTCCTTTATGGTGTATGATAAGTCACATGTTGTTAGGGTTCACTTTGTTAGATTTGAAAGCAATTTTTAGCCATTTTGGTTGGCAAAATAGCAGGGTTTTCAAGATAAAATTATGCAAAATAAAACCTAAGAATTAAAATCCTCTCAAGGTGGTGTTTTAGTCCCAAGATGGTAGTTTTCTATTACTGAAAAGGACAATTTTAGTTGTATTTGCAATCACAAAATTGTAGATTTACAATATATAAGGCTAAAGTTTCATTCTTATTGAGGCAACTTCCTTTTCAATCTCAATTCCAAGTCAATAACTACTTGTGCCTTGTGTCAACCTCTACAATACTAATACAAGGGAGATAGGCTCATTGATTGCACAAATATTTGCAAGCTCTAAGGGTAGCGGCATATTTTTCTATATTTTCGTCATCTTGTAGTTTGAACTTGCAACTTTCGAGCATTTTGTTGTAAATGTTATGTAGTAAGGATCTGTAATGTATATGATGAATGCCTTATCAATGTTATCATATGAATATTTGAATTTTTCTTATATTTTTTTAATTTCCCTATTTTTTGAATTATTGTCCCATTTGTCATCCCCTATCATCCCCTAAAATTGTCATATTTATATACAATTGTTTTGTGCAATGCAACTTGTCACCACATATAGACTTACTCCAACAAATAGGCCAACCTAAACAAAAAGGGATTTTTTTTTTTACAGTAATATTTTGGATATTTTCTTTTCAACCTTAATGCACTAAAAAACTTGTGTCCATGCCACAACTAGACTATATGATCTACCCCATAATATTGATTGAAATAGTCCACAAACAACTAGTGGCTCATAGTGCAACACAACAACCTTTGCGAGGTTTTAGGTTTTAGTCCTAGCTACTCCATGGAAATTTTAATATTGTACTCAAAACTACAAATGTCAAGCAAAGATGTGGCTAGAGGGGTAGTTTAGAAACAATCCACATTTTGACCTATACAAAGGATAGGTGGCTTAAATAGCAAACTAGCTTACCACCTTGTTTGATCCAAAGGTATTAATGATTCTAATGAGCTTGTTAAGGCACATAATAATTTGCTCTATTACAACTATGTAATGCTCTATATTTTTCTTTGCTTTGTTCCATTAACCTTAAATGAAGTGTTATGTAATGCTTTAATTTCTTTGGATTGTTCCTTTAACCTACAATAATTCATGGTTTTTTGTGTAGAAATAAGACTCAATTTTAATTCATTAAGTCTGACATTTGGGTATGTATACAATGCCTAGTTCAATTATGTAAGTCGAGCATTTGGATTGGTTTGAATTCCTTGATTTTGATTCCATTTATGATGACGTTAATGACAACAATATTAAAATTTTAGTGATAGCTTTACCTAGGATGATTTCATAAAAAGAAACAATATATATTACCATGTGTGTAGAAAGATTACCACAATTTATGAAACATATTCATTTGTTGTCTCTGATATGAAATGAATTCCAAGTACACCTACATCTCCATATAGCTTGTATGAAAAGCAACACAATTTTTTTGATTTAGCACATTGTGAATGTCATAGTAATCAAGGAACACTTAAGATGATCATCAAAAGGAAACATGGAAATGATAAATTATACTTTATTAACAATGTCAAACATGCAATGAATACTAGGCTAATTGTTGGTAATATCCCTTTTTTTCCCTTTGGACCTACTAGAGTTTCATCACATTAATACACATGATAGTAACATTCATGCATATTTAAGAATACCTACTAGAAATATCTAGCATTTGAGATGTACCATTCACTACCTTGGAGAAATAAATAAATCATGTTCAATATATTCATATTGATAAAATGAGTTATCTAGGGCTAAAGTTATTCTCAAATATCATAAAGCGCTTGAAGTGGGCATTTCAATTAAAATTTGGTAAAATCCTTTTGTTGGAAAAATTTGCGAAAACCTACTACAAATAAGATGTAAAGATTGGCTACCTTGTAGAAATAATTGAATCATGTTCAATACATTTTCATTGATAAAAAAAGTTTTCTAGGGCCAAAGTTAATTACAAGAAATGTGCATTTTGTTAAAAGGGAAAAGGATTGGTGGCATTGACCAATTAACTCCCATGGACATATCACTATATGTAGGTACCGTCCTTTTTAATTTTCTTCATATAGATGTACCCATGTATTGTTAAATAACCCGTGACAATATAATGTTAAATGTGATATGTAATGTGAACAACATTCAAGACAATTTTCACCTTAGATAGCTTTCTATAAGCAAGCAAATAGTTTGGAATGAGTCAACTTCATATGAAAGGTAACAAAGGAACATTGTTTTTAGTTATGATGAAAATACATCATTTGATGCAATTGTATGTAGTGAATAACTTGGTCACACTAAATAATAAAGAGGATTGAATTTGTTATCAAAACTTTGTGTACAATGTTTTTGCATATACCAGGAGCACAATATATTGAGATGTGCACGGTAATCAATTAAACAATAAAGTGCAACTATGTTGGCTAGTGAGTAATGTTGGTGTCCAAATTGTGGGTGACCTTTGGGTTGGTTAATTATTTTAGCATTTTAATTTATCATTTTTAAGACCACAAAATAGAGCAACACGTATGGTAAAACTTTTGTCAAATCATTATAGGAAGCTCCTTAAGATTATAAGTATGTACATTGTACATGATTTCAATAGAATTTTACATGAAGTGTAAATATGTAATTAACTATGTTTTTTCCTTGAATGCAAATGTTTGATTATCTTTTATTAATAAAAGTAGAAAAACAAGGGTGTTGACTCTATATACAAACATCTTGTAGGTGGCATAAAGGAATGGTAGCAAAACAAGGGTGGCGACCCTATACAAACTCAAGTCGAATAGGCCATAAACAGTAGGTCAGAGGACCACTATCATAATGCCCACCAAACCAACAACAACACAATAACAGAAAGCTATGAACCCAAATCAAGAGTGGGGAGAATCACCTCCAACTTGACACGAATGAGTTTGGGAGGGGTAAGACTTACCTTTTCACCTATGACATACAACGGTCTGGGTAATACTATTATTAGGAACATCATTACAAGTAGGATAAAGCAAAGAAACCTCCTCAAAGTGACTGTCTGCACTTGGAGAAGACTGTTGTTGCAAAATAGCACTTGGAGTAGGCTCACCAGGAGTAGATTGTTGCTACAAAAAAAGGAGAAATAGGAGTAAAAACCTCAAGGCTTGAGGAGGCCACACTAGTAGTATCTAGTGGCAAAAACCTCAAGGCTTGAGGAGGCCACACCAGTAGTATCCAGTGGGCCAACAGAGGCCACAACAGTAGTAAGAGGCATAACCTCATGCTAGGCAGAGTCATCATCAACATTTGAAGAGTCATCAAAATTAGGAGCCTCGATAGTCAAGTGATCAACACTACCATCTTTCCACCAAGTAGCAACACCTTTATGGTGTGAGAGAGAACAATCCAAAGCTAAGTGACTAGATGAGAAGCATTTATGATAGTGAAAGGGGAGGCCCTCATAATTCAACGATTGAGTCCATGGACTATCTCCAACCATAAGAACCACATCCCCAAGGAGAGGCATAAATATGTCAAAGTTGATTAAAATGCGAGCAAAAGTAGAATGACTCATAAAGGACATGGAATCATCCACCTTCAAGAAGCGGTTGATAGAGTTGCCATTAGCCTCATAATAAGAATGTTCCCAAAAATGAAGAGGAAGATTGGGAAGGCGAACCCACACTGGATGCACATTGAGTGGTTCTGTAAGAGGGTTAAAAGAAGTTGTCGAGGGTTTGATAGAGAGGGAGTTTACTCCCCAAACACAACTTGCTCAGCACCTAGTCATGAGAATTAGAAAAAGCAAAGGAAGAAATAGAAAAACCTCTATCACAAGGGAAAAGCTCAATGCTACCACCGACTAAAAGTTTCCAAGAATCACTCACCCAATGATGTAGATTTAGAAGTGAAGGCCAAAGCCCAACAAATTTGCACACCAATCCACAATGTTAGTAGAAGGCAACATTCTCCACCACATCCTAACCACAAACCACAACAGGGGAGGTCTTGGCACAAGGAAGAGGGTGAGATTTCCCCTTGGGAGGATGAGTATCAGTAGATTTGACAACACGGGAAAATATTCATGCACCAATATTAGAAAGAGCTTTAGGAGGTACTTTAGCACCTGCACTAACCCTAACAGGACCACCATCATTAGCAGAGGCAACAATAATGTCACTGGGTGAAGTAGCCACAACACCAACACCCATAGGCGAAGGGGCACACAAAAGTTGGGCACCATCCTTGTGAGCAACTCCTACATCAGCAAGTTGAGGTGTAGGGGGTGGAACACAATCCACTAGCATAGTAGAAATGAAGGACGCAATAGGAACAAAGGCCGAAGCAAAAGCTTTGCTCAAATTTTGCTAAGTGGGAATCATAGGCGGTAGAGTAGACATCTCAATGACTCATTTTTTACTTTTTTAAATGCTTGTGCTTGTACTTGTGATTGTTAACAATCAAGTCATACAACATAAAATAGATTTAAAAGAAGGTAAACTATCAACATGAATGATAAAGTTAACTTCCTACTAACTAAAGAAAATATGTGTTCACCCTAAACAAAGATTCAATGGAATAGATCAAATTAATGGTAACTACTAGCATTAACAAAAAAAGAAACAAATGAACATGACACAATTTATAAAAGAAAATTTCTAAGTAGCATACCAAACCATTATTGAATAAATACCAAACATCAATGTCCACTTTAACAAAGCTAGTCAATTCAATTTACTTAAAGAAATCATAAAATATAAAATATAGTTAAACAATAACTATGATTTTTATTATGATAAGAAGAAAAACAAGGGTGTTGACCCTTAACAAACTCAGGTCAGACGTGGCTTCAACAACAAGTCAAAAGACCATTGTTAGAGGCCTGACGAACCAATAACAACCCAAAAGGACCTGACTCAAGAGTGGGGGAAAACATCCAAAATCTGACATAGAGAAGTTTTTCTTTTATTTTTTTTGGGGGGAGGGGGAGACTTACCTTTCTGTCTATGACAAACAATAATCCACGCAATACTATTATTAGGACTATCATAAGAAGGATCCAACAAGGAGGTCTTCACAAATTTTATGTCCACAACAAGAGTAGACTGTTGCTGCAAAACAACATCAAGATTAGACTCACCAAGAGAAAATCGTTGTTGCATAACAGAAGCAACAAGTGTAAAAGTCTCAGGGCCAAAGGACACCACACCAGTAGCAGCTAGAGGGCTAGCAAGGTCCTCAATAGTAAGAGACACAACCTCATCCTGAGAGGGGTCATCATCCGCCTATGAGGAGTCATCAAAATCAGAATCAAAAGCCTTGATGGTCAAATGATCAGCAGTAGCATCTTTCCACCAAGTAGAAACACTTTTATGGCGTGAGAGAGAACAATCCGAAGCTAAGTGAGTCGTTGAGAGGCATCTCCAACAATGAAAGGGAAGGCCCTCATAATCCACTGATAGAGTCCGCGACATATCCCCAACCATAAGTACCACATCCCTGGGGAGAAGCATAGAGATGTCAATTTTGATTAAAATGCGAGCAAAAGTAGAATGACCCATGGTGGACGTGAAATCATCAATCATCAAGAATTGATTGATAGAGTTACCAATGGCCTCATAACAAGAATGCTTCGAGAAATGGAGGGGAAGGTTGGGGAGGTGAACCCATATTGAACACACATTAAGTGGTTCAATCAGAGCATTAAAAAAAGTTGTTCAAGGTTTGACTAAGAGAGGGTTAACTCCACATGCCAACAACTTGCCCCTATCGAGCGAAGGGGGTTCAAACGAACCCCCCTTAGTTCGTTTGAGCCCATGTTCTTACAAACATGGAAGGCACAAACAATCACATAACCAATGTGCTTGTACAAACTGTAGACGTATAAAAATGACCACTTTACTAAATGAATATTTTATGTTCATTTTATTCTCATTCCTCTATTTAATTAAATTTTGTTTAATTAAATTATTCACATTCATCTATTTGATTAAATAAGTTCTTCAATTTATTTAATTAAATTCACCTAGGGCCTTCATATCATTTAATTGAATAAATCATTTTATTTAATTAAATCCCCCTTCTACTCTTTTTAATTAAATTGTTCACTTCAAATAAATAAATCTAATTTATTTAAATCCTCCACTTGCATCTATTTTGTTGAAATAAAGTAATTTATTTTAATTAAAATTAGCCTCCATCCACTTGCATTTTCCTACATCTCCTACTTGCCTCTCGAAGCCCCTTCTAAATTTTTCTAATCCCTTCTAATTTAGCCTAACCCATCTACTAAATATTGTCACAATCCTAAGCAAAGGGAAGTCACTTCTCAAACCCTTAAAAGTCTTCAATAACCATTAAAGGCTTTATGTCCTCAACAACTTAACCATTTAAGTCTCTTACATAACCATTAATGGTTAACTCAACCTTCTTACATGGTTGGAGACTTTTTTCCTAACTCAACCCTCATCTAACCCTAGGATCTCATCAAGCATTCATTGCTTTGACCATGGTTATTCCTTTAACCCTTGCACAAGAGTTTATCCTTTGGGTAAAAGCTTTATCCAATGGGTTTTCTTAATCTAACCTTAACCCTTACCTTCTAAGGTAACCATGAGGCCTTCTCAAACATTTAATGCTTCTTGCATCTCCTCTCAAGCAGTCTTTTGTTGACAATTGTCACCATTTCATTAGTGAGAATTGTAAACATGGATTGATAACTTTCAATCCTGACCCTTGATAGCATCATCCAATCTTGACCCTTCATTGCCCTATTTTTCCTATAAATAGAGCTCTCTTTCCTCCATTTATCATCCAAGTCTTTAGCATCAAACTTATAGACATTTTACTAAGAATCTAATCTAAATCATTGTAATCAAGCATTTAGCCTCTCTTTGATAATCTTCATAGCATCTTAAAATAGGCATTTGTATTATCACATAATAATCATCTCAAACTAGTATAGCATGCTAGGATAGTTTTGTTACTAATCCTTTCTTCTTGTCATCATATTCATGCTAGTATAGTTCATCTTTTGTTAATCTCATGCACATTAGGATTGCATTCATGTTAGATTGATCAAAACATCCCTCATTCTCATGATTGCCATCCCTAAGTCACTTTGCTCAGTGATCTGAGAGCAAAGACATTGGCTTAAGGGGTCTTGTGAGATAGAGAACAATGGAACATCCCTTGGGAAGTTGAGTTGTTCCATATACCTCCATAACTTGCACCAAGAGTCCCATTAGTGTGTGGACTAGTCCTGAATTCGTAATATTCGTTTCATCGAGCCACTTTTCCCGCATACATTTCTGGCGCCCACCGTGAGCCTCAACCCCATTTATCAAATCGTTTTTGATGTAGGACTAACTTTGCAGGTACGCGAAAAACTTGAATCAGCACGTGGATACCATTCTGTAGCTTATCCGGTCTTTACTTTGGCCCATCTGGCTGACTGTTTAGCGCGTTGATACCATTCTGTAGCACATCCAGACTTAACTTTAGTGCATATCATTTCTGCTATTTCCTGTAGGTCTTGACGCTTTAAAACACCACTGTAGCACATTTAGACAACAATGTAGCGCATCTGAACTCTTTGCTAGCGCATAAGTTCCAGTCTGTAGTGCTTTTGGTTTGTAGATTAGCGCATGATAGATACAAAAAGAAAAACATAATTGTAACAAAGACAAAAAAAAAAAAACTTGTAGAAGTCCACCTTAAAATTTTTGTTTTCTAACTGGTTTTTATTTGTAGGTAACTAACGTTTATTTGCAGGATCGGTAGATTTTCCTTTTACTAAGTTAGGTTTGTGATTAAATTTTTCTATTTCTAACTTGGTTATTTAAAAAATTTCTTCATTTCCTCATTAGTAAAATTGAACTCATTCTCTTTTGAAGTACTTAAAAAGAACAACAAACAAAACCTACTTTGCTTCCATAGGAAGAGAAAACACATTGTTTTGGGGTTTTAAAAAGAACAAAACAACTTTTATTTGTGCAAAGTTTAAAAATGAACCTCACCATCCTTTGGTGTTTAAAAGGATCCATTTCATTTCTTGTATAAAGTTAAGGAACCTCATTTTCAAATTCTAGATAAAGCAAAATAGGGAAATCTTTCCCCTATTGAATTCATTTTGTTGACCATCTTGAAAATTTGCTTTGTTGACCCGGATTTCATTACTTAGCTTAAAAAATTATTGATTTGGGAGTTAAAAAGAACACCATGCCTTTTTGGAGCAACATCTCCCACTAGAATTAGCAAATAGCTGAATTGTGGGATTAAAATGAATCATTTTGTGCCTTGTCTCGAAAGTGGAAGGTATATGCTCTCCCCTTAACTGGGTGACCAAAAGGCCAAACCACTCGTATGCTTTCAGTATTTCAGAGCATTTTAAGTCCTTTAGCAGGCCTTCCCTCCTGAGTTGCTCGTAAAGCACCATTTAAATGGTCGGTGAGAGGGGAATGACCTAAGTGGGAAATGACTTTATCGCCAAGTGTTCCAACCCACTATAATCAAAAGTGGAGGGTGATGAAAGTCCCTTTAACAATTTCACGCAGTGATTAGCCTTCCTCGAGTATCTTTACAATATGTAAAGTCTTTGTTCTAAATGTTGGGAAGCCTCCCAAGGGAGTTTATCACTGACGGCTGAACATGAAGCTTGATTACGAACCTTAGAAATAGAAACCTTGAGTTGAGTCAGTATCCATACATCTTCAATATCATAGTGCAAGGGTGGGGAAAAATCCGCCCCCAAGATTACTCACCATATATCTCCCAAGATAGCTACTCAATTGTGAAGCAATTCACTTTGGGTTAATTTCTGGCAAAAGGCAAAAAATGGGTGCCCCCTAGGGGTGACACGACTGTTTGAGTTGACAGAGTATCGAGACTAGTGGGCTATAATATTGTTGATGACCCTTGAATAAAGAGTTTGCCTGAATTGTATTATTTGTATCCAAACCTGTGAAAACATTGGGGATTTGAACACATCCTCGCAGAACATACTCTTTGTTTAGAATAAGAAAAAATGGTTGTCTTTTTCGTGTTGTGTTTGCATTATACTTCAGAAAATCATCTATCAAAGTTAATAAAGTGTTAAAATTTTCAGAAAAACCCACAAGCAAAACAAAACAGGGCAGTTTAGCGTGTAGGAATAACATCCTAGTGCATCTCGAGCAAACTTTAACGCATAGAAGTTGAAACTTAGTGCATTCATTCTCAAAAAGAGTGCATAATAGTCTGAACATTTGACAACTAAACATTAGCACTTCTTAAGGATATATTAGCGCGTTGGAGCATCAGCCTAGCACATTGTGGGCAAATTGTAGCGCTTTGAGTCTAAAACTTAGCGCATTGGGGGCAAATTGTAGAGCTTTGAGTCTAAAACTTAGCGCATTGGGGGCAAATTGTAGCGCTTTGAGTCTAAAACTTAGTGCATACTCAGGACAGATTAACGTGTAACACATGAAACTTAGCGCATTGATGGTTTTAAACAACACGTCTGAGTCAAACTTTAGAGCATCTAGTCTATGCTTTAGTGCATAGGTAAAACTATGAAAAACAAAGAGCAAAATTGAACATTCTTGAAAAATTTTAACATCAGTTTCGAATACCCTTTTGGATCTTCAGTCGACCTCATCAGGAAAAACTTGAATCAGAACATCAGAAACTATTCCAAACAATCAAACAAGTCATTCTTAGAACAAAAGTTGTCAAAAATCCAAAACTAGCTAAAGATAACAATTTCTCCTATCAAAATCTGGTAACATCATCACACTGATCAAAAGGTCCGCCAATTAAACGGATTTCATCATCAAAACATACCTGGTTTAAATCTAAGTTGTCAAATCGAGTTTCCATATCGAGAAGGCTCTTATTCCATATCATTTGATGCACTTTGTTGTGAGGGGGCATCTAAACCCTCATTTGATAAAAGTAGACTTAAGTTTTCAAACAAAGTATCATAATCCAGACAAATCAAAGGAAACCATTGATCACCTATATATGACCACTCCTCATATTTTGAGAAGAAAAAGTCTTCATCCCAACACTAAGTTGAAGAAACGACAACCTAGTTCCCAGAAACTTGCTAAACGGAATAAATTTCTCTACATCAATCGCAACCTCTTCAAATCTCATCGCACATTTCTTTGTCATATGCACTTATATCTTCAAGACAAGTCAAACGAATTTTACAAAGAGCCATTGAGAAGTAGAGTTTTTTGCCCAAAATCAGCATTCAACCAATGATTAAATTGTGGAGGAAAGATCAATCTAGGTTTCTTCCCAGAAGTTTGCATCACTTATAACATACCTCGATTTGAACCACCAACTCTTGAACAACACGGAGAAGAAGAATTCATCCCCTTTGTCACAAAAATTTTCTACTAGATGCCCCTTGTCGTGCTCGCTCTCAACGAAACAAGCAAAGCGAACCACAACCAGAGTCCAGTATGGATCGGAGACTATCAAATCCTTTCGAGTATCCAAATCTATAAGACACAAAGATTTCTGAGGAGCTCCTCTAGGAGTGTCAAGAAAGTGCTTCATTTCAAAAACTTGTGGAAAAACTCATAGAGGCCGACAAAGAAAAATACTTGTTCATGCTAACAAGCAAAGGAGTTAGGATCCCTAAAGACTTCGATACTGACATCTTTAGAACAAGGTCTTGAAATTATACTTATTAAGAACAACAAAGAGAAGAAGAAGCATGTGACCCTGAACAAAACATACCCAAGCCAAACATACCAGAACACACACATACCCAAACTAGGGATAACGAAAGGGAAGAACTCTTCCCTCGGCAAACAAATGCACCCTTGGTTGCTCTCACACAACAAATACAAATGATGCAGAGACAAATGTAGGACATGAAATAGGGGACAACTATACAGTATTCCTTAAACAAAATTTGCCCTTACCCTTTTGACAAAAGGTTAAACATGATACCTTTTCCCCTGAATTCAGAAATTCCCAAATTTGACAAATATGATGGTAAGAGTGATCCTCGTGATCATGTTCGGGAGTTTTGTACCATGAGCCTTGAATTTTCCCATTATGACACCTATTTGATGAGGTTATTCCCAAGAAGCTTGGGAGGGCAAACAATAGAGTGGTTATCCAAACTCACACCTCCTGTCAGATCCTTTTAGTCAACAAATTTATCACTCAATACTCCACAATATTCAACATGCAATCACCATGCTAGATATTTGCAATGCTAAACAAAAAAAAAATGAAATATTCATGGTGTTTCTTCAACGTTGGAGACGAATGGTTTCGAGATATCCTCGAGATGTGCCCGAAAAAGAAAAGATGGAAATTTTCATCGACAATTTGAATAGTGAGATGAGTTACATACTCAAGCTCCAATGCATACCATCTTTTTCCAAATTGATCGAAAATGGAATCCAAGTGGAGGAGGCATGTATCAAGAAAGGAACATTGAAGTTATTTAAAGAAGGAACTAATTCATCCAACTTTGATTTCAATAACCAGAACAACAACAACAACTTAGACAAATCCAGGTTCATGGACCAGAAACAAAAATACTGGAAATGAAGGAGTAAATGACGCTAATGATGTAAAGTCCAAACAACCAGTATTGGCTTTATCAGGTAATCCTTAGGCTACCAAGAATCAAAAGGGTGCTAACCAAGGCACTAACACTTATGCACCGAATACCAATCTAGAATCTTCAAATGTGAACAATACCAACAATACCCAAAACGAAAACACAAATCGAGGACCTAATCTGAATTCAAGGGGTAACACCAACAACTTTCCAAATAAACACATTTACACACCATTGGGGCAATCATTAGAATCAACATTCAGAGAGCTCCTGGCGAACAAGATTATCACATTACCAGCTACAAACAACTTTGAACCCCAGGTCAAACCACCTTGGTGGAATCACTCACACTTCTATGATTTTCATCGAAACAAAGGACATCAAACAAATGATTGCATGAGGCTTATAAACATTGTTCAAGACATGATTGATAGAGGTGATTTAACGGTCGATGGTCTCAAGATGAATGGTGATCATGGCGGCTCTAAAAATCATCTTCAAAATTACAACAAAGATGGAGCTTCATCATCAAATGATACAGGAGGAGCTCACATCAATCACATATATAATAAAACCATCAATCATATATCGACAGATGACAATCAAGTAAATGTCATTAAAATCAAGGACAAATGCGAACATGAATCGATCAATGTAACCACTAGAGCTCAAAAATGTCTTGAAAGGGCATAAATAAGTAGCAACCACTATCCCCAAGACTCAATATGATTTGGTAAGTCAACTACGCAAAACTCCTGCTCAAATATCCATACTTGAGTTATTAAAACTTTCACCAAAACATAAAGACATCTTGGAACAAGCACTATTGGAAACAAATGTACCTCAAGATCTAGATATTGACAAATTTCAAGCCATGGTGACTCGCATGACAAGGCCTCATAATCTCACCTTTTTCTGAGCATGATAATATCTCGTTGAGCCATCCACATAATACTCCCCTTCACATTGAAGTCTTGGTCTACATACATCAAGTTAAAAGAGTATTAATAGATAGAGGAGTTGGGCTCAATATCTATACCTTAAAACTTATCCATGCATTAGGCTTCTCTGAGCAGTCTGTGGATCCACACAAAAAGATCACCATCAAAGCATATGATGGTGAAGAAAGATCATCCAAGGGAACAATAATATTACCTATTCAAGTAGTACCGATACAAAGGGACACTGTGTGCCAAGTCTTAGACATAGACCTCACATATAATATTTTATTGGGTCGTCCTTGGATACATGAAATGCAAGCGGTACCCTCAACTTACCACCAATGTGTTAAATTCCCTTATAATGGGCAGGAGATTTCTATATCAGCAGATAATAACCCCTTTCAACATTGAAATGCTATGGGGGCAGCCTAAGATATCTTGGTTCCACATAACAAGGAAAAACAAAATTCCTTAGCGCCAGATCATCATCAAGAAAAGCTCAAATCTTTATCCATGGATTTCAAACAGAAGATGAAAATCAAAGAGAAAGGAATGGGAGAATACTCTTTTGAACCCATGTGTCTAACCAACTTACCAGCATTGCCAAAATCTCATGGGCAACCTTCTGCATCAACACATCAAGCAACACAACCCATCACCAAGTTTGATGGCAAATTTATCGAATTAGGCACACTAGCACATGAATCAGAAGAAAAGGACATCCTTAGTTGGCTATGCAAGGATGAAGAAAAGTCAAAGCTGCTACTATGGAAGTAGCTATACCAACACAACAGAATGGGAAGGGATACCTAATCATGCAAGGAATAGGGTACAATGGCAAAGGACCTATCAACAAGCATCAAGAAGGAATCACATAGCCATTGGATCCTCCTTCACAGTTTTCTAGAGACAAAACAAGATTGGGCTATGGAGACACTCTACCCCCAAAGAAGAAACCAAATAAATATCAAAAACCTCAGTGGAAAGCAAAGAATAAATACAAGGAGGATTCATGGTAGGAGGCACTACATGAATCAGAAGAAACAATAAGGAAGGAACAAGAACACCAAGAAAAAGAGAAACAAGAGGAGTTGGTCATTCAAAGAGAAGAAGCATCTTATGCGGAAGTACATCACGTTTAGGAACCTATTCCAAACAAGGAAGAATCACCCCCTGAGGAAATCACTACTCCCCAAGGAGATACGGTATATGAACAGATGCCAAGAGTACAAGCGAGATTTGATACGGAATCAGAGAAAACTATCAAACTGGTATCAATCATCAGGGACCTCTTTTCACCCTACAACATACCTGTCCACAACACTGAAAGACTCTAGGACAACACTTCTAAGACTGATTCTAATGACTATGAATGGGGCAGCTATTCAAATGTTACTGAAGATATTCCTGAGAGTACTATTGATAAAACCATTTCTCAAGGACAAGGCGCAGAGTCTAGACTACTTGAATTTGGTCCACAAAATATCTATGATGCCAAAGAAAACGAGCAGTGAAATTATGAGCAATTCTACACAGAAGATGATACCATCGCAGACCTCGAAAATATCATTAACTTATTCAATATCCAAGCCAACCTTGACAATACCTCTATCATGACACTTACCGCAGCCGAACTCGACCCACCTAATGACTCTTTACCGCTCTTCTTTCCTGATCTTATAGACTGGGATGAACCTGAAAACCATGACATACCTATTTTCCTAGATGATGACTCTATTATCCATTACCTATGCACTGTCAACCCGGAAACAGACTCTACCAATGAACAAAGTAACGACATCTACAATCAAGAGAGTGCCAAGTCTCTCAGTCGCAAAAATGAAAGAAATAAGGGATCTACTGCTAAAAACCAGTCAATGGCAACACTAGATCACAAAAAAGTAAAAATAAAGGACGCATCTGAGAGTGAAAACCTTTTAAGGCACCTAAGGATTGGAGACTTGACACTCTTCCTAAACACTATCAGGAACGATCACCCATATTGATTGAGCCCACTCAATCAATCAACATTGGTACAAAAGAAGCAGCCAAAAACATACACCTAGAAGAATCTTTGATAGATGAGGAAAAACCAGTTTATCAAATTCTTCAAAGAAAAGGAAATCAATTTTGCTTGGTCCTATGCAGATATACCCGAGATTGATCCATACTTAATCATGCATCACTTATCTATTGCTTCAGAAGCTAAGCCAATTAAACAAAAATTGAGGAAGATGAATCTGCATGTAGCACTAATGGTTAAAGATGAACTAAAGAAACTATTAGACATCGGATTTATTCGACCTATAGACTATGCTGAATGTATTTCAAACATTGTGCCAATTTCAAAACCAGATGGAAGCATTAGGATATGCACAGATTTTAGGGATGTTAACAAAGCCTATCCAAAGGATGACTTTCCTTGGCCCAGTGTCGACATAATTGTAGACCTCACAAAAGACCATGCAATGCTATCATTAATGGACAATTTTTCTGGCTATAATCAAATCAAGATAGCTCCAGAGGATCAAGATAAAACAATATTCACCTGTCCTTGGGGAACATATTGTTGGAATGTCATGCCTTTTGGCTTAAAGAATGTTGGGGCAACTTATCAAAGAGCAATGACGATGATATTTCATGATATGATGCATACCTTCATGGAGGACTATGTGGATGATTTACTAGCTAAGTCATTTACCCAAGCATAACATCTGGGCATATTAGAGAAAATATTTGAAAGGTTGGAGAAATTCCAAGTCAAGATCAACCCTAAGAAGTGTGTCTTTGGGGTAACATCAAGCAAATTATTAGGCTACATCATGTCAGCAAAAGGCATTGAAGTAGATCTAGCAAAGGTACAGGCCATCATGGAGTTGCCACCTCCTAAGAACATTAGCCAACTCAAAATTCTACAAGGACAACTCCAGTCAATCAGGTGATTCATCGCCCAACTAGCAGATAAAAGTCTACCATTCAATCATTTGCTATATAAGAATGTACCATTCATATGGGAGGCCAAATGTGCAAAATCGTTCTATCAAATCAAGCAATATCTAATGAACCCACCAGTTCTGGTACCACCAATAGTAGGAAAGCCACTTATTCTCTACATATCAACAACGAACATATCATTGGGGGCACTATTAGCACAAGAAGACCAAGAAGGCAAGGAACGAGCTATTTATTACATCAACATAACATTAAATGGTTATGAGCTCAATTACACATTCATTGAGAAGGCTTGTTTAGTTGTGGTATTCGCCTCTCAAAAATTCTGACATTACATGCTATCTCACACAATCAAGCTAGTAGAAAAAATTGATCCTCTCAAGTATTTACTCAAGAAAGCATCTCTCACAGGAAGATTGGCTAAATGGGTCATGATTATCCATGAATTTGATATCCACTACACAGAGCGTCGAGCTATCAAAGGATAGGTAATTGCAGATCAATTAGTTGAAGAACCACTACCAGATAAGTAACCAATGGAGGTCAAATTTCCAGATAGGGATGCCTTACTGTTACCACCAAGCAATGGACCCTATACTTTGATGGTTCCTACACTCAACATGGCTCAGGTGTCGGCATCTTGTTCGTCACTCCTAAAGGACACACCATACCAAGATCATATAGACTCATGTTTCCATGCACAATTAACATTGCTGAGTATGAGGCACTGATCACAGGAATCAAAATGGCCATGGAATGGAGAATCACGGAACTGAAAGTCTATGTAGATTCCCAACTAGTCATAAATTAGATCAACAATGACTATCAGACAAAAGATGACAAGTTTATGCCTTACAAACGAATGGTGGATGACTTCAAATAGTATTTTGTACACATCACCTTCGAGAAAATACCAAGGTTGGAAAACAAAGAAGCTAATGCAATGGCTACTATTTCTTCACTACTACAAATTTCAGAGCAACAGAGTCGTTATGAGTTTCTGGTAGAACAACTGTTTTCTCCAGCTTATGACAATTCCGCATCCCATGTTATCTATGCTTTAACTGGTTTAAACTCTCCTTTATACAGAACAATACATGAGTATCTTAAAACCAATACCCTACCCATTGACCTATCTCGAAACCAAAAACGTAACTTTATTTGGCAAGCTACCCATTATACCCTAATTGTTGATACTCTTTACCGTCGTGGTCTAGATGGTACTCTTCTTTGTTGTCTTGATCGTAATGAATCCGACTCTACTTTACATGAGCTTCACGAAGGTATCTGTGGCACACATTCAAGTGGTCCTACTCTTGCTAAAAAACTTTTGAGAATGGGATATTACTGGCCGGCGATGGAATAAGACTTATAAATTTGCAAAGAAATGTCCTAAGTGCCAAATCCATGGCAATCTTATACATACACCAACATAGGAATTGCAGCCATTTACAACATCTTGGCCTTTCTATTAGTGGGGACTTGACTTAGTAGGCAAAATACACCCTTCATCTTCAAATGGACACAAGTTCATCATCACTGCAATAGAGTATTTTACAAAATGGATTGAAGTCGTCCCAATGACCATAGTAACTAGAAAACAAATTGCCTCTTTTATTCTCAATTATCCGATCTTCAAATACGACATTCCCAGTTCTGTCATCACAAATAACAAACGTCCCTTCAAAAACTAGGATGTGTGAGAACTATGTGAACGATTCAAAATCCAACATCGTTTCTCTACACCTTACTACCCACAAGGAAATGGTCAAGCAGAGGCATCAAATAAAACAATATTGAAAATCCTAAAGAAAACAGTAAATGATGCAGGAAAGGATTGGCATGTGCAACTCAATCTGGCACTTTGGGCATACAGGATTAGCATCCAGATGCCTACAGGAGCTATGCCATATTCATTGGTGTATGGATTAGAAGCAATTTTACCTCTTGAGGTAGAAATTCCATCACTCAGAGTATCTTTGAAAGGTCTCATTCCAGATGAGGAGTATCGCATAAACAAATTACAAGAACTAGAGCTTCTAGATGAAAAATGACAACATGCCTATAATCACCTCAAAGCATACCAGCAATGCATATGTAGAAGCTACAACCACAGAGTCATCCCTCGATATTTAAAAGTCGGTGATCTTGTACTTAAAGAAAATCCCAGAAATCAACAAGATCGAGAAAAGAAGGAGAAGTTTGAACCTAACTAGTTGGGTTCCTATGTCATTGTTTATGGTGAAAATGGATAACAATAATAACAAAATTGAAAGGCTAAATGAATTCAACCACCAAACCCTAGCCTAACAACAACAAAGATCCACCATAACATATGAAGATTACCTAAGACAATGCAAATCAAATGAAATCACAAAGATTATACCATTACATGTCCAATAGGGTTTTGATCTCCATTCTTCCTTATCTCCATTGATCTTGCTTGATATATTTGCTCTCAGATTTTATGTGCACAAGAGCTCAACAAAGAACGGAATGTGGTTGCAAGTAGGATCGTAGTGTAGTCAAGTGCATAAAATGATTAACTAGGTTGATTATGGTTTGATAATGAAGGAAGCATCTCCTTATATAGAAGACACAAATATGAAATGGAGGGATAAGATTGAGAGGTGTAAAAGGAGGTCGGCTATGATTAGAGGGTAGGTAGAAGAAATAATAAAATAATGAAAGAGGTAGGTAGTGTAGGAATTAAGAGATGAATGACATGTGTCATGGGTAGAAAAAGGCTAATGAATTAATTAAACAAATAAAGATTTATTTAATTAATAGAAGAAATGAGATCAATTAAATAAATAAGATATTTATTTAATTTAGGAAAAGGATAATTTAAATAAATAAATGTATTTATTTAAATGAGATATAAGGCTAGAAGAGGATAAATGAATTAAATAAATAAATAAAGATTTATTTAATTAATAGAAGAATTAGGCTTAGATAATTAAATAAATAAAATATTTATTTAATTAGACATGACAATTTTGGGTGTCTACATTTTGCCCCTCTTTGAGACAATGCAGCTTGTCACGTTGTTTCAAAGAAGATAATATGAACTATTACAAAGTTGCCCCAAGATGGGAATGATATGCCCCCTTGAGAGATTGGATGAAAATGTCTGAAAAGATCGCAGACAATCTCTCGATAAGAAAGACGGGATAGAATGGACTGACCAGATAAAGTGACAGAGTCACGGGATAAAGAAGACTGACTCGGGAAACGAGGGCTAAGGCGAGGGTAGGCTATAAGATAGACCACGGGCAAAAGACAACCTCATTGTCATCCACACATCCACGAGAGAAGAGTGCAGAGTGAAAATAGAGCAGTAGCAATCAACATCGATGGCTTTCATTCACAGATTCGACCGCGTTCGCCGATTCTAGAGGCCAGCAAAGGCAGGAGAGCCAGTAAGTACCACAAAACCTCCTCGTACTTCGATGCATTTATTGTTGTCATTAATGCATGGTAGATAGGGAAATAAATGCACTTTAGGTTAGGGTCCAAAAATGTCCAAAAATGTCTAAGCACGTATGCGTTGGTGCTAGGTGTGTTTATGTGGTCTAAAAGAGCGTTTATGTCATGAAAGCATGTTTGTGTCCAAAAATGTGAATTTGTGTCTTCTAGATCAAATCGGCAGTTTTGTGATGAACATACCCTGTTGATTGGATAAGTTGCTAAGAGGATACACTCAAGCAGGTCCTCTAGGGAAGACTAGAATAGATCAAGGCACTTTGTGATGAACAGTGAGTACCAAGATAGAGTACTTTGTGATGAATAGGGAGTACCAAAATATGAGCAGCACTTTGTGATGAACAGTGAGTGCAAATGTGAGGAGCACTTTGTGATGAACAGGGAGTGCAAAACACGTAGTACTTTGTGATGAACAGGGAGTACCACTAGGATAGAAGCAACACTTTGTGATGAACAGTGAGTGTCACTGGGATAGATAGCAACACTTTGTGATGAACAGGGAGTGTCACTAGGATAGAATGTCATATGCATTTAGATAAAAAGTAGCATTTTGTGATAAACAGTGAATGCCATTATGACTGACACGATTGATTTGCTTGATTGTAGGAGTATTTGTCGATGCTAGAGTCATGGGAGAGATTTTCGTCGACACAGAGATTGCGACCTGAGTTGACACTTGAGGACCGAGCAGTGATTGAGGCTATGGGATTGAGACATGTTTTGTATGTGCCTGAGTTTCGGGCAAACATGGGACCGCTGACTGCACTGGCGGAGAGGTGGCACTCCGAGACATGTACTTTTCATTTGCCGATGGGCGAGATGACAATCACCTTGGAGGATGTATACAGGATTCTGCGGATACCGATCGATGGGGAGTTAGTACCCTACGATCGAGACGAAGACAGGGATGCACTGAGACAAGTGTTCTAGGATCCAGGACTGGAGATGAGGGTGGGACATGTGGCATGGGATACCATGACATGTACAGGATTAGCACTACCAATAGTGTTGGCAGGAGTTATCAGTGGGTTCCTCTGTCCGGATAGGGCAACACGAGGGGTGGCTGTAGGGGACACAGGGGCCAGGAGAGATGATCTTTGGGCGGGTCCTTCTAGGGCTTAGACTCCGTTAAGGCCAACCAGCTCTGAGGAAGGGAATTCATCATAGCCGTAGAGGGCTCCCTATGTATCAGTATTGTACCATTTTGTATGATGATGTAGACACCTGCGGGTGATTGCAGCCATATGATTTTGACATCATTGTATCATGACACTTTATATATATATGAGATGATTCATCTTTGTGGAAACTATATGCATGCATACCTATGTGATGTATGTTTCTATGTGATGCTTATGATATGGATGCAAATATGTATATGATGCAATGCAATATTTTTTTTTGTTCTTTTATGTTTTATATGTGTATGCATGATGCAAATGTGAATGTATGTAATGCAGATGAATATGATAATGCAAATGTAAATTGTGCTAACAGGTGTTGTGTGCAGGATGTGATGCAGTTGTGATATTTATATGTATGTATGAAATGCTTATATGTGGTAATACAGGTGAAAACTACATGAAATGCAAATGTTTTTGGTGTGTCATTATACTCAGTCATGTGATAGCAGGCTACGCAGACTCAAGAAGGACGATGGAAGTCAATCAAGAAAGGGGGATGAAAGATAGAAGATATGAACGTGAAAGAGCTTCTTGTGTGTTATCATCATTGAGCTTTATTATGGCAAGTAGGTTATGACAATTGAGGCATATGTTTGACCCAAAAAGTCATTGTACCTATTTGCATGGAGATAAGACAGTCACAAACAAGGAATGCCCCAATTCACACTAGACTCACAGTGTCCTCATATCCTTGGAAAAATCATAGCATTACTAAAATACAATCCACAGATAGCAAATACAAATAGGTGACGATACCCCATCCTCGCCTTTCTAGTCAAAGACATCCTGGAGATAGAATCTCTAGTCAGAGACATCCTGAAAAAGCTAAAAGACATGTCACCTAAAGATAAAATCAAAAGAAAACCAAGACTCGACACCAACATCCACTGTAGTTCTCAAGTTTAGTGTCTCTTGCCACTTGTATAAGTCTTATTTGATTGTGGTCACAATGTTTACTTTCACAAAAAGGATAGATAACACGGAACCATATGTTGTCTGAGTCTGTTGAAAGATTTGATTTTGTTGAAGCTCATTGTTGCTGCTGTCTCATCTGAAACTGAATGAATCCATGAAACTGATATTTTATTGCAAAGAAGACAAAACCTTATTGCGGACTGGCGATGCAAATGTTGCTTTATTGCAGATTGTGTGCGAATAGACTGAAGGAAGCTGGAAGAAACTGTACTCCTCGAAACATGTGATGTTCTCAGTTCCACACCCATCACTAGACATAGGATTTGCCGTAGCCACAGATAGGATTTGATTTATTATGGATGGAAAGGGAGGTGAAAAGGGAGGTTTATTATGAATGGCTAACCAATCTTGGGTAGATCAATAACAAGCCATGATGGGAATGGGTAAGTTTATTATGAACGAAAAGGCTGAGTGTGTGCAAAGTGAAAGGATGAAAGTGAATCCTGAAGGAGGGAGGAGCAATGTCTCTACGCATGGCGCTGGTGACCCATTTTTCACCATGGTACTTGCCCAGGGCGCCACCGAAGTGGTTTTCACCATTGGATGAAATTATTTCTCTTTAATTTTTTTGATTTTTCAATGGTTTCTGTGTCACAAGGTGCCTGTTTGCCAGGTTTTCACCAAGTAACGATTTTTTTTGTTTTTATAATTTTTTTTCTATTTTTGAATTTTTTTTATTTTTTTTGTATTTTTGAATTAGGATATTCCAAAGAGCTATGTGTAGAACCTGTGAAGGTGCATGCTATTGATAGGATCCTTTGAAGGTTCACCTTCTGTAGTTGAGAGCTGATATGCCCTAGATCCATATGCTGCTGTAATGATGTAAGGACCAAGCCAATTTGGTTCGAACTTGCCCTTCTTCTCTCTGTCTTGCTGATTCTTGGGGTTTTCTCTGAGAACCAAGTCACCTACCTCAAATGTACGAGGCTTGACTTTATGATTTTAGTTGCATTGTTCCTTGATTGAATGATATGTAGTTCGAGTGAGTATCTTCCTTGATAAAGGAATTGAGATAGAATTACTAGTGTGTGGACTACATAGGCCCTTATGCGTGTCACCTGAAGAAGTTTGGGCATCACTGATAGCAAAGTCCTTCGAGGAAGCTCCATTAAAGGTCCATGATGTATCGCCAGAAGGGAAAGGATGTGCGGAACAAGTGGATGAGTAATGAAGGCTTATGATTGCGAAAAGAAGTGAGTAGGATAGCATGATGGAGACTTAGGATCAACAAGTATGATTTTTGACTTGAAATTTTAGAACTTTTGCCCCCAGTTATTTTGATATTAGGGGAGATCAACTCTTGCTCTTTTTGCTTCATAGGATTTTTATCCTTGACTTTGATTTTTGTGGAGTCCAGTAGCTTTTGATTTTGATTTGGACTAAAGGACTTTTCTTTATTATTGACTTTTAGATTTTTCTTTTCAAGGCTTGATTTTTGATCCCCAATGAGTAAGGGCTTTTGTAATTCTTGTTGATACAAGTTTGGAAGTGGAGTGGAAATGGAATGAGTGGATGATATGGTAAAGCTATGTGAGTTTTCAAGAGGGTTGGCGATACTCTCAATAGATTCTTCGTTGGAACCACTCTTAGGACTATTGATATCAAGAGATGCTTGCACCACTAGAGGAGATTTGCATTCAGACTTAGTAGCCACAACACTAGGTGGTTCACATCCAATTCCTTGCAAATTGTTTGTAGGTTGCTCCTGTTGACTGAATAACTTAGGAGATAGTGGGAGTTGCTCAACATGAAAGATATACTCACCACATCCCAGGTCTTTAATCTTGAACTTTTCTTTGATCTCTGCTTGTTTTGATGTAGAAGCTTTTAAGGATTCTGGATCCACATATGCTGATGAAGGAATAGCTTCTCGATTGAATGGGATTGTTATTTTTGATCTAGGTTGCAAATTGTTGCAATATATAAATGGATTTGGATCAACTTTGATGGTCATTTCAACTCCATTGTGTGGAAACTTGATACATCGATGATATGTACATGGGACTACCCTCATCTCATGAATCCATGGACGTCCTAGTAATATATTGTATGTGAGATCCAGGTCTAGGACTTGACAAACCACATCCTTTGTAACTGGCCCAACTCTGAGAGGTAAAATGATTGTGCCCTTGGATGAACGCTCTTCATCATCATATGCTTTGATGGTAATTTGATTTGTAGAATTCACAGCTTTATCAGAATATCCCAATTGTTTAATTGTGCTCAATGTACAAATGTTTAGACCAACTCCTCCATCTATCAAGACTCGCTTTATTCAACGTTTGTGTATGAAGGCTTCAACATGTAGTGGTGCATTATGTGGCTGACTTATGGAGGCGTCATCGGCTTCTATGAATGTAAGGGAATGTGGAATGGACAGGTATCCCACCATGGCTTGAAACTGGTCCACGTTCAGATCAGTAGGAACGACGGTGTCTCTCAAGATTTTGTCAAGAATAGCTTTATGAGCGGGGGATATGCGTAAGAGCTCAAGTATGGAGATGAGCGTGGGTGTCTTCCCTAACTGTTCTACAAGGTCATACTCAGGTTTGGTTGATGAAGAAGCGGTGTTTTTAGTTGAAGCACCTGGAAAAGTAATTTTACCTTGATGGGTTGTAACATGACATTCAGAAGTAGCTTCGGAAGAAGATCCAACACCTTTTAGGACAATCTTGGGTCTCTGAGTAGGATTCTCAGGGTTTTTGTCCTTGATGATAATAGTAGAGACATAATTGTCCATCGAGATGTGATTGATGGTTGAATCATAGTTGTAAGGTGCTCTAGTATAGTTGGTTTGATCATCTGTGGCTTTAGCTTTTCCCTTGTCATGCTTTGGGAACGGCTCCTTAAACATCTCATGTTCTTGATTGGATGAGTGTCCCTCAATCTCAATGTCACCTCTATCAATGAGATCTTGTACGATGTTCTTCAATTGATGACAATTTCTTGTCTTATGACCCTTGCTCTTATGAAATTCACAATACTCATCATCATTCCACCAATTTGGTTTAACCTTTGGTTCATATGGAGGAAAATCTGGAACTGTGATTACCTTGTTTGCCACTAACTTTTTGAAGACTGACTCAAGTGGTTCTCCCAATGGGGTGTACTTCCTTCATGATCTGGAAGTTGTTTGAGTATTCACTTGATTGTTTGTAGAACTTGATCCCGAAAAGATGAATTTGGGTCGCACTGTATTGGCATCAACAACACCATCATTGACTGTGTTCTTGTTTTTATTCCAAAATCTTGGCTTGTCTTTTCCTTTAAAGTCATCTTTGTTCTCCTTAAATATCTTAATGACTCCTTGCTCAATTAGGACCTTTTATGTTGCTAAGCCTTTTTCAATAACGTCCCTAAAGGTGGACAAACAAGCTTTCCTTAGATCATAGCCAATGTCTTTGTTAACGTTTTGTGTGAACATCTCTACCATTTGTTTTTGTGGAATTTCACAAGAGCATCTGCTGGCTAGATTCCTCCATCTTTGTAAAAATGATGCAAAAGACTCTCCCTCTTTTTGCTTGGTGTTACACAAAGTAGTGACTGATATGTCTGTCTCTATATTGTAGGAGAAATGTTGAATAAATACCTCTGCTAAGTCACCCCATGACTTAATACCAGGTGGGAGTTGGGAGAACCATTCCATAGCTTGATCACCTAAGCTTTGTGGGAATAATCTCATCAAATATGTCTGTTCTGAAGCTACTTCAATGCAAGCTGTGAAAAATTGTCTTATGTGTGCCTTAGGATCCCCTTTTCATCTATACTTATCAAATTTAGGCGTCACAAAGTGTGTAGGAAATGGAGGCATTGGAATGCTCTTGTCGAATGGATAAGGACATATGTCTCTCATTGTGTATGTTGGCTTTGGTGTATTTATGTCCTCCATTTTCTTTTGTAAGTCCCTGATTTGTTGCTCCAAATTGCTCTTAGGTGGAGATCGAATTCTTGGACCATACCCCATGCTTGAGGCACCAATTGGAGGAGAAGCATGTTGCATATATGGATGATATTGATCATACACATGTTCATATGGAGGAGGTCTATAGTGATGCTGCATATATGGACCACTTGGTATAGATTCATGTTGAGGAATGAAATATCTATTTTGTCCATGTATACCATACTCTATAGGCATGTCATGTTCTAATGTGTTGCCCCCAAATTTGACATGGGGTTTCCTTGTGTCCAAATTTTGAGCATGCCTTTGAATATCCAATTGCTTTGGTGGTTGATCCTTAGCATTTGTATGTGATTGAGCATATCTTTCTGCATAAGACTTCCATAATGGTCTGCGAAGGTGAGTATCATATGCTTGACCATGTGTATGTGGGACCTCTGGTTTTTGAAACAAAGATGATGGTGATTTAGGCACAAGATGTGGTCTCTATTTCCTCCACTATTAGGCCTCCTTTGATCCATGTTGGAGTGAGTTTGTTGCAAAGGTCGATTTTCCATTATTTGAGACATTTCAAAATCATGAGGTATCTTGGCTCCACTTTGTGCCATCATTTGTAAGAAGTATTGTCTATCTCTCCTCATTATTTCCTCAATCAGTCGATTGAAGCGGGGGTCCATAATGGATTCTTTCACATCTGCTGAATGTACTGAAAAGTTGTCTATATTGTCATTGTGTGTATCATTGTTGTTTGTAGTGTCCATGTTCTCAACATTTGGAATGTTTCTATAGGCATCCATGTCAGGTAATGTGTTATGATCAGTATTGAAAAAGACATCATTGTCATACTCATAAGAACTCATGTTTGCGGACTCTTGAGCCTCTTTAGTTTCTCTCCTAGATTTTTGAAGACGAGTTTCAACCATGAACTAGGTATTGACCAAGATGTGTGAGACTAGATGAAAATGGAAAAAGTATGGAAGACCAAGAGTTGGATGGAGTGTAAATGAATCTGAGGTGTACTTGCAATGTCCAAAGTGTAAGACCAAGTATGTATGTAGTAGAGTAGGCGTGACTTCCAAAGAGAGGATAGTTTCTCTTGATGAGGTAAGTTGACCTTGACTCTAAGTAAGACCAAATGAGACCCAAAGGTGATAGACCTTGATGAGGGACCACTTAGCAAAGTGTTGTTGTATGTAGTGTGTTGACAAAGTATGATGAGGACAAGCAAGTGACCTTTTAACTCAAGTTTAGATAAGTGTGAATGTAAAGCAAGATGTGAAGCAATGATGGACTATGTGAGACCCAAAGACAAGTTGAATGCTAGATGAAAACCTGAAGAAACAACCTAGGAAGCTCAAGAATTCTGAAACTGATTGCTCTTGTTTGCTGGACTGTAAAATTTTTCCAATTTGTGAAGTTGTTGGTTGTGACCAAATCTGAATGTTTGACTATTTTTTGTGACAAGAGGACACAATGTTGATGAGGACTCAATGTTTGCAAGTGTTTAGACTGACATTGACTCCAAGAAAAGTGTGTTGTTTGATGTAAAATTGTTTTGCATACACTTGAAGACACAAAAGACACAATGTTTTGTTGTTTGGTCTTGAATGTTTGAATGTTTAAAATAAGTCAAGCACAATTCTTATGGCTGGCCAAGACAATAGTTGTTGATCCCACATGGGGTTTTACCCCCGAGGCTACGCTATTCAGAGTGGATACTTAGATGCTTGACCTCACTGGCTCCACCCTTGGCACTCACTTCTCAGGTCAGCCAAGCATCAGTCCCCGTGGTGAACTTTGTATCTCTACTAAGAACTGTATGTGTGTGGGCCGCTACCAGAGGTCCGACCTCCTACCCCAACAACTAGAAGGATTTGGGCTTCTAAAACAAAAAGGTGCTAGTAAGGGCATCCGCTTGTGTGGCCATACATGTGGCACTTTCAGCTTTGTAAATACAAAAGGCTCCCAGCCGGTAGGCGTTACGCCCTACAACTGATCAAATAAATTTGATCAAACGGGTTTATGGGGAGACATAGTGTCGATATGAACTAATCGGCACACGTTATTCATAGTTTTCACCATGAATACAATTATTTATAGTGGTTTGGAAGAAGATGGCTTTTATTTTGCTACCACTTGGGTCGTTCTCTTCTCACTAGTATTCCTAATGACCACACGGGAAGACAGACCCTCTAAAGATTTAACAAAAAGAGCCTATTGCTCAAGACACAAAAGACAATGATTCAATTTTAGTGCACTAATTGAAGTGTTTGCTAGTCTATGAAAACAAGACACACAATAAAAATCCAAAAACCCTTGCCAAGGACTTGCAACAAAGATTTATTAGTAGTTTGGATTGTTTCAAATGATCACCCCTTCCTGCAAGCACACAAGTTAGGTAAATCTCAGATCCAAAAGACTTTGTGAAATAGGGGCCTTCAACAATGTGTTTTGTTGACCAATTCAAATATATGATTCATCATAAAAAAATACCACTTGTAAAATTTCAAGTGATTTCCAAAAATGTAAGAAAATCGAAAAAATTTGCTAATTTGCTCCAAAAATTAATTTTTTATGAAAAATCATAAACAAATCATATAAAATTCAAAATCAATCTAAAAAATCTGTAATTTTTATTGGAGAGTCCTGATGGTCTTCCAAACCTTCATAAAAAAATTTCTACAACAAATCCAAGTAGTTTGTGAGATATGAGTAAAATAATGCAAAACCCTAATTTTCAAAGATCTAATTTTTGAGGAATGATTTTGCATCAAATTTGAAATAAAAAAGAATATATCCTATGTATAATTCTGAGAGATTTCCAAAAATGTAAGAAAATCCAAAAAAATTGCTAATTTTCTCTCAAAATTAATTTTTTATGAAAAATCATAAAAAATTCATATAAATTGAACAATTGATCCAAAAAATATGAAATTTTACTGAATCCTTCTGATACTTTGCTTGACTTGTAAAAAAAATATGATGCCAAAATTTGAAGCTGTTTGTGAGATCTGATCAAAATAAGGAAACACCCTAATTTTTAAATATCTGATTTTTACGGAAATATTTTGCATCAAAATTAAAATCACAAAAAACAGATCCTGTGTATAATTCTGAGAGATTTCCAAAAATGTAAGAAAATCCAAAAAATTCTCTCATTTTCTCTCAAAATTAATTTTTTATGAAAAATCATAAAAAATTCATAGAAAATGAAAATGTGCTCCAAAAAATCTGAATTTTGTATTGAGAGCTCCTAATACTTTCTTCAACTTGAAAAAAAAATTTGGTGCAAAATTTCCTAGCCGTTTGTAAGATATGATCAAATCTCTCCAAGATCTTGATTTTTGGTCCAAAACCCTAGCTGCACAAGGTTATTCTCCAAATTGTTTTACAAAACAGCAATATAGGGTTAGAAAAATCTGCAAAAAATATAGATCTAACAAAAATCCATGTCCCATGGGGCGTGCCAAAATGTTTATGGTGAAAATGGATAACAATAATAACAAAATTGAAAGGCTAAATGAATTCAACCACCAAACCCTAGCCTAACAACAACAAAGATCCACCATAACATATGAAGATTACCTAAGACAATGCAAATCAAATGAAATCACAAAGATTATACCATTACATGTCCAATAGGGTTTTGATCTCCTTTCTTCCTATCTCCATTGATCTTGCTTGATATATTTGCTCTCAGATTTTATGTGCACAAGAGCTCAACAAAGAACATAATGTGGTTGCAAGTAGGATCGTAGTGTAGTCAAGTGCATAAAATGATTAGCTAGGTTGATTAGAGTTTGATAATGAAGGAAGTATCTCCTTATATAGAAGACACAAATATGAAATGGAGGGATAAGATTGAGAGGTGTAAAAGGAGGTCGGCTATGATTAGAGGGTAGGTAGAAGAAATAATAAAATAATGAAAGAGGTAGGTAGTGTAGGAATTAAGAGATGAATGACATGTGTCATGGGTAGAAAAAGGCTAATGAATTAATTAAACAAATAAAGATTTATTTAATTAATAGAAGAAATGAGATCAATTAAATAAATAAGATATTTATTTAATTTAAGAAAAGGATAATTTAAATAAATAAATGTATTTATTTAAATGAGATATAAGGCTAGAAGAGGATAAATGAATTAATTAAATAAATAAAGATTTATTTAATTAATAGAAGAATTAGGCTTAGATAATTAAATAAATAAAATATTTATTTAATTAGACATGACAATTTTGGGTGTCTACAATCATCATCTCAATCTATGGATAAAGTGCCTATCAGCTAACAACTTTAGAAGGAGATGTGCTCAATGAACCAACCAACAACATTCATCTGAAGAAATACTATATTTGAGTAGTCTAATGCACAAAAAAAGTGAAAAATACAAAAAATAAAATAAAAAAATCAGAAAAAGACAAAAAAAATCAAAAACAATAAAAAGGTGCAATAAAAACAAAGGGTGAAAACTTGGAAACAGATGCTACTTGTGAGGGAATAGCTC
The DNA here is from genome assembly GCF_030272615.1 of Cryptomeria japonica. NCBI lineage: Eukaryota > Viridiplantae > Streptophyta > Pinopsida > Cupressales > Cupressaceae > Cryptomeria > Cryptomeria japonica. Next base: position 164,064,996 of record NC_081406.1, on the reverse strand, counting down.
CTCTATCTATCTTTTCTCATATCTTTTATATCCGAAGTCAAAAACCATTGGCCATCGCCCAACACTTATCAAAATAACATTATCCAGGACATACTTAGCGTAGTCACTGTCCTTACTTATTAGAATATTAGTTCGTCATATCCCACCATGGCTTGGTAATCACTATACATATCCACATCTATCGATATCTATAACTAGGGGCAACATTAGTCTGACTTCAAAGAAATTTCAGCAAACAAGCAAACAAAAATTGTAGCATGCCAAGAAAATTTTGTCAAGAAAAACTCCAGCAGCCAAGAAAACAAAACACTGATCCACTTAACAACTTCAAAAACACATAATGGATGATTTTCCAAAGTATAATTTGTTTACATCTTGCATGAAGTTTTGACTATTTTTACACTTGAACTTTTTTGAACTATTGGATCCCCTAAATATTTTTTAGTTTTCTGTCTGTGAGGCGATCACTTGTACTGTGAAAATACTTGTCTCGGGAAGTGATTCAAAACATATCACTGAAGACATTGTTCCACTTTGTGCATACAAATGGTTTAATCTTGTATGTTTATACGCAAGTAACACTCGGGACGTCTTGGTTCAATTATACCTCGATGTTTGTGCCATCTTGCAATATCAAAAATCATGTAAATTTTTCTCAGGTCATTATGGTTCAATTATACCATTGTGCTTGTATAAATTTTCAGCATATCAACTGCTCAATGATGATCAACCCAAAGAAAGCAAAAACATGTGACTATTCAAGAATGACAAACGACAAAATAAGGATGATAGATTAGTTGCATATCATGTAAAATTTGCATTTAGTCACAACATATCATTATCATACATCTCATTTTCAAGATACATCTTCCCGCATATCATTATCATACATCTCATAAATCACATCATTGCATCATGAATCATACAATCATATCAATCAATATCAAAACAAACGTATTTATCTAAGCATTGCATCATCATCATAGAAGCATCACATCAATGCATAAATCATCATCCATAAAAACACATCACGTGTGGATCACAAAATCTGTGTCGTATATATATCTCAAAAGTGGTCAAATATACAAAAGATGTCATGTCTATCAAAATACAACACAAAGATCAAAATATAATGGAGACAAGTCTCTCAGGTATGACTATCTCCTGAGGTTGATGGTGTCACAGCAAATGTCCCGGGACTTGGATCTTCGGGAGGATCATTTCGAGACGACCTGGTCACACCTCTTCTCTCCATCCTCAAATGAGTCTGCATGGATCGACTAGATCTCACCACAACATATCTAGGATCTCTGTGATCTCTAGGAACAACCTCCTCATATAAACGCTTATAGTACTCAGCCTCCTTAGCTGCATATTGCATCTCTCTCAGTGTGTCTCTCACAAAACCACTAGCTACCACTCTCTCCAGGCTATCTGCTCTAGCCTCTGCTTGACCTAAGCGCTCTATCACTGTATCCTGCTCTACGGTAATTTGTGTAATCTAACACTGCTGAGCCAGTACTTGTTCTTGAAGTTGTTGTAATGACAACTATAGGGACCTAATCAGTGTGTCCTCTCGATGGGTGGGTACCACATCTGAATAGGTACATGTGTCATGGTACCCCCTATCCCTGTCCCTATCTTAGGCATCGGTGGAGGTAATACATTTGATCTCCTCCTTTGATTTGGCCACCTAAACTCATCCATCCCACCCATAATTGCTATAACCTCTCCTGCCCGGCTAGCTCCACCAACTCCGATCACCAAATCTCCTCGTCTCCCTCTATCTCCTCCATCCCCTCCTCTATCTCCTTGTCTCCCTCTACCACCTCCCCTCCCATCTCCCCCGTCATCTCCTCCACCATCCCCATATCCCTCCTCAAGCTCCTCTCCCTCATCTCTCCGTCTCCCTAGCCTCTTAGGTTGCTCATCCTCATCATCATCAAAAGCGAGAATCATCTCCACTAGATCTGATATCTATGCTACAACATGGGTCATGAAGAGAGCTGCAAACTCCTCCGTCATCCCCGCATCTACCACCTCAAACCCGTAGTCCCATATCTGTCCGGCCAAATGCATGTAATCCTCCACCATCATTCCACTATCAATAGTCAGACCCCATTCTAGCACATCCTACCTCCGACGAGCATATAAGCCTGCTCACTGCGGTATACCCTACAATCGACCATATTGTTGTTGAACTCAGCTGTGCAAGAACCTCTAAATAACAAAAGGCATCCGCCCTATCAATAATCCTAACATATATACATAGGGCATCTGTAGCCCATCCTCAGCCCACACCTCACACTCCATATACGGTCTCCAGATAATCCTATCAATGTTATCCAACACACTCCTCCAATGCTCTAGCTTGCCGAGAGAACTGGAGAACTATCCCTATGTATTCATATTCATAAGCCCGACCAACTGGCCTATCCTTGTCTACAAGTAGCCTCACTACAGGAATGTGCTCCCATGCCCACACCTGTAATAATGTGACCCTGGCTAATAAACTGTTGTATCCTAAGTACACCACATGATGCAAATCTCTGTACAGATGGGCCAACATGCAAGACCCCCAAGCAAACATGTGACCCTGTGTCACCATATCCTTCAGAACCAATCCCCATCCCACTGCTAGTCCCTTCGACCTACGGTCGGGACACAAAAAGCCACCTACAAAACTTGCCAATACTGATGGTAGTGGGGCATAATTGAAATCTATGAACTCTTGCCAAGGGATCTCATATCCGCAAATATGCTCATCATGGAAAATCTGGTGAAGCACCTGTGTCCCATCCTCCTCGATCTACTCATAAGGCAATAGTGCCCCTACCATAGGGATTTGTAGAATCCGATAACAGTCTTCTGGAGTAACTATGATCTTGTCCGTAGCCAAGTGAAAGGTGTTGGTGTCACTGTGCCACCTCTCTGCCAATGTTGTCAATAAACCCCGGTTAATGATATACCGAGGCATGTCCAAGAAAGAGGACAACCCACATCTCTCAATGATATCTCTATCTGCCTGTGTCAATCGTGGAATCAGAGACCATGGCCCTAGAAATCTCTCTCGTGACTGAAGAACACCAAGTTGTTCCTGTAACAAGCAAAACAAGTCCAAATATCAGTTCCCACATCTATCCAATATATCAAAATCACAATTCCATATCAACTTGAAACAAATCCATATCAAATCAAGTTTCGTATCGAAAATCAAATCCATATCGAAGTCAAAATTCCATATCAACTTGAAACAAATCCATATCAAATCAAGTTTCATATCGAAAATCAAATCCATATCGAAATCAAAATTCCATATCAACTTGAAACAAATCCGTATCAAATCAAGTTTCATATTGAAAATCAAATCCATATCGAAGTCAAAATTCCATAACAACTTGAAACAAATCCATATCAAATCAAGTTTCATATCGAAAATCAAATCCATATCAAAGTCAAAATTCCATATCAACTTGAAAACAAATCCATATCAATTCAAGTTTCATATCGAAAATCAAATCCATATCAAAATCAAATTCTATATCAACTTGAAACAAATCCATATCAAATCAAGTTTCATATCGAATATCAAACCCATATCGAGAAACAACTCAAAAATCCATATCGCACAACTCATATCAAGAACCATATTAGAAATCATAGATCGGAACTCATATCAGACATCACATTAACAACATAAATCAAAGATCCAAATCAATAGAAAATCAAGATCATCATTCAATCAATCAGCTTGGAACTTCAACAACAAAAACAATTTCAAAAATCTATCAAATAATCACATATCAGCACAACAGACACAAAATTGGCTACAACACCCATCAAGGAACACTTGGCAGACACCTACCCACCCCAACTCATCTTCCTTCATCTATTTTTTCCCCCAACATCATCTTTTCTCTCCTTTCTAACTACATTTTCTTGCCACGTGCTAAGTAATCTCCCCCATGCGCTAAGCTGCCACCTATGCGCTAGCTAAACTTAGCTACACACTACAAACTTTACCCTATGTGCTAGGTTACCCTACACTCAGCCCTATTCCCCACATGCACTACCCTGTTAGCCCTATGCGGTAGGTTACCCTATGCGCTACCCTGTTCCCTGCATGCGCTACCTTGTTGGTCCTATGTGCTATCCTACGCTATGCGCTACCCTACACTTGCGACATGCTACCCTACACCTGCGATGTGCTATCCGATGACACCTAGAGCTACCCTAGTTTACTAACCCTACGTGCTAACTGTTTTATCGTATGCTCTACGCAAATGACCCAATGTGCTAAATTGCGAGAATCCGACATAAAAAATTAAAAACATGATCAAAATCGACAAAACAAAAAGCAAAAGGGGAAAAATTTAGATGATTTACAGGTGGACCATACGTGGTGGGCCTCCGGTATCGACGAACGCGCTCGAATTGGTGCGAAGCATAGGGAACCGACATTTTGTCACTCTCCAAATGTCACTCTCACCAAAAATCAAAAGGCACAAACGATACAAATGAAATCATTTTTCACCTTTTTATAGGGTAAAAATAAATTAGGGTTAGCAGGTGGGGCATGTATTTTGCTTGTGCTCTCACTTGTAACCCTCGCAAACATCATTTTCAGGAGATGAATCAATTAGGTGCACATTAAAGACAGACAAAATTTTAAAATGCGATGAAATCTACAAACAATTACCAAATCAATCAAATTTTCAATTTTTTTGATTCATCTCCCGATGGGGCATTATCAACACCATTTATCAAATATGGGGCACGACATCGACATTTTTACACACGAAATCACATCAATCAAATTTTGGCAACACATCAATTTTCTTTGAATCAACATGTGCACACACGTCACTTCAAAGAGGGGCAAAATGTAGACGTATAAAAATCACCACTTTCCTAAATGAATATTTTATGTTCATTTTATTCTCATTCCTCTATTTAATTAAATTTTGTTTAATTAAATTATTCACATTCATCTATTTGATTAAATAAGTTATTCAATTTATTTAATTAAATTCACCTAGGCCCTTCATATCATTTAATTGAATAAATCACTTTATTTAATTAAATCCCCCTTCTACTCTTTTTAATTAAATTGCTCACTTCAAATAAATAAATCTAATTTATTTAAATCCTCCACTTGCATCTATTTTGTTGAAATAAAGAAATTTATTTTAATTAAAATTACCCTCCATCCACTTTCATTTTCCAACATCTCCCACTTGCCTCTCTAAACCACTTCTAAATTCTTCTAATCCCTTCTAATTTAGCCTAAACCATCTACTAAATATTGTCACAATCCTAAGCAAAGGGAAGTCACTTCTCAAACCCTTAAAAGTCTTCAATAACCATTAAAGGCTTTATGTCCTCAACAACTTAACCATTTAAGTCTCTTACATAACCATTAATGGTTAACTCAACCTTCTTACATGGTTGGAGACTTTTTTCCTAACTCAACCCTCATCCAACCCTAGGGTTTCATCAGGCATTCATTGCTTTGACCATGGTTATTCCTTTAACCCTTGCACAAGAGTTTATCCTTTGGGTAAAAGCTTTATCCAATGGGTTTTCTTAATCTAACCTTAACCCTTACCTTCTAAGGTAACCATGAGGTCTTCTCAAGCATTTAATGCTTCTTGCATCTCCTCTCAAGATGTCTTATGTTGACAATTGTCACCATTTCATTAGTGAAAATTGTAAACATAGATTGATAACTTTCAATCCTGACCCTTGATAGGATCATCCAATCTTGACCATTCATTGCCCTATTTTTCCTATAAATAGAGCTCTCTTTCCTCCATTCATCATCCAAGTCTTTAGCATCAAACTTATAGACATTTTACTAATCATCTAATCTAAATCATTTTAATCAAGCATTTAGCCTCTCTTTGATTATCTTCATAGCATCTTAAAATAGGCATTTGTATTATCACATAATAATCATCTCAAACTAGTATAGCATGCTAGGATAGTTTTGTTACTAATCCTTTCTTCTTGTCATCATATTCATGTTAGTTTAGTTCATCTTTTGTTAATATCATGCACATTAGGATTGCATTCATGTTAGATTGATCAAAACATCCCTCATTCTCATGATTGCCATCCCTAAGTCACTTTTCTTAGTGATCTGAGAGCAAAGGCATTGGCTTAAGGGGTCTTGTGAGATAGAGAACAATGGAACATCCCTTGGGAAGTTGAGTTGTTCCATATAGCTCCATAACTTGCACCAAGAGTCCCATTGGTGTGTGGACTAGTCCTGAATTCGTAATATTCGTTTCATCGAGCCACTTTTCCCGCATACATGAACATACCTTTTTCTAATGGCCAACGTTCATACGAACCCTGACCAAAGTAAAAATATATTTTTTTACAATTAACTATCTCATATAAATAGAGATGTTTTATTTCATTTTTTCAAACACAAATCATCAAAGTAATTCACATTTTTTGGTGAAAGAAGACATTTGAAGGTCATTTTAAGGGCAACAATTTTCAAGGAAGGTTTTGGTGAAAGAAGACATTTGAAGGTCATTTTAAGGTCGACAATTTTAGGAAATTTGAAGGTCATTTTAGGGACATGGGGAACAAGAGGACAAGTCAAAATAAGACTTCAAGGAAGTGTTCAGCCGACATGAAACAATGATATCAAGAACTAAGAAAGCAAAGATAGTATGCACATGTGTATCTTTACTTAATTTCTATTTAATGTTACATGTATTATTTACCTAAAATTGTGCTTATTTGATTAGTTGAATATTTTTTATGTAATAATTTTATCTTAATTATTTTAAATTATTTTAATTTGATTAAATTAATTTTATCTTAATTAGTTTTAAATTATGTTATTTTGATTAAATATTTTTAAGTGTGTTTGTGTTTTTTTTAAAATAATCAAATAATCAAATTTGAAATTAGTATATCGTGCTCTACTTAAATATTTTTATAACTCATCTCTCTCTGCTTAAGTCTTTAAAATCTCTCTCTCTCTCACTAGGACCTCTCTCTCTCTTTACAACCTCTCTTTTTCTAAGATGTCTTTAAATTAGGACCTCTTTATCTAGAGTAACAAAAATAATTTGGAAATGGTTAGATTAAAATAATCCTATTTTAATTTAGTCTCTCTTCCCCTACCCCTTAAGTCTTTTTGCCTAGATCTCATTTTAGGACTCTCTCTCTCTCTCTCTCTCTCTCTCTCTCTCTCTCTCTCTCTCTCTCTCTCTCTCTCTCTCTCTCTCTCTCTTTAAGATCTCCAATATTCGGACCTCTCTCTAGATTAGCAAATTATATATTTAAAAATTTGGTGTATTAAAATCAATATAGTTTTAATTTAACTTATCTTTAGGACCTCTCTCTCACCCCTTAAGTCTTCTTAGGACTCTCTATCTCTCTCTTTTAGGATCTCTTTACTAGTACCTTTATCTAGATTAGCAAATTATACTTGGAATTGGTGCATTAAAAATATTCTTGTTTTAATTTAACTTCTCTTTCACTCTCTCTTTCTCCCTCCCCTTAATTCTTTTTAGAACCTCTCTCTCTTATTTCTTTTTAGTACCCCTCTCTCTCCCCTTAAGTCCATTTAGGACCTCTCTTTTTAGGATCTCTTATTAGGACCTCTCTCTAGATTAGAAAATTATATTTGAAATTTTGGTGGATAAAAAATAATCTAGTTTTAATTTAACTTATCTTTGGTGTAGTGCCCCTCCTTGATTCAACTTGTCTTTTGTACATGAAAGGATTGTATTGATCAAGCCTAGTCTATGTTATGATGATTCGACGTTGTCGTGTTATGTACTAACCCTATTCCATGATTGTAATGGATGATGATGGATGTAATGCCCCACCAAGAAACCCTAAAAGATCACACTAAAACATAGGAATAAAGGCGAAAATATATATTTTTTAAACATAACATATCCTTAAGGTGCATTAAGTTATAGCGTTGCACTAATTAATTACACAAGCGGAAGACTTAACCATATTCCTAAAGGGTTTCCAACAAGGATTACTTTAAAAAGAAACTGAAAGTATAAGGTTCACTAAACCACTGAAGATGCATGTTAACTATCCCTAATACATTGCAATGATATTCACATAAAGAACTGAATCAAACATGCTTAAAATTACATACTTGGATTTGATTTCATTACATACTAATGATTACATACATCAAGTTTACTACAATAATCCATTCAATAACCCCATATTTACCATTACAAAATCTAACAACTTATAATATCTCCATTGCATTTAAATTATAGGATAACATATGAATTAAATAGAAGATCATATAATGAGTTACATAGTTTACAACATGCCAAGAAGACATAATAATACAAATGATACAATTGAACTCATAAGGTCCAAATAGTTACAATAAAGAATCCAAGGAATACAAAGGAAATCCAACTAGAACAAGGAGATGATCAAGACCAAAGAGCAACTGGAACACCTGCAAAGTCAACCCTTCCAAGAAGGAAGCAAACATGATACCGATGGAAAGTGGCACTACTACCCGACCATGTGGCTCAAAAGATCCACCCCTTCATGCTAGGAGATAGCACTAAGACCCACTAGGAAACAAAGGAAAGAATACATGGTCTCACAAAACATCAGATCAAATCACAAACAGTATACTCGTAGAACATGACTCCACATCAAATAGGTGAAATCAACAAAACTATACACTAGTGACCATAAGGGAAGAGTGTCATCACATAGCTTGGTAAGGTTATCCTAGCAGGCCTCCATAGGTCCTGACCCCCATCATGGGTTATCTTGGTAACCTCTCCCAAACCCCTGACCCCATCCAAGTCTCATGCGGACCCCAAAAATCCTTTCATGAGGACAAGGTTGTTGGTTTTCCATTCCAACCCTTCTCACTACATCTTGAGTTTGTACTAGCACTCAACCATGAGCGAGGCATAATTATCTTATTTAGTGTTTCATTTACCAAGCCCCCTAAATATTATTAAGTTACCACTTACTTAAACAAACTTTCAATGGGTTACTTAGATAACTACTTTGGGCGCGACCCCCAATTGAAAGTCACTCTCCCATATGACACTTACAAAATCACATGAACTCCCAAAACCAAGGTATACACATGAAAGATTACATGGAGTTCAATACCGTAGAAAACCACTTGGTCGAAATCAACCCTCCCATAAGGTTAACCAATTGATAAAACATGGACACGAGAAATGCACAACCATGAAAACCACCATATGACCACATTTAATAAACTGACCAAAGACTTGCAGTTTTGAGAAAAAATGTGAATATAGTAATTTAACATGCATATCTATTTTCAATTTCGTTTAATAATGCCAATCAACCTAGATTTTCCTAATTCCTCTATTTTTCCCAAAATACCACATTTTAAGAAAAATCACCATTTCACAATAGATAAAAATAAATATACCATTTATATAATTATACATATAAAAATATAAATAAACTCATTTATTTATTAATCTAACATTAATATTCTTCCCAAAATAAAATAATCAATTTCTATTTTTATCATAAAAAAATTTAAAACTAACATGAAATTATACACACACACACATATAATTATTTATATTAATTATAAATTAATTTAAATAATATAAATAAAATAAAACTTTTAATTAGCAACCCATGTGACTTTTCACAACCTTGTGGGCCCCCCTTTCAAAGGGGTGAGGCACTTGTGCAACATTGCTCACATACAACTACTCACACAAGACAACCCCCTCCCTATCGTGAGGATGGGGTTGAGCCCTGGCTCCCCCATCTCACGTGAATATTCAATTTTTTTTTTTTTTAAACTATAAACCCCCTAAACTAAGAAAACTCAGAAATTTTTGTTGGAAACAATAACAGAGTGTAATTTTTTTTTAAATTATGGCAGCATAACAGCATGCCCAGAAGAAATTAGAAATTAATTTTCTTCTACTAGACATTATAAATAAGAAATGTAACTTGAAAAAACTGAAAAGAGAGATTCAAAAATGAAAATTTCTTTCTTTTTCAACATGCAGACACACACAAAAATCTTATTTTTAAATTAATTTTTTTCACAATCAGACAATAGATTGGAGAAAAACTAAAACTGATTTTAAATTCATGCTAATTTCACATTTCAAAACCAAATGAATGATTCGACAAATTTCGACATCAATTCATTCACATAGAGATTTCTTCAACCAAATAATTGTTTTTAAAACAAAACATAGGTATATAAAACTAGAATCCAACCTTAATAACAATCCAGAAAGAAAACTGAGAAGAGCCCAATCTGCAATCTGAAAACTTCCTTCAACAAAGATGCACAAATTTCTCCAAAAATTCCTCTCCCTCATTCCCGTGAAAGAATATGGTTATATAAAGAAAAAATTCAACCTAAACTTATTTTAGGTTGAAATTCTTTTGAGCAATGAAATCATTTTCATAAAGTAAAAATGCTAAACGTTTTTCTCTCCAAAATTGATTTTCTTACTTTTATTTAAAACTCCAATTTATATTTTAAAAGTCAATGAGAAAGAAAACATTTTATCTATTTATTTTTAGTTTCAAATAAACTTTTCCCAATAAAACACATTTAATTTACAATTTGAAAATGATCATTTAATCCAACTTGCTAAGTTAATAAATTAAACAAATTGATTTAACGACTAATCACAAGAAGGGTACTATTTAATTTACCAATGCATAAAAGCACATTTAATCTAATTAAATACTTTAAAATTTAATAATCAATTTTATCAAAAGCCTAATACATAACTAAAATAACTCAAATAAACACACGATTCGCATACCAAACAAAGGGAAACTGACGATCGACTGGGACACTCACTTTGAGCACGACTAGGGTAAAACATAGGTCTTAGGACTATCTCCTCCACTTCCATCAGATCAATAAGGTACGCTCAAACCTGTGAAGCCATGTGGAGACAATACCCTGTACCTACATGGTACTTGTACCTGCAATTCCCTGTATCAACGAACCACACATGCATATCTATGCAACCACAACAAACACATCGGTAAAGGAGAATCGTGACGATCCCCATCTCACTGAAGTGAGTGAAGGAAAATCATCTTCTTACACCCCATACACTTACAAGAATGAAACATATATATAACTCATCGTACGTATAAAATGAATGTGTCAGTCCATGTCAGTAATCCAATAAAAGCTCATTTAAACATCAAGGTAAGTGCACGAAGATGGTGAACAGAAAAGTGGCCACATACCAAAAAAAAATTAAAAAAATTCATAACCTGTGCGGGTTCTAAAAATTCAAAAATATGCTAGGCTTGGTAACACCAAGCCTAGAGAAAAACAATTAAAAAAACCAAAAGTTCCTCAAAACCGAACATTTTATTTTTAATAAAAAATTAAAAGTTTCTCAAAACCTGTACAGGTTTTGAGAAACATTATTTTTCAGTGTAGGCCACGGGTTTTGGCCATTTTCAACACCAAAACCCATGGAACAGCAGCAAGGAAAAGCCAAAAAAATATAGAACCCGCACAGGTTTGCAACTATTTTGGATTTTCCCAACATTGAGAGCAATTTTCAACAATGACACCCCATCGAACAAGTAAGATTTGATTGGTTTCATTATTTTTGTTTGCATTTTAATTGAAGTAGGGTTTTTTAATTGATTTAAGTTTTGTTTTTATTAATTTGATGTCAGATTCTTCAAGCAATTCCCAAAAACAAAATAGACAACAAAGACCTCCTCCTGCACAAGCAACATAAGAAAACCCTATAAACATTGCATAAGAGCAATAAGAAAACCCTCAAAATCCTCAAATAGATGCTCCTCAACAACCACCGCCACCCTGAAACCCTGCACGTCCTCCATTAGATCATTTAGATGCCACATAAGAGGATCTCATCAATCTCCTTACACAAAATAGTGCCCAAATTTCTATATTGGTGAATAGGTTGATGTCCTCTAGGCTTGAGCACCACTAAACCCTCGCCAAAACACTAGAAACAATCACTAATAGTGCAAATGAGATATCCAGGGAGGTTACGAAATGGGGTTCATGCAGGGATATATATCGAACATTTTATGCGGATGGGTTGTCATATGATCAAGTGAAAAAAGGGCATAGGTAAAGCTGACATATGTGCTCTTTTCATCGATCCTGTTACCAGTAACAACCTAAAACTAAATACGACTCGGTTTCCTATACATTGGTGTGTTCATGCTAGGCTAAAAGAAGATTTTTGGGATAGGTGGTATATGGTCTTTGACCAACCACCTTGTAATAACTTGGAGGTGCCTCTATAGTTTTTGAGAAAGTTGTATTGTGAGTTTATCCTCAACGAGAAGCCGAATTACTTTGGCATCCGAAAATTTCAGGGTAGAGGGAGAGGCTTTACGTGAGATAGACCTGGGGCCCATAGGGTGGTAGAGCCACAACATAGGAGGCGTACAGCTCCTAAACCCATGGTTCATGTCACTGTCCCTATATCCTTCAAGGAGTCTATGGAATTATAGATTCTCTAGGTAGCTGCATCATTGAATGATGTCATTGCTCAGCTTGGCACACAGTTGGTCAGAGCAAAGGATGTACCAACACTTGGGAAACCTCCTTCATCAGCATCACCTCCTTCATTAGAAACACCTCCTTCATCAGTGACACCTCCTTCATCAACAACACCTCATGCATCATTTGGCACGAGCCAGCCCATTCAACATATGTGCCCCACCTGCCAGGATGTATGTTCTGGTGTAGACATTGACATTGATGAGGATGGTTCAACATCTCATTTGTGTACATGTTGTGGGAGTAGATGCCATGCTTCCACTGCAGAGGATGTGGCCCTCACCGATGAACTGATCAACATGTTGTACCCTCTTTATCAGACACAGGTGCGTTTAATTCTGTTTATGACATGTTATCAATTAAGTGACTAAATCTTATAAAAAGAAATAAATTTTTATTTTTAGAACATTTTAAAGTGACATATAAATAAAATGCATTGCAAGGTGCAGCAGGTGGTGGGAGTACACCACATACTTTTTAGTTGACTCCACAGTCACAAGTAGTTTCGCCACCAGAGGTAAAGATTTGTAAATTTGTTAAAAATATAATAATAAATTGGTTTCAAAATATCTTTTGTTAATTATATGTATCATTACTTGGTATTTTATAGGGCTTATCAATGGCTGAGATGTCCCAACTTGATGATATCATGCTTTTGGCCATTGACTTTGGCCAAGATAGCTATGTGGTACCATTTAGATTTATATATTTTTGACTTAAGTGATATATTAAATACATGCTATTTTCCCTTATGTTAATTTTTTTCCGTTAGTTTACTCCACTTGCCTTGAGGACATCTCATGTGAGAAAGCCATCCTCTAGCAATCCGAGGCGAAAAAAGATATCCTCTCGAACACCCAAATGACAGAAGGTAATTCAATACAATTTAAATTCATTTGTTGAAATGTATTATGATTAAAAATGTATATGTAGATATTGATAAATGCACTTAACTTATTTGTTCTATATACAAAAACATATGGGGTTTACGGAATTAATGAATGCACCTGATGTCGATGTGGTACAACAGAGGGAAGAGGTGATATCTTCATATTCACTTTGGATTGCATTCTTACTTGTTTGAAATAACTAAATCCTTTTATGTCTATATCATATGTTATCATTTTTTCATATAGGAAATGGTAATAGTTGCATTAGATTCGACTAGGCCTCCTAAGGTTAAAGGAGAACTATATGAGGCTTCGGTGTGCATTTGTTCTACAAATGTTAAAAATATTTGTTTTATCTAGTTTGTCAACAACTTTAGGTTATTAACTTGTATTATTGTCTTTAACCTATTACAAGCCCCTTCCAAACTTCCTACTGTTATTCTACCATTCCATTTCAGTAGACGTCCTACATGTATATTATGGGATCCAACACGACCAAGGGAAAAGGTATGTTTGTCTTAGATCAACTCCTTTTCACTAAGTGCACAATGGAGTTGAAACCGTCTAGTTAACTCCTTTTGGATCACTTACCATGGATATAGGAAATGGTTGTAACTAATTCATCTATGACTTTGCCTCCTACAACCACAACACATCCATCTGAGGCTCTGGTATGCTTTAGTTTTTTAGTCTATCCATTTTTAGTTATTATGTGTTATTTGACATATATGTTATTAACATATATTAATGTTGTTTTACTAGTTACAGCCTCCTTCAGGACATCCCACGGATCCTCAGCCTCACCTAATTGCAGAAGACAGAGATGAGGTAATCAACATTTCAACTTCAAACAATTTAGAGTTCAGTATTTAGTTATTTTGATGTTATATTGAGAAAATATATCTGATTCAACATTTGAATTGTCTTTGTGCAACCACCTGTAGAGCCATGTACTTCTTCGAAGAGGCTCTATTTTGATGATCCGCCACAGTCATAGATACCAATAGAGACATATAGTTATAGTTGTGGTCATTGAAGGACCAATTTTTTTATATATTCGACATTTGTATATGTATATATCGACTTTGACAGACATGGCACATACGACATTTTTGTAACAATTATTGATTTGGCATCTATGCCATTTTTTTATATGTACTCGATTATCGTTCATTTTGATATATATGAAACTTGATATTCGATCCAATTTGTTCATTGATATTCTTGAAACTTAGTTATTTTCTATTGAAATGTGATCAAACTTGTTCATTGTGTATATGTCTTGAAATGTGATCCATTTTGTTTATTACTTGTAACTCATATGGCATATACTTTTAAACTATCTATTGCTCATATTGTGTATACCTAAGTACCGACACTAGTAATGCTAATATTATATATTTTGATTGAGTGAATTTTATTTGAGTCCTTCGTTCATGAAGAGATTGGAGTGAAGTTATTATTTCATAAACTCATACTTATGGAGTGAAGTTATTATTTCATAAACTCATACTTATGGAGTGAAGTTCATCATTTCAAAACCCAATTAAGACAAGATTTGAGCACACAAAGAAGATTTGAAATTTATCTAAGGATGAGTCGGCTTAAGTAAGGTTTTCATTTAAATTTTATTCCATAACAAGTTGGCCTTAGGATAAGAGACACACCTATTCATCCAAATCGCCTATAAAAGAAGAGTTGAAGCACTTATGGATGATCTGTGTGAACCTATGGGGTCATGTTGTTGCTACCTGAAAAAGCCTCTCTCGGTTTCAGACAACTCGATTCCATTTTCTTGTGGTGAGATTTTTTCTGTCCCATCAAAAACCATAAAAAACAGTCAGTAAGAGGTGGCAAAATAGTGCACCTTTTGTTATGCTCATTATGGGAACAAATCATCAGCATGAGTGTATTTGATGGCCAGGTTTATGCTAGGTGTTCCCTTTTATCTCTCCCCAAGACATTTGATCATTCTGAGCCACCTTGTAGCGACGTTTTCCCTTGAGCGCTCAAAGTGGAAAAAATAGTCAAACTTTGATGTTGCGTAACTCGGAGACTGTAGCACTTATGGATGATCTATTTGAACCTATGGCATCATGTTATTGCTGCCTAAAAACTCCTCTCTTGGTTTCAGACAAATCGATTCCATTTTTTTGTGGTGAGATTTTTTTTGTCGTATCAAAAACCGTCAGTGAGAGGTGGCCAAATAATGCATCTTTCATTCTATGTGTCATGGGAATGAACCATCAGCGCAAGTGCATTTTGTGGCTGGTTTTACACTAGGTGTGCCCTTGTCTTGCTCCGCAAGACGTCTAATCGTTCTGAGCCACCTCGTAGCGATGTTTTCCCTTGAGCGCTTAAAGTGGAAAAAATGGTCAAACTTGGACATCATGTAACTCAGAGACCATGGCACTTATGGATGATCCATTTGAACCTATGGGTTCATGTTGTTTCTTCCTAAAAAATCCTCTCTCAGTTTTGGACAACTCGATTCCATTTTCTTGTGGCAAGATTTTTTCTGTCGCATAAAAAACCATCAAAACCCGTCAGTGAGAGGTGGTAAAATAGTGCATCATTCATTCTTCTTGTCGTGGGAATGAACCCT
The DNA here is from genome assembly GCF_030272615.1 of Cryptomeria japonica. Taxonomy (NCBI): domain Eukaryota; kingdom Viridiplantae; phylum Streptophyta; class Pinopsida; order Cupressales; family Cupressaceae; genus Cryptomeria; species Cryptomeria japonica. The sequence continues at coordinate 164,048,939 of NC_081406.1, read as the reverse complement.
TAGTGTGAGTTTCAAGGTGTCTTGGTTTATGCTAGGTGTGCCTTTGTCTCGCTCCCCAAGACATTCGATCATTCTGAGCTACCTCGTAGCGATGTTTTCCCTTGAGCGCTCAAAGTGGAAAAAATGGTCAAACTTTGACGTCACGTAACTCAGAGAACGTGGCACTTATGGATGATCTATTTGAACCTATGGGGTCATGTAGTCTCTGCCTAAAAAATCCTCTCTCAATTTAGGACAAATCAATTCCATTTTCTTGTGGTGAGATTTTTTCTGTCGCATAAAAAACCGTCAGTGAGAGGTGGCAAAATAGTGCATCTTTCATTTTGCTTGTTATGGGAATGAACCATCAACACGAGCACATCTGGATGGTTGGGTTTACGCTAGGTGTGTCCTTGTCTTTCTCCCCAAGATGTCTTATTATTCTGAGCCACCTCGTAGCGACGTTTTCCCTTGAGCACTCAAAGTGGAAAAAATGGTCAAACTTTGATGTCGCGTCACTCGGAGACCGTGGCACTTATGGATGATCTGTTTGAACCTAAGGGGTCATGTTGTCGCTACCTAAAAAATTCTCTCTCAGTTTCGGACAAATTGATTTTGTTTTCTTGTGGTGATATTTTTTTTGTCACATCAAAAACCGTCAGTGAGAGGTGGCAAAATAGTGCATCTTTCATTTTGCTTATTGTGGGAATGAAATGTTACTGCGATCACATCTAGGTGGCCAGGTTTATGCTAGATGTTCCCTTGTCTCTCTTCCCAGGACATCCGATCGTTCTGAGCCACCTTGTAGCGACTTTTTTCCTTGAGCACTCAAAGTGGAAAAAATGGTCAAACTTGACATCGCGTAACTCAGAGACCATGGCACTTATGGGCAATCCATTTGAAACTATGGGGTTGTGTTGTCTTTGCCTAAAAAATCCTCTCTCAATTTCAGACAACTCGATTCCATTTTCTTATGGTGAGATTTTTTCTGTCGCATCAAAAACCGTTAATGAGAGGTGGCAAAATAGTGCAGCTTTCGTTATGCTCGTTGTGGGAACGAACTGTCCATGTGAGCACATCCAGGTGACCAGGTTTACCCTAGGTGTTCCCTTGTATCACTCCCCAAGATGTCTGATCAAAGGCCTCTTTGTTGGCATATGCACACTTCGATGAGACATTGTATGTGATTGAAGGTTTTGTCATTGATGGCAACCTTGCAATCCTGGCACTGGCAAGGCATTATACTGGCGAGACATTACACCGACAAGTTAGTGAACTGGCATCAGTAGATCACACTCTACACCGGTACTCAAGACACCGGCACCGGCTCAAAGAAAGGAAGTATACCGGCATAGAGGCCGATAGGATTTTGTTATATTATATTTTGTTTATTATTGTAAAAACTTTGTAAGATGACTTGGCAAATTGTAAAATGACTCTTATATATAAAAGAGACCATTGTAGACATTTTGTAGGAGAGTAGTAAGCGATAAGGAAAAATATTAGGCAGACCTATTATGCAAAATATAGGTTAAAGGGTTTATGTAAGAAGCAGAGTAGCAACCGATACTAGATCTGGCATTATAGATGCTATTGTAAAGCAGTACAAGATATTGGATTTGTATAATCCTCATTGTAAGTCAGTGAGACTTCCCATTGAGCAATGAGCTCTAGGCAGTTGGCCTTCCTGCATGTGTAGGCCCCTATTGTAAGTAATATTCTCTTATTGGCTAGTGAGTGAATATTGTGGGTCACAAATCCCACTGAGGTTTTTCCCATACCGGGTTTCCTCGTTAAATCCTTGTGTTATGGTGTGCTTTTCATGTGGATGTTCTTAATTTTGTTTATTGCATTATTTCTTGCATACCGGTACATTGCTATAATATGTTCTGCATGTTTTAAATTAAGAAATTCTAATTACTGGTTAGATACTAATTCACCCCCCCTATTAGTATTTGTGGGATTCCTAACAATTGGTATCAGAGCTTGGTCCTCTATTTTCAGAAGCCTAACAGCTTGAGGAAGATCTTAACACCGGTAAAAATGGAAAATCTAATGAAGCAACTTGAAGGAGCTCTTTCAGACTATGATACAGAAAAATTGAAAAATATCAAACTAGAAGATGATTTAAGGGCAACTCAGGATATCATTCAGGCACTTCAAGAGAATCTTACTGTTGCAAGAAATAAGAGAAGAGAACTTTGTGAAAAGTTGCAAAATGAGAATGATGAAAAGGAATCACTTAATGATCAGATAAGCAAGCTGAAACAAGAGAACATGACAACAAAGAATGAGATGCAGGATATGACTATGAGATTTTGCAAAGAGATTGAGGATAGGAAGAAGAATGAAGAAGAATTGACTAGAAGACTAAGTGATGCAACAAATGAGAACACAAGACTTAGCTATGAAAATGACATGTTGAAGACAGATCTGATGCACACTCAGAATGACTCCAATGAACTGATGAGATAGAAATAGGTCTTAGAAAGAGAACTAGAAACTGCAAATCAACATAAAGAAAAATACAAGAAAACCTCAGAGGAACTTGGTACCTTACTGAAGAATAAAAAACCTAAAGGTGACACTTCTGGAATTGGCTTTGAAGTTGGTGAAAGCTCTGGTACAGCAAATACTCAGGATCACAACAAACTGGTAAGACAACCTAATGCTTATAAATTCAATGGAAAATGCTTTAACTGTAATAAGTATGGTCAAAGAGCAAATGAATGTAGATCTAGAAATTATCAGAATATCAACACACCCACCGGTCAATGTTCAAAATGCAACAAAGTTGGTCCCAACTCTGAAAATTGCAGAATGAATGTGAGATGTTATGTTTGTGGAAGATTTGGACATTTATCTAATCAATGCAGAACACAAACCGGCATAGGTTATGGGAAAGCTATTCAGAAGAATAATGTGACTTGTTATGTATGTAAAAAGATTAGGCATATTGCAAAATTTTGTAGAAGTAAAGGATCACCGGTAGATAACAAAAGTTCTAACTTGAAGGGTAAAGAAAAAGTTGAAGAGGTTAAGAAAGAATTATCAAAACAATAGATTAGAAAAGCTGATCTAAATATTGGGAATACTCCTCCACCGGTAGAACCAATCATTGCTTCACCAGCAGGACAGAGTGATGCTTCACCGATAGGATAGAACAATGCTCCACCGGTAGGAATTTCTTCATCGAATTGAAGAAAGTTTCCTTGAGGGTTTGGCAATCTAATGAGACATGTGCTATTATTCCCTCGGCTAGAGATAAGAAGTTGGAAATTACTTGTTACCGGCAAACAATGTTAAGTGAATACTTAACCGGCATGCATTTAATATGGTAGATGGCAAAAAGACACTATAAAATTGAGGTTTTGGCTCCATTCCACCTCACTGAGATTTCTAACCTATGAAGAGCGCGAAGATTCTGAGCTAAGGCATTTCAAGCAAGAGGCAAGAACACTTCAAGCAATCATCCATCCTAAAGGCAGTAAAAGGTATTTCATCATGGCATCCACCTCTGCAATTGAATATATAGAAAACCCTACTACTGTCAAAGTTATAAAAAGACCTAGGCCCATATTTTAGCTAGTTCCCGAGGTAGCAAAGAAAGATGATACCTTAGGTGCTTTTTCACAAATTCCTAAGGGAGTTGTTTATGCTGAAGACCCCAAAATTTACATTCACTGTAACATTGAGGAACTAGGAGATGAAGAGATTAAAACCATGTTTAAAACTATCATATGTGATGAATTCGACAATGTAAAAGATGAACACAAGATCATTGAAACCCTAGGATTTACAGACATCCTTAGCATTCCTGAATTCCCCAAGGATGTGATTAGGATAGTCTTAAGCAGGGTACATGGTGAATTTTTCTGGCTAGATGCAATTCACAAAATCACCAAGGAAGCTATGAAAGTTGTCACAGGGTTACCGACCACCGGTAAAAGGCTAGATAAAACTAAGAAGGTATCCAATGACCTAGTTACAAACCTAACTAGTGCAACATCCGACAAAAGGTCCTTAAGAGTAAATGATGTAACAGACATTAATGTGAGATTTATCAACATGATATTAGGGTATAAAGCTACTCATGCAAATAGACTCAATTCAGTTTCAAGTTTATGCATTAAGAGTGCTTATGATATGGTCACAGATAATGCAAAGATTGATATATGTGAGTGGTTAAAGGACGAATTAATTGACAACCTAGGAAAGATTAAGAAGGACAAGAAAGGAACTTTCAGGTTTGAAAATCTGCTAGTATGTCTGATGCTACATATAACCAAACAGGTTCCCGGTATAGGCTACAAAGAACTTGGATATGATATACCGATAGGTAAACAGTTAACCGAACTATTCAATAATATGGGAGAAGATGAGGAAAAGAATATTCATGATTTCTTTCAAGCACTAAAAGTCAAAATGAAGAAAAGAATTCAACTATCACAAAAGATTGTTTACAAATATAAGGATGAAATATGCTTTGTAATCAAGAAGGATGAGATCTACATGGAAGCAGTCATCCCTAGGACAATTTGGGTAACAGAGATGGGCTATGAAATAGATGATCATATAATTAAAACATATGCTAAAGCACTTTTGGAAGCCCCTAAAGAACCTAAGGAAGAAGTATTTGGTAGTGTAGAAACTATTGAAAGCCAAATACAATCTAAGAAAAGAGTGAAAAAGGTTGAGGTAGTTGTAAGAAAAGGTTCCAGACAAGCAAAGGCCATCAAAGAAGATGTGTTAAAACAAACCGGTATAACAGAGGATGAGTTAGCAGCTCCACAACCTGAAACTCACCTATCACCGGTAGGTACTTCTTCGGAGAGTGACATGCCTGCAACTTTCAAAAGAGTTGTAAGGAAAAGAGATCCCTCACCAGCAACCACACCCTTACCTAGGAGGACAAGACAAAAACAAGCAGTGAGATCTTCGGTAAGAAAGGCTACACCAAAGAAGAAGAAACTGACACCCAAGAAGAAGAAGAGGACAAACAAGGACTTGGCCCCTTTTGACATACTATTGAATGAAATTACAGAGGAAGGCAAATTGAAGAATATAGCGAAAATATATGACACTCTGACAGCTGATGAAAAAGAACAAGTAGAAAATAGTGTTATATTGCATATGGATATGTATAAGAAATTTTTGATGGAAGTAGTAAATGAAGTTCCAGATGAACTATTTAAGAGACTAGAAGCAAGAAGACAAGCAGTAATAGAACTGGACAAGAAAATAAAAATTGAAAAGCTACTTGTTGTATATCTGGTGAATTCACCCAAAGAAATTGATGACTTAATTGCTCAAGCCACTCGGTCAGTATTTTCTATTGCACACCGGCACATTGCTTTAATGGTTGGAAGAGTTAATGAGGTGACTGAGGAGATAGAAAATGCATGGGACATTTTCCTTGTGGAAAAAGAAAAACAAGAAGAATACATGAGTCACAAACCTATAAAGGTATATCAGAAAGAAAGAGACAAGGGTAAAGGTAAAGTTGGTGGACCACCTAGCATCAAGGTTAAAGACAACTTACCTCCACCTCCTTTGATTACTCCATCGGTAAAAATAATAGGTACAGAAGATCAATCGACAACTGAAAGTATGGATGTAGAGGATGGTAATCCTAATCCTGAAGTCTTATATATTGTGGATGTTGATACTCAAAAGATCAACATTGTGGTAGAAAAAGATACAGCTGATAAGACTAACATGGCTAGTGAGCCTCTGGTAGCTGACCAAACTGATAACACACAAGAGAAACCGGTAGAAGACAAAGAGAAAAAGGTAGAGACTCTAACTCAGACTGAGACAATGCAACAAATAGAGAAAAAGGCTCCTAAATAGGAACAACAACAAAAACAGGAATAGGTTCATAAGGAAACAGTGCCACCGGCAACTAGAGAAGTAGAAAAACCATTGCTTAAGGAAATGCAGACACAAACAGACCTACCAGAGGTCAATACAAGCTTGGTTACTTCCACTGGTGGTACTCAGAATGTAGGTTCATCATCAGGCTACAAATCAACTAATGTGACTAAGGTACTATTAGATTCAATTAAAAAGATAACATACTACAACTCACAAGCTTATAAGGCAATAGATGATACCATACCAATTTTGAAGGTAATTGCTCCTAATTGTAATATAGACAATAAAGATTCTTTAGGACAACTTGATACCTTGTGTAAATATATCACAGAAAACATTGAGAAAATAAAGGAAGAGACATTGAAGGATAAAGTAGAAATTGAAAAGCAGAAATTCTTTGATGAGCAAGTAAAGAAGTGTAACAGAGATTTTGACACACTTCTACTGAAATTGTGTAATTTATTAAAAGAGTACAAAACTCTGTACAAAGACACCTGTAAGACAAACCTCTTGACTGTAGATATAGATAAGAAGATGAGCAAGGTACAGGATGAAATCAATAAACTTGCAGATAATTTTGTCAACTCACCTGATACACTATTAGTTTTTGAGGAGAAGATAACAAATTTTGAAGAAGAATTACTTAAATTGGAAAGAGAAAAAGAGAAAATAGTGAATAAGGAAAAACATCTAAGATTAAAACTGAGTCCAAGATTGGAATATCTAGCATCACTGCGGAAGGAAGTATCTGAGGCACTAATACAGGGACAGAAAACACCAGCAGAGCATTTGCAGCATCTCACCGATACAGCTAAGAGAACAAAGACAACATTAAGAGATAGTAAAAAGTTTATGGAGAGTATAAACTTGATTTTGGCATATCTATTTCAAATTGTAACTACCCAGCTACAAGGTTGAAACTACAAACTCTACTGACATCTTGACAACCTTTGTCATTGATGCCAAAGGGGGAGTAGTGGGATGAGAAAATTCAACATCACCGGAATCATATGCTCAGGGGGAGCACACACATTTTTGGTAACATTTTTTTGGACTTCACATTTTTTTGGATAATTTTTTGATACACTTTTGAAATTTCTCATGAGTGTTGCCATCAATGCCAAAGGGGGAGATTGTTGGCATATGCACACTCCGATGAGACATTGTATGTGATTGAAGGTTTTGTCATTGATGGCAACCTTGCAATCCTATGGCACCAGCAAGGCATTATATCGACGAGACATTACACCGACAAGTTAGTGCACCAGCATCAGTAGATCACACTTTACACCGGCACTCAGTTTACCGGCACCAGCACAAAGAAAGGAGGTATACTGGCATAGAGGCCGACAGGATTTTGTTATATTATATTTTTTTTATTATTGTAAAAGCTTTGTAAGCCGACTTGGCAAATTCTAAAATGACTCTTATATATAAAAGAGATCATTGTAGAAATTTTGTAGGAGAGTAGTAAGCGATAAGGAAAAATATTAGGTAGACCTATTATGCGAAATATAGGTTAAAGGGTTTATGTAAGAAGCAGAGAAGAAACCGGTACTGGATCTGGCATTATAGATGCTATTGTAAAGTAGTACAAGATATTGGATTTGTATAATCCTCATTGTAAGTCAGTGAGACTTCCCATTGAGCAGTGAGCTCTAGGCAGTTGGCCTTCCTACATGTGCAGGCCCCTATTGTAAGTAATATTCTCTTATTGGCCAGTGAGTGAATATTGTGGGTCACAAATCCCAGTGAGGTTTTTCCCACACCGGGTTTCCTCGTTAAATCCTTGTGTTATGGTGTGTTTTTCATGTGGATGTTCTTAATTATGTTTATTGCATTATTTCTTGCATACCAGTACACTGCTATAATATGTTCTGCATGTTTTAAATTAAGAAATTCTAATTACCGGTTAGATATTGATTCACCCCCCCCCCCCTCTCAGTATCTATGGGATTCCTAACACTTTCTTGGTTTCAAACTATTCCTACTAGCCCTTCAAATCGGGTAATTCAACAATAACTCAAAACTTTCCCAAAACACTTGGAAAAAAATTGCATATTCAGATACCCATTTGCAAGTTATTTAACATATGTCAGAATTAGACTCGGTTATTTATAATCAAATAGTATAAATTTATAATCAAATGGTACAAGTTTATTACAAATGTATTTATAATCAAATGGTACAAATTTGGGCTCTCAAAATTTGCAAATCAGCCCCATGGACACTTTCATATATAAAATTTGGCATCTAATATAAACGATCAAGCTCATTACTATTTATATTTACAAAAATTTGCATCTAAATATGCAAATTACAACGTCCAATCCGAAACAACTATTAAAATTTGCTCTCCATCACCGGACAAACTCCCATAGATGCAAAATTACAACGCATTGTTGTTTTTTTATACAAAAATTAGCATCTAGATATGCACAGTACAGCTCATTGTTGTTTTTAATATAAAATCTAGCATCTAAATATGCACATTACAACTCATTGATGTTTTTATATACAAAATTTGGCATCTACATATGCACATTACAACTCATATGCATGTAGAGAACATCCAAAAAAGAAAAGTTACAATGTTTAGCAAAAGATATATACAAAATTATCAAAATTATTCTACCATATTGTAGAATTATTCTTCTAGATGGCCCAAAATCAATCAAGTGAACCTTTTGGATCAGCTCTAACCCTTAGTATCTCAAGTATTGCCTCATGGTCTGATTCACGAACTTTCCACAAATCCTTGTTAAGAGGTCTACCATGATATTTAATCAAATGAATATTTGTTGCAACAAGAAGGTTTGAGTAATGAAGAATATGTCTATGTGTCTCAAAGTCCTCAAACAACTAGGCATTAGAATTTTTGATAGGGTACTTGAATTTTATAGAAGGACAATTTAATGCCAAAATCAATACAACGATTGCTAAATAAATGAGTTTAAGAGGTCTCAATACAACTCGACACAACAACGGTACCTTCTAAGCCATGTCCTTGTCACAACAACGGATCCTATTGGGTACTCAATACCCTCTCCATCAACCACTGTAGAAGTCAATTTCTTTTTGGCCTCAATACAATGACACAAAAAGTAATATGTTCCTTCTTCATTGTTCTCATCCGAAATAACTGCATATACATGACTGCTATTTAATAGAAGGATATAAGTTAATACTAAAATAAACATAAGTTAATACTAATAAATTAAGCTTAAAATTGTAGCATATTGCAACCCTTTACTTGGTTCAACTATGTCTGATACATGGTCAAAATCCACTGATGCTTCAATCTGGTTCATTTGTAGTGCTCTAGGAAGTCGATATGTATCTAGGGTTTGCAAAGGTCTACAAGACCATTGGTCAACCCACTCTTTTGATTCACATTCCCACACAAAATGCACACACGAAGAGAAAAAGCATGCAATCTGTCTAGTATAAAAAACTAGTGATGTTGTATTTGAACTTCTAAATGAATGCATGTCACTTGATCCAGTAAGTTTACAACAACCTACATAGTTTTCAATGTTAGATTCACGTATTAACCAAAAATATCTAGAAACCATAGACTTACCTGCATTACCTGGTCCCATCGTAGAGTTACACCATTGCACAATTGTTTATGCATTTATTAACATTGCACCACCTTCGTACTTCAATTCCTCTCTGGTAAGATCTATTTTCACACATGCTCTTGCACCATCATGCTCTCCCTTTCCATTCCCTACCTCAATGAATTTCTAAAAATGTTGTACACCACTTGTCACATGCATCCTAGTCAACCAGTAGAACATCCTTGCATTCTTGAATTTTGCAGTGCAACTGTCCAACCATATTAAGTGTTGGTTGTATCTTATATCTCTTTCCCTTAAACTATCATAGAAGATTGTAAAGCATCCTTGCACAAACTCTATGGAATGAGTATGATCGTCGCTGATATAGAAGTGATATTCTCTTATAACCTTTTTTTCCTCCTCGGTGCTATTATGTGCATGCATGAATGCTATGTGTACAAAAATTGTAACTTGTGTAGAGTGGTAATACATAGATTGTACTTCATTTTGTGGATTTAGTGTATAATTCTCAGCAAAATCAATGATAGAGACAATAGTGTCGAAGGGGAAAGTGTCCTTACACAACTTGAATTGCTCATCTAACCATCTAGCTCTATGTGTGTGACCTATGTACTCATACACTAGTTTCTCTTGAAACATCTTCATAAAATCAACTATGCATATATCCCTTTTCACTAACTCACACCTCTTTAATTCTTTTCCATCTTTAACACCATATTCGACTGACTTATATTTTCCAATAGAAACAAACTCCTTACCAACTTCATGTGTGCTATCCAGATGTAGGCATCTATGCAGCTATTGCAAACCGTCAAATGTAGGACAAAAACCTCTCAAACACATCATCTTATAGTAAATGCACCCATCATCTCATTTACATAGTACACTTGAAATAAATTCTCTCAACGACTTAGGAGGTGCTTGTAGACCACATTCCTACAAAACATCATTATTGTGCAAAGTACAACATATATAGTGATAAATATCATAATGCATGGAAAATTCAACATGGACCCTACAACAACATGTAGTACGTGCATGATTAATCTTAACAAAAAAGGTTTTGTCATCTCAAAAAATCTTTGACTAATTTTAATCTGAGGAAATCTTTGAAGAAACCTTTCATAAAATTGTGTTTGAGTGGTATCTAAATAGTGTTTTGGATGTGGCTCATGATTACTAATTCCAATATTCCTTCTAACAACATCTCTTTGGTTAGGTGAAACCCTTGTGTTTTCATGCCAATGTTTCTCAATTAACATTCTTAGTGCATCAACAACAACCTTGTCCTTGATGAATTAATGATGAACAGTTAGTACCAAACCGGTACTGAGAGGGGGGGTGAATCAGGACAGGCAAAAACACTTTCCCTGAATCAGTTTGACTACAAACATTGTACTTGACTGGCAAGCAATAACACTAGTCTAAATCATATTACTACCAGTAAATCACAGTGAGAATGTGAAAGACATAAACTGCTAACTCTTAGCTTTGCACACAATCTAATACCTCATTTCCACTTCACCCTTATGCATAAACAAGTAATCTATCATCAGAAATATAATGACTGCCGGTTCAACATGCTTTACCACCTGACAAAGAATATTAAAGAAACACATGAAAAGCATCACACATGACACACTTATTTTTCACATGGAAACCCAACTGGGAATAACCATAGTGGGGATGAATACCCACAAGTTGTTCTTTGAACTCTTTTGAAGTCCGCTCTATTAGGAGCCTAGTTTGATTAAAGACTATTACAATAGGTTTTGCTAGGGATCACCCAGTTAAGGGATGGATAAATATCCGGTTAAAGGTTAGAACCCTGTTAAAGGCTACCTCGCAAGAGGATTTAAAGAACTCATTGAATTGAGTCACCCTGTTAAAGGATTTACACAAAAGTCTATTAAAGCTACCCAGTTAAGGGATTTTCCAACTGCTGAAATGGTTAGAAGTCAACAGGTAATACTTTGATATGATAACAACACTCAATGCCAAGGCAGATCCACTTTAGCTCATTTTATTTTGCAATCACACTCTGCAGGTATCAACACACTTCTCTAGTCTGGCAAGAATAGAGTATCACTCACTGGGATACACACATAACATTTGCCAACAATTTCAAAATGAAAAACATCATCGACCTTATAGGAAACAGATAGGTCGGTAGCATAAACCCTAAACCCTAAACATTTAGGTTTTACCATTCAAACAGTTCAATCTTGACTATTAATCATACTGCATTGAATACAACAGTCTTGAACAGATCTCAAGACGTTCTCCAACGTTCATTATTTGCCACTTCAGGAAGCTGATAACCCATCATGCATTCTCCAACATTTACAGAGACTTCACGCATTCCCAAGGTAGATAAGATCAATCTCCATGCAAGATCCTCAAGGAATTCCTTCACACGCACAAGGATGACATGGCAACACTATCTGATCTTCATTAAAATGCTAACTCATCACAAGATGTAATTGGTTGAGTCACATAGGCTTGGAATGCATCAACCGAAAACCCTGAAGTTGAGATTACCAACCGGTAGTCATGCAAAACTTCCATATACTAGTTCTCATACCAACATACCGGTTCACCTAGAACTAACATATCGCTTCACCTTTTCACATATACCGGTTCTCATCATCATACTGGTTCTCTTGCCAGTTTGCTTTCTTCAATATACCATTTCATACTTCAGCATATTGACATCAATGACAACATACAATATCATCATGTCATCATGCTCTGCACATATGCCAATAGTCCTTGCGTGGGAGTCTACCCGAGAATGCCCAAAGAGAATTATTGTTAGGATCCTCGATTTTCTCTTGCCTCTCTAAGGTATAGTGTAATGTGGTTCTACTTATCCTTAATGACTTTCTTGTTTTTCTTATTAAATAAGATTTTTTCATTTCCTTTCCCATTATGGTTGATGTGAGGAAACAATGAGTAACATTAGCATCTTTAGTGTGTGATTTTGAACCAATGGCTTGGTATGCATAAAAAATATTTCTCACAATGGTTCTTTCACTATTATTTTCGGATGTTCTTAACCCCAAATTTTCATTGTCTCTCTAAATTTAATATTTTTAATCATTTCAACAACTAATTGGCATCTTCCACTTTGATTTAAGTTTTCAAAATAGTTATTCCAAATTCTTCTAACCATTCTTTTACAAGTTCTTTCGGAAATTTTATCATGCATTGCTTCACAATATTTTCATCAATATCTATTAGGAACTTTGGTTTTCTACGAATTATTCTAAGAAGGTATTAAGATTGGGTCATGCTCTTCATTTTCATTAGGTGCATTATGTGCATTGATCACATCAAATTCAAATGGTATATCTTCTTCAATTTCATTAACATGTGCATTCACCGAATCATTTTCAAATGGTGCATGTTCATTGCATTCATTAGGTGCGTTCATCATATGTATTTGAATTGGTGTATGTTGATCATTTTGATTTGGTGCATTCATCATATCAATTTCAATTGTTGAATGTTCATCACTTTCATTAGGTGCATTAGATGACGTACTTTCATGTAATCTCCTCATATACGCTCCATTTGTCTTTCCTTTGCTGCCTCTTTTTGTTCATTTGTTCTCTCTTGTTCTTTCCCATTGTCCTACACATAACATCATGATGACAATCCACAATCAAATAGAAAAAAAACAACAAATGATCATCATTTTGTTATAATATAAAGTAACAATAATAAAATAACTTTTAAAAAAAACCAAAATACAAGACAAATCAATCATGATCAAAGCAAAAAAAAAAAAATATCATCATTTTGTTATAATCTAAAGTAACAATGATAAAATAACTTCAAAAACAATCCAATATACGATATAAATCAATCATTCCAAAGCAAAAGTGACAAAAGAATATGAAAACCTGACTGTTACTATCCTAGAAAATCATGTGCAAAAGAGTGGGGCCTTCAAACAACTTGCAATGTTGTTTTT